>NC_058372.1:64804000-65495000 GCF_018350175.1 Felis catus | reverse complement strand
CTGCACTGACAATGTGGACTCTGTTTGGGATTCTCTTTCTTCCTCTCTCTCTGCCCCTGCCCCACTCATTCTCTCTCTCTCTCTCTCTCTCTCTCTCTCTCTCTCTCTCTCTCTCTCTCTTTCTCTCTGAAAATAAATAAACATTAAAAAAATAAAGTAGGGATAATAATGTCTGTATCACTGGCTTTTGTGAAGATTAAATGAAATAGTTTATGTAAAGGCCTTAGCATAGGTCTGACATGCAATTAGTGTTCAATAGATACTAACTACTATTACTACTAACCAACATTCATGCATACCAAGATTTACTTTAGGTTCAATTTTTTATTTAGGCTGCAATTTAAAAATAATAGCTGATTAATTTTCTGAAATATTAGCTTCTATAATTTTTAACATTTAACTGAAATTTAGCACTTAAAAATTATAGACATATGAACTTGTGATGTTCAAGGCAACATCCATAAGACTGTTTCCTGATTTTTCAGCAGAAACTTTGCATGCCAGAAGGGAGTGGCATGATATATTCAAAGTGCTAAAAGAAAAAATATTCCAACCAAGAGTAGTCTACCATGTAAAATTATCATTCAAAATTAACATTCAAAAAGGAGAGAGAAAAGGCTTTCCTGACAAGCAAAAACTAAAGGAGTTAGTTCATTACCACAAAATTAGCCTTAAAAGAAATGTTAAAGGAACTCCTTGAAGCTGCAAAGACAGGGTGCTAATTAGTAACA
Source organism: Felis catus (assembly GCF_018350175.1). Taxonomy (NCBI): domain Eukaryota; kingdom Metazoa; phylum Chordata; class Mammalia; order Carnivora; family Felidae; genus Felis; species Felis catus. The sequence continues at coordinate 65,494,269 of NC_058372.1, read as the reverse complement.
AGAAAACATATGAAAGAATAAATCTCATTGGAAAGATAAATATATACTAAAGGTAGTGGATTAATCAATCATAAGGCTACTATAAAGGTTAAAAGGCAAAAATAGTAAAAGTAACTATGATTACAAGAATTAGTTAAGGGATACACAAGATAAAAAGATGTAAAATGTGGAGTGCCTGGGTGGCTCAGTCGGTTAAGCATCTGAGTCTTGATTTTAGCTCAGGTCATGATCTTACAGCTCGTGAGTACGAGCCCCGCAATTTGTGAGTTTGAACCCCACATTGGGCTCTGCGCTGACAACATGGAGCTTGTCTAGGATTCTCTGTCCCCTCTCTCTCTCCCCCTCCCCCACTTATTCCCACCCCCCACTTTCTCTCTCAAAAATAAATAAACTTCTAAAAAATGTGAAATGTGACATCAAAAACATAAAACATGAGGGATGGAAAATAAAAATATTAAGCTTTAGAATGGGATCAAACTTAAATGGTTATCAACTTAAAGTAGGTTATTATAAGTTTTATATGTAAGACTTATGGTAACCACAAAGTGAAAACCTATAGTAAACACACAAAAGATAAACAGAAAGGAATATAAGTGTACTAGTAAAGAAAGTCATCAAACCACAAAAGAAGAGCACCAAATAAGAATAGAGAAGAACTACAAAAACAGCCAGTAAACAGTTAACAAAATGGCAATAAGTACATTTAAATGTAAATGGACTAAATTCTCCAATTCAAAGATACAAAATGGCTGAATGGGGTAAAATAACAAGACCCATCTATTTGTTGCCGACAACTGACTCACTTTAGATGTAAGGAAACATAAGTCCCTTTAAGTGAAGGGACAGAAAAGGATATTCCATGCAAAAAGAAACCACAAGAAAGCTGGAGTAGTTATAATTATATCAGACACAATAGACTTTAAAACAAAGCCCACAATGAGACACAAATATGGGCATTACAAAATGATAAAGGGGTCAGTCATTCCAACAAGACATAATTTTGTAAATATTTATGCATCTAACATAAGAACACTTAAATATATAAAGGAAACATTAACAGTCCCAAAGGGAGAAATATACAGCAAAACAATAATAGCAGGGTATTTTAATAATTTACATATATTAATGGATAGATCATCCAGACAGAAAATCAATACAAAAACATTGGCTCTAAACAACAGATAGACTTAATAGATACAGAACATTCCATTCAAAAGCAACAGAATAAACATTCTTCTCAAGTTAACATTCAACATTTTCCAGGATATATCATATGTTAGGCCACAAAACAAGTCTTAATAAATTTAAGAGAACTGAAATAATATATCAAGCATCTTTTCCAACCACAATGGTATGAAAGTATAAATCACCGACACAAAGAAAACTGGAAAATTTGCAAATATGTAGAGATTAAACAACATGCTACTGAATAAACAAAGAAGAAATAAAAGAAATATAAAAATACCTTGAGACAAATGAAAATGGAAATGTATCAAAATTTATGGGATGCAGCAAAAGCAGTTCTAAGAGGGAAGTTCATAGTGATAAATACCTACCTCAAGAACAAGAAAAGTCTCAAACAACCTAACTTCACACCTCAAAGAACTAGAAAAACAACAAAGTCCAAAGTTGGTAGAAGGAAGGAAATAACAAAGAGCAAGGTAGAAATAATCAAGTAGAGACTAAACAGACAATAGAGAAGATAATGAAACTAAGAGCCAGTTCTTTGAAAAGATGAAGTTGACAAGCCTTTAGCTAGACTCACCAACAAAAAAAAAAGAGGACTCAAATAAATACAATCAGAAATGAAAGAGGAGATGTTACAACTGCCACCACAGAAATACAAAGGATCGTAATAGACTACTATGAATAATTAAATGCCAACAAATTGGACAACCTAAAAAAAATGAATAAATTCCTAGAAACATACAATCTATAAAGACTGAATCATGATGAAAAAGAAAATCTGAACAGACTCAGTACTACTACAGAGATTGAATCAATAATCAAAAACTTCCCCAATAAACAAAAGTCCAGGACCAGATTCCTTCACTGGTAAATTCTAGTCAACATTCAAAGAAGAATTAATACCAATTCTTCTCACACTCTTCCAAAAAATATAAGAGAAGGGAACTCTACTAAACTCATTTTACAAGTCCAGCATTACCCTGATACCAAAACTAGACAAGGATGCCACAAGAAAAAATAGGCTTTGTTAATATCCCCAATGAACAAAGATGAAAAAAATTCTCAACAAACTATTAGCAAGCCAAATTCAGCAATATGTTAAAAGGATCATATACCACAATCAAGTGTTATTTATTCCAGGGATGCAAAGATGCTTCAACATCTGCAAATCAACCAATGTGATATACAGTAAAACCTTGGACTGCAAGTAACTTACTTGTTCTGTGAGTGTTCTGCAATACAAGCAAACATTTCTAATAAATTTTAACTTGATAGACAAATGATGTCTTGCAATATGAGTAGCACATGATGCCAAATGTCACATGATCACAACTGAACCAAGGACTCTTTTCTCTCTCGCTCCCTGCAGGAGTGTGGGTGATTGTCTCCCATGCTCCGATGCTCAGTCTCAGGCCGTGGTCCTTGGCAGAAATCAGTGATTTTTCAGTACCTTGGAAGGTGCCCACAGCTGACACTAGTGTATTTTTTGTCACTTCAAAGCAGTTATGGACAGACTTTTGCTTTTCCATACAAGAGTAAACTTAAGAATGCTTTGCTTCACTCTAGGTCAGACTGCTTGCAGATATAGACCCTTTCCTCTGCTGCCTTATTGCTAGTTACATTAAATGCAGTATATGACAAGACTTTTTTTAATACTGCATTGTAGTCAACATCTGTGTGAGCCTATACAATGGTCCCCATGCAGGAAAAGATTCCAATGAACCAATAGATAGCGGTGATTCCATTAGTGATAGTGGAAGTCATCTTACACAATAACCTTCCTCTCTCTTGTCTCCCCCACACCAGCCACGAAGGTTTTCAAAGATAAGTGCAGGTTAACTTGTTTATTTTTCTTTATATTTTGTATTTTATTGTGTCTTATATTATGGAATTATAATCATTTTTATATGAATATTTTTGTGTTGTGGAATGAATCATCTGAGTTTCCATTATTTCTTATGGGAAAATTCACTTAGATATACAAGTGCTTTGGATTACAAGCATGTTTCTGGAATGAATTATGCTCACAAACCAAGTTTACTGTAACACATTAACAAAATGAAGGCCAAAAGGACAAAAATCATATGGTCAACTCAATAGATGCAGAACAATCATTTGACAAAATTCAACATCCATTTATGATAAAAACTCTCAAAAAAGTGGGTATAGAGGAAATGATCCTCAACATAATAAAGGCCATATATGATGAGCCCACAGTTTACATCCTACTCAATTGTGAAAAGGTGAAAGTCTTTCCTATAACATCAGGAACAAGACAAGGATGTCCACTCTCACCACTTTTATTCAACATAGCATTGATGTGGCAACAAAAATAAATAAAAAGCATCCAGACTGAAAAGTAAAACTTTACTTATTTGCAATAAGAAAAACTCTATTTGCAGATGGCATGATATTAGAGAAAACCCCAAAGACTCCATTAGTTCTGTTAGAACTAATAAAATTCAGTTAAGTTGCAGGATACAAAATCAATATGCAAAAATATGTTGTTTTTTATACACCGATAAACTATCAGAAAGAATAAAGAAAACAATCCCATTTATAATTAAAAAGAATAAAATACCTAAAAATAAATTTAACCAAGGAGACAAAAGACCTGTATATTGAAAATGACAAAGACATTAATCAAAGAAATTGAGGAAGACACAAATAAGCAGAAAAATATTCTATGCTCATGGATTGGAAAATCAACATTGTTAAAATGCCCATACTACCTTAAACAATCTATAGGTCCAATGCAATCCCTATCAAAATTCCAATGATCTTTTCCAAAGAAATAGAATAAATAATCCTAAAATTTGTATGGAACCACAGAAAACTATAAATAGCCAAAGCAATTGTGAGAAAGAACAACAAAGCTGGAGCATCACACTCCTTGATCTCAAAATATTTTACAAAGGTATAGTAATTAAAAGAGTGTAGTTTTTCCATAAAAACAGACACACAGATCAATGGAACAGAATACAGAGTCAAGAAAGAAACCCACACATGTATGGCCAATTACTTTATGACAAAGAAGCCAAGAATATACAATGAGGAAAGGACAGTCATTTCAATAAATGATGTTGGGAAAACTGGACAGCAACATGCAAAAGAATGAAAGCTACTTCATTAAAAAAAATGAAAGTCAACTACCACCTTACACCATCCAAAAAACTTAACTCAAAATGGATTAAAATTTGTTATGTAAAGTTTCAAACCATACAACTCCTAGAAAAAAATAGGTGGTACTCTTCCTGATATAGGTGTTGATGATGATTTTTTTTAATCTGACACCAAAAGCAAAAGCAACAACAACAAAATAAATAAGTGGGATGACATCATACTAAAAAGCTTCTGCACAGCTAGTATATATATATGGAATATATGGATATATATATATATATGGAATATATATAGAGAGAATATATATATGTATATATATATATAGAGAGAGAATATATATATATGTGTGTGTATATATATATATATATATAGAAAATATATATATATATATATGGAATATATGGATATTTTTCAGCTATAAAAAATAAAATTTGTCATTTGTGACAATATGGATGAAATTGAGTCATGTGTGATGAAATGGATGAACTTAATGAGCATTATGCTAATTTAAATATGTCAGACACGTTTGTTCTATTATCTGAGGTCAAATTTAAAAAAAAATAAATATGAACTTGTAAACAAAATATGGCTTTTATGGGTAAACCTTGAAATAACCCAGAAGTAAAATTTTAAGAAATTTTGCAGATGATAGCTTTCAGGTGAACTATTTGTGAAACAAATGAAAGCAACCATACCTGGTAATATACCAGGCCATGCACTCATTTGTTGTTTAATAATACTTTATTACAAGTTACTAGATATAATTAAACAAAAGAAACCTTAACATATATATCTTCAGATATTATTATACTTCTAACAGCAATATTCAAGTGCTAATGAGTTTTTAATTTTGACTCTAAAATATATGTGATATTTTAGATGTTTGGTGATAGGTGTTGAATTCATCACCCTAGAGTACCTGTGAATTTATCATTCTAAAGTTCTTCTGGATGTCAGAGGTTTGAGAATTTGGTGAAAGCCTTAGAAAAAGTCTGAAAAGCATATGTACAATTTTACATACAACTTCTAGGGTTCACAGACACTCTGAAACAATTTATAAAACCTGAAGTTTATGAATCCCAGATTGTGAGTCCTTGGACTGAATTCTTAAAGGAATGAATTTTACAAGGATTCTCTGGGATGTATTAGACATATTGGAATATTTGGAGTAACAGAAACTTCCTTGATCTCCCTGAAATAGCCCATGCTATTTCTTAAAATGAAGTTAGGAATACCCTGATGACATTTATCAAGACAGGAAGGCCTATGGTTACCATAAAGCCCTTGAATCAGCAAAAATGAGATGCGCAGACACCCTCAACAGAGTTATCCTACCCAAAATGCCAAGGTTGAGAAATCCTGCTTTAGACATACTTTTATTTTTTTTTAATTTTTTTTTTCAACGTTTATTTATTTTTGGGACAGAGAGAGACAGAGCATGAACGGGGGAGGGGCAGAGAGAGAGGGAGACACAGAATCAGAAACAGGCTCCCGGCTCTGAGCCATCAGCCCAGAGCCCGACGCAGGGCTCGAACTCACGGACCGCGAGATCGTGACCTGGCTGAAGTCGGAAGCTTAACCGACTGCGCCACCCAGGCGCCCTAGACATACTTTTAAAGCCAGTCTTTGAAGATATTGAGGTGGGGAGTTTTGCTGTCATTCATTGTATACCATTTGCTTCTATATTTAGAATTTTAGGTTTTAGTCTATGCCTGGAGAAATGGTGCTAGTTATTCTTAAGAAAAATATTTTCCATTTAAAATAAAATCTTTCAGTGTATACAACACCAGGGAATGTCAAGAAAGTATGGCTATCTCAGCAGTATTCTAGAAGGTTAAAGCAATATCAGAATTACTTATATCTAAAAATTGACATCTTCCTGTCTGTACCATAGGACCAACATGAAAGAGGTAGTGAAAGAGTCAGGGAACAAATAAATGGCCAGTTTGAGGGCTCTTTGTGACATTCTCTCTTGACTGCATTAGAATATAGATCCTTTAAATAACAATATAGGTTGATTCATTATCTAATTTATACAAGAGCTCCAAACACAAATTTCTTACCTCATTTGGGACACTGAGATGCTTGTATGTCTCTATTATTTTATAGAAACATAAATTACAAGCAAATGTAATTTCAAAGATAAATAAACAAACAACAAACAAAAGGAAAGATTTATCACGGAGTTTGATGACATGATATGTTCTTTGTCTTCTGAGAGAGGTTATAAGAAACTGAATTTTTATATCATCACCTTTCCAGAAGGAAAACTCACTATGTGGTGTTGTCGGGGGCCACAGACTCTGTGTAGAACATATTCTTGAGGGGTTCTCATGGATTCAAATGCAAGGTAAACTGAAACAACACAAATTGACAACAGCAGGTGATAAAAAAATGTTAGTTAAAGAAACACAAGAATTTTGATATTATCCTCAGACATGCGCATTATATGTAATTCAGATAGTTATTGACTTTTCATTGATCAATATTAGAAAGCAGATATTTTTACATACACACACACACACACACACACACACACACCACAGCACACCACACCACCACCACCACCACCACCACCACCACCACCACCACCCTGAAGTTAAAAAGAAACACATTATTGGTATTCTGTTTCTGGCATTGTGGATCCAGCCTCCCTTACAAGCCAAAAACTAATGAAAATGAGAATTCTGAGTTCCTACCTTAAGAAATATTTGCCAAATTCAAGTGAACTTGAAATTCAATTTTCACAGGCTGTTGGTGTTGAAGACATATGCTGGCAGGAGGCAAAACTACTCAAGGTAAGAGGTTTAATAGGTAATTCTCCCAGCATAGAATCTCGATGGGCTAAATCTCCAATTAAAGGGCTAACTGGAAGAAAATAGAAAAATTAACTGTCTTAAAACTTGACAATGGGTTTGGGGGAAAAGAGGCTTTCCCAATAATTTTAACAAATCAGTACAAGAGCATTTGCAAACTAAAGTCATATCATCTAGGTAGTTCAAAAAGGCTACTAGTAATTCATTAGTTCAAAGATGTTTTAGGTTTTAGTTTCCTCAGGAACTTGTAAGAAACAAAAATGCTATCCACTATCAAGTGAAGTTTCAAGGGAATACTACAAATGACATTCCAAAGAATGAGAGCTCACTGTCAAAATCACAAGGAACAGTGATACACGAGGAAACAGTACAATGTGAATGGCCACCAGAGTAAAAAAAAAAAACAAGTGAAACAACTAGCAAAACTTTTAGATATTGGATCCATCAGACAGATAATAAAATGGCTATTTAGCATTTTTAAAATCCTTGCTTTAAAAAAGAAAAGATTAAAATATAAAGTGCTATAACATTAAACAAGTAGACTTGAAAAAAAGATAGAACTTTCAGAAACGAAAAAAAATTGAAATTAAAACAGTAGTTATGTTTAATGGAAAACTAAATACTTCATGAAAAGATTAGTGAACTAGATGATGGATCTGAAGTATTTATCCAGAATGCAGCATAGTGAGTAAAAGAGAAAATATAACAGAAAAGAGATAGGAAGAACAAAGTGAAAAAAATCTAATATGATTCAAATAATTGGGAGTTCTAGGAATAGAGGAGATAGAATGAGGTAGAGGCAATATGTGAAGAGAAAAAAGTATGAGAAATTTTCTGATCTGATGAAAAGTATCAATTACAGATTCATGAAACCAAGGTAGAATAAATATAAAATAAATCAACACCTAGAGTATCTAGCTTAAAGTACAGAATACCACAGACTAACAGAAAAATCTTAAAAACTACCAGAAGGAAAGGAAATATATTTAGGCTGACAATTGACTTCTCAGGAACAACAATGGAAGCCAGAAGACAGTGGGATATTTTGGTGTGGTGAGAGAAAATACCTATTACTCTAGAATTATACACATAGCAAAAATAACTTGGAAGAATGAAAAAAAAAGACAAAAATATTATCAGATGAGGAAAAGTGAGAGAGTTTGTATCAAAAGATACTCTCTTTAAAAAATTCAACAGGGGCGCCTGGGTGGCGCAGTCGGTTAAGCGTCCGACTTCAGCCAGGTCACGATCTCGCGGTCCGTGAGTTCGAGCCCCGCGTCAGGCTCTGGGCTGATGGCTCGGAGCCTGGAGCCTGTTTCCGATTCTGTGTCTCCCTCTCTCTCTGCCCCTCCCCCGTTCACGATCTGTCTCTCTCTGTCCCCAAAAAAATAAACGTTGAAAAAAAAAAATTCAACAGATGTACTCCAAGCAAAAGAAAACCAATTGCATGTGGAAGAGGCAAGAAGGATTAAAGAAAAATAAAGTGGCAAATATGTGGGTAAATATAAACAACACTGAATGCACAAAACAATACTTCTTTTGGGGGTTTAAAACAGGGTAGAACACTGATATCCAATAAAAATTACATATAAGTCAGGAAGGTCATGATTAGATTGAAAAGTTTAATAAGATCATTGTTTAAAAGAATGAAATGATAATTTAAGATTTTGATAAGTAGGCATCTGGAAATAAAATAAAAGATATAGAATATTTAACTTTCAAATCTGTACGGAAAAATGAGAAAAAACATCCAATCAATATTATAGAAAGGTAGAACAAACAAAAAAGGAACAGATAAAGTGGGACAAATAGAAGGCACACAAATAGAAGAGTAGAAATAATTCCAAATAGAGATATCCTTCACTTCTGAGCTCTCAGTATTTAGGTATTCGCAATAATGACTTGCGTATGCTTCATAAAAAATTTATTATCTGATATGAAAACCAATTCTGATATAACTGCATACCATATACCAGCAAAAATGTTAAGTTCTGTGTATGTTCAGGAAAGAGACTTTACAGCTCTTGCAGATGTATGTCAGTTGTTTTCCTGATAACGTCTTATCTCTTGCTAATGCTATTTTCCTGAGGGTTTAGCTTCTGTGTATGCTTCTGTCAGGCACTTAAAGGCACTAACACCTAGATCCAATTTAGATAGTATCTATGCCATATTTAACAAAGGGATTTCTTTGTTTAGTTATGTAACAGTATCTATTTTTTATCAAACATACAAAGCAATTTGCATTCAATACTGCACATAATAAATATATACTACATGAAACATACTCAGAAACATCATTAAGCACTAAATAACCTGATAAGTTGGGTTTGAAATACTCTATATAATGCAGAAATCTTTGTTGCTTTGTTAGATGAGTTTTAGAATGTCAGTGTTTAGGGAATTGATTTCAGTTTCTGTTTTATTATGTTTACTAATTTTCTTAGCAGGTATATAAAAGAATAAAAATGCAAATAAGGATCCATTTAAAAGACAACGATTTTTAGTCTTTGTTACAAAATAAAAGACCTACCTAAAAAACTTCAGGATACAGTTTGAACAGTTTGGAAGGTTGGAACAAAAATTATAGTTAAAAGAAGAATGCTGTAACTGTAAATATCAGACAAAACATATTTCAGGGCAACAACATTAATAGAGATAAAAAAGATAACTGCAAAGTACAGAAAAGTTTCAATTTACTAGCAAATTTAAGAATTTTAATTTGTATAGATCTACTTAATATCATATTTGTATATAGGTGTATGAAATGAAAAGGATGAAAAGACACACACCATCAGAGTTGATAGATTTTAACATACTTGTCTAGTGACACATTGAATCTATGAGAGTACTGATCTGAATAACACAAGTACAAGCCTAACCTAATGGATCAATTGTAAAATGCTTATTCTGTTCAAAGGTACTTAGAACTTTTACAAGATTAATTACCACATATTGTTGCCATAAGGCAAGGCTCACCAAACTTTAAATAACTAGTGTCATGTATAACATGTTTTCTGGCCACCATGAAATCAAGTTAGAAATAATTGACAAAAAATAAGATAAAACTCATAGTTCTGGAAATTAAACATTTCTAAAAAACATGTAGGTCAAAGAAGAAATCATAATGAAAATAAGAAAGTACTGAGAACTGAATGCCAGGGAAACTGCTCCATATCATACTTATGTAATAAAGCTAATGTGGTTCCTAGAAAAAAAATATAGAGCTTTATGTTAATATGTTAGAAAAAAAAATCTCAGGGTCCCTGGGTGGTTCAGTTGGTTAAGCATCCAACTTTGGCCCAGGTCATGATCTCGTGGTTCGTGGGTTTAAGCCCAAGTCAGGCTCTGTGCTGACAGCTTAGAGCCTGGAGCCTGCTTATGATTCTGTGTTTCCCTCTCTCTCTGCCCCTGCCCTGCTCGTGCTCGGTCTCTCTCTCAAAAATAAAAATAAACATTAAAAAAAATCTTTTAAAAAAAAGAAAACAAAAAATCTCAAAGTGAATAGGTATAAGAAATTAGACTAGCAAAACCTGAATTCACCAGACAAAAACAGAAGTCAGGAAATAATAAAGAACTAATGGAAAAGAAACAGACATACAAGAGAGATAATCAACAAAGTTGAAAATGGATTATTTGAAATGAATAGCAAAATTGACAAACTCTGGTAAGAGCAAGGAAAAAAAGGTGAAAAAATATTATTAGTAATAAAGATGAGGCATAACTAGGCATTATGTGTAGTTTAAATGATAAAAAGTTAAAATTCAAATACTATGCCAACAAATTTTAAATGTCAGATAAAATGAACAAATTCTTAGAAAAATATAAGTTAAATACACTTAAGGAGAAATGGGAAAAATAAAATTTTCACTAGTAAGAAATGGAACCAATAGTTAAAATCTCTTCTCCCAGGCATGTTCTCAAAAACGCTCAATATCTTACTCCTATTTTCCACCAAACATTTATTTTATTTTTTTTAAAGTTTATTTATTTATGTTGAGAGAGACAGCGACAGTGCAAGTGAGGGAAGGGCAGAGAGAGAGGGAGAAAGAGAGAATCCCAAGCAGGTTTCACACTGCCAGTGCAGAGTCTGACGCAGGGCTCAAACTCATGAACCCACAAGATCGTGACCTGAGCAGAAACCAAGAGCTGGACGCTTAACCAATTGAGCCACCCAGGCACGACCTCTACCAAACATTTAATAGATGAATTAATTCCAATCCTATGCAAACTATTCTAAAGTATAGAAATAAAGGAAATATTCCAAGTTTTTTTGTGGCTCTCCTTACCTTGATTTCAAAATCTGAAAGGACAGGAGAAGAAAATTATGGACCAAACTAACTTGTGAACATAGATGTTAAAATCTTTATTTTATTTTATTTATTTATTTTGAGAGAAACTGAGTGAGAGAGAGAGAGTATGCACACCACATGTGTGAGGGAGGGAGGGGCAGAAAGAGAATTCCCAAGCAGGCTCCACAGTCAGCACAGAGCCTAACCAGGGCTCAATTTTTGGGAATCATGAGATCATGACCTGAGCCGAAATCAAGAGTCAGACGGCCTAACCAATTGAATCACCCAGGTGCCCCAAAATCTTAACATTAGACAAATGTATGTTTATTCAAGAATATAAGGTGGCTTAATCGAAAATAAATTTCAATAACATACCATATTTGCAAATTAAGGAGAAATGTACAATTGTCTGAATGGATGAAGATAAAGCATTTGATAAATCAAATTTCTCTGTGTTAAAATGCTTATCAAACTAAAAACTGAAAGCAAAAATGTTTTCTAATACAAGGGAGTGTCAAAAGCCAGAGAGTATACCTAGTGATAAAACTTTGAAAGTACTCCTTTCAAGATAAGACAGAGACAAGGGTTCCTGCTATCACCTTAGTTGCATTTTACCTGGGCAGCAAGGGAAGAAAAGAAAAAGTATAAAGTTTAAAAAGAAAAAATGAATTTATTTCCTACAGATGATATAATTTCTTTAATATAAAAACTTTTTTTTTTAATTTTTTTTTCAACGTTTATTTATTTTTGGGACAGAGAGAGACAGAGCATGAACGGGGGAGGGACAGAGAGAGAGGGAGACACAGAATCAGAAACAGGCTCCAGGCTCTGAGCCATCAGCCCTGAGCCTGACGCGGGGCTCGAACTCACGGACCGCGAGATCGTGACCTGGCTGAAGTCGGACGCTTAACCGACTGCGCCACCCAGACGCCCCAATATAAAAACTTTTAAAGAATCATTTAGTAAATCTAGCAAAGCTGCTGGACATAATCAATGAAAAACTTCAATAATATTTATACATGTTAGCAAACAAATAACCTTTACATGAAAGTTAAAAAATTTAAACTTAAGAATAAATTACCAAACAATATGCAAGACAGCGTGTTGTATGGAGGTGTTGAATCTCTGTATTTACACTTCAAACTGATAGTGCACTGTAGGTGAACTAACTAGAATTCAAATAAAAATATTAAAAAATTAACAAAAAATATGCAAGACATTCATGGGGAAGATTATAAAACTTAATATTATTAAGTAAGTCCTAAATAAAAGGACAGAAACACCATATTTATGGGTTGGAATATATAATTTAAAAACATCAGCTTTCCCTTCAGTTAATCTGTATACTCAATGCAATTCTAATAAAAATTCTGATGAAACCTGTTTTTGTTTGTATGCTTTTTTTCTGTTATGGGACTTAACAAACTAACTTACTCTAAAATTTATATTGAAGAGCAAAGGGTCCAAAAATAGCTAAGGCATTCCTGAAAAGAATAAACTTTCCTTACTGAGATAAATTGTAAAGAATAATTATTAACCTATAATAATCAAAATAGTCAACAAAACAGGAGAGAGCCCAGAAACAGAATGAAACATATAAACTGGACTGATGATGCGCTGGGATTTCATGTTAATGGTGATAAAGGGACTTTTAAAGAAAAAGCATTGGGATAATTATGGGGAAAAATGAAACTGGGCCTAAACACAAACACAAAAATAATTTCTAACTGATGTAATGATGGAGAATATCTTTATGCCCACAGGATAAAGACAGCTCTCTAAAAACAAGACCCAAAGATTGCATTAATAGGACATTGATATAAAGAACTTCTGCTCAAAATATCCATAAGTTAAATAAAAAAAACCCCAAAATTGGAAGATATTTGCAATATATATAACTGACAAAGCATTAGAATTTAGGATATGTAAAGAAATCACAAAAATCAACAGAAAAAAGACAATCCAATAAAATGGGCCACAAGAAAAAAAAAATAGTGTGGAGTCACTTCACTTCAGAAAAACAGAAAGCCAGAAAATATATAATGTTCAATCTCATTAAAAATCAGAGAAATGGGAGCACCTGGGTGTCTCAGTTGGTTAAGTGTCCAACTCTTGATTTGGGCTCAGGTCATGATCTCAAGTTTGTGGGATCAAGCCCAGCATCAGGCTCTGAGCTGACAGCACAGAGGCTGCTTGGGAATCTCTCACTCCCTCTCACTCTGCCCCTCCCCTGCTCTCTCTCTCTCTCTTTCTCTCAAAATAAATAAACATTTAAAAAAATCAGAGAAATGGTTAAGACCATTATGAGATGTTAATTAATATCCACTACATTAGCAAAAAATTTTAAATATGAGAGCATATTTTGCCTACTGTATGAGGCCACCAGACCACTATGTGCTTTTGGTAGAAGTAAATGAGAACACATTTCAAAAATATTTGACATTTGCCAACTGAACTGAAGATAACACCAATCCTATGACCTACAAATTCCACTCTTGTCTATATTCCTGAAAACCACATGCACATGGATACCAGGAAATATGTGCGAGAATGTTATTAGAAGCATTGTTTGTTAACAGCAAAAAACTGAAAACAACCCACTAGCAGGCTGAAAAAATAAATTGTGGAGTATTCATTCAGGGAACAGTCAACAACAAAAAAATGAGTGAATTACAACATTGATGAATCTCAGGAACAAAAAAAGGCAAATTCAAGAAGACACTTGATAATTCCATTTATATAAAGTACTAAACCATGCAAAAATTAAATGATATGCTGTTTTCACGTATAAATATACTTTGTACCGATTTTAAAAAGCAAAGGAATGATACAGAAAAATAGGGAGGGGGAGAGAAAGAGGGAGAGGACTGGCAAACAGGATGAGATTGGAAAACAGCATTTAGGAGATGTATAAAGTGATAGTAATGCTGGGTTTCTGAAACCAGGGTGTAGGTAAGCATGTATTTGTTGAAGTGCTGCACTACTGTTTTTTGTTCTTTATACATATTTTACTACTGCTTTTTTGTATCTACACAATGTTTAACAAAAATAATTTTTAAAAAGCTATTTTCAATAAGAGCTGTGAAGACAACTCATTTTCGTAACGCAATAGCTGGAGAAACTTCTAATAGTTGATTTCCTACGAGACATCAGTGTTACCTGAGAACATCCCAGAGTAGATCTGATTCTAAATAAGTCACTCCTGGTGAAACTTCTTAAATATCTTTTTTCAATGTAGAGCCCATCTGACATTACTAAGCCATTATTGGTAGGAAAAAAAAATAGATGAATAGCAGGATAATGATAGCTCACAAATCTTTATGATTCTTGACCTTCTTAAGATTGCTCTAAGTGGAGGGACAAAATATGTTGAGATAAAACATGCCCTGATCTTTGAGTGAATTTGTTGTCTGGGGATACTTTAACTAAGGTTAAGTAGGAAGCACTTAAAGACAATGTTAAATGGGATTTACAGGCATTCCACGTGATCTTTTGTCTTAATTTATAGTTCTTTTTATGCGAAATATCTTACTATTTTCAGTCAACATTATGAACTACTAACTTGCTGCTTTATTTTACAGGATTTTAAATAGGAACATCTATACCAAGTATATACTCTTGGAGGTTTTTTCCTCAATTTTATGTGGGTCTTTATGTCTTTCCTTATTAGTGTTATCCGAATAGTTCCCCACTTCAAGGAGTTTATAATCTGTAATTCTTTGCTTAAGGCATGATTGCTGACCAAGGAGCACGTTTAAGAAGCACTTAGTTATTGCTTTTTGTAGTTGCTGCTTTTTATAGATGTGCCCTCAATTAATTGTAGATTAAGGCATGAGCTTTCTTGTGCAGGATTCCCCTCTTACTGTTTTATCTTCATTGATTCATTTAGTGGCTTTCCCAGAACTTAGGCTACTGAAGACAAATCGAATGTAACGGTACCAGTTATCACCCTTCCTTCTGGCTAATTTGAAGGCACAGTTTTTCAAATTAAAAAACAAAAACAAACAAAAAATGCAGCTGATATATTATTTTAAATTCAACTGCCTTAAAACCTTTCAGTAGTAAATGAACTTATGTGATTAATATGGAAAATTAGTCTGCTCTCCACCCCCATGCTTCATTCTGTGTTTTAGTTGTATTTGTGCCAAGGAGTTTTGGCAATCTGTACATCTTTTTTTAAAACCTCAAAAGTAAATAACAAAACACAGACTCCATGGTTGTGTGGCTGATTTTACACAGTATTATGGCATGGATAGCTGTGATAAAATTCTCCCAAATTTTCCTACTCCCGCAAGTGCATCTTTGGAATCCTTCCATAATATGTTTTTTTTTTTTTTGTGTGTGTGTGTGTGTGTGTGTGTGTGTGTGTGTGTGTGTGTAATTTGTAAATTGAAACTACATTTACATGATTCAAACTTTTAAAAAGTGTAGAAAGATATTTAGTGGGCCCTCAGCACCCTGAAATGATAACTAAAAAAGCCAGATAGAACATTTAAAAATTAAAAAAAAAATTTTTTTTAACGTTTATTTATTTTTGAGACAGAGAGAGACAGAGCATGAACAGGGGAGGGGCAGAGAGAGAGGGAGACACAGGCTCCAGGCTCTGAGTGGTCAGCACAGAGCCCGACATGGGGGCTCGAACTCACGGACTGTGAGATCATGACCTGAGCCGAAGTCAGACGCTTAACCGACTGAGCCACCCAGGCGCCCCTAAAAATTTTTTTAAAACACATATGAGTTAATAAAATAGTGAAGAGTTACCTGGCCAAAATCTAAGATAAACTAAAATTCAGACCAGGCCCAACATAAAAAGCTACTTTTGCCTAGAGGGTATTTGTCTATTCAAAGAAATAGCTGTGGAATTGAGCTGTGGTTTTGGGACACTCCTGGGGCAAAAGGACAGACTTCAAAAATCATTAAAAAAAAATCATTTCCTACCCAGCTGCAGAGTCTGAAAAGAGCTATACCCTCAGAGAAAAGGTGAGCCAGAAGCAAAGAAACCCTCGCTTGATCCTGCAGCCTGAGATGAAAACACTTTTGTAGTTCCCTGCCCCCAGCAAAAGCAAATAAAAATTCTCTTTCGAGTCCTCAAATTATTCTTGCAATTAATTTTTTCAATTAATTCAATTCAGAAAAGAAAATACCATAAAATAGAACAAGCAGAAAAAAGTAGACCATAGAAAGAGATCATAAAGAATTCAGATATTTAAATTAAAAGACATATATTACAACACAACTTATCTTTAAAAGCTAAAAATATAAAAATGACAGGCTTGAGACACAGAAAATTATTTAAAAAATGATACTGATTTTTAAAAAATCAAATCAGTCTATAAAACTATAACTAAAATTAAGAACTTGGTGGAAAGGTTTAACAACTGACTAGAAATAACTGAAAAGAAAATTAGTGAGCTAGAGGATAGGTTAGAGTAAGTTTTCTAGGATTCAGTATGAAGGGACAAAAGATGGAAAATGCAAATTATATGCTAAGAGACACAGAACATAGACTGAAAAAATAAAAAATAACATGGGCAGGAATTGATTATTCTAGGGTATGTTGCTCTAGACCCAAGAGGCTGCAGACAAAGATGGCTGTGCTCATAAAAAATCAACTTGAAGGATCCGTGTGGTATTGGAACTATTTTTATCTCAACTGGGGTAAGGGACAGACAAACCTACATATCATATAAAATTGCATAAGACACACACACACACACAAATAAGTACAAATAAAACGAGAGATCCGAATAAGATCAGAGAATTGTTTAAGTGTTAATCTCCTGGTTGTGATATATATCACAGTTTTCACAAAATTTTAACACTGGAGGGAACTAGAGAAAGTGTGCATGAGATCTCTCTGTATTATTTCTTACAACTGCATGTGAATCTACAATTATTTCAATTAAATTTTAATTTAAGCAAGAAGCACACATCTTGACACATAATAATGAAAATGTAGAATACCTAAGGCAAAGAGAAAATTTGAAGCACAATAGGAGAAAGGAATGGCAGAGTACTTCCAAAGAAACAGCAGCTTGACTGATAGCTCACCCTTAGCAGCAACAGAAGATGTTGTAGACATCTTCTACAGTCAGTAGAATATCTTCCATGTTTTAAGATAGATAGCCAGTGAGTGAAGTTATCCTGTAAAACGAAGGTAAAGATATCTTCGATTCAAAAAAAAAGTTTGAGAGTGTTCTACACCTACAAAGCTGTATTTAAAGATGAATTGTAAAGGATGTGTTTAATAAGAATAAAAATGACTCCAGATGAAAGATTAAAGATGTATAAGGGAATAAAAAGCAAACAGAGTGGTAAATATGTTAGTTTGTAAAACATGACAAGTTATCAGATATCTCCACCAGTTATCAAGATCTAGTAACATTGAGGCAGTGAGAAATACTTAAGACAGCTCAATGAGGTAGAAGAGAGACCCTAGAAACAGAGTCATGCATGTATGGACATTGGATTAAGTGCGGGGAGAGCAGTGGAAAAGGATGCCTTTTAAACAATGCAGTAATAATTATCTATGTGGAAAAAAGTAAATGTAGATCTCTATCTTACACCATTCACAGGTGGGTGAAGCACCAAAATGGGATAAGAAAATAATAAAGCTATTGGAAATAATTTTTTTTTAACGTTTATTTATTTTTGGGACAGAGAGAGACAGAGCATGAACGGGGGAGGGGCAGAGAGAGAGGGAGACACAGCATCGGAAACAGGCTCCAGGCTCTGAGCCATCAGCCCAGAGCCTGACGCGGGGCTCGAACTCCCGGACCGCGAGATCGTGACCTGGCTGAGGTCGGACGCTTAACCGACTGCGCCACCCAGGCGCCCCTAAAGCTATTGGAAATAAATTTGCATAATACATTCATGATATCTGGAAAGGGGAATATTTCTCAAATAAGATGCAAAAAGCACAAACCATAAAAGAAAAGATCAGTGATTATGACTATGTCAGAATTATGAATTTTGTTCATCAAAAGGTTCTAAAAATAATGATTAAAAGATAAGCCCGAGTGGGAGAAGATATTTACTAACAGATAAAAGACTCATGTCCATAAACACACAACGAGCTTATATAAATCAATAAAATGAAAGAAAATCCAATAGAAAAAGTGGGTAAAGTATAAAAACAGGCACTTTCCCCCAAACAAGGAGTCTGAAAGGCCAATAAACCTTTATAAAAACGCTTGACTTCATTTATAATCAAGGAAATGCCAGTTAAAATCATTATGAAATAACAATACTACCTCCCACTGCCCACCATAAGACTGGCAAAATTTGAATTCTCAAAACACAATAATAAAAATGACTCAGTTTCAAAATCAGTAGCATCTTCTAACAGATACTTTACCAAAGATATTCTGACAGCAAATAAGCACATGCAAAGGTGTTTATCCTCACTGGTCATTAGGTAAATACAACTTAAGATCACAACAAAATACAACTACACACCTATTCAAATGGCTAAAATTAAAAAGACTGACCATATCATGTGTTGAGTGAAAATGTGGAAGAAATAGAACTCTCATACACTGCTGGTAATAATGTTAAAAAACGAAACAAACATTGTTTTCATTTGCAGACTTCCATGTATATATGTCTCCCAGTTTCACTAAAAATGTAGATTTTAGGTTTTTGTTGCTTTTCTGTTTCCCAGTATGAGAAGGGGGGAAATGTTGACTTTCATAGCCATGTTTATCTGGAAGCATTCCTTATATTTTTTAAGCACATCAATTAGTAATTTTAAAAAGCTAATTACAGGCACCTTTTTAATACTAAACTTTAATTTGTTATATTGACTTGTACAGTTGACCTTTGAACAACATAGGTTTGAACAGTGCAGGTCCACTTATAAGTGGATTTTTTACAGTACAGTACTATAAATGTATTTCCTCTTATGATTTTCTTAATACCCTTTTCTCTGGCTTACTTTATTATAAGTATATAGTATATAATACATGTGACATATAAAATATATGTTAATACACTCTTCATGTTATTGGTAAGGCCTCTGTTCAACAGCAGGCTATTAGCAGTTAAGTTTTTGGGGAGTCAAAAGTTATACTTGGATTTTTGACTGCATGGGGGTTGTGCCCCTAACCCCATGTTGTCCAAGGGTCAACTGTATGGTGCTATCAGGTTAACAAATCAAAAAGAATATATTCCTACACTATATCATTTATTATATAATTATTATTATCATGAAATTTAATCAGGTCCAATTTATTCAGCAAAAGAGTGAATATTACAATCAGAAAAATGAATGGTAAAGGAAATCAAAGCAATTATAGCATCCTAAAGCAATACTCAATACAATAAATAGATTAAAAAATATGTGGGCTGTCTCACCCAAGGCACGTGACTATTTTAACATCTTTAAGTGGGCAGAGAATGTGTCCCCCACTGCAGACTCACAGAGGAATCTGAGATTACCCACTTGTCTCCTGAGGGCTAGCCTCGTTCCTGCAAATCCCGTGGAGAGAGCTCAGTATATGCTCTTGTTACAGGATAGAACTAAAGTTTAATGTTTAGGCTTTGAACAAAGCATGAATCTGACAGGGCCATAGGAGTGCCTTTTCACATTTCTACTGAAGGATACTGAACATTTTATGCTTGATAAAACCCTAAAAAAGGCTCTCTCAGAAGCAAACTAGATTCTGTATACTGGTGTTGGTTTTCAAGAGGCTTTTTGTTTTGTTGAGCCACTATTACCTAGAAATGGCCTGTTCCATTCTTCCAACACAAGTAAATCCTCCATTCGTTTCTGTTTTATTATCCCAGACCATTCTTGCAAATTTTATCTTATATTCCCCCCCATCTGTTTTACTATATTCATTTCTAGACCTCTTCTGTCTTCTCTGGAATGTTTCAAGAAGTCCCTCTTCTAAAAGTAGAAAAGAGAGAATTGGTATGGTGGAGAATGTGGGTTAATCCAAAAGGGAGGGCAAATGGTGAAGGGGCAGGCAAGAAAGACTGAACTAAGTGTGAAGATGGCCTAGAGAGGGATAACAGAAAATGTTTTTGGATAACATATTCTATGAGTTGGACTAAATGTTAAATATGTCAGGATAGAGGCAGGTGACTAAGTTAAGGGATATCTTTAAAAAACTACAGGTGGAAAAATAAGACTAAATTTTGGACTTTTATTCTTGAACAAGTCTCTGAACAGCATAGACTAGATCACTGGCAGAAACTCAAGAGATGTCCTGGGTCTAACCCTGGGTTTTATATAGCTTTTTTGATATTTGTTAGTGTAGTTCTTTGAGAAAGGAATGTATTTTAGAGTCCAGTAGACTTAGGCTCACATGCCAGTTTCACTACTATTTTCTCTTGAGCAATTATGGGTTAAATAACGTCGAGTGAAAAGAATGAATAGGGAGAGCAGTATACACTTTCCAACCATAACAGGTAAGTAAAACTGGCCCATCACATAGCTATGGTGAAGTTAACTTTGACATGCGAGTATTTTGAAGGTATAACCCTGCCCATATGGTTGTTTTTTTATGGATGTATAATCTCCCATTTCACCATAGTGTGGAGAGAATGGGCTTTATCAGATTACTTGGATCTAGGAGAAGAGACATCAGGAGAGTATAAAAACTTGGGTCCTAGATGGAACATGAAAAGGAGAGACTTAAGACAGGTAGAATACAGTAGCTATCTCTTTTATTTACTAATCCCAAATAGGGTGTCTTATAAATAAAGCAGATATTGCCAGGTATTCTTGGCAAACTAGTACTCTTTTCCTAATCACCATAGGGTGTGTGTGTGACAAGAATTACCAAGGAGTACACTTAGGCTTGCATCAAACACCGTGAACTTCTGCCTCTTTGTACACAAAATAACATTTACTTTAGTGACTTAAAAAGAAAATCTAAATATTATTTTCATTGTGATTAGGAAAGGTTTTGATCAACTCTAATCAATTGGCTTTTAGAAATAAAAACTGACACTTTCTTTCAAGAGTCCTGACAATTTAAGTATTCTTGCAATATATTTGTTGTTAGCTTGTAGGGCATCTGATCATATTTGTCCATGCAGTCTTTTACTCTAATACTTCTAATTTCTTCATCATTTTGCAACTGAGATTTGCTTTATACATAATTAAACACTTTTTGCATTATGACAGAGTGATAAAAGTTTATCACTTAACTATCACTTAACTATCACTAACTGTAAAGTTATGACAGAGTGATAAAAGTTTATCACTTAACTATCACTTAACTATCACTAACTGTAAAAGATAACAAAGCTTATCTTTTATATTGCATTATATTGCATTATGCTTCATTTCCAATTTTGAGAAACTGGCTTGTGTACTTTTTAGGAGGCTAACATCTTAAAACACTATTGGGAATAGGATTCCTGAATTAATTACCTGCCAGATGAGGATGGTCTGTAGACAGAGTGAAAGAAAGGTTTGATTCTTTGGAACAAAAAGAAAAAATCTGGCTCAAGGGATTACTAGGAGTAACTGTTACAAATAGATAGTTTAAAAGATAAAGACAGGTAGTCCTCTTTGGACATTTTATACCCACATATTTTAGGTAATAAATTCAACTGTTAAGGATTGAACTGTGTAATTATCTTAACAGAGCATGTTTAA
Source organism: Felis catus (assembly GCF_018350175.1). Classification (NCBI taxonomy): domain Eukaryota; kingdom Metazoa; phylum Chordata; class Mammalia; order Carnivora; family Felidae; genus Felis; species Felis catus. The sequence goes on along the minus strand of NC_058372.1, from coordinate 65,472,241 downwards.
TCATGCTTGTTACAGCAAGTATGAAAATCGAGTTGAAATTTAGTACTTACTGAGCCTCGTGCAGGTGATCCAAAGAATGACCCACTAGGTGGGGTGAGTGATAGAAAAGCATCCATTAAATAATGGAGTCACTCCAAGTAGCATATTTCCTTGAAACTTAAGGACATTCAGGATCTTCAGAATTAGAATAAGGGGACAGATTACAACCAGAAAAGACTCAAGAGCTTGGTCTTCACTGGCAGCCACCCTAACACACACCAGACCTTACATTTTAATGAGTTTTATTTCAGAAAAAGACAATCTAAGTCAGGAAATAAAATATCAAAGGAATATGGTTATATGATATGCACCAATATTCAGAATAGTTACAGACCACATTTCCAAATGGTGTTATTGGTTAAGGAGTCATAGGGTTGCATACTTGGATACTTACCTATTCCTCAAAACAACATAATTACAAATAGACTTTCTTTTACACTTAGGTGGTAGTTAGCTATCAACATGTATCTTTGGAAACGCTCTTCAGAATAATGGGGTCATCTATTTTTAAAATGTCTTTCTCTATCTTCCTACTTATTTTTTAGCTCAACAATAAGCCCTTTAATTAAAAAAAGAATATACCAAATAAACTTTATTATTAATGCCATCAAATTGTTTTTGCTGCTTCGAAATAAAATAGATTCATTACTTTTCTAAGGAGCAAGCTGAAAGATAATAATAGCTTCCTTTTAGAAGAGCTGAAGCTGATGCTCCTGATAGATATCAGATGACATTACTACACATACACTTTTTAAATACAAGAAACATTGAATAAATATTTTTAGTGTAAGAATCACAAAGCATATTATTGTTAACTATTTCTAAGATAGTTTCAAAAGAGTTTTCTATATGAGAATGCTATTATAGTGTGATTTCTTTCCTCACATGGATTCCAAATTGATAAATATGATGTCAACTCTTTCTAGATCCATAAACTCCTGTTAACTAGAGTAGTCCCCCCCTACAGTAGCCGGAAGCATGCAGCAGATGGCACTAAGAACATTTAGCAAAGCAGCCAGGAAGAGGCCTTCCTTAATTGCTCCTCAGGGACTGAAAATTGCTTGAAAAATGAGATGTAGTAACTAATTGAATCAGGCCTTCTCAAGTTAAGTTACACAGTAGAAACTTTAAGTTCTACTTTCTGAAATGTGAGCTGTCACAGCCACCACCTTTTCATTTTCAGATTAAACACATTTATTTGTTTTAACTTTGGAAACATAAAATACAATACGTGTAGTTTTTATATCTCAAAAAAAGGATTATTCGTACAATAGATGGCACAGCGAACATCTGATTGTTTCCACAATATGTTGTTCATGCTTTCACTCTGTTACTTCCTTCCCTATATTTCCACTGATGTGGTGCTGTAGAATTTTTTGTCACACTTACGCTCTTATTCTCTGTCTTGTGCTTTTCTTGAGCAAACTGATATTTGTTGCAGTACTGTATTGTTAAGTTATGATATTTTTAGATATTCAACAATATATGATTAAACCATAGAAAAAAACTGAAGCCAATCCAATATCTGCAATGGAAAATAGAAATCAAGGACATTTCCAAGTCAGTGTTGTACTTTAGAGAAAAATCTCTATTAGATTATTTTCTTTTGTATCCACAGAGCTAATCTCATCATTTTTTTTTTGTCCACAGGTAATTTTTATACAAACTATTATTGTATCAATAGCACATGTTTATATATCAAAACCATAACATATAATGAACACTGAACTACACAAGGGGAAAATAGCTTTTCAGTCTTCTCTCAGTAACTGAACCTTAATTAAAAGAAAATTAATTCATTAGAGGACATGGATATACAAAGCCTGGGTTTTGGGGAATGTGCATCACTCAATGACATGCTGTCTCCACGAATGATTTCTTATTCTATTTGGTTTATGCCATCCAAAACTAACAATTATAAAAACTTTTTGTGCTTTTTGCTCATATTAATTGGAAACTTTAATCAAATTAATCCTAAATATAATACAGATGAAAATAAATGATAGCTACTGCAGAGAGATGAAGTAGTTCTTGTCTCATTTCTTTATGTAGAAAATATTTCCTCCAAGATGGTTGTATAGAGGGAGGAAGGAAATAACATATAGGTCAGTTAGAGATCCTAGGAGCCCCATATATCAAACTAAAACACAAATAGAATACTGGCTTGTGAATTTAATATTTATCATTTCTTGAAGAGCGTATTCTGTTTTCAAGAAGGCTTTTAATAATTTCTGCCAGCCCCATATACTCCAGGAATCACCAGCTTTTGAATAAATATATCCCCCATTTCCAGCAGTGTCTCTTAAGAGAAGAGAAGAAATGATACTAGAGCTTAGCAAATTCACTGTTAATATTCTTTTCAGGAAAATTAACTTGAGGAACCAACATGGAGTAGAAGTAGGGGGACCCGGAGTTCCATTGTCCCTCATACACAACAGTAAATTGAGGGCAGAAGACTTGGAATTCTAGGAATCCAGGCTACAGAATGACAGAAACATCTCCCAGGGCCCTTGTGGACAACTTGGTGGGCCACAGGGGCATGATTATAAATTGGGAGAGATAAAACAGGTGGCGTACATGCAGAGGGGAAGGATCCGCTTCTGTGGGGAGACAAAAGAGAAAGAGAGGCTGTGGAGTGTAGGATTGTATTTGGAAAAGAGAGAAACCTCCCCAGACCATGGACTGGGGAACAGAAAAAACAGAGAAGTAACCGATTTCTAACAGCCTTAAGAGTAAAGATCCAGGGTTGTGGTACTTTCTCTGGGCCGAGGCCTGCCTCCCTATATGTGCTTGGAGGGAGGGGGAGCCAGCCCCAGGATCCATAGCTAGCTCAGAGGCACAGTCGGAGAGACCAGTCCTCTCCCTTGGAAGAAGGAACATAGCCGCTCCAAGGACAAAAGACCCTGAAAGTGCCTGCCAGCCAGCGGCCCTTTGTTGGCTGGGTGGAGTGGCTCTACCCTGGAACCAAGGTGCGCCAGCAGGATCCTTTAAGACATCGGGGTTTGAATCCCAGTCAAGCATCTGGGAGGCACTGCAAACTGCAGTGGGACAAACCAGTCTGCTCAAACCTGCGCAGCATTGTGAATACAGACAGAACAGAGTGGTTGGGGACACTGGTCCGGGGAGGAGAGACTGAGGTATCACCATTTTTTTCCCAGTCACCAACAAAGTGGGGTTTCAGGGAACAGTGGGCCCACAGTGGAGTCGGGACCGCCTTCACCAAACCCCGCCCCTCTGTGCTGGTAACTACTTATGTACCAGAGCAAGATTGACATTGACAGAACCAGACAGCCCCTCCTCCAGACCAGTGAAGCCACTGGTTCCAAGGCACCATCAGATATCATTCTAGAAGTTTTGCATTCTCTGATTTCTTCCTCTTATTTCTTCCCTTCTCTATTCTGGTTGTTGGTTTGTTTAAGCAGACATTTTTAATCTATTCTTTTTATACCTCTTCTGTATCTCCTTCTGCTTTAGTTTCTTTTCTCTCTCTCTGGATGAAGCCATATGATTTCTCTGATTTTCTGCCTGGCTAATTTTTTTCTCCTTTCTTTTCTTTTTCCCTATCCCTGTCATTTCTTTCTTTGTATGCAATAAGGCTTCTTCCACCACCACCTCCTTTTAAATTTTTCCAGGATTACTTCAATGAATAAATCCAAGCACACCTGGTGGAAGGTCCAAACCACCACTACTAGGGAGATAAAGCAAACAGAATTACACCAACAGAGAGCGTACAACACACTCCAAAAACACCTCCTGAAGGGCCAGTGTATGACCCATTTATAATATTGTAGTGCTCACAGGTGTAGGACACATAACAAGTTATTAAAACATGTAAAGGACAGAAAACTAGCCAAAATGGCAAAATGGAAGAATTCTCCTCAAAAGAAATTCCAGAAAGAAATGACAGAGAATTGCATAAAACAGATATAAACAATATATCTGATCAATAATTTAGAATAGTCATAAGATTAATAGCTTGGTTTGAAAAAAGCATATAAGGCAGCAGAGAATCTATTGCTGCAGAGATCAAGGAACTAAGAAATAGTCATGATGAATTAAGAAATGTAAATGAGGTGCAAAATAAACTAGATGCAGTGACAGCAAGGATGGAAGAAGTAAAGGGAAGAACAAGTGAAATAGAAGATAAAATTATGGAAAATGATGAAGCTGAGAAAAAGAGAAAAAAATATTAGACCATGAGGGGAGAATTAGAGAACTAAGTGATTCAATGAAACATAATATCTGTATCATAGGAGTTCCAGAGGAAGAGGGAAAGGGGAAAAAGGTTTACTTGAACAAATTATAGCTGAGAACTTCCCTAATCTGGGGAAGGAAGCAGACATCCAAATCCAGGAGGCATAGAGAACTTGCTTCAGATTCAACAAGAATAGGTCTTTACCACGGCATATCATAGTGAAACTGACAAACCACAAAGAGAGAATTCTGAAAGCAGCTAGGGACAAATGGGCCTTAACCTACAAGGGTAGACACATAAGGGTAGTAGCAGACCTGTCTGCTGAAACTTGGCAGGCCAGAAGGGAATGGTAGGAAATATTCAATGTACTGAATAGGAAAAATATGTAGCCAAGAATCCTTTATCCAGCAAGGCTGTCATTCATAATAGAAGGAGAGATAAAAGCTTTCCCAGACAAACAAAAACTGAAGGAGTTCATGACCACTAAACCAGCCCTGCAGGAGATCCTAACGGGCACTGTGAGTGAACTGCTGCAAAAACTACAAAGGACCAGAGACATCATCACAAGCATGAAACCCACACATAACACAGTGACACTAAATCGATACCTTTCAATAATAACTTTTAATGTAAATGGCCCCAATCAAAAGACATAGGGTATCAGAAAGGATAAAAAACCAAGATCCATCTACATGCTCTCTACAAGAGACTCATTTTGTTTTTATTTTATTTTTTTTAATTTTTAATATTTATTTATTCTTGAGAGAGACAGAGAGACAGAGTGTGAGCAGGGGAGTGGCAGAGAGAGAGGGAGACAAAGAATCCAAAGCAGGCTCCAGGTTCCAAGCTGTCAGCATAGAGCCTGACATGGGGCTCAAATTCATGAACCACGAGATCATGACCCGAGCCAAAGTCAGACACTTAACTGACTGAGTCACCCAGGCACCCTTACAAGAAACTCGTTTTAGACCTGAGGACACCTTCAGATAGAAAGCGAGGGAATGGAGAACCATCTATCATGCTACTGGAAGTCAAAAGAAAGCTGGAGTAGCCATACTTATATACTTCTACATATACAAGATTATAAACTAACGATTGTAACAAGATATTGAGAAGGGTGTTACGTCATAATTATAGGGTCTATCCATCAAAAAGAGCTAACAATTGTAAATGTGCCTCCAATTTGGGAGGTACACAAATATATAAATCAATTAATCACAAAAATAAGCAATCTTATTGATAAAAGTATGGTAATTGCAGGGGACTTTAGTACTCCACTTACAACAATGGTCAGATCACCTAGGCAGAAAATCAATAAAGAAACAATGGCCTTGAATGATACACTGGACCAGATGGACTTGACAGATATATTTAGAACTTTTCATCCAAAAGTAGCAGAATACAAATTCTTCTCAAGTGCACTTGGAACATTTTCTAAGATAGATCACATACTTGATTACAATATAGTCCTCGTTAAATATAAACAAACTGAGATCATACCATGCATGTTTTCAGATCACAATGCTATGAAACTTGAAGTCAACCACAGGAAAAAATTTGGAAAGCCTCCAAATGCATGGAGGTTAAAGAATATCCTATTAAGGAGTGAATGGGTCAACCAGGCAATTAAAGAAGAAATTTAAAAATATATGAATGCAAATGAAAATGAAAACACGACAGTACAAACCCTTTGGGATGCAGCAAAAGCAGTCCTAAGAGGAAAATACATTGCAATCCAGGCTTATCTCAAGAAACAAGAAAAATCGCAAATACAAAACCTAACCACACACATAAAGGAACTAGAAGTGGTGCAGCAAAGAAACCCCAAAGCCAGCAGAAGAAGAGAAACAGTAAAGACTAGAGCAGAAATAACACAGAATCCAAAAAAAAAATCAGTAGAACAGACTAGTGAATCTAAGAGCTGTTTTTTTTGAAAGAATAAACAAAATTGATAAACCCCTAGCCAGACTTCTCAAAAAGAAAAGAGAGAGAACCCAAATAGATAAAATTACAAATTAAAGAGGAGAAATCACAACCCACACACAGAAATACAAACAATTATTAGAGAATACTATGAAAAATTATATGCCAACAAACTGGACAACCTGGAAATAACAGACAAATTCCTAGACACCTACATACTACCAAAACTCAAACAGGAAGAAATAAAAAATCTGAACAGACCCATAGCCATAGAAACCCACAGAAATTGAATCAGTTATCAAAAATCTCCCAACAAATAAGATTCCTGGGCAGATGGCTTCTCAGGGGAATTATATCAGACATTTAAAGCAGAGTTAATACCTATGTTTCTCAAGCTGTTCCAAAAAATAGAAATGGAATGAAAGCTTCCAGACTCATTCTATGAAGCCAGCATTACCTTGATTCCTAAACGAGACAGAGACCCCACAAAAAAGGAGAATTACAGGCCAATATTCCTGATGAACATGGATGCAAAAATTCTCAACAACATACTAGTAAATTGAAGTCAACAGTATATTAAAAGAATTATTCACCATGAACAAGTGGGATTCATTTCTGGGCTGCAAGGCTGGTTAAATATTCACAAATCAGTCAATGTGATACATCATATTAATAGAAGAAAGGAGAAGAACTATATGATCCTGTCAATAGATGCAGAAAAAGCATTTGACAAAATACAGCATCCTATCTTAAAAACCCTTGAGAAAGTCAGGATAGAAGGAACATACATTAACATCATAAAAGCCATATATGAAAAGCCCACAGTGCATATCATCCTCAATGGGGAAAAACTGACAGCTTTCCCCCTGAGATCAGGAACATGACAGGGATGTCCACTCTCACTGCTGTTGTTTAACATAGTGTTGGAAGTCTTAGCCCCAGCAATCAGACAACAAATTGAAATAAAAGGCATCCAAACTGGCAAAGAAGAAGTCAAACTTTCACTTTCTGCAGATGACATGGATGACTCTACATGGAAAACCTGAAAGACTCCACCAAAAAGCTGTTAGAACTGATACATGAATTCAGCAAAGTCACAGAGCATAAAAACAATGCGTAGAAACTGGCTGCATTTCTATACACCAAAATGAAGCAACAGAAAGAGAAATCAAGAAATTGATGTTATTTATAATCAAGAACCATAAAATACCTAGGACTAAACCTAATCAAAGATGTAAAAGATCTGTATACTAAAAGCTACAGAAAGCTTATAAAAGAAATTGAAGAAGACACAAAACAATGGAAAAACATTCCATGCTCATGGATTGTAAGAATAAATATTCTTAAAATGTCAATACTACCCAAAGAAATCTACACATTCAATGCAATCCCAATCAAAATTGCACCAGCATTCTTCTCAGAGCTAGAACAAACAATCCTAAAATTTGTATGGAACCACAAAAGCCAAAGTAATGCTGAAAAAGAAAACCAAAGCAGGAGGCATCACAATCCCAGACTTTAGCCTCTACTACAAAGCTGTAATCATCAAGACAGTATGGTATTGGTGCAAAAACAGACACATAGACCCCACAATGGAAGAGAATAGAGACCCCAGAATTGGACCCACAAATGTATGGCCAACTAATCTTTGACAAAGCAGGAAAGAGTAACCAATGGAAAAAGACAGTCTCTTTAGTAAATGGTGCAGAGAGAACTGGACAGCAACATGCAGAAGAATGAAGCTGGACCACTTTCTTACACCATACACAAAAATAAACTCAAAATGGATGAAAGACTTAAATGGGACTGGAAACCATCAAAACTTTAGAGACGAAAACAGGCAACAACCTCTTTGACCTCAACTGCAGTAACTTCTTACTTGACACGTCTCCAAAGGCAAGGGAAATAAAAACAAACATGAACTATTGGGACCTCATCAAGATAAAAAGCTTCTGCACTGCAAAGGAAACAATCAACAAAACTAAAAGGCAACTGATGGAATGGGAGACTATATTTGCAAATGACATATGGGGTAAAGGGTTAGTATCCAAAATTTATAAAGAATTTACCAAACTTAACACCTGAAAAACAAATAATCCAGTGAAGAAATGGGCAGAAGACATAAAGAGACACTTTCCAAAGAAGACATCCACATGCCCAACAGACAGATGAAAAGATGCTCAACATCACTCATCATCAGGAAAATACAAATCAAAACTACATTGAGATACCACTTCACACTGGTCAGAGTGGCTAAAATTAACAATTCAGGAAACAACAGATGTTGGTGAGGATGTGGAGAAATGGGAACCCTCTTGAACTGTTGGTGGGAATGCAGACTGGTGCAGATGCTCTGGAAAACAGTGTGGAGGTTCCTCAAAAAATTAAAAATGGAATTACTCTGCAACCCGCAATAGCACTACAAGGAATTTAACTAAAGGATACAGGAGTGCTGACTCATGTGGGCACATGTACCTAATTTTATAGTAGCACTATCAACAATAGCCAAATTATGCAAAGAGCCCAAATGTCCATCAACTGATGAATGGATAAAGAAGATGTGGTTTATATATACAATAGAATACTACTTGGCAACGAGAAAGAATGAAATATTGCCATTAGCAAAAGCGTGGGTGTAACTGGAGGGTATTATGCTAAGTGAAATAAGTCAGTCAGAGAAAGACAGATATCATATGTTTTCACTCATATGAAGAATTTTAGAAACTTAACAGAAGACTATGGGGAAGGGATGGGGGAAAATAGTTTCAAACAGAGAGGGAGGCAAACAATAATAGACTCTTAAACACTGAGAACAAACTGAGGGTTGATGAGGGGGCAGGGAAGAGGAGAAAACAGGTGATGGGCATTGAGGAGGGCACCTGTTGGGATGAGCACTGGGTGTCAGATGTAAGCAGTGAATCATGGGAATCTACTCCCAAAGCCAAGAGCACATTGTGTAGACTGTATGTTAGCTAACTTGACAATAAGTTGTATTTAAAAAAAATTCTTGTCAGTGTTTGCCAGGATGAAAGAAAATACTGTTTGTTCACTTGGGGTCTTCCAATAGAACATTCTTCCCTTATTCTGAAGAGAGTTCATCACCTAGTGCAGAATTTTCCAAATCCTGTTCTATAAAATACGAGTGTTTCTTAAGATGTTAGTAAGGTGTTCTATGCAAAATTATTAACAATTCCTTTCCTTCTAGATGTACTTTTTTAACTTAATAAAAAGTTTAAGATACTTATATATATGTATTTTATTATTATGCTAGAGTCTAACTTTAAGAAAAATTCCTGAGAGTATTAGGAAGTAAAAAAAGGAGTATGCCATTTGACAGTGTGCTAAAGCAGAGGCTGCATTCACCAAAGCTGTGTGCTGGAAGACCATCTGCTCATTTGCACCGTCTGGTTTTGTACCTTTAGCACACAATGGTTATATTTTCAATGTTTAAGGCATATGAAACCTTGTAGGTTAATGAATTCCTGTGGGGTTCTGTCAATACATCATAATTTAAAAACTGTTTTAGGATCAAATAAGTTTGAGATATGCAATTCTGGAGAGCAATTTTAAAGCTGTCAATGGCCCAGGAATAACAAAGTCTTTACATTATTTTGAGGAATAGAAACAAATAAAAATTTTTCACGTATATGATAAGTGGTAGTTTTGTATACATGTAGTAAAGTCATTATTTTCAATTTTGCTGCAGCTGGTTTGATAACATTTCCAATTCTTGAGTAGTAGTGTACAGAGAATAAATGACACTGTTACTTAAACATTTTTTTAATTAGTAGACTTAATTTTTATTTGAGGTTTGGAGTCATAACAGAGTAAGCAGAAAGTACAGACAGCCCCTCTGCCCTCATACATGCAGAACCTCCTCCCAATAGACACCCTCAACCACAGTGTTGTTAAAACTGATGAATCTACACTGACACCTTATCATCACCCAAAGTCCATAATATACACTAGGTTCACTCTTGTTGCTGTGCATTTTGTGGGGTTTGACAATTGCACAATGACATGTATCAACCATTGTAGTATCATACAGAATTGTTTAACTGTCCTGAAAATCCTGTGCTCTACCTATCCATTCTTCTCCCCTTCATAAGCGCGGATAATGATATTATCTCCGTAGTTTTGCCTTTTCCAGAATGTCATACAGCTGGAATCATACCGCAGTAACCTTTACAGACTGGCTTCTTTAACTTAGTAATATGCATTTAAGTTTCCTCCATGTCTTTTCATGACTTGATGCTTCATTTATTTTTAGAACTACATTATACTACATTGTCTGGATGTACCACAGTTTATTTATCCAGTCACCTATTGAAGATGTTCTTGGTTTCTATTTGGTTTGAATTTGAGTGAGGTAGAACTTATCAGTTCCTTTTCTCATGGGTTGTTACCATAGTGCTCTATCTAAAAAGCCATCACCATACTCAAGGTCACCTAAATTTTCTCCTATGTTATCTTCTACGAATTTCATTGTTTTGCATTTTACATTTAGGTCTATAATCAAATATTGAGTTTTGTGAAAGATTTAAGGTCTGTGTCTAGATTCATTTTTTTTTTTTTGCATGTGAATGTCTAGCTGTTCCAGCACCATTTGTGGAAAAAAGTATCTTTGTTCCATTGTACTGTTCTTGCTCCTTTGTCAAAAATCAGTTGGCTATATTTATGGGGATGCATTTCTGGGCTTTCTATTCTGTTCCATTAATCTATTTGTCTATTCTTTTGCCAATACCACCCTGCCTTCATTATTGTAGCTTTATAGTAAGTCTGCAAGTTGGGTAGTGTTAGTCTTCCAAGTTTGTTCTTCTTCAAAATTGAGTTAGCTATTGTGTGTCTTTTGCCTCTCCATATAAACTTTGGAATCAGTTTGTCAATATCCACAAAATAACTTGTTGGGATTTTGACTGGAATTGTAATGAATCTACAGATTAAGCAGAGAAGAATTGACATCTTGACAATGTTTAATCTCTCTCTCTCCATGAACATGACTATCCATTTATTTAGTTCTTCCTTGATATCTTTCATCTGAGCCTTGTAGTTTTCTCATATGCACTTAGGTATTATTGGGTTTTTGTTTTTTTGAGTGATAAAATGTAAACGGTAATGTCTTTTTAATTTCAAATTCTATTTGTTCATTGCTGGTATATAGGAAAGTGACTAACTTCTGTATGTTAACTTTGTATCTTACAGCCTTGCTATATTGCACTAGTTCTAGGATTTTGTTGTTGTTGTTGATTGTTCCAGATTTTCTACAAGGATGACCCGGTCATCTGTGAATAATTTCATTTTTTCCTTCCCAATATACATACTTTTTATTTCATTTTCTTGTATTCCTATGTTAGTTAAGACTTCCAGTACAATGTTGAAAAGTAGTGGTGAGAGGGAACATCCTTGCCTTATTGCTGCTATTAGTGGGAAAGCTTTGAGTTTTTTACCATCAAAGTATGATGTTAGCTGTGAGTTTTTTGTAGATGTACTTTATCAAGTTGTATAAGTTCCTCTGTAACCCTAATTTGCTGAGAGTTTTCCTCAGGAGTGGGTGTTGAGTTCTGTTAAATATTTTTCTACACTGATGGTCATGTAATTTTTCTTCTTTAGCCTGTTTAATGAATTTTTGACTGAACATTAATTGATTTTTGATTGAACCAACTTTGCATACCTGAGATAAATCCCATTTGATTGTGGTGTATAATTCTTTTTAAATATGGTTAAATTTGACTCTCTGGTATTTTGTTGATGATTTTTACATATATGTTAATGAGAGATTGGTCTGTATTTTTCTTTTCTTTTTTTTTTTTAATTTTTTTTTTCAATGTTTATTTATTTTTGGGACAGAGAGAGACAGAGCATGAACGGGGGAGGGGCAGAGAGAGAGGGAGACACAGAATCGGAAACAGGCTCCAGGCTCCGAGCCATCAGCCCAGAGCCTGACGCGGGGCTCGAACTCACGGACCGCGAGATCGTGACCTGGCTGAAGTCGGACGCTTAACCGACTGCGCCACCCAGGCGCCCCTGTATTTTTCTTTTCTTATAATGTCTTTGTCTGGCTTTGATATTAGAATAATGCTGGTCTTATGGAATGAATTAGGAAGTATTCTGTTACCATCTTCTGGAAGAGATTGTAGAAAATTGGTGTCATTTCTTTTTTAAATGTTTGGTAGAACTCACAAGTAAACCCAGCCTTCTGTTTTGAAAGGTTATTAATTAATAATTCTATTTCTTCAATAGGTATAAGCATATTCAGATTTTCTGTTTCTTCTTGTGTGTTTTAACAGATTGTATCATTTAAGGAACAGATTCATTTCATCTAAGTTATAAAATTTGTGAGCAGAGAGTTGTTCATTATGTTCCTTTATTATCTTTTTAAAGTGCATGGGATCTGTAGTGATGTCCCCTTTCACTTGTGATAATAGCAATTTATGCCTTCTTTCCTTTTTTCTTAGATAGTCTGGCTAGAGGCTTATCAATTTTATTGATTTTTCCAAAGAACTAGCTTTTGTTTTGGTGATTTTTTATACTGATTTCTTATTTTCAATTTTATTTATTTATGTTCTAATTTGCATTATTTAATTTCTTCTGCTTACTGTGAATTTAATTTTTTCAATTAAATTCCATTTAGTTAACATAGAGTGTATATTAATTTCAGATTACAAAGAGTGATTCAACACTTCCATACAACACCTGGTGCTCATCACAACATGTGCAGTTCTTAATCCCCATCACCTATTTCATCCATCCTCCCACCCTCTGGTAACCATCAGCTTGTTCTCTACAGTTAAGAGTCTTCTCTTGGTTTGTCTCTCTCTTTTCCCTTAGCTCCTTTGTTTCATCTCATAGCTTCTACATATAAGGAAATCATGTGGTATTTGTCTTTCTCTGACTGACTTATTTTGCTTAGCATATCATACTCTAGCTTCATCTATGTCATTGCAAATGGCAAGATTTCATTCTTTGTTATGGCTGAATAATATTCTGCTGTATGCATATGTGTGTGTGTGTGTGTGTGTGTGTGTGTGTGTGTCTGTACACACTTTCATTGGATATTCTTCTCTGCTTTGTCGAAGATTAATTGACCATACAGTTATTGGTTTATTTTTGGATTTTCTATTCTATTCCATTGATCTATGTGTCTATTTTTTTGTGCCAGTAACACTATTTTGATCACTACATCTTTGTAATCTAACTTGAATACCAGAATAGTGATGCCTCCAGTTTTGCTTTTCTTTTTCAAAGCTACTTTGGCTACTCAGGGTCTTTTGTGGTTCCACACAAATTTTAGGATTCTTTGCTCTAGCTCTGTGAAAAATGCTATTAGTACTTTGATAGAGATTGCATTAAATGTGTAGATTGTTTTGGTAGTATCAACATTTTAACAATTTCTTCCAATCCATGAGCATAGTATGTTTTTCCATTTCTTTGTGTCATCTTCAGTTTCTTTTATTGGTGTTTTATAGTTTTCAGAGTACAGGTCTTTCACCTCTTTGGTTAGGTTTATTCCTAGGTCTTATTGTTTGGGTACAACTATAAATGGGATCATTTCCATGATTTCTTTTTCTGCTGCTTCATTATTGGTGTATAGAAATGTAACAGATTTCTGTACATTGGTTTTGTATCCTGCAACTTTACTGAATTCATTTATTGATTCTAGCAGTTTTTTTGGTGGAGTCTTTAGGATGTTCTATATAGATTATTTCTATATAGAGTATTATTCTATATAGAGTATATCATCTGCAAATAGTGAAAGTTTTACTTCTTCGTTGGTGATTTGGATGCCTTTTATTTCTTTTTGTTGTCTGATTGCTGTGGCTAGGACTTTCAGTAGTATATTAAATAACAGTGGTGAGAGTGGACATCCCTGTCTTGTTCCTACCTAGAAAAGCTCACAGCTTTTCCCCATTGAGGATGATATTAGCTTTGGGTTTTTCATAGATGGCCTTTATTTGTTGAGGTACATTCCTTCTAACCCTACTTTGTTGAGAGTTTTTTTTATCATGAATGGATATTGTACTTTGTACCCTTTTATTTATTTATTTATTTATTTATTTATTTATTTATTTATTTATTTTGATTCTACTTAAAAAAAATTTATTTAAATCCAAACTAGTTAACGTATAGTGTAATAATGATTTCAGGAATAGAATTTAGTGCTTCATCACTTACATATAATATCCAGTGTTCATTCCAACAAGTGCCCTCCTTAATGCCCATCACCTATTTAGCTCATCCCCCCAACCACCACTCCTCCAGCAATCCTCAGTTTGTTCTCTGTATTTAAGTTTCTTACAGTTTGACTCCCTCTCTGTTTTTATCTTATTTTTGCTTCCCTTCCTCTATGTTCATCTGTTTTGTTTCTTAAATTCCACATATGAGTGAATATATGATATTTGTCTTTCTCTGACTTATTTAGCTTAGCATAATACACTGTAGTTCCATCCATGTTGTTGCAAATGGCAGGATTTCCTTATTTTTGATCACTGAGTATTCCATTTGTATATACATATACCACATCTTTATCCACTCATCAGTTGATAGACATTTGTATAGTTTCCTTGTCTCTTGTTACAGTCTTTGTCTTAAAGTCTAGTTGTCTAGACTTTAGTATTGCTACACCAGCTTTCTTTTGACATACATTTGCATGATAAATGTTTCTCCATCCCCTTACTTTCAATATGCAGGTGTCTTTAGGTCTAAAATTAATCTCCTGTATGTGCTGTTTTGAAGGGATACATGCACCCCCATGTTTATAGCAGCAGTATCAACAATAGCCAAAGTATGGAAAGAGCCCAAATGTCCATCGTTGGATGAATGGATAAAGAAAATGTGAGATATGTATATATATCATGTCAATGAATGCTGCCTCTCAGGGCAAATAATAGCCCCACTGTGTGCCCCAGGCATTCATCAGATCTCTGCCTCCATGCTGTCTGCCTCCGGGTTGTTTGCCTGCCTTCTCTCCAGGAGCAGTGCAGTGCTCTCTGGGCTTTATCCCAGCCAAGCCTACTGACCTTTAGAAGTCCAGGCTTTAAATTCTAATGGTTGTAAGAATTCATGAATTCAGTCCCTCTCATTTTCTAAGCCAATGGCTTTGGGGAAACGTTTTCCTTGTGTGTTCCCCTGGATGCTCCTCTCTCTCCCTTCTCAACCATGGCTCCCTCCCCTCTGCAGCACCTCAGGATCCCTTTCTCTCCTAAACCATGTCTTCACACTTCCTACCTTCTTCAGTATGAACTTCTCTTCCTTTATTTGTGGAGTTTGTTCTGCCAGTCTTCAGGTCAACTTCTGGGGTATTTAGGATAATTTGACAGTTATCTAGTTGTGTTCGTGGGACAAGATGAGCTGAGGGTCCTCTTACTCCACCCTCACCATCCTCTTTCTCCTCTACTTTGAATTTAATTCATTCTTTTTATACTTTTCTAAGGTGGAAGCTTAGATTATGGATTATAGATCTTTCTTCTTTTGTAATACATAGTCAATACTATAAATTTCTGCTAAGCACTGCTTTCTCCTCATCTCACAAATTTTAATATGCTGTGTTATCATTTTGTCTAAAACATCATTTTCTCTTGATATTTGTTCTATGAACCATGTGCTATTTAGAAGTGTGTTGTTTAATCCCTAAGTATTTTGAGGTTTTTCCAGCTATCTTTCTGTTATTGGTTTCTAGTTTAATTTCAGGGTGGTCTGGGAGTAGACATTTATAAGATTTCTATTCTTTTAAATTTGTTAAGGTGTGTTTTATGGCTGAATGTAGTCTGTCAATTTCCTTTTTAGATATTACAACAGATAGAATACTTTATAAAGCAAAATGAAATTACCTTTTAAGCTCCATTTTTTAGTAGCTACACCTAAGAAAGAGTTAAAATGGAAATTTTAATTTTTTATCTGTTTTTAACATGAGACTTGGTTAGGTCTTTCTAAATACAGTAAAATGTATTATAATTAAACTTTAGAAATTTTATTTCCATTAAAATTCATCAGAAATCATCGCTGTGTGGAGGTCATTAGTTTTTAGAATGATGGATAATAATACATTTTGCTCCACCTCTGCTATGAAATAGTAGTTATATTTTGGCTAAAATTCAAAACTAGCTTTTATTTTCATTTGGAATGTACTTTTTAGGTCCACTTAAATTTTAGTATAAAAGTTGTAATTGGAGAAGATGGAGAAATTAGTGGCTCTCCTAACTTATTCTATTTTTTCAATCATTTACTTGTTTTATTAGTCTGCTTTTATTGTGTTGTATTGCTAAGAAGCTGCATTTATGAGTAAACTTTTTTCTAAAATCTTAAAAGATGAGATATGTCCTTCTTGGTATATTTGATTTGTTTCATTGAACCTTTTTCCTCAACATTTCTCTTAAAAAATCTCATTTATGTAAACACAGTATTTATTAGATTAAGTGGCAAGATCACCAATAGTTTAAAAAAGAAACAAGAAAAGATAATTAAGGTTTGTTATATTTTACATGTCCAGCAAGTGTGAATTAATACTCAAATTGCTATCACTAATGGCATTGACCTCCCATGACTATAATTATCATGAATTATTCAGTTTTCATCTTTCTGACATTTTAGAACTATAAGCTGAATTTTGATTTAAGTTATATCTGTATCTTGAGAATTTTAAGTGGAACAAAATCACATTATCATTATTGTTGAAGTCCTGAGTAATTAACAATCTTTAAAGACAGAAGACAATCTTTCTCTTATTTTTTTAAGACAAAAAAAGAGAGAATATAAAAGACTAAAGACTGTTTACTGATATCTTATCCTCTGCTGTGCATAGTCTTTGAACAACACAATATTAGAGCAGATATTGGTCCTAAAACAGCATTCAAAAGCTGCTACTTCAAAATGTGACACTCCAGGGGGCCTCCCAAATGCTCAGTCACTTTTCACTGTGGCATTTACTATAAAAAATCGAACAGAATGTCTGATTGTACTTTTCCATCCCTAGTGGCTTTCCGAATGCCAAATGACATTGCTGGCCAGAAGATTCTCAGCATTAGTCTTCCCAAAGCATGTGTTTTGAAGCTGTTTTTCACACTATTAAGTTCAATAAAGACAAGTAAGCCATGATCTCTGCCCTCAAAGAGCTTACATGTTATCAAGGGATAGGGATAAACAGACAACTAACCAAAGACAGTCAAGTAAATACTATGCTTTTTGTGGAACACAGGGGAGGAAGCTAGTGATTCTTCTGAACGGATCAGAAAATCTTTTATAGATAAGGTGAGTCTACAGTTTTTCTTTGACTACTGAATTTATTCCACAGAAAATATGTCAGAGGGAACTAGGGAGAAGAAATTAAAGAAGGTAACACAAATCTTTGAATTTACAAGATTGTATAAGAGGTTAGTAGAAAATGAAGAAATATGCTTAGTATGGGAAGAAAAAGAGCTACAACTTAAGATGTTAAGGTAGAAGGACTCATTTCATCAAAGAATATAAAAATGCTCGCACTCTAAGTATCATTTGTGCATTTGTTACACGGAAGGCACAATGCTAATGTCTTTGTAAATGATATCTCAGTTCATTGTGTCAACAACTCTTACAGTTATTATTTCCATTTTTAAGCTCAAAAAAACCCCTAAAGATTAGTAAAGGCTAAATAAACTTCCTAAGGTCACTTGGCTACTAGGTGGTTTAAGAGGGATTCAAACCCATCTTTTATGATTCTAAAGTTCATTCATGCTCCTACCCCCTCCATCACACTAACTCCACTGTACAAAAGATGTGCTGAAAAGAACATCAAGACACCTAGATATACCTGATCCCAACTTCCAAAGGGTGCACTCAAAATGGAAGCCTTGCCTGGAAAGAATCTGTAGAGACTGAGTTCAGAGTGCTCACCTTGTCACTATTTTTTAAATTGACAGAGACTACCAAATAGCTCTTTTCCTTCAGAGAGAACTATGACTTTTGTAATCCCAGTATTTGGTTTAATAATCCAGGAGCATATTAGTCCTCACATCTTTTGTTAGAGCTATCTATCAGGTAGTCTTCTGACATTCTATTTCCTTGGCACGTGACTACAAAATCCTATCCTACATACACACACAAAAACAATATTCCCAGTTTCTACCCTTAAGATTCCATTGACTTAAGTTATTTTCTTCTGTTTTTAATGCTTGGACTCTGTATCAAACTAGGAATTCTCTACTGTTAATAACTGTGGAATTGCACTGCTGGGGAAATGTGAGAAGGAGGTTGAAGATGGGAGACTGTTAATTTTGGCTGAGTATTCCTGCCAGACAACCAAAGAGAGAAGTTGTGCAGGCAGCCAAGGGCATTTCTGTCTCAATTTGCATTTCTGTGGCCTACAGGCTACAGGAGAAAAGTGTCTGGCAGATTCCCTGGCAGTCAGTGCACATGTCTGTGGGTCATACAGGACCAGGTAGGCAGTGGCCAAATGCCAGACTTTTTGGGATTGATCAAAATTAGTCAATAACAGGCAATTCTTTCTTCCTAAAGCTATTACTCAGAAATACACATTGGTCATACTTCTCAGGAAGTTTTTTGTTTTACAGAGTAGACAGTGCTTTCATGTTGGAAGGGCAAGTGAAATCCATCATTAATTCACCTATTTCATACTCAATTGGATATCATAATGAACATTCCTAATGGTGAATTATCCATGAAAATTGCTTGAGTTTTTCTCCCTATTATTAATTCTCTATAAAAAGATTTCTATTGTAAAACACAATAGATTCCAACTCAGTTCAAAAATTTCTATCAAAAATTAGACTATAAACCATCCTATCTCAATTTTTTAGTTTAGAACTATGCTTAAAGTGGAAAATAAAAAGAAATTAAAATATCTTGGAGAATCTCTGTTCATAGGCAAGTCTCAGCAAGTCTTACTTAGAGCACAGTGAAATGTTTTTTTAGTATTACATCTTATGAAGTTAAAAAGAGAATCATGTATCCAGTATGCCTGGTATACATATTAACTTGTGAGCAAAAGGAAATTATGACAGATATTGA
Source organism: Felis catus (assembly GCF_018350175.1). Classification (NCBI taxonomy): domain Eukaryota; kingdom Metazoa; phylum Chordata; class Mammalia; order Carnivora; family Felidae; genus Felis; species Felis catus. The sequence goes on along the minus strand of NC_058372.1, from coordinate 65,453,085 downwards.
TTTAAAACTTTAACACAGGGGAGATTATTTTAATATGACAAAGTTAATATATTCAGTAATAGAATGATTACATTTGCAAACTTCTAATTGGATTTTTGTCTTTATATAAATTGCAAAACACATGCACTTTTGATAAATGAAATAGCGTATCCACCCAGATAATTATCACTTAATAATGAGCAGGCACCTCAGGGCTTATAACTCATATACATTTGGACTTTGATTACTGAGCCAGGTGCTTAATTTATATACCTTTAAGTTATTACTCATTCATAACTCTAGTAATATAAAGAATAGGATGCTATAATATTCTTCTGTTCTGATATATTAAAGATAAAAATTTAAGATGAACACTCTAGTAATAGGCATTATAAATTATGAACAAGGTTCACCAAATAAAATAGCTTACCTGTTATCACTATCATCAGCAGTACTATGACTGTTAAGAATAATACTATAAAATTTTAAAGTAGTAATAAAGTAAATTATTTCTTTCATTAGCTTACAGAGTAAAATTAATCAATGTTGCTTTATCAAAAACAGACATTAACAATTTGGTTTTTTCAAGGTAGCATGTTTTAACAAATGTGATCTCAGAGATGAGAAAAAAGCAGGAAATGTATCAATTATATATACAGTAATTGGGAAATAAATTATATTTCTTTATTTAAATATTGGAAGTAAAAAGAAAAGATAAAAACTCAAATATACTAGTTCTAGTTGGCAGCACAAAGAGTCAGAATAAAGAAATCTGGGAAATAGCAATCCAGTCATGACTATGAGCACCTTCTCCTTTGGCTTGTGCCCTGGTAGATAAACTGTGTACAGGAGAACCAGGAAATAGGTAAAAGACCTAACAGAATATATTTCCCTGATCTCTGTTTCCTTAATATTCTATTAAAACAATATTCTTCATAAGCTTTTCATTACCATCAGAGTATAGATGCCTTCTAAGGCTAGAGAGGTGGGTCTGGAAGGCATGATGGGTTCACTTTTCCCTTGGTTGCTGAGGAGTAAGTGACCACCCTGCTCCTAAACAATGCATAGAACAACAGATACTGCCCAAAATGAGAGACCCCAGGCTTCTGGGTTGTAACTCCCCTAAGGTCCAGCACCCTTGGTCTGCAATGAGGCGGTGGAGACATTTGGAATATTCAGCTAGATGTGTGGAACAGAGGTCCAGGAGGGGCTGGAGACAGTAATGGAGAGTTTGTTTTCCTTCAGGGATACTTGATAATGTGGGAGTTGGTGAGATACTCTGCTGGAATGCAAATGAGAAAGGTAGACAACAAAGATGGAACTCTGGAAAATTATAAAGACGAGACATGGAAGAAAATCCATTGTGAACAGCAGGACAGTTAGCATATTTTACAAAACGGGGAAGAAGTATAGTTTCAGAGGTGATGCTTTAATCATGGTGTCAAATGATGCAGGAAGATGGAGTATAAAAAGGACAGTGGATTTGTCAGATAGAAGTTAGTTAGTAGCCTTAGCATGGGCAGTCTGAGAGTATGGTGAGGGTGGAAACTACTTTCTAATGTGAATTAGAGGTGAAGAAGTAATGAAAAGCCGGCTTTCCTCTGTTGGTATTGATTTATGCTATTGTTTCTACCACAGAAATGGTAGGAGGAGAAACAGGATAGCTTAGTGCCACAGTTAATAACATTATAGTCACCTTGAGAAGAGTTTACTCAATTTTAGTTTTTTTTTTTGTTTTTTTTTTTTGTTTTGTTTTTTTTTTTTTCAACGTTTTTTATTTATTTTTGGGACAGAGAGAGACAGAGCATGAACGAGGGAGGAGCAGAGAGAGAGGGAGACACAGAATCGGAAACAGGCTCCAGGCTCCGAGCCATCAGCCCAGAGCCCGACGCGGGGCTCGAACCCACGGACCGCGAGATCGTGACCTGGCTGAAATCGGACGCTTAACCGACTGCGCCACCCAGGCGCCCCTGTTTTTTTTTTTTTTTTATATATTAATGTCTGGGTATCACCCCAAATCAATTACATCTGAATCTCTGATGATGGGACCCGGATACTGATATTTTTAAATAGCACTCTAGGTGATTCTACTGTTTAGCTAGAATTGAGGATCACTGGATTAATTAGATAAGAATATGGCTTCTAGAATCAGCTTTAGTTTAAGTGTCAGCCTCATCATGTGCTAGCTGCATGACTTATCTCTCAGTTCCCTTATCAAAGAAGTGGGAATAGTAATAGTATCTTTCTCATTGGATAGTAAGAAGGATTAAATGACATAAGGTATGTAAAACACTTGGCAAGGCACTATGTATTACTGGCTGTTGTTACTGTTTATATTATTAAAACATATGATATAAATTTAATGATACAAACAGTAGTAACAACAACCAATAATAGTGCTTGCCATATGTCATATGTATGTGTGCATGTGTGTGTATACATATATACATATATGTATGTATTATGTATATACACATACACACACAGAGGGGGAGGGAGGGAGACCCCACTTGGTGACCATATACCAATCAAGAGATGAGGAGTGGAGACAGACTCTGCCATTTTTTCCACCACTTATACTTCATGTCACTTCCTCAACAACCCTGTTGCTACTTATGCCTAATAGCTGACCTAGTATTAGCGGTGTCAAAACTTTATTGTTTTTTGTTGTCTCTGGAGTTTTGCACATGACTCTTGTGCCTTTCATCTCTAACACCAACCATAGAAATTTGTGATTCTCTCATTGAACTTTATAAGATCTTAAGCCACTTGACTCATTTTCTGTTCAGTATTAAAGTCTTTTGTGGCGATGCCTTTTTATGCCAGTAGTCTGTAAATACTACAGAGGGCTGATAGGAATTTGAAGATATTTGTTGGACCGACTTAGCCGCTCAGTCACCTTGCTTGGCTTTCTATCCTTGGGTCTTACCTTGGCTGTCATTGTCAAAACTAAAATGGCACTGGAGAAAGTTGAACAGGTAAGGGAAATTTTATCCAAGGCTATTGAAATATAGGAGAGAGACCTCAGTCTGAAATAAATTCTCTTGAAACAGAAAGGAAGGAGGGCTTTTCAAAGTGCTGGGGTGAGCAAGAAGAAAGTACTGAAGCATTTGACGGGAGAGGCTAAGCAGTGAGTTGGGTTGTAACACTGAGTTATTCCTGAGTTTATAAATGCTTTTGTCGGGGCGCCTGGGTGGCGCAGTCAGTTAAGCTTCCGACTTCAGCCAGGTCACGATCTCGTGGTCCGTGAGTTCGAGCCCCGCGTCAGGCTCTGGGCTGATGGCTCAGAGCCTGGAGCCTGTTTCCGATTGTGTCTCCCTCTCTCTCTGCCCCTCCCCCGTTCATGCTCTGTCTCTCTCTGTCCCAAAAATAAATAAAAACGTTGAAAAAAAAATTTAAATGCTTTTGTCTGTTTTAGGCCATTGGTGTTTGCTAATTGGTGCCCATTAAGGTAGGCTCCTACCTTTCCACAGAGACTGGGAAATAGGGGATGCTATCTTCCTTAATGATTTCATTTCAAAGTAGTAGTTCCCAGGTCCCTGAGAAAGACATTCCTTACTCATAAATCAGGCAAGAGGCTAGGAGAAGATTTACATCTCAAAGGGGCTGAGACATCATTTTGGAAAACAATTATGTTTTTTAAAGTAAATGCTCTAAGAAAAAGGGAATTCAGGGCATAAAGCCAGGAAGTAGCCTGTCTAAAGTTTAGTCAAGCTGAGGGGAAAGTTAAGGCTGTCTTGGTTACCATATTTGAATTTTCTTTGCTTTAATCTTTTTCTTAACATCAGGTCTTTTAGATAATATTGATTCTAGTTTCTCTCTGCCTTTATACTATGGCTGAAGGCAAAATTTTATTCAGCTAATAATTTTTTTTAATCTTAAAAATATTGTATTAGTTGGGAAAAGTACCTAAATTCAAAATTACACATACACACACACATACTCTTTAGATTTGGAAGTAATCTTAAAATTAATCTAATATAATCCTGAGTCAAATATTTTAATCTCCCTTTTAGCATTCTCATAATTATCTCCAGGAAAAATAAGTGTTAGATAATTCTTCCTTTCTTTGGCTGTGTTCTCCCCTCAAGGCAGAAATGTGCAAATCAAATTAATTACTCACATGAGAGTGCCTGAAGTAATTGTACACATAGTTGAACTCTGACTTTCCTTTTTTTGCCATGTCTTTTCTTCTTCAGTTTTGACGTCCACTATTCCGTATGTGATGTTGATTCAAGGCAGCTCATTATCTTGGTTGTTTTCTTCAATATCTCCTTTAAGATGTGGCACTTAAATGGAAAATGTCCTGAGTGGATATTGAACAGTTTAGAGTGGAGAAGGATTGCCTCCATTTTCTGGACATTCTACCACTATTCATGCAGACAGAAATCAAATTCACTTCTGGAAACTTTTCACAAAAATTTGTCTTGCCATGTATTTTTAAAAGTAAGTATTGGACTTTACATATACTCTGATTAAGTGTATTTTGTTGGATTGGGTTCATCAGTCTAGTTTGTGAAGAACATTGGGATATTGCTTTTTATTAGCTAATTTTCCCACTTTCATACAATCTGGTAGACCTAGTACGGATTATTTACTTCTACTGGATCACCTGAGGTTAAGAGCCCTGTTGTCCACCACTCACTGATGAGTCAGTACACTTAGAGCATGGTCATTTAACAAGTTGTAAGTTTACCTCATTGTTACCCAGTCTCCACTTATCTATCTTGTTCATATCCATATTCTAAGATACTCACATATGTTGGCAAACCACATCTTCAACAAGTCTTTATTATTTTCTGCCTGTTCTAATGTGCCTAGCTTTTAAAAATTGAAAGATTTTTAAAGAATTACAGTAGATCCTTCAACCCTCTAGTGGCATTTATAGACATTTATCCAAACTAAAATACATGGTACTCTAGTATTTAAGAAAAACTCTATCACAGACTATCTGCAAAACTTATAGTTAGTTGTTCTGAGAAAAAATGGTTAGAGTTATTCTTGGAAAAAAGCAGAATTGTCATTCTTACATTCAAGCACAACCAAGAAACAGAAGGGCCAGGAGTCCTTCCCTTGACATCTCTGGCAGAGTGATGGGTTCTCTGTTTTCAACTCAATTAGAAAAATATTTCAAGGCATAAACCTCCTTTAATCCCCCACATAATTAGTATTCAAACTTGTGAATTTTCATAATTTCTTTTTTTTTTAATTAGCACTCTATGGATTGGCAGCATAATAAATACTTGGATGATTTATTTAAATTTTTATTACATAAAATTTTATGCATATGAAGACATGTAACATATAAGGCATGTCGGTTAACAACAAAATGAACTTTCATTACTCACTTTAAGAACTAGAATATCACCAATACCATTGTGCTTTTCCTTATTGCATTCCACTGCCTTCCTTCTGGGAGATAACATTTATCCTGAGTTTTATGTTTAGCATCCCTTTTCTTTAGGAAAATATTATCATCTGTAAGTATCCCTAAATAATATATTTAGCTATGTTTGCTTGTATATTTTATTTTTCAAAAGTAAGGTAAATATCAGAAATGGGTTAGATACTCATGAGGGCCAAAATGCAGATTAATGTGGCCACTTTCTTTCAGCAGACCACTTGGCTGCACACTTGACAATTTGCTTCTGTTTGGGTCTTACTATTAAATCAGGAGAGGCTTTAGAAAGCTGTATTATAGACCACGTATTCTATATTGCCCACCTGCCAAAGTACTTCTTTACTTTTGCTTTCTGAAAAGTTACATGCAGCATATGCAATAATTTTGCTGATGTTAATATAATATTAGGAGATAAAACATATTTAACTAAAATTTTGATATAACAATGACTTTTACCATTCCACTTATGGGTATAATCAGGTACATTCACAACTGAAGAGTAATTATGCTATTTAATGTATAAAATGGGTAAGTTAGCTGTAAGTGTAAGTGCTAAATTTCACATATCTTGACCATGATTAGTTAGGAGTCTTTTGTCTGGATCTTGTAAAATCCTGTGGTCCTTTTTAAGGGGTCTTTTCTCTCTCTCTCTCTCTCTCTCTCTCTCTCTCTCTCTCTCTCTCTCTCTCTTTTGGACTTCCTAACTGCTTATGTATTTATTGATTCATTTCTCTCCTATTTGAATTTTGCCCCCTTTGGCACCTGCCTTTCCTTAACCCTCTATTGTGTTTGGCATCTGTCTTCATGTCATGTCTGTCTCTACAAGTCTGTTATTCCTGCTTTGTCCGGGATGCAAAATGAATTTAAATTCTGGGTGTTAGGAGTCCAGATTGAAACCTTCTAAAGAAACCCTGGCCAGTTCTAAAATAAGTTGTGTGATCACAAGGAAAGAGATGCAAAAACTTCAAAGATAGGGTGGCAGATACAGAGATAGACAAGGAGGAAGTGAGATATGGAGACAGGTGGGGGTAAATTTTTAGTACAAGATGAAAAATAAGAAGCAAATAATTTTAAAGTTAAAGGAAATCTACACTAACCACTAGTGAAAAACCGAGATTTTTAAAAACTGCTTGATTGGTTTGTAATCTGTACTGAAGACCCTTGGTTCTGGACAACTGACATTCAAGTTAAGTTTTCTTATTTTATCGTGGATTGTTTGTTGGGTCTTTATCATAAATAGGGAGACCAGGTTCTGTTTCACTAGAGCTTCCACCTAGCTGGTAATATAAATAATTGGTGATTTTGTTTGCAACTTCTTGTTTTATTTACATTATCCTTCTATAATTTAGGCACTGATGGCATTACTTCAAGTAGACTATAAACCCTTATTTGGCAGGATAAGACTCTGGCACTAAGCACTTAATGAGAATTAATCTCCTGAATATTAAATAAACATTTAGGGAAAGGTGACTGCTGAGGCAGCCAGGAATAAAGGGAAGGAATGGGAAGCAGGAGTGGTGTTTCTGTGTCACAAGTCTGCCACTAAGCTTTCACTGTCAGCTGCCATGATTTCCACCATCTTACATTGACCTGAATTCAATATAGTTTTTCGGTTTCAGCTTTGAGTTTTTTTATGCAGTGAAGCACACACCAAAGTCAAGGAGTAACTGAAAACTGTGACAGGTCTGATCCCAAGGTGAAACTTTTGTGTCATTGATTTCGTTGGCAATCTGAGGAGAACTAAGGCTCCAAGAAAAACATTTTCCAATTTACAATTCTATGAATAAGAGCAATTTTCAAGTGTGGCTACAACTGTCACCTACCATGTCTTCCTAGAGAAATCTCTGGTCAGCTGAGACTGAGTCCTGGAAGACTCTCCCCTGACACACAGTAATGGATCTTCTAAATGTGAGGAAAAGGGGGGCGCCTGGGTGGCGCAGTCGGTTAAGTGTTCGACTTCAGCCAGGTCACGATCTCGCGGTCCGTGAGTTCGAGCCCCGCGTCGGGCTCTGGGCTGATGGCTCGGAGCCTGGAGCCTGTTTCCGATTCTGTGTCTCCCTCTCTCTCTGCCCCCCCCCCCGTTCATGCTCTCTCTCTGTCCCAAAAATAAATAAACGTTGAAAAAAAAAATTAAAAAAAAAATAAATAAATGTGAGGAAAAGGGATGGCTGAAGAAGTCCTCTAAGTTGATGTTTCTCCAATTTTAACATGCATACAAATCACTTCGATGTCTTCATAAAATGCAAATCCTAAAGATACTGATATAGTAAAGCTGGGTGGTAGGACCAATAAGCTGCCTTTGGAGCAAGCCCTCAGGTGTTGCTGCTCTGCTATTTTGAGGAACATACTTTGAATAGAACCACCCTCAGCATTCACTTTACTAATTCCATTCAGAAAGAGGAGTTCTTCTATAAATATCTACAACTAAAGAATGGGTCTCTGGAGGGCTGCCCACAGACTGAGGGGGTTGGAAGGGCACACCTTTCTAGCCAGTAAGATCACAGAATCAACTCTGGAAGTCAGTGTGGTAGTAGATGACACCACTAGATCACCTTCCCAGCCAGGAACCAACATCATGAGTGATGAGATGAGCCATGGTTGTGACCCAGGACAGGAAAGATTGCACACAGAACCCAAGTGCCATCATCATAAATTAATGAAGGCCACACTGACTATTGCCTGAGGTGGTGAGTGACCATCTGTGTGGGCATATATAAAACTCTTTAATATAGACTGGACAGCCTGGCAATAGAAGACTTGCACTGTCACTTCTCAGCTGTGTCCCTGAGACTGTTACTTAACCTTTCTGGGCCTCTTTTTTTTCATATGTAAATAGAGATATTAAAAATACCACCTTCCCAGGGTTGTTGTGAGACATATAAAAGCACTTAACACCATGCCTGGCATTATAAAGTGCTCAATAAAGATTAGTTACTATGCATCCAGCAAGATATATTTTGCCTTTGATGATATCTAGTGACTTCATCAGAAACAAAGACTTCTTTATATATTTTAACGTGACAAACGCAAAATATTCACACAGGAGCTGGAGATTTTTTTTAATTTAATTTGATCATAGTATATAAAATCTCCTGTTAAGATGTTTTTGTGATGACTGTGCCTAGCTAAAGCTATCCTGGGCCATTTCCTCTAAATTTGCATTCCAACTAGGGGACAATTTTATTTCACAAATAACAAAGTTAGAATGTTGGTCATTTCTGGTATCATGAACTCCTGGGTAACTTTTCTGGCACCCTCTCAACCATCAGCTTGCTTCTGAGTTCTCTCAGAATATGCATTGTATTTATTCATTATTCATTTACTTCTTTTCACTCTTTATTGTACACAATCTATTCCTATTGCCATGGAGATAGCTATTCAATGACAATAACCTCTTTACTTCATTTCAGCCATTTATACAATTACTGTTGTGTCAGGTTGATTCTGGCTTTGATGCTGATGAAAAGATAAAAAGAAACATTTAATAAAGTGATTTTTTCCACTCAATTTGCTTTTACATCTCTTTATCTGTGCCTCAAATTTAGCAAATGAAACACTTGTTTCAATGGATTATTTGAAATACATTGTTGGCTGTCACATGCATGACTGATTTTAAACGTATGCCTGAGTCCTTTCTACCAGACTAAACTCCTAGGACAGCAAAACACACTGTAAAAAAACGGCTTTCCTGTCATCATCAGATACACCCGTCATCTTTGACCTAACTCCCATATTGTAAGCAAGTAGTTGCTGGCAAGAGATCATAAACAAAACCAATCTCTCTGTCTCTATTTTCCACACGTCTCGCCAGGAAAGGTATCTCTCTAAGACATCACTCCATTTCATCCTCTCTTGGTCTCTGACTCTCTTTGTCTGTCTTCTTCCACACCATATTCACTTTCCCTATATCCATTTTGAATCAGTCTGCACCACTCTGGTTACTGTGGCTCAGCAATGAGTCATGGAAACTGCTTAAGATTTGTCTCTCTCAATTTATCCTACCAGCCATATCTTGTTATTTTTCTGCCTTTCAGCTGCACTTGTATAACAATATCCTTTTTCATTTGCTTTGTTCAGTGTTACTTCTCTTGTTTAAATTTTCTATCTTCTTTGAAATACCAGCCTGCACCTTCATTTTTAATGTTAAATATGTCCATTAAGTTTTTTTTAAAAAAGTAGTAATTTGGCTAAACAACAATGTCTCTGTATTATAAACTAGGTAGTAGTATAATGTTCTAAAGTTACTTAGTTCTAATTAGTGTTATAAACCTAATTAATCGTATGGTCATTCTTATCTCTCTTTAATAGCAGAGGGATATGTAGTTTCAGAGTATACATGCAAAACCTTGATTTCCATTTCCCTTAAAGATCACGCTATTTTTTATGATTTTTGGAAGGTCCAGCTTTATCCAACTGAATGGACTGATTTTCCAATAAGATAAATTTAATGTCACAGGAGTATTGGCTATGTGACAATAATTGGAAAACTACAGCCTGCAGACCAAATCTGGCCGGACACCTGTTTTCTTAAATAAAGTTTTATTGGAATATGGTTGCACTCATTTACTTATGTATTGTCTGTGACTGCTTTAACCCTATGAAGGAAGAGTTGCAAGAGAAACTGTGTGACCTGCAAAGCCTAAAATATTATTGAATCTTTAAGAAAATGTTTGACTACTTAATAAACCAAGTCTGCCAAATTTCCCTAGGTAGGTCTTGAAGCAGAGTTCATACGATATTTACTTGTTGAAAATCTCTTTCCCCCAAATTTATGAATATCACATATTAGCTCATAGGAAAAGCCAGATAGATTATATCTTTAGAGGTAGCTCAAAAGTATTTGTATACAAATAGGGTTGCCCGATAAAATATACAGGACACTCAGGTAATCTGAATTTCAGATGAACTACAAAGAATTTTGTAGTTCCAAATAGTATGTTCCAAATATTGCATTTATTTGTTGTTTATCTGAAGTTCAAATTTATCTGGGTATCTTGTACTTTTATTTGTTAAATCTGGCAGGTCTATATATAAAAGGATAGAAAGAAAAACTGAAGAGAAGTTGAAGCAACATCTACAAGGCACTGTGTGAAGTTGTGAGTTTATTAGCACCTTCTAATGTTCTGTCTGATAACATTCCAGAGTTCTCCAATTTATATTCGTGTTTTGAATCAATAATGAGAGGCTTCATACTTTACACCCAGGTGTTTGGCACACAGATGGTCAGCTTTCTGACCCAGGGATCCAGGCTGTTTATTAGCAGTTTGAAATTTTCGATTGTACATCAGATTGCAGGAGAAAGAGCACTTTTTAATATAAGATGAAGGGGAATTACACAGTAGGACTTCATAGGTTTGATTTAGTCCCAGGAAGAGAGCAAAAAATAGAGTTTACAAAACGAGTTGATGGGGAAATTGGCAAGAGTGTATTTGTTCTAATAATCCTCTATCTGAAAGGAACAGTGCTAGGAATTTAATTGCAATTGGGAAGCATTGGACAATGCAGAATATTAACTGAGAGAAAGCAAGGTTTGTTAAATAGAAAAATAATATATTTTTTAAAAAATCTATTAGAGGCAAGCTTTTGCTTAGGTGTACCTTAGAATATTTAATGAACTCCTGCAATGCTTTCTTTCTCATACCTATTTTACATTTCTAACTTGGTTGCATATAAAAAAACACATTTGCATTTAGGGGCACCTGGGTGGCTCAGTCAGTTAAGCATCCAACTTCGGCTCAGGTCATGATCACACAGTTCATGAGTTCAAGCTCTGTGTGTGGCTCTGTGCTGATAGCTCAGAGCCTGGAGCCTGCTTGGGATTCTGTGTCTCCCTCTCTCTCTGCCCCTCCATCACTCACACTCTGTCTCTCTCTGTCTCAAAAATAAATATTACAAAAATTAAAAAAAACACATTTATATATGTGGATTAGTACCTATGTCCCAAATTACTAACTTGCTGAGTGATTTTAAGTCACTAATTTTTTGGTTCTCAATATCTCATTCGAAGAAGCTGAATTAGAAGATTCTGAAGGCTCTTACCAGCTCCAAAACTCAACTTCTATAATATGCCTATGCACATTATATTAGAATGTGATGACTATAGTATATCCAAAATATCAAAATTCAATATTCAATATTCAAATATCAATATTCAAAATGTAAATGTGAATACTAGCCTCAAGTTTGGTAAACATGACAGCATCAGAAGTTAGCCTCTGTAGATGAGACTGATTCCCATCAAGGTATAACAAACCTGTAAACATTAGGTGGAGCCCTGGGTTATTATCTTTGGTTTGTGTATATCTAGCATACTTTCATGAAATATTTGAATGTCTGAAATTCTGTTCCTCTCTTTATAAATATTTTGGTTTCTTGGTACTTCCTAAAATTTTAAGAGGAAAAAATTTTTTTAAATTTTTTAATGTTTATTTATTTTTGACAGAGACAGAGACAGAGAACAAGTGGGGGAGGAGCAGAGAGAGAGGGAGACACAGAATCCCAAGCAGGTTCCATGCTCAGAGCTGTCAGCACAGAGCCCATTGCGGAGTTCGAACTCAGGAGCTGTGAGATCATGACCTGAACCTAAGTCGGACGCTTAACTGACCAAGTCACCCAACGGCACCTTAAGAGAAAATTTTACTTGATAGTAACTTCTATTATAGGATACCAGGTTTGGAGGCAGGTGCAATAGAAAGAAAATCTGTCTTTTGTGGGTTTTGTGATATAGTAATCTATCAATTAGAACAAATACACATGAAGTTATGGTAGAAACTGAAAGGTAAAGAATTGACTCTTGATATGCTTGTTCAGAAATAGCTATTTAAGACAGTATAACTAGAATTGGGGAAATGATGCTATGTGTTTTCTGTCTTAAGCAATTTTAAAAACATAAATCTGAGAAAGCACATATGTAGGTATGTATAAATATGCTAAGATTAACTTAGTGTTTAGTATATCTACTAAAACACTTTTTCAAATTGATTTTTCATTTACACAAATGGTATATGAAGGCATTCTGTCCAAAACTGATGAGGCTAAAATTGCCTTTGACCACCACCCTAATTTTTCTCCATTCACTCTCTTTTTAGAGGTAAGTACTGTTGTTGGTTTTGTGTATGCCCTTTCAGATAATTTTCAGTGCATTGTCTCACAAAGATTTGATTCTTTCCTGTATTACATATGTGCTAGCAAGCCTAGACCCCTGTGTTTATTAATGATGAAAGGGCAAACAATGCTACTCATGAAAGAGTTTTCACACTGGGCTTGATACCAAAGTGAAGAAAACTACACTGGTAGACAGTAATTCCTATCAGGGCAGTGTGTGTGTGTGTGTGTGTGTGTGTGTGTGTGTGTGTGTACACATATAACACACACACGCATTTAATTCACAAGCTACTCTGTATCTCAGTTTTCATACCTGCATCCCAGAATGTGATGATCCAAAACATCTCTAAGGTTTAGTTCAGCTCTTATTTCTGTTGGTCTATTATTTCCAGTCCTAATACAGCTGAAAAAATGACTGTGTGACAGCACTTCTGCTTTTCCCCCATGGCATTTAGTTTTAGTTTCTGTTTATACAACCTAATATTGTTTGCAAAAGCTGGATGCATACTCCTTTGCTCAAAATAGATCCAACTCAGACCTGGCTCCCACAGACCAGGAGGGAAGATCCAGTAATGTTAGTTATCCTTTCACACCATTTCATGGTTATTCCTTATCAGTTTTGTCCAACTCACTTAGAATTAATCCCACTAAATTTACACTCTCATACTTGTTCTGGGTACCATCGTAATCCCCTGAATTACACCAACCTTGGTGGGCAATGTTGCTACCTGATGTGATATTCTGTGATCTCTTACTTCAGAACTGCACATTAAGCTTAGCTTCTATACCCTCTCTCAGATGTCTTAGGTTTTCTTTCTCCAAATCACTGCTACCCATACTAAAGTATCAAAAAGTAGAGTTTTTTAAAATCTCTTTTAAGTTTGTTATTTCTACTCTTACGTGAAAGTATTTTTAAGCAGCTAATTTTCCTTCTCTATCAAATACATGGCTATATTATCTGGGTGCCAGTACTCATTTACAAGCTCAGCATTCTGACCCTGAATCTGTGGCATTGTGATTTGTTGTTGTTTTCTAACACTCTTTAAGTCTCCTTCCTCAGCCAGATTTGCTGTTATTCTCCACATCAAATGAAGCAAAGGATCGGTGCAGAGAGCTGAACACAGGGTAATAATGTGTTAAGAGTTCCTTGTTATTTTCAAAGTGGCAAGAAAAATGCAAAACAAAAATAAATGTCATGAAAACATTTATATTTATAACTTCAAAGCCCAGTGTAAATTACTTTTGCAAATTTGTAACCTCTTTATAATTAATTGTGTCTTCATTCCTAACAATCCCAAGCAGTTGAATTGCTGGTTAATTTGAGGTTTTCAAAATAGGCTTGAATAATACTCTACCATAAAAATAACATTCATATGTAACCACTGACAGTTACCACTTGGTTAAGGTATCTTGTTTCTAATTTTACAGGTGTAAGATCTGGCTTGCTTCAGCCAGCTTCTTTGCCGGTCTCATCACCAGTGATTTCCAGTTAAAACTACATCACACTTAGATGATTGGAAAACAGTATAGACATGTGAGGAAGAGATTCAACTTCTGAGGTACAAACATTCCTTAATGATTACCAGAAAAATCTCCAGAGTGAACACATTCAAAAGCATCTAATAAAATATTTCAAGCCAATGGGAATTTAATGTGTCCATTTTGGGTTTAATTTGACATTAATTGACATTCTTATGGTGTATTAAAAAACCAAGTTAGTGTGATATTCTTAGGGGTCATGAAATATATTGCTTTTTATAGATGATTTGAGTCTTGTGTTAAAAAGAAGTTGTGCTTTAATTAAATCAACAATTCTTTCAAGATTAAGAAAGACAATAAAAAGCATATGAGTTTATGCCTTTTTATGAGCCAGCAATGCTCCTAGAAGTTAGTGGTAATATATAGTTCAGATATTTTTATGGTAATTGCTTTCAGATTTTAAGGAAGCAAGTTCAAATGTTTCTAGAGAAACGTCCAGTGCTCATCTTAGTTCTCTAGGGTGCAAAGAAATGATGTTTATCTCTAATCTTTGTGCCCAGAAGGGAAAACAAACAAACAAACAAAAAACCTTGTGATTTTTATAGTACTCATTTCCTCAGGTTATTAGGTCCTACTTCTGCACCCGTAATATTATAATATTGATATCCTCTTTCTGATACACAAAACTGTGTCCTCCCTCCAGTACACTGTTAGTGACAAATAAGCCTGAAGTTTTTTTCTTTCTTAAAGTCAGCAAGACAATTCTCATCAGTTTCCTTGTGTCTCTAGGTGAATTTACTTACTTTTAAGATTTAGTACATCAGTCAATGTCCAGTCTGGTGCCAAGTGGCTATGCTTCTAAAATAATCATCATGAAAGTGTATACTATTCTTTGGCTTCATACATACAAATCCTCTTCAGTTTAGGCTAAGCCTATCTCGTAAATTTGGAATACATCTTCTTTAATGCTGCATAATTTTAGAGCCATGCTCTTGCCTAAGATCAGGCCATAATTTTCAGTCCAGGCCATAATTTTTCATTCGTGCAGAAAGTTTAATAATAGAGTGATGTCAAAATTATATTAAAAATTTCAGACTCACACAAAAGCAAAACTGTAGCATAGTTAATTGGAAGGTAGATTTACCAGTATTTTCTTTATGGTATTTTTCTTAAAATATTAAGAAATTTATTTGCCACACTGAGATCAAATAAGTACCTTTTAATAATTTATTGTTCCTTTCCTGCATATTTGAAATACAATACATTTAATCATAACATGTACACATGCTTACATGCATAGGGGCTCTGTCCTTTTTTTTTTTTTTCCTTTTCAAAACTCAGTATTCAGTATCAATACCTTAGTTCTGGAGTCTGCAAATGCTTTTTTGTGAAAGACCAAATAGTAAATATTTTCAGCTTTGTTGGAACTACTCAGGTCTGCTGCCATACCACAAAAACAGCCACAGTCAATATATAAGGAATGGGTGTGGCTGCATCCCAATAAATATGTTTACAAAAGCAGGTGCTAGCCCATGGGTCTTAGTAGTTGACCTGGTAGCTTTGGTATCTTGTATGTTCTCAGAAGCATATAAACCTCTGAGATAAGATTTCAGGCTGCCTTGTTTATGGTTATATCTACCTTTTTAGGATAAGTTTTAGTATGTACCCAATATGAATACTGAGTGAAAAAAATAATTTCTGTTCTGTGTTCAAGCAAATATATTTTATATGTGTAAGAATAATAGTTAAAAGTATATCGGTAGGAGTGACATCATCAAAAATGGTGGGAACTCAAAGAGCATGTCTCACTGCAGAAACACTGGAAAACCTGGCAAAAACTGTCAGAATCAACTTTGTTAGAACTCTGGAAAACAGTCAAAGGTTTCACAGCAATCAACTGAACTTTCAATCAATAAAAAGGCAACTGAACACTGGCAAGATAACTTTGTAAGAATTTAACTTACCCATGACTTTACTTCCCCCAGATGGATGGCAGTCTTGAAGATGGCAGTCCACATCCCCAGTGTGGGCTCCTAGGGCCAAAGGGAACACAGAAAACTTTGTTTTCAAAGAATTATCGCTGTCTGTTTTGATCTCTCTTGGAGCTCCCTGAAGCCTAATGCAAAGAGTTTGCTTTTATTTCTCTAATTCAAAGCTCTTTCAGAGAAGAGAAGCAGTAACATGGCTGCAGAAGGCAGTGGCTGAAAATATTCAAAGGCAAATGAACTTGCTTCCATGTAAGGCAAATGATATCAATTGTGGGAAACAACAGACACCTCAAAAAAGCTGGAAGGTTGGGGCGCCTGGGTGGCTCAGTCGGTTAAGCGTCCAACTTCGGCTCAGGTCACGATCTCACAGTTTGTGAGTTCGAGCCCCGCGTCGGGCTCTGTGCTGACAGCTCAGAGCCTGGAGCCTGCTTCACATTCTGTGTCTCCCTCTCTCTCTGCCCCTTCCCTGCTCATGCTGTGTCTCTCTCTGTCTCAAAAATAAATAAACATTAAAAAAAAAAAGCTGGAAGGAAATGCTGGAAAGAAGATGCTTTTGAGGAATAAGGGCTTTGAAAAGTTCTCATGTATATCAGGGAATCTACAAGGCCATGCTCATGATCAGAGTTAGAAATATGCTCAGAAAAAACTTGAGAAGATCTCAAGCTCTTAACTGTCATAGGCATTCAAGCCCATGCAAATAGGAAAACAAGGCCAAGCCAGAATTGTAAACAGCTGGAGCACTGAAGACATGTCCCAACAAACATACAGAGAGAGCCCTGCTGCAAAGACTAGGGGATTTTTTTTTTTTTTTTTTGGCTCCAGGCATCTAGAGACTTTAGTGGCCATATGCAACAAAGTCTTTAGTCTCTCCAAAAATATTTTATAAATGTCACTAAACAAATAAGTAAAACCCACAACAAGCAGCAACAATAAATTCTGGGGAAGGAGGAGATTTTGAATTCTAGAGTTACTTTATTATAATATTTATTTATTTATTTATTATTTTTTTTAATGTTTATTTATTTTTGATAGAGAGAGACCATAAGCAGGGCAGGGGCAGAGGTGGAGACAGAGGATTTGAAGAAGGCTCTGCACTGATAGCAGTAAGCCTGATGTGGGGCTTGAACACATGAACCACAAGATCATGACCTGAGCCAAAGTCAGAAGCTTAACCAATTGAGCCACCCAGGTGCCTCACTATATTATAATATTTAAGATATCAAGTTGTCAACAAAAATTATGGGGCATGCCAAGAAACTATGGTCTATTTATACACACACACACAAAGAAATGAATAGAAACTATCCCTGAGAAAGCCCTTTGGACTTATGAGACAAAGATTTAAAACAACTTTTTAAAATGTGCTCAAAGAGCTAAATGTAATAATGAACAACAACAACAACAACAACAACAACTAAAGGGAACCAGGAAAAGAATGTATCATCAAGTAGAGAATGTCAATAAAGAGAATTTATAAAAATAAGCCAAATATAAATTTAGATACTGAAAAATATAATAATTAAAATGAAACCTTCATTAGAAGATACTAACATCAGACTTGAGCAGGAAGAAGAAAGAATCAGTGAACTTGAAGATAGAACAATTGAAATTATCCAGTCTGAGAAGCAGAAAGAAAAAAAGAATAAAGAAAACTTCACCAAAAAGTAGAAGAGGAGGGAAAACTTTCTAGTTCACTTTGTGAGGCCAGCATAGCTTTGAAACCAAAGTCAGACAAAGACATTACAATAAAAGAAAACTATAAACCAGTATCTCTAATGAATATAGTTGCAAAAATCCTCAATTGAATTTTAGTAACCCAAATTCAGCAGCATATTGAAAAGATCACACACCATGGCCATGTGAGATTTATCCCAGGAATGCAAAGATGGTTCAACATATAAAAACTAATTGATATGATGCACCACATAAATAGAAAAAAGGGGGGAAAAACCCCATGTGACCATGTCAATTGTTACAGAAAAGCATTTGACATAATCCAATAATCTTTCATGGGTATAACATGCCACAAACAAGGAATAGAAAGAAACTTGCTCAGAAAGACAAAGGGCATTTTCAAAAAACAAAACAAAACCCCAGAAAAAAAAATTAATTAAAAGATTAAAGAAATTTTTCCATATGATCAGGAACAAGAGAAGAACACCTGCCTCCATTCAACATTTTACTTGTAAGTTCTAGCCAAAACAATTATGCAATAATAAAAAGAGGTAAAAGTCATCCAGATTGGAAAGGAAGAAGTAAAACTCTCTCTTTTCACAGGTGACATGATCTTATATAGAGGGAATCCTAAAAAATTAAGAACAACAATAAAACTATTAGAGCTAATAAATTACCCAAAGTTTCAGGATACAGTATCAACACACAAAAATCAGTTACATTTTAACAAACTAATAGTGAACAATCCAAAAAAGGAAATTAAGAAAAAAGTATCTTTTACAAAAGCACCAAAAAAATTTATTAATAAATTTAGCCAAGGAGGTACAAAGTTTATACAGTGAAAACTATGAAAACAATGGTGAAAAATTAAAGAAATAGACAAAAGGAAAGATACCGTTTGTTCATAGATTGGAAAATGTAATATTATGAAGATGGCAATACTCTCCAAGGTGATCTACAAATTTGAGGCAACCCCTATCAAAACCTAATGGCGTTTTTCTTTGCACAGATGGAAAGAAAAATACTAAAATTTGTACGAAATTGCAAATTACCTCTAGTAGTCAAAACAATCTTGAAAAAGAACAAACTTGAATGACTCACACTTCCCAATTTCAAAATTTACTACAAACTATAGTAATCAAAAAAGTTTGGTACTGTCATAAAGATAAACATATGGCTCAGTAGAATACAACTGAGAGTTCAGAAATCAGTCTTTACATCTTTGGCCAATTGATTTTTGACAAGAGTGTCAAGGTCTTTTAATGGAAGCAGGCAGAACAAGTTCTTCAACAAATGATTCTGTAAAAATTGGATATCTACATGCAAAAGAATAAAGGTCAATAACTACCTCACATAATATTAAAAAATTAGCTCAAAATAGATCAAAAAATAAGATCCCAAACTATAACATTCTTAGAATAAAAAAATCGAAGTAAATCATGATGTTGGATTTGGCAATGGATGCTGAAATATGACACCAAAAGCATAAGCAACAACAACAACAAAATGGATAAATTGGACTTCATCAAAATTAAAACTTCTTGTGAATCAAAGGACACTATCAAGAGAGTGAAAAGACAACTCATAGTATAGGAGAAAATATTTGCAAATGATATACCTGATAAGGGTCTAGTGTGTGGTACATGTAAAGAACTCTTACAACTCAACAACAAAGGGAAAAACAACACAAATTTAAAATGAGCCACAGACTAGGCATCTGGGAGCCTCAGTTGGTTAAGCGGCCAACTCTTGGTTTTGGCTCAGGTCATGATATTGTGATTTGTGAGCTCGAGCCCCACATCAGGCTCCATGCTGACAGTGCAGAGCCTGCTTGGGATTCTCTCTCCCTCTCTCTCTGCCCCTCCCCTGCTCATGCATGCTCTCTCTTTCAAAATAAATAAATAAACTTTAGAAATAAAAGAGCCAAGGACTTCAATAGGCATTCCTCCAAACAGGGTATAAAATGGCCAAAAAGTACAGGAAAAGATGCTCAGCATCATTTGTCATTAGGAAAATGCAAATCCAAACCATAATGGATAACACTTTGTATCTACTAAGATAGCTATAATTTAAAAATGGAAAATAAGAGGTTTTGATGCATATGTGGACAAACTGGAGTCCTTATGCATTGCTGGTGGGAATGTAAAGTGGTGAAGCTGCTGTGGAAAATGGCTTGGCAGTTCCTCAATAACTTAAATATAGAATTGTCACATAATTCCCAATTTCCAAAATTCCGAAAGAATTTATAATATATGAACATGTGGTCAAATAAGCACTTGTACAACAATGTTCACAGTAACACTATCCACAATAACCAATAAATGGGAAAAAAATCTCCAGTAACTAATGGAATGATGAAAAATATGTTATATCCACACAGTGGAATATTATTCAGTCACAAGAAAAATGAAATACTCGGGAACCTGGGTGGCTCAGTCAGTTGAACATCCGACTCTTGATTTTGACTCATGTCATGATCTCACAGTTTATGACATTGAGCCCAGTGTTGGGCTCTGTGCTGGCAATGAGGAACCTGCTTAAGATTTTCTTTCCCTATCTCTTTGCCCTTCCCCCACTCACACATGCTCTCTTTTTTCTCGAAATAAATAAAAAAAATTAAAAAAAAAGAAAAATGAAATACTGATACATTCTACAATATAGATGAAGCTTCACTGAAAGAAACCAGATACAAAAGACTACATATTGTGTACATGTGATTTTACTTACATTAGATATCCAGAAAGGGCAAATTCATAGAGACATAAAGCAGGTTAATGGTAGCCAGGGGCTTAGGGAAAGGAGAATGGGGAATGACTAATAAATGTGCATCAGGTTTCTTTCTGGGGTGATAAAAATGTTTAGAACTACACAGTGGTAATGGTTGCACAACATTTTGAATGTACTAAATGCCATTGAATTGTATTCTTAAAATGGTTAAATTGGTAGATTTTATGTTGTTTGCATTAACCATGAAAAGTGTATGGCATGAGTTTTTAAAAATAAATTAATAGGGGCACCTGGGTGGCTCAGTCAGTTAAGCATCCGACTTTGGCTCAGGTCATGATCTCATTTGGGCTCTGTACTGACAGCTCAGAGCCTGGAGCCTGCTTTGAATTCTGTGTCTCCCTCTCTCTCTGCCCCTTCCCTGCTCACGCTCTGTCTCTTTCTCTCTCTCAAAAATAAACAAACATTTAAAACTTTAAAAAATAAATAAATATAAATATTTATATATCTCAACTATAAAATTCTATGATGCCACCTGACTCTATTTCTACTTTAGCATCGTCTTAAGCATCAAGGCTTCCAGTGTCAGAAAGCCTTGGTTAATAGTTTTCAACACTAAAAAAAAAGTTTATAAATGGGGGTGCCTGGGTGGCTCAGTCAGTTGAGCTTCTGACTTCTGCTCAGTCATGATCTTGCATTTGTGGGTTCCAGAGCCGCATAGAGCTCTATGCTGACAGCTCAGAGCCTGGAGCCTGCATCAGATTCTGTGTCTCCCTCTCTTTCTGTCCCTCCCTCACTCACACTCTGTCTCTCTCTGTCTCTCAAAAAAATAAAACATTAAAAAAATTAATAAAAAAGAAACATTTATAATTGTACAGGTGAGCCTAGAATTAAAAGTTCTAACAAAGTCAATCTATCTGAACTGAAATGTTTCCATGCAGGGTTGTGTGTGTGTGTGTGTGTGTGTGTGTGTGTGTGTGTGTGCGCGCATACATGTGTGTAGGTCTGTGTGTGTGCACGCGCAAATTTTTCAGATGTAAAAGGACAATGATGATGACTTGAGATTATTGTGAGGATCATAGTCTTGAATGCGAGGGGAAAACCATTGGTATTATTTAAAGATGTGAAAACTGAATTTGTGAGAAGAGATGAAAAGAATTAGGGATCAACTTGACTAGTGGCGATAAACTGAAGATTGGTTTAATAGGTGGAAACAAGTTACTGTATTAAACGTAACTCCTTGGGGAAAATAAAATAATGTCGCATTACCTACCTCAAAAATGTGGAAGGCCAGGTGGGGCAGGTGTGGTGGTTTGCAATAGTAAGCTCTGTGAGAGTGGGGGATAGCAAAAGATCTGTGCCATCCTTACCTTGCAAAGTTACAGTAATTTTGATGGCTTAATGGGCCAAAATAAAAAGAGAATTATTCTTTTTCCTAAATATTTATAAAGACCTTTGGCATTTCTCTTCAGATAGGTCAGATAACTTTGGTAACTAAGAGGATTGTAATAGACAAGAGTGGGACATATGGGACTGAGACCATGTTTGTAGAAGAAAGAAGTTTCCTTAGAGTCAGAGACAATAAATACATTTTTTAAATGTGGTTTTCTTTGGAAGTCTTTTAAATAGATTACATTCTAATCTATAAAAAACTATTTTATTACCATTTTGCTTGAGAGGAATGAAATGATTAGATGGCCACTCAAATTTCACTTACGTGAAGTAGGAGAATCATGTTTTTCTGATCGTAACTCTCTCAAAATCCATAAATTCATAAAAACAGAATTGCACTTGAGACAAAATTTAATTCTTTAACAGTCTTACTTAATTTTAACCATTTTTGTAGACAGGTAGTATCACTAACACAGTTCCCAAGAAAGTCAGTAGCATGACTATAGATTACAAACACATTTTATTACTACAAATAGGAACACAAATCTAGCATCAGCCTGGGAAACTTTAAAAATATATCATCAATAGTGCAAAATTCCTGCTATATGCAGTGTACAGGACACTACACTGAAGAAAGTCCCGAAAGGGGACCTTCCTGCTGAGAAAAATAAATTCACCCACAACTTTCTCAACACTTGGATTAAATACAAAAGTAAATAAATTAAATATAAGGAAAAAAACTCAAAACTAGAATAAAAACTTTCTCTTTTTGACATCATATATTAGATATCCTGAAAAACCCTTAGGCTACCAAACATTTAAAATTCTGGATTCAAAAAAAAAATTTCTAAATGACCAGCTGAGCCACTAACAAAGTAAGAGAAAAGTCAAAATTCAAAAACTAAGGTAAAGGAGAAGTCTAGGGAAGTAAGCAATAACTGAAGCCATGGCTGCTCTGAGCATCTTTTAAATTGCTTCAATGACCTAGAAATGAACCCTAGATATGGTCCTAGAGGTAGGATGGGACTGAATTCAGTAGATAATGCTCAGTTCTCATATAAAAGAAAATATTGGATTAGACACCCTATTACAAAGCCCTACCCCCTGAAGGGTAATACCCATGCTTAAAGGGTGAAATACGTAAATAAAGAAACTTGCCTCTCACAGATCTGGCTTTAGATAGAGAGGGGGGAAATTTCTCATATGGGTTTGAAGCCATAATTCTCAATATATAATTCTTCCAAAAAAATAAGAATTTGGTTTGAAGTCATCTTGAATTGGAGGATCCTTTTCCATGTCTAACAAAAACAAACCAAAAAATGAAAGTAAAACAAAAGTAAACTGAAATTTTCCAGGAAAGAACATTAAATACAGACCTCAAAATTAAAAAAAAAAAGTATCAACAAATATGAACCCATAAGAAAAAACTTCACAAATAGATGAAGAAAAAAAAGCCAACTTATGATAAAGAAGAAATAATGAACCTGTAAATATTCAGTAATCAGAGTGATTAGATGCAAAATATAAAGTGAGTTTAATATGCTTAAGGAAATGAAAGAGAAAAGAGATGATAAAAAAATGAACAGGCAGGGGGTGCCTGGGTGGCTAAGTCAGTTAAACAACTGATTGTGGCCCAGGTCATGATCTCCTGGTTTGTGAGTTTGAGCCCCATGCCGGACTCTGTGTTGACAGCACAGAGCCTGCTTGGGATTCTCTCTCTCTTCCTCTCTCTGCCCCCTCATGTCTCTCTCTCTCTCTCAAAATAAATAAACAAATAAACAAAAAAAATGAACAGGCAGAGGTACTACTTCTGGTAATAGTGGATTACCTTCATTTGGACCAACCCTACTGTAGAGCACAATTATAAGCCCTGTACAAAATACTACTTAAAAAGGCAATTATTTGAAGGCATAGGATAAAAGCAGGCAGAAATTGAAGGGGAATCATCTTTGAGAAAAGTTAACTGAGAGAGATTCCCATACATATGGATTTCTTCCAGTCTGCAGTGATAGGAAATTTTAACTAGAGCAGAAAACCACTGTCTTTCTGGCTAGAGGAGTCAATGGATAAAGTTAGGTACTACTGCAGTGACTGAAGAGTTAGGGGGATATGGAAAAGGAGGGATGTATACAGTGAATAATAATAACATCTAATAATAATCTACAAAAAACTGTATCCAAATCCTTGGTTGAACCCTGAATTATGCAAGCATGAGGGAGATTACAAGAGCTAAAATGCTGAGAGAACTTAGCTGCAAATTCAGCTCCTGCCAAATGCAAGGAAAACGGAGCTTATGGTTCAAGTCCAGCCAAGAGAACTCCCTCCTAAAACAAAATAAACATAGTCAGAAGCCAATAATAGATTCCCTCTCTACAACAGATTGTCTACAAAATTAAGTTTAAAATTTAAGAGTTATCAGATATGTGAAGAAACAGAGAAAGGTGTTTGTAATTAAGGGAGAGAGGAGTCAATAGAAATAGACTCTAATATGATGCAGATGGTAGAATTAGTGGTTGTGCACTTTCAAGAAGTTATAATAAACATATTCAAGAACTAAAAGAAAATATAGTCTTAATGAGTGAACAGATAGAGAATCTCCATAGAGAAGTGGACACTAACAAACAAGGGAAAAATAACCAAATGGAAATTAATTAACTGAAAAGTTCAGTATCTGGAAAAAAAATTTCACTGATGGGTTTAACAACAAATTGGAGATGGCAGAAGTAAGGGTTAATAAACTTGAAGTTAGAGCAATAGAAATGACAATCTTAAAAACAGAGGTAAAATTTTGGGGTAAAATGATCTATGTAACAATATCATGTAGTGTACATGTTGGTATTGCAAGCATTTTGCAATCATGTTGCATACCTGAAACTAACATAATGCTGTATTAATTGTATCTTAATAAAAAAACAATAGAATTATAAATATGAAAAAAAGCAACCAGAAATGATAACACACCATGGAATAGAGGATCAAATTGACAACAGAACTTCAAAAATAATTCAGTCTAGAAGAAAATGAGACTTCTTTAACCTCTGTAAGAAAAACTGGTCAACATATATTTCTATGCCCAGCAAAAATATCATTTAAAAAATGAAGGAAAAATAAATACACTGTTCATATAAAAAGGGCTTTTATTAACAGGTTTATTATGGGTTGACAATTCTGAAGCTACTTTCTTTGAATTATGCTATGCCAATGAATAAATATTTTAAAAATAATGGGAGCCAAGGTTATCACTGCTGGAGAAGGGATTTAAAAAATAAGGAAAGAAAAAATTGTATAAGGTACCCAGTGGTATTGAATTGAAATTAATACCAATTAATCCATTTCACACACACACACACACACACACACACACACACACACGCATGCACGCGCACACACACTGTAAAGCTCTGTTGTTGAGAAGCCTTAGAAGCAATGACACACCAGAGCAATAAGTAAATCTATTGACCTGACATTGGTTTGTAAATACTACTCTTTCCAAAAGGAATCAGTACTTTTGGGACAAAGAGCCAATTCTAGGATTGGGACATAGAAAGTACTAGATAATCTCACAATATCTTATTTCATCAGAAAGTAAGAAACTGGCAAAAAAAAAAATGATGGGTTCATATCAAAAGTATATAGGGACCAGCTGTAAAGGTCTCCATCTAGAAACCTGGGATTGGACTTTTCAAAGAATTGATTTCTGTTTCATTAATTTTGTCTCTTTTGTTTTCAGCTTCTTTGGTTTATTTTTTTAATTATTTATTTTCAGAGACAGATTGTGCATGTGTGAGAAAGACAGTGGGGGAGGGGCAGAGAGAGGCAGAGAGAGAATCCCAAGCAGAGCCCCACTTGGGGCTCAATATCAAGAATTGGGAGATCATGACCTGAGCCAAAATCAAGAGTAGGACGTTCATCCAACTGAGTCACCCAGGTGCCCTAGTTTTATTGACTTATCTTTATTATTTCATTCCATTTGTGTACTTTGGATTTATTTTGCTCTTCTTTTTCTAGGTTCTTGATGAGGGAGCTTAGATTACTGATTTGAGACTTTCCTCTTTTCTAATGTATTTTAGTATTATTAGTTTCCTTCTCAGAACTGCTTTAGTTGCATACTAAAAATTTTGACGTGTTTTATTTTCCTTTTCATTTAAACACATTTTTTACTTCTCTTGAGATTTCCTTTTTGACTTATGGGTTATTTAGAAGTCTGTTCTATAGTTTCCAAGGGTATGAATTTACTTGGTATCTTTCTGTTATTGATTTCTAGCTTGATTCTCTAGTGGTCAGAAATCATACTCTTCAAGATTTCAATTCTTTTAAATTTGTTGAGGTTTGTTTGTTTTTTGGCCAGAATGTGGTTTTACTTGGTGTATGTTCTATGACTACTAAAAATAAATTTGTATGTGCTGTTTTGGGGCAGACCCCAAATATTTTTTGGATCCTTTTGGCTAATTTTTTTTGAGCATATACTTTATCCAGATTTCCTTAGTTTTTAGTTAATGTCTTTTTTGTTCTAAGATTCCATCCATGATACCACATTACATTTAATCATTATGGCTTCTTCAACTCCTGTTGGCAGTGACTGTTTCTCAGACTTCTGATCTTTTTAATTTTTTTTAAACATTTATTTATTTTTGAGAAACAGAGAGAGACAGAGCATGAGCTGGGAAGCGGCAAGGAGAGAGAGAAGGAGACACAGAGTCTGAAGCAGGCTCCAGGCTCTGAGCTTTCAGCGCAGAGCCCGATGTGGGGTTCAAATTCATGAACCGTGAGATCATGACCTGAGCTGAAGTCGGATACTTAACCGACTGAGCCACCCAGGCTCCCCTTCCCTTTTTTTGGTGACCTTGAAAGTTTTGAGGAGTATTGATCAGGAATTTTGTAGAATATCCTTCAATTTGGATTTGTCAGATATTTTCTCTTGATTAGACCACTTGTATGTGTTCTTAGGAGGAAGATTACAGAGGGGAAAATAGCATTTTCATCACATCATATGAAGGCCGTATACTATCAACATGACTTATTATTGTTGATGTTGTCCTTAATTACTTGGCTGAAGTAATGTTTGTCTTATTTTTCCACTGTGAAGTTATAACCCCCCTTTTCCATACTATACTCTTCAAAATAAAATCACTATGAATAGCCCACATTTAAGGATTGAGGATTTTGCTCCAGCTCCTTGAAAGTAAAGTAAATTATTTGGAATTCTGCATGGACGAATTACCAAAGAATTACCAAAAGGATTACCCCCTTTCCACATATATTTATTTATTCAGTTAGTAATTTATATCAGTATGACCTTATGGATATGTATTTTATATTTTGGGTTATAATACAATACTATTTTATTTGTTTTGTTGCTTAAATTTTTTTCGGCTTTGACCACTGGGACCTCTTCCAGCTGTCTATGCCTCTTTCATATATACCTCCTATATTAGTTTTCTAGAGTTGCTTCACCAGAGTACCAAAAATGCAGTAGTTTAAAACAACAGAACCGTGTTCTCTCACAGTCTGGAAGCCAGAGGTTTGAAATTAAGGTGTTGGCGTGGCCATGATCCTTTTGAAGGCTGAAGGGAAGAATCCTGTGTCTTCCAGCTTTTGATGCTTGCTGACAATCCTTGGCATTCCTTAGCTTGTAGACTCATCACTCCCATTTTCGTCTCTGTTTTCACATAGCATTTTCTTTGCGATGTCTTTGAGTGCCTTGTCTTCTTATGAGGATACCAGTCATTGGACTTAGAGCCCAACCTATTATAGTATGACCTCATCTTGAGTATTTTCAGATCTGCAAACAGTATTTCCAAATAAGGTCACATTCCTTGGTTCTGTATGAAAATGAATTTTGGAAGGACACTTACTACCCCATTATCATTGTGAGATTCTTTTTGAGGATTTCCTAAAATTATGATATTATAAGATACTTCAGGATAATGTTATATATTCCCCATGCCAGTACTACAATCAGTTATTTCTCCATGGAATTCCCTGTCCTTATTGGAGAAGGTACTAGAAACCAAGGTATGGGAGCTAGGTGTGACTGTTGTTACTGGGATGGTGTTACTTCTAGGCCCTCTCAGACTGCAGCATAAGAAAATATGTGTGTCTATTAATCAGTGTGTGCAGACCTATATATATTTCTATATGCAACAATTTACAAGTATATTAAGCTAAAAATGAATTCGTATTAATGTTTTCAATTCTGATTCATTACCACATGGATCATTCTAGCCTTCTTCTCTTGCTTACATGTAACATCCCAGCCTAACAGTGAGAAACCTGGCTGTAACCTTCCACCATCCATCCATTTACTTAATTGTTCAATTCCAGGGTACATCTATAGAGGTATCAGAATTGTTAACCCATACCCCCATGGGAAACATTTTTATCAATTTTTTAAAAAAAAACACACTTCCCTCCCTCCTTTCTCTTTCGGTGAGGTTGCTTCAAATATTTGTAGTACAATTAGACTGTTTTGTCAATTTTGAATTCCATTTTAGGTTCTCTGAACTCCAAAATATTTTTTTAATTTGCACATATTAAGATTCATTCTTTGTGTTTTGACAAATGCATAGTGTCATGTATCCACTATTAGAGTTCCTACAGAATAGTTTTACTGCCCTAAAAGAATTCCCTGTACTTCAACTTGCTTAACCCTCTTGCCTTCCTCTGACCTCCTGGCAACCACTGATCTTTTACCTCCATAACTTTGCCTTTTTCAGAATGTCATATAGTTGGAACCATATAGTGTATAGTCTTTTCAGACTGGCTTCTTTTTAGCAACATGCATTCAATATTTATCCATGTCTTTTTTTGTGACTTCTTAAAATCATTTTAAAAACTCTCTGAATATCATTCCATTGTATGGATATACCAGTTTGTTTACCTATTCACCTATTGAAGGACATTTTGGTTGCTTCCAGGTTTTTGGCAATTACGAATAAAGCTGTTATAGAAATTTGCATCCAGGTTTTGGTGTGTGCATAAATTTTAAAATAGTTTGAGATGAATTAAAATGAAACCACAACATATCAAAACTTAAGAGATGCAGGAAATGCACTGTGCAGAGGTAATTAAACCCAAGGAAACAGAAGGAAGGAAATAATAAAGAAGGTGGACATAAATGAGATAGAGAATGGCAAAAAAAAAAAATAGACAAAATCTATGCAACTCGGTATTTTAAAAAGATAGAAAAGAATAATTTACCTTTACTTAGGATAACAAAGGAAAAATAGAGAAGATTAAATTACCAAAATCAGAAATAAAATAGGGGACTTATCAATTTTCCAAATTTAAAAAGTAAAATAATGGAATATTACTCTATGAAAAATTGTATGCCAGAAAATTAGATATCCTTAATGGAATGGATAGAAAGACACAATTAGACACTGAAAGACACAAACTACCACTCAGGAAAAAAAAATAGAAAAACTGAATAAATCTATAAAGAGTAATGGGATTGAATTAGTTATCTAAAAAGTTCCCACAAAGAAAACTCCAAGCCCAGCTGATTTCCTTAGCAGACCTCCAGTCTTGCATGGTTTTGGGCTCTTATCAGGTGTCACTTCCTCTTGTGCCTACTTTAAATGCCACCATACAATCTCAGATCTTCACTCTCATCTGCATTGCCTGCCAGTGCCTAAAAGCCAGAATTCCCCACCTCAGAGAGAGCCTCCAGCCTCTGTGAAGTGCCTTTCCAGTTGTCAAAGTTGTCTCTGAAAGTACAAATTAATGTTTCCCTCAGTGTTATGGCAATAGTGCTATGATACCTAAGTTTTAACTGTCTTATCTCTGTTTTTCCAATAAACTCTGTGATTTTTAGTGTGTAATTTTAGAGAGTACGAGTTTTGTTTTGTTTTGTTGTATTCCCTAGGACCATATGAAGGCCTATATGTCTATTTCCTAGGATTTTTGTGAGAGTTAACTAAGCTAATAAATGTATGGTGCCTAAAATATTCCTGGTACATAATAAGCTTTCTTTAAGTACTTACTGTTATTAAGGATGACTTTTTTCCTAATGTGATTTTTTGGGGGGTTTCTGTTTTCCACAACTGAGTATGTGTTACCCTAAAATTATAGAAACATGCCATTTTAGTAGTAATTACCTTCATGAAACTGATGAGTGTTCAAAATTTTATTTTAGTTTAATTACAAATAAACCACACATAAGCCAGGATCAATATTTGAGATTAATTAATAAGAGAGACCTGTATGAACATGGTAGGATGCAAAACGTGAAATGATCATCATTCTAAACCCAATTCTGATATCTAGGCCTAAACCTGACAATTGAGGACAGCATAAATTTTAGACACCATAACAGAGGGAAGATGTTTTCATCATATGATAAGGTAGTCTTGAAAATATAAATATCAGCAAAAAATTGGTGTCCTATTCACAAACATGCCAGGGCTATGGTGATAAAGTATGGTGGTCAGGTAGAAACTTTCTGTAACCTTTGAAAAACCTAACACAATTTTCAGGGGTGAAGAGAATGTGATTTCTAGGCATCTTCATAGACATTTATTTCACATCAGAAATTATAAAGAGATGTCAAAGGATTTCAAATCTGCCATACTTACGAGCAATGCAAGCCTAGTTACAGTTATTGAAGTTCAAATGTGTTGGCCTTAAAGGAGAGATGTTCAGCTCAAAAGTGTTCGGTGATCATCTGAGACTCTTGAGGCAAACATTTATAAGCCTTTTATGTCGCCAAAGCTCTTGAAACACATGCACACATGCACATACATGCATATAATAAAAAGTATAGATAACTGTACCACTTGCAGATTGAAGTTAGGGCAAAAGAGGGAGAAAGATATCAAGACACACTAATCTAAACTTTTAATAACCCTTGCGACTACACGGATGGAACTGGAGGGTATTATGCTAAATGAAATTAGTCAGAGAAAGACAAAAATCATGACTTCACTCATATGAGGACTTTAACAGACAAGACAGATGAACATAAGGGAAGGGAAACAAAAATAATATAAAAACAGGGAGGGGAAAAACCATAAGAGACTCATAAATACAGAGAAAAAACTGAGGGTTACTGGAGGGGTTGTGGGAGGAGGGATGGGCTAAATGGGTAAAGGGCACTAAGGAATCTACTCCTGAAATCATTGTTGCACTATATGCTAACTAATTTGGATGTAAATTTAAAAGAATAAAAAGAAAATTAAAAAAAACGCCCAATACTGTTTAGAATCAAACACACACACACACACACACACACACACACACACACACACACACAAAACAACCACAACAAACTTTTAACAACCCAAGCAGTGAAAATCCAATGTACCAGAGTTGGGGAAGTATGATAATCTGAGGTACCTGTTGTGTACATTTCTGCATAGTCAGATCTTAGTATAGTTTATTTTTACAGTATATTTTATATATTATTATATTTTTACATCTCTTTCTTTACCTGCACACACATTTTTTTTCAAAAAAAAGATTTCATTCATTCATTTATCATTCAATACTTACTAAGTACCCCCATGTGCTAGGCACTATGCTAACATACCAGTGATTCTGCAGTGAAAAGGGCAATGGAGATTTTCAAAGGACATGGTCTATAGGTGCTCAAAACTCATAGTATGCAAATAAGTGAAGCCAGCAAAGCATATTGTAACAGAGAATGACAAAGGCTTATTAAACCTGATGAAACCTTCTCTACTGGCATTAAAATTCAGATAATTAAGCAACACTGAGTCACTCACAGGATGCCAATTGGAGACTTCCACAAGATCAAGAGAAGTAGTTATTTCACACTTAAAACACAGAAGGGGATGTTCTGCAATACAGCTTCTGGAGGACATTTGAATCATACAGTAGAACACTGGGGTAGAGGGAAGACAGACATGGGTTTTGGGGTCCAACGGATATGAGCCAGCACTTCTATGCCTGGCTGAGGAGTCTTCGCTGTCAACTCTAAAGAAAGCACCACTGTACCACCTCTTTCCTATTTCTCATGTCTTTCTACATATTTGCTAATATTATATTCCTGGAGAGCTGAATTGACTTCACTTTTCTTCATGTCCTTAATTTAAATTTCCAAAGGAAAAAAATCATGAGAAAGACATAAAGACCTACTGGGATTATGACACTGATGACCCACAGGAAGAAATCCTACAGTAATGGAAAATAATTTCCAGGTAGAAGCATTAGAACCAGCTGCTTCAAATTTTAAGGGTGCTGGTGAAAAGGGGTTCCATCTAGCTCCTATGAATACAGAGGAGTAATACCTCCTAAAACGTGAGGGGAGGAGTGGTGTATGAATCTTTGAAGGATGCAAATTCACTTTAGAACAATATCAAGGAGAAGCAGCCTCTCAGTGAGGCAGCCTCAGGGCAAAGCCCACACTCTACCCCAGAGCCATGGATCAGACAGCGGGATACAAACAAGCTGAAAGTTACCTGAAAAAGCTTCGCATCCAGTGCAGCCAAGGGTCAGCAGTGTGACGCAGAGAGGGGGAGTCACAGGGGAGTGGCAGAGCCCTTCACAAGGGGCATAAGATGGCTCCCCTGTGCCACTCATCTTGGCCACTGTGAATCAGAAACAGTGCTGTTAGAAGTGAAATCAGGCCCAAGGCAGGATGTGTGTGTGGGGGGGTGTCTTTCCTAGCTTTTGATTGTAGCAAGGCAGGTTAGCAGGTAGGGTGCCACCCCTTGTGAGCCACCATGGGACCCCTCAGTGAGGGAGAGACGGCATGACACTGACGCATGCTGTTGGAATGGCCTGACCGCCACCCTTTGCATAGGGGGCAGTAATCTGGAAAATGTTGCTTCCATATGCTGCCCTCTATAAGATCCATACCAAAAAGAAAACAAGCACAGTGAGTAGTTTTCTCTACTTTTAAAGAGTGTTCTGAAAACTCTCCTATTCCTTGATGTCAGAGTAGCAATACCCAGCCTGGGCATATATTTCCCACTCCATCTGGTAGTGATATACTTCCAACTGCCTCTCACTTGTAAAGAGGAAAGAGCCAATAAAGACTTTAATAAGTAATAGGTTTAATAGAACATCTTGAAAAGTGGCCACACATTCTATTAGAATAATTACAATACAATTTCACAAGAGCAACATTTTGGGTGAATACATAAATCTTAAAAGCAAGTAAATAATCACTTAATACAGTGTTGGCAAAGTGCTTCTTTTTCTATATGTATCTAGGCATATAGTGAAACTTTATAATATTTTGGGGAGATAGGTTTGTTGCTGGTATATGCATATGTTTACATTTGAAAACCAAACTCATGGGTAGCTTATAGTCCAAATGCAGACTTTCAAGGGAAGCACATTCCTCATGTAGTTATAATATCATCTCCCTGTTAAATAAAGGTGATACTAAGTAAACATATGTCAACTTTTCCTCCCCCTAAAAGTCACAAATGGCTCTAAACATTTTCTTCTATATCTTGTTCATTCTCCTTCTAATAAACTCATGGAAAAACCATTTCTTTGTAAAACTGTTCACAGTGCACAGAATATTTGGAAATTAGCAGCAAAATTTGTCAGGAAGCAGTTTTCATAAGAAATTAGAACATCACCTCTCCCTTACGCCCTTGTTGCAAATTCTTGAGTGTTAACTAAAACAATTTATATACATGGTTTCTTCCTTGACCGAACAAGAGAAATTACACACTGAGTTAGGAACATCTTTCTCCATACATTTTAATAGTTTCTATTATTGGATACTAACTAACGTATTCAGTTTTACTGTACTTCTCTTAGCAGATCCCTCAGATTTAACACTTATAAGTTGAGTAATTACCCAGTATATATATTGACAGATCAACAGTCTCAAACAAGCAATGAACAAACTTGCTACATATGTTCATCTCACCACAGATGCTTTCCCCCCCACTCTGATTTTTCAAGTGCATCAAATATTAATAAATACACTTGTGAATGTTCTTACATATATCTCTAAGATAATCTTATTTTGTACCAAAATCCATCTTTGCTAGGTTTATAAAATCTTTATATAGGCAAATCTTTTGTAATAAAAAAAAATTCTGAGGGTGGCATAGTACTATAAATACAGATTGCTAAAGGCAGAGAAGCAATAGGATTGATTAGCATGGTTTAGACTCAACAAACCACAATGAAAGGCAGATAGCCAAATAGTTACTATTTAGAAAATTCATAATCAGGGCCAAGACTGCAGTAGTATGGGGTGCTGATTAAACGATGCGGGGGCTGCATATCATATAAAAATCCACAGTGATCAACAGTAAGGCCAATGTTAATAGAGTTAATTTAGGACCTGCTAAAAATTCACGGGTAACATAATAATCAATAGCCCTTTATGTATTTGGAATGAGGAAGTGATTTTCAACCAGTAATGTTCTACATGTATGCTAGCTTCCTCTGAGAAATAATGAACCCATTTTACTGAGCATAGTTAGCCGCTCAGTGATCTAGGCAAACATTTATCTTCTCTGAACCTGTGTTCAGAGATGCTGTTACCAGCTGTGTCTGATTAACATGTTATTGTGAAGGTCTGATAAGAAGTCACATCACTGGAGATTTTTTATTCTCTTCCTATGTGGCTGATGAAATGATAACTTGTCAACTTACACTAGAATGACTTAACTAGATCATGCCAATTTTTCATAAGTGGTGTTTCTCACTTACTAGCTTAAGGTTCCTCAGTGATGCTTGATTTATTTGATCTTCTGTCCTTTCCTGATATAGTTCAAGGTTATATATAATGGAGACAGCATAATATAGAGAAAAGCCTGGGGATTAAAGTCAGAGGGTCTAGATTAAACACTTATTCTGTGACCCAGGGTAAGTTACTTAATTAAACTGTGAGGATAGTTATGATGATGATGATGATGATGATGATGATGATGACGACGACGACGATGATGGAGGAGGAGGAGGAGAAGAGTTTATACACACTCAGGACTAAGTCTCATATGACATCTTGTTATTAATTCTTTACATCAACCCTCATTTTATGAATGAGGAAACCAAAACTTAAAAACTTATATGACTTCCCAAGTTACCCAGTATTGTAAACAGTTCGTGATTTGAACCCATACAATTAGATTCTACAATCCTCACTATTATCTGCTGCCCTCCCATCAAATGGGGACAGTAACCAACTTGAAGTGACAGTGAAAGTTAAAGACAGCCATAATCCTGTAAAGTTCATGCAATGCCTAATCTGAAAAGACTCACTGAGCCTTTATAAGCAAACTTTTTGGGAGATAAACGTTGTGAAAATTTCTTCTCTTTCTCTGTGATCCCCACTGAATTTGAGCTTGAGAAAAAGCCAGTTCATGATAACCTGAGAAAGGATTTCAAGTACACTATACATTAGGAGAGAGGGGGATATTGCTTCCCACTCCACCAACACTAGGAAAACCACAAAGAGGAGTTTTAGAAAGTAAAGGTTGTTATGACCTTGGTAAGTGGTTAGAATTTTTTTTTTAAATAAATAATAGGGATGGTGACATACTGTGGAAACTCTTGGTTATGAAATCTTTTCTGTAATTGTCCATAAAAAGAATGGCTACTCATCTCTCTGAGCTTAGTTTTGGGTTAAACATCTAGAATTAAAAGTTTAAGATGTCTTTTTTCAAAATCCTTTCTAAATCCTAGGACACTGTGATACTATACATTTTTAATGATAATTTTTCTTTAACAAACCACTTGATGCAAATCCTTGAAAACAAGCCTTTTTATTGTTAAGCTTGCTGGGACTGCCATAAAATTCTTAGAGACAAATAAAATTTTGACTAAAATTTATATAAGCACCCAAAAAGTATACATTCATGTTTACATGCATATGAAGTAGTTTAATTTCAATTAAATTGGATAAAATTTATCATAAAACACTTGAGATCTGGTAAATTGTTTTTCAGGAACAGATGCTGTTATGATAATTTTAAAAACTTGGTTACATTTTAATGAAAAGATGGGATGAAGCTTCAGTGGTAGTTTTTAAGATCTTAAAACAAAAGCTGACATTCCAGGTTAGTTGCAACAATGCTTTGGTGATACTGGTGTTATTATTATTGTTTTTGTAGATAACCGCTTTTTAGATATTGCTTTTGAAATCTTTCTGACTTTTAAAAAATTTTTTTAATGTTTATTTATTTTTGAGAGAGTGTGAGTGGGGGAGGGGCAGAGAGAAAGGGAGACACAGAATCTGAAGCAGGCTCCAGGCTCTGAGCTGTCAGCTCAGAGCCCAACCCAGGGTTCAAACCCACAAACCATGAGATGGTGACCTGAGCCAAAGTAGGACGCTTAGCTGACTGAGCCACCCAGGCACCCCTTTCTGACTTTTTTCTTAATTAGGATATTTTAAATATACAAAACAACTGAACTTTGGAGTAAAATATCCTTATTAATCAGGCACATTTTAAAATAAAATCACCTATTTAATTCTAACTAGGAAAGTTAACAGGGCTCATCATTAATAAATAAAATAAAAAGAAATATAGTAATCAAGTCTACTTCAGAGGAGTATCTATACACTGATCAGCTTTTTCCAGCCTTAGAGGGATGGTAATGGTTTCAGGGTTTGTTTGCATATCAGTGAAAGCATGTAGCTGCTTTTATGAAATGGATGTCAAGAATCCACAATATATACTTCTTTGGTTCAGGACACTGACAGCTTTTGTTAAAATGAAAATATTAATAATAATATTTAATTATTGTCAACATTAATACCTTAACTCAAAGGCATAAAAAGGGCTAATTTAGGAATATGCACACCTTTTATGAAAACATCCAGCATGGGCTGTATGCTCTAATTTTGGATGTGTGTGAGATAGAGAAAATTCTGGAGTATGAGGAAGTTCCTAGTGTTGAAGGATTCAGATTGGACAACATGGCAGAAAGATGGTGGCTGGGATGAAGACACCTGCTCCTTTTCTTAAACACGGGGTAGATGTCTAAGATATACGTTTATCTGGGATGATATGTGTAGAGGATTTGCTATGCAAAGAATCTTGGAACAAGAAAGAATCCCCATATGCATTCATTCGGTGACTCATAATTAATAAGAATCTTGATTATATTCACTACTAGGTAGGTCAGTATGGCTTTGAGTACCTGGGAAAAGTGATGGAATGTCTGTAAAAGTGTGGTAGCCTTGACAGACTGTGCTCTGTCTTCCCACGTGTAAAGGAAACAGTAGAGAGGGATGGCTATTTCTGAAGGTCAGGCTGGAGTAGTTGGGCCAGAGTCGCTATGCCACAAAGAGAATGGGAAAGGTTATTGGATTGATGTCAATCTGGTTGTATTTCTGTAGGAACATGACAGAAGACTCTGTGTTTCATCCTGTTCTGTTCAACAGCGTAAATACATAGACTTAGAAAAATACATTGATGCATATTACTCAAACTTAGAAATTAAAAATTTAGAAAGATTAATATTTTAGATGAAAAAAACAGTAATCAAAAATAACTTTAAATATAACTGTAAAATAAATAAATAAAATAAATATGACTTTATATAAATAAATATAAACTTTATATAAATATAACTTTATTTTTCAAAAATAACTTTAAAATAAACTGTAAAATAAATAAATAAAATGAATATAACTTCTAACACAAATAACTGTTAAAGTAAATATAACAAAGTAATGTAAGATGTCTAAAAGCAAAGTGATATGTTTGAGTTCAGAAATCAAATTGTACAGTTCTAGGACAGAGGATATTTGGTTTAGCCAACTGTGAGTTCAATGAATAAAGAGCAGATGTGTTGGCTTAGAAAGCTCCTGAGGGTTAGGCCAGGTTTATAGAGTGTGTCTAAGTGGTCTTGCTGGGTTTTGTGTTGATTAGACCTCACTAGGAATCATCTGTCCAAGGATAGTTAAAGAGATTCCTGAAGGGTAGCCAGAGGGAGGTGTTTAGAATAGCTAGTGGTCTAGAAACCATATCACATGGTTGTAGGAGAATGGGATGTTTAATTTATAGGAATAAAGACTTGAGGGAGGGCACATGATGGGTGGTCTTTGAGTATAGTGTTTTTACCCAGAAGATGGATTAGATTTCTTCTGTGTGGTATAAGAGGGCAAAGCTAGAACCAATGGGTCCAAGTTTTGGAAATAAAAATATTGGCTCATGAGGGATGATTATAGATAACGAGGAGGCAGCTTCCTGGGTGGGAGCAGTGGTTATTTGAAGTGTTTATACTTAAATGCACTGAGTTCTTCCAGGAAAGCCAGAAATCCAGGAAAAAAAGACAGTCTTTGGAAATGGTATTTTCCATTGCTAGAGGTGATTAGGAATAGGCTGAAAGATCATTTTTCAAGGATGTGGTTATATCTGGGGGACATTTAAGCTCTCCCATCCTGAATTTCTGTGAGATTTTTCAAGGGCAAAGTCTGAAAAAAGGTAATTGCTAAACTCTGTTTAAAGAGAAAGAGTAAATGTCCTTTTCATGTAATTTTTTATATGATTAATCTCCTAGTTTTGATCTAATTTAATTCTTCTGTGTAAATAAACTGCTTTTGACATTTGCAACACACAATTATATTTCTCTAAATACATATAGATATGTTAGCACTTGAAAAACTCCTGCAGTTTTCTGTGCTAGAGTGTTGAGATCTCCCTCCACGATGCAAACATTATTTGACTTTTGCTAGCTACACTCAACATAGAACAGTCTTAAAAGGCATATCACAAGAATAAAGTTAACCATACAAATGAGAAAAGAGTTTGTAAACTATACCTTTTGTGAAAGTGGCTTAAGTTCAGTGAAGAGCATTTCATTAGAGGTTGAAAAGACCTCACCACCTGGTAAATGAAATAATTTTAGAACGACCTATTCTCACATAAAAGAAGGAAACAACTGTGGGAGTGACATTTCTTTCTGACAAGGGAAGAAACACCAAGGAAGGAAGAAATAATAGACGCTTTTTGGGAATTAAGAAAGCTGAATAAGTGAGAAATATTCAGTGTGGTATAAAATGAAATAATAGGAAATCATTCCAGGAGCTGAAAAGCACTTAAAGCAGGAGATAGAGGTTTCTTGGCATAATCTTTCAAGGCTCCCTTCCAAGAGAGGGATTTATTTTGTATCCAAAGTTTATCTGGTTCTTGAGAAGTATGGCTGTTTAGGTGAGCAAAGTGATCCTAAGATCTCTTATATGTAAAGTGGAAGTGAAGCTTTGGTTTTAGGAATCTTATCTGAAATGTACTGGACTTAAAGGCTATTAGTAACCAACTCCTCCAAGAAGTAATATTTCTGAATGTTCTTCTCTCAGATATTCTGGTACTAATAGCTTCCTCTTCATAATTGCCTTTATAACTTTTTAAGAGGCTAAAGAAAATATACGGAAAAGTATGTGGGATTCTAGATTATCCTTCATAAATATTTTCTGGCTGCTATTCATCACAGTCACATCCTTCTACTAACCTAGCACCTCCTTCAGTTTTCAGCATACATCAACACTCATGTGATGCTTTTGTTGACTGATTCCTAGAAAGATAAAAGCCTATTGCCAGGGCAAATTGTTCACATTTAGAGTTTTGTCTCAAAATAAAGTCTTTGATTAAACTCCATGGGAAGAATGTGTGTAGCAGGCAGTCTAGGCAAAGATAAGACTAACTTTGTGTTGAGTTGCTCTGCTCAACCTTGACCTAGGAAGTTCCTTGGGACTCGTGACTCCTTTAAAACGGTCTCCCCAGAGCAGTCAAGCTCAAGGGTGAGAGAAGGCAGGTGGTGGGGTGGGGTGGGGGAGAAGGAGAAAGAGAAATGCATCTTTGGGGTTTTAGAAGGTTGATGCCTTATGTGGCAGCAGGAGTAGGGGGACAATAGCCAACTGAAAGCCCAAAGGGCTCTTATCCTCCTGAGTAAGAGTTAGAAGAGGATATTGGATTAGATTTTCCTTTGGGTCTGCATAAGCCCCTGGAACTGGTGACAGTTCGGGGAGTAGAAGCCATTGGCTCAGACTAGAGAGATACTGGGCTTTCAGTGAAATTTAGGAAGGGGACAATTGAACTGGTGTATATCTATTTGGGAGCTATCAAAGAAGTGTGGTGGTATCAGCTCCCCAAATGCTCTGTAGCTTCTTAACCCTGCAAATAATTTTTTGTGCAGGATGAAGGAGAGTTGAACAGAAAATATTAACTGTTGACAACAGATGGCTTTATTAATTTCCGCCAGATGGGATATGCAGGGAAAGGGTTATTGTTATTTTTTTTCGAAAGGCCTTAACTTTATTTATTAATTCTTCACTAATCCCATACCCTCCATCCCACTCCATTCCCTCACGGGATGCTCAATGAGTTCACTGGGGCTTGAAGCATCTTAGAAGCTTCTCCTCATCCTCCAAGTCTACACCTTTTGCTCATGTGGAAGACAGGTGGTCTTGGCTAGTGCAGATGGCATCCTCCTGTGGGCTGTCCTGGCATCACTGGGCACTGAGTCCAGAGGCTACAGAAATGTTCCATGGGGGTGTTGAGGTGGGACCCCTCCTCTTTATACAGATCCAACTCCTGATTTCTGTGCTTCTGATCTTTCTTATGCTTCCCCAGCGGCTGAGCTGAGTGCAGCAAGGCAGCCAGCTGGTCAGCCAACAGGTGCAGCATTTGGGCAAGCAGGAGGCTGTGCACACATTAGTGAGCACCGTTTTACAGCACGAGATCCCCCCTCCTCTCCGTAGCAGCACAGCAGCATGTCCCTCACCCAAAGGATGGGCTCCAAGACGCACAGGAATCATGTGGTAGCTGCTACTCCAAGTGGCATTGTGTGCAGATGGAAGACTGTCTCCTATCCTGTTCTTCATGCAAGAAGTCAGGCCTTTAGTGGGACAGCTGATCCTGGAGGGGACATGGAGGACAGTGGGCACACCTCCCTCCCCTCCCCTCCTCAGGGCCCTGTTTTCTCATTCTCTCCACCTGTTGCAGGTCCTGCTTGTAGGCGTTTTTCTTGTTGTTGCTGTTTGTTTTGTTTTCAAATGTATTATGGAATTTATTTCTATTTCACTTTTAAAAAGCCAGAACATAAGGAATTTCACTTTCTGGAAAGTCACCTCATTAGAAATACATGTTGTGCCCTCAACACAGAAAAACAGGTCAAGTTTCTCTGACCACCAGTGAGACAACAAGTTTTAATCACTTCTCAAATGAAGGTTTTGTCAAATTTCTTTCCAAATTTCTACAGAGATGTTCTCAAGTCAGGGAAGTTTGAGAGAACATTTTTCAGAAATTACAGTGAAGAAGATGATGTTAATGTTTGGGTTAGAAAAAGTTACTGCCCCCAATAGGCCATATCTTCTAAGGGAAGAGGTCCACAGCAGCAGGGTAGGTTATATAGTATGTACTATTTGATTCCACTTATATGACACAATTGAAATAATAAAAAGATAGAGATGGAGTACATATTATTGCTTGTTGGAGGTTAGACATAGGAAGTGAGGTGAGTGGATAAGGTCAGAAATGAGGTAGCACAAGGGAATCTGGTGATGAAAGTCTGTATCTTGCTGTGATTGCACAAATCCACATATATGATAAAACTCCACAGAACTCCACATACATACACACACATACAGTCACACAAACCTGGTGAAAACTGAATAAACTCTGTGGATTATACCAATATAGATATTCTGGACTGTATACTGTATTATAGCCAGGCAAGATGTCACCATTGGGGAAATCTAGATGAAGGGTAAACAGGACTGCCAAAGTTAGGGTATGGAACTTCTATTTTAAGTAAGAAGCTAGGCATCATCTGTTTGGGGGAATAGAGAATATCAACAGTTAAAAGTTATACAGCGCATACTATATGTCAGGCACTCTGTTATGAGGTATACATGCAGTTTCTTGTACAATCCTCACACTTGTAAGATAGGTGGTATTTTAATCCACTTTTGAGACAAAATAAAATCTCAGAGAGTTTAGTTTCTCATGTTTTCACAATTAATATAGTACCATATTCCACAGAGCAAGGTAGAAACTGAGATGCTTTCAGGGTAGTGGGAAAACTTGTCTGCCTGTGTTAATACCTCTTGCTCTTGTCATTAAAGTCTACACTTCCTATGTCAGGTGTAAGACTTTTCAATTTCTAATTAGAAATGTGTCTGAGTCATAATATAAGGAAAAGAGACACCATATGAAATGCAGAAGACAGATGTGACACTATCTGAGACATACTTTGTGATTTTGCTCAAGAAATGTTCTAGTCTCTAGGTTAGGAATTTCTTGAAGACAAACTTTGCACACTGGAAGATCCCTCCGAAGATTGGCATTGATACTGATACTTAAAATTGAAGTACAGCAAATTTGATCCAAATCAGTGAATTAATTGGAAAGTTTGTAGGAAACAAACAAAATAGATGCAAAACACTAAAAGTTCCAATTGATTCACTATGTTCAATCAATATTTTTTTCATTTCCAATTCAGTGGGTAACCTTCTTTTAAACATCCATGTAAGCCAAGAATGACTGAAAAAGTATTTGATTTTACTACGTACTGCTAGCTGAAAATTAACCACAGGGAGGCAGAAGACAGGATTTCAACAGTAAATCTACTTTTCTCTTCCATATGAAAAAGTCTAGTCACATAGACTATTTTAAAAAAATCCATAGTTTATATATTAAGAGCTTAAGTGTATTTTTGGTTGATTTTTAGTGTGTCTTATATTCCAACTAATGATTCCTTTCTTGTGTTAGAGAGATTTTGTGATTGAGTTTCAGAAATAGTAGCATAGCTGAAATCATTAATTTAACACACTTTGCTGATTTAAATTATAACAGTTTAGTTTCTGATCTTAAAATATTAAATATTTGGGGCGCCTGGGTGGCGCAGTCGGTTAAGCGTCCGACTTCAGCCAGGTCACGATCTCGCGGTCCGGGAGTTCGAGCCCCGCGTCAGGCTCTGGGCTGATGGCTCAGAGCCTGGAGCCTGTTTCCGATTCTGTGTCTCCCTCTCTCTCTGCCCCTCCCCCGTTCATGCTCTGTCTCTCTCTGTCTCAAAAATAAATAAACGTTGCAAAAAAAATTTAGAATATTAAATATTTGATCTTATAATATAACAATGAAGCCTTTATTCCAAAACCATAAAAACCTAGATTTCAAGAATAATCCTTCCCCATCGATATTTCTTTCAACAAAACATTATCCAACATTCATTAAGCTCCAAGTATTACACTAAGTGCTGGGATATATCAAGTTAAATTACACAAAATTGTTTATATGTGACCTAGGGAATATATGACCTAAAACCAATAATTTCACACTGTTTAATCTAATAGCAATGAAAAAAACTGCAGTTCCTACCATTACAACTTCACAATTTAATGCAAGACATTTATGAGTAAACAAAATTCCTATTAGGGGAATTCTGAAAAACTTTCTTGAGGAAATGCTCCAGCTATTCTAGAAGCAGTATGAAAAGCCAGGTGAAGAAGGCAATGGGAAAGAAGGTTGCTTCTGAAAGAGAAGTATTCACAGAGTCTAGAGTCTAGGAGGTAACAGGAAAAATTATGAGTCTCAACTGGAGAGAAAGCATCAAACTACAAAATCTCTTATGTGAAAAGATTTTTACTTAGGGCAATTGGGAAAACTTAAATGATTATGAACTGGAGAATAGAAGGTATGGTTTGCATTTTAGGAAGATAGCTTAAGCCGCAGTGTTGTATGTTGTTTCTCCACACTTCTCTTTTCTCTCACATCTTCAGTCTTTGTTGTTGTGTTGTGTTGTTTTGTTTTGGAGGGGTTGAGTTTTTTTTCCTGTATTTTCTGGGAGAATTCTTTATCTTTATTTTCCAATTCACCTATAACATTTTTGGCAGCAATATATTTCATAGGAGCTCATTTTAATTCTCTGGTTGTTACTTTCATAGCTTCCTATTCTCATCTTGTGGATTCAAGTTCCCCATGAGCCTCTAAGGATAACAATTAGAAGTGTTTTGTTGTTGGGGCGCCTGGGTGGCTCAGTTGGTTGAGTGGCCGACTTCGGCTCAGGTCACGATCTCGCGGTCCATGGGTTCGCGCCCCGTGTCGGGCTCCGTGCTGACAGCTCGGAGCCTGGAGCCTGTTTCGGATTCTGTGTCTCCCTCTCTCTGACCCTCCCCCGTTCATGCTCTGTCTCTCTCTGTCTCAAAAATAAATAAACGTTAAAAAAAAGAAGTATTTTGTTGTTTACTTTTTTTTAAGTTTATTTTTGAGAGAGAGAATGCACGCAGGGGAGGGGCAGAGAAAGAGGAAGAACGAGGATCCGCAGTGGGCTCTCTGCTGTCAGCAGAAGGCTTGAACCCACGAACCATGAGATTATGATCTCAGCTGAAGTCAGAAGCTTAACCCACAGAGCCACCCAGGTGCCCCTACTTCTTCTTTTTTTTTTTTTTAAGTTGGTTTTTATGTTAGTTTATTTTGGCCACTCTTCCACATTAAAGGCTTTCTTCAGACTTCTAGTGAATCTTAGTTGTTTATTTTATTTTTTTTTTTACAAATAAGCTGGTAAAAGAGCTGATTGGAACCTCTCTCTATATATTGGTACCTCTATTGCTAATTCACAGGCAAGCACTTTTTAAAAATGATGGCAGGGTTGGGGTAGGGGCCAGGGCGGGGGCCTGGGAATCCTACATTTAAGTTTCTTATGCTGAGGGAACTTTAAATATAAATAAGTTATTTTCTTTAGGACTGTTCACCTTCTTTAGAGAAGTACCCCCTTGCCTGGTGGATAGGAGCTTGCTTTTGAACTGGTTTCACTTAGAGGTTGGGATAGTTAACCATGCCACCAACAGATACTCTATTATTCCTCCTATTTTTAGCCTCATGTCTAACTTTGCCCTCAGCTGAGTGTAGCATTTTTCAGTCCCAAGCATTGACTAGATTCTGCATTACAGATGGGTTTAGACTACAAACCTCTCTGTGTAGTCTAGGCTGGAGAGTTCCTCTGATCTAATTCACCAGTTAACACTTCTCCACC
Source organism: Felis catus (assembly GCF_018350175.1). Lineage (NCBI taxonomy): Eukaryota > Metazoa > Chordata > Mammalia > Carnivora > Felidae > Felis > Felis catus. Next base: position 65,408,433 of record NC_058372.1, on the reverse strand, counting down.
TCTTTTATGTATTCCATAAATTTCCTAAAATCTCTTATTTGTTTATGACCCATCTCCTCTTCTTTTCTAGGTAGTGGCTTTATAAAATTGCAATGGAACTGTTTGATTGGAAATGAGATGCAATGTGTCTCTAATCACATATTTCCTTATGCACAGGTTTAATTCTGTCTGTCCCTCTAGTTTATAAACTCTATGAAAGTAGAGATTATAGATGTTTTCACTGTTGTATTCCTACTGCCTATTGTAATGTCTAATAATGTCTTAAAATAGTCTTGCTGAAAGAGCAAATAGGACTTGTGAAAACATCATGAGGGAATATGTAAATAAAGCCATGAAATTTTAATACAGTTGGATCAAATTTTAAAACATTAAGGAGGATACAACCTGCCTTACACAAAGTTAGCATAATATTATCATAGATTCATTAAGAATCCACCTTGGCTACTTGTTTTTGAATAATGAAAAGGGTGACACTGGCACAAGAGAGGCAAAGAATTGTGCTTTTTCTGGCACTGGCTGCCCTTTGTGATGTTCATCTATTCAGGTATGTACATGGGAAAATGTGTGTGCAAATGAACATGCACATACAGGATATATTTTTATTATTTTTCTCTGAGTCCTCTTTATTCACTAGGCATTAATTTTGTCAATTATGATTTTTTCCCAACTACAATGCTTAAGTAAAGCAATGCTCACAGTTGGTGAGGAATAACTATACCAAAGACATTAAGATATAGAAGCCATCTGCCTGGCTTCCAAGTTTTTACATAAGGCACATTAGCAGCTTGGCTGATTTAATCAGGCTTTCTGAGTGTTGAGACACCTAATGCCTGCTGCTCATTCTCCTTAGTTCATTTGTCCATTCATGAAATAACCTACTTTTTGAAACAAAAAAGAGTTAGGATTTGTGCGTATTCAACCAGACAAATATATAGGCTATATAAAATATATATGCTATATAAAAACAGCATAGGAGCACCTGGGTGGCTCAGTCAGTTAAGTGTCCAACTTCAGCTCAGGTCATGATCTCACAGTCCATGAGTTCGAGCCCTGCGTCAGGCTCTGTGCTGACAGCTCAGAGCCTGGAGTCTGCTTCAGAATCTGTGTCTCCCTCTCTCTCTGCCCCTCCCCCGCTCATACTCTGTCTCTGTCTCAAAAATAAATAAAAACATTTTTAAAAAATTAAAAAAAAAACAGCATAGGTGAAGAGACACATAAGTTTGTAACAGAGAACAGAACATCTACAGGTACTCAGCAGCTATGGCATAATAATGATGGGCATGAAGCAAGAGAAAGGAAGAAATGTCATGATCATTTAACCATCAGTCCTGGGGAACAGAGATTTGGATACAGGCTAGCAAGTCAGACCCCAAGAAAACATGTCCAGCAGTTCCGGACAGAGCAAGTTAATTGTATGCACCGACACAGGGTTGCCAAGAAGATCCCAATATACTTAACTAAGCCATAATTGGTTATGACCCTGCCCTTCCTGAAGTGATGGACCTGGACTGGTGGACCAAACTGCAAGGAAATGGGGAAAGCAAAACAAAGAAAATAATACAAAAAGTTACAGAATGTATTGAATGAAAAAAAAACTGGCCTTTTTGGTCTATGTTATTAATTTAAAAGGTAGGTTAAGTGTATTTCTTATTATTTCTGATGCCTGGAGCTCCCTCCTAATACTTGTGGTCTTAGATCACTAGAGAAATGAGCAGAGAGGACAAATTTCAAGCATAGTTTGAAGATTGCTAAGACTAAGGGGTTTCAGCTAGCAATGAGGAAGGTGGAAATATGACAGCTGGAGCTTAGGCTGAAGGAATAAACTTTGGCAAGGACACCTTCTATAAGTTAAATGTTCCTCCTCATTATGAGACTTTGAATAGGATGACAAGTGAAACCTAGCATGCGAAATTTAAGGGGCACTCACTCCCAAAATTGTGCAAGGCCACCCTGCTCTTGCAAGTTCCTGAGAATTAGTGCCTCCTTAAATTTTCTGTCTTTGGCCTCTTAGTTGCCTTAGACTACTTCTGGCCCTGCCACATTAAAATATGTTTCATGGTGGGGGTGCTGGGATAGCTAAGTCAGTTGAACATCTGAGTTGCCCAAGTTATGTTCTCATGGTTTTTGAGTTTAAGCCCCAGATTGGGCTTTCTGCTGTCAGTGCAGAGCCTGCTTCAGATCCACCGCCCCCTCTCTCTGCCCCTCCCCTGACTTGAGCACACATTCTCTCTCTCTCTCAAAAATAAACATTTAAAAAATATAAAAAATAAACCACCCATTCCATGCCTCATTCCATCTCCAGAATGACCTATACCACAAAATAAGTAGTGAAGGAATTATCAAGAGAAATGGGAGGGAGATACATGCCTAAACATGAGGTGTTCATTTGTCCTTGGACGTCTCAATTGGCAAATTTTAATCTTCTCATTTGATTTTTACCTTTTTTCCTATCTTTATATTTTTATCAATCTCATTTGATTTTTGTCTTTTAAAGCCATTAAAATCCTGTAACAAAGCAGCACATGCCTATGATCCATTTTTGGTAGCTGATGAGAGGATAGAGAATATACTTAAACAATTACATTTGACATGAAGTTGGTAGGGATAGTTTATATTGCATGCCAGAACCAAAATTCTAAAAGATCTTGACATGCTGAAATGATGGGCCAAATATAATATGATGAAACTTATCGGGGACAAATGTCAGTACTTTGGTTAAAATTCCATGCAAACAAGGGCAAAATGACAGAGATGCAGTTGAAGGGCAACTTTTCTGAAAAATCTTGAAGATATCAGTCTAAACAGTTTCAATGAATCAATTGTGCAGTATGTTTAACTGCCACAAGTAGTGGCCCCTTTGTGATGAGAAATGTGGACTGATTTAGGAGAGGATGAGTGCTACAGGGAAGCTAAATTTTCTAAATATTTGAGAAATGGGAACTTTCTGAGAGAAAGATCTCTGTAGGTAGAGGTAGCATCTAACAGTACAGTGGCAGGCTGTAGACCAAGGAGAAATACTGTTAGTAAGAACTTTCTTGTTAGGGAAAAAAGCCTTTGGAGCTTCTGTTTGATAGAAGATTGTTTTCTGTTCTGATTTATAATTTCCCCATAAGTCCCCAAATCTTCATTATAGGTCAGTTACATACAACAAGTTTGTTTTTGGTGGACTAGAAGGAAATTCCCTTGTTGGGGGGGCGGGGATAGTAAAGGAAGTAAGATGAAGACATCGAGAATGAAGCTCAGGGCAGGGATGTGGGGCAAGAGGTGACAAATAGCTTCTAAACCGAATTCATCCCCTGATGAATTCCTAGTAAGATCAGTAAGGGTGCTAAATTTCACTTGGTATAGGTTTTTGAATTATTTTATATTGCATGTTCGAAGTAAAGGCTGATTTTGAAACATTGGACAACTTCCAAGCTTCCAACCTTGGTAAAATTGAACTGCATTTGCATACGTGGTAGACTATGCATTTTTGTCACTGGACTGTTTGTCTCACTGGCATCTCCTACACAGTGCTTAGGATACAGAAATACCTTAAATATGTGTTGAGTGAATGAATGAGATTACTGATTTTGATATATCAAGAATGATACCATATGAATAGACATTATTAAAATAGAATCTGTCCTCAAGAAACCTATAGTCTTATAAGGGAATCATTCTTTCTATTGAGGCATTTTATTGGCATTTGGGATATGTAAAAAAAAGGTAGACAACGTCTGTGCTCTCATGGAGTTTTACCTTCTAGCTGGGGGCACACAGATAAGAAAAAAAATTAATAATTAAGAAAAACATTCAGCCAGGATGAGCATTATGCAGAGAACTGAAATGGTATACAGTGACAGAGACTGACAGAGGCTGCAGGAGATAGGGTGGTCGGGGAAGCTTTTCTGCTGAGATGGTATTTAAGGTAAGGTATGAATGACAAGGAAGGAGTCAGCTATGTAAAGACCAGGAGTTGCAAGCAAGTCTCCAAATAAGCATGGCAAATCTGAGGACCAAAGAGAAGTCCAGCAACAGTGCGAACACTGAGGAAGATAAAAGAGTGGTAAGAGATGAGGTGGGAGATTTAGAGTGAAGTCAGATAACATAAAATTATGTGAACTTGAATAAAGAATCAGATTTTATTCTGAGAGTTATGCAAAGCTTTTGAAGGGTTTTAAGCTTGACTGTGGTTATTAAAATAGTGATACAATATGGTAAGTGCTCTGATACTAATAAAAGATAATCACAGGATTCTGAGGAAACAACCAGTGGCAGAGGGGCTATCAAGGAAGGCTCCTTGGAAGACATGGTATCTCTTATTTATGCCCAACAGTTAACAATGTGAAAAAAAGAGAAAGGAAATGGGGGCATAAAGTGTATTCCAGTATGGGAGTTGGATAAACTATGGCTTCGTCACAGAACTGCAAGGAGCACAGTACTGATAAGAGAGAATGAGAAAAGACGAAGCTGGAGAGGTGAGCAGTGGCCAAACTGGGAAAGATCATTCACATCTTGCTAACAAGTTTTTGCTTTTTGCCCAAAGGCAATATGGGGACAACACAGAATTTTCATCAGAGGATTTTCATAGCCAGATTTGTGCTTTACCACGTATGCTCTGGCATCACCATGAAGACAAACGAGAGCGGGGCAAAGCTTCTGTCCAGGACACCCAACTATGAGGCTGTAATCCAGAGCAGAGATAAAGGTGATCTTAACTAAGACACTGGAGGGGAGAAAAAGAAATGTATGGATACAGTTAATAAAAAGGAAGTTAAAAAACATCTTTTTGGCCATTAGGTAGATAGATGGCAATGTGAAGAATAGAAAAGAGCACCAAGCCTAGTGGAGGGGATTTAAGGGAGAGTAGGAAAATAGGAGATGATGATGAATTCAGTTTTGTATTTACTGGCTTTGAGATACTCAAGGATAGAAATGTGGATGTGTTTGTAGGCAGTGGGTTATTCTGGCTACAAGAGAAATTTGAGGCCATCAGCAAATAGGTAGCCATCAAGACTCTGAAGAGATGGCTCAGGAAAAGTGTGCATTTAGGGATGAGATGAAACAGAACAAAACTTGGAGAAGCATCAATATTTTAAGGGCTCTCAGAGAGAAAAGAATCTATGAATGAATTCCACTAAGAAGAATGAATTCCTGGAGAGGCAAGAGGAGTGCAAGAAAGCCTTATCACAGAGTCTGGTGACTTGAGAGTTTCAAGGAGACAGAGGCCAAGAATATCAAATGTTTCAGCAACATCAAGAAAGAACTGATAACTATCCTCAAAGTTTAAAAATGAAGAGAGAGACAGATGATAACAACTGTTAAAGCAGTTTCATTGAAATGGCAAGGAGCATTACAATACTGGGAAAGTTCCTAAAGAGACAGAGAGAGAGAGATGTATCCAAGGAGGAAATATGAGAACGTATTCCCTGTGACTAGATGTATTCAACTAGCACTCTTTTGACATGGTTTTTGCATAATGAAAATCCAAACCTGAGAACGTTTAAGATGTAAAAAGTCATAATCAGTAACTTATAAGGATATAGTTTTACTGCCTTTTCACACCAAAATAAACAGGCATAATATAGTTAAGGGAATATAACAAAAGAGCTGTATTCTCAAGGAAACAAGTGAAATCTCAGACTGTTAATGCAATAAAATGTCCTGTAGCATATGTATTTATTTTTTACTTTGAAACAATTTCAAACGTGGAGAAAGCTGTAAGAATAAAGAAATTTTCTCCCCTTGAATTTGACAGTAAGTTGATGATGTGATGCTCCTCACCCCAAATACTTCAATGAGTATTTCTTATAAATGAAGACATTAACTTACATTACCACAAACCATCAGTATCAGGTAGCTAATATAAATATATCACTCCTATATAATCTTATAGCCATTTATGTTTTATGAATTTTAAAATAATGTTTGTTATAGCGGAAGGATATAGCTCAGAATCACATGTTGCATTTAGTTGTCGCATCTCTTTCCTCCAATTTGTAACAGATCTTCAGTCTTTCCTTGACATACAACTTGACGCTACTGAAGATAAAGGTCAGCTATTTTGTATAATGTTCCTCAATTTGCATTTGTCTTTTTTTTCTCATAGATTCAGAATATGCATTTTATTTATTGCAGGAATACCACATAAGTGATATTCCATTTGTCTCACTACATCCTATCAGTCAATACATAATTTGATTTTTCCTATTACTGTTTTTTTTTTCATTTAAATTCCAGTTGATTAACATATAGTGTAATATTAGTTTCTGGTATACAATTTAGTGATGCAACACTACATACAATAATACCCAGTGCTCATCACAACCAGTGCTCTCCTTAATCTCCATCACTTATTTAACCCATTCCCCCCACCTCCCCTCCCCTCTGCTAACAATCAGTTTGTTCTCTATAGTTAAGAATCTATTTCTCAGTTTGCCTCTCTTTTTTTCCCGCATGATCATTTGTTTCTTAAATTCCACATATAAGTGAAATCATATGGTATTTGTTTCTCTGGCTGACTTATTTCGCTTAGCATAATACTATCTAGCTCCATGCATGTTGTTGCAAATGGCAAGATTTCATTCTTTTTATGGCTGAATAGTATTCCATTGTGTGTGTGTGTGTGTGTGTGTGTGTGTGTGTGTGTGTGTACAATTTCTTTATCCATTCATCAGCTGATGGACATTTGGACTCTTTCTATCATTTGGCTATTGTTGATAATGCTGCTATAAATATTGGGGTACATGTATGCCTTTGAATTAGTATTTTTGTATTATTTGGGTAAATACTTAGTAGTGCAATTGCTGGATCGTAGGGTAGTTCTATTTTTTTTTCTATTTTTAACTTTTTGAAGAACCTCCATATTGTTTTCCAAAGTGGCTGCACCAGTTTGCATTCACTATTTGCAGATGACATAATACTCTATATAGAAAACCTGAAAGACTGCACCAAAAAATTGCTAGAACTGATACAAATTCAGTAAAGTCATAAGATACAAAATCAAACACAGAAATCTGTTGCATTTCTATACACCAATAATGAAGCAGCATAAAGAAAAGTCAAGGAATCGATCTCATTTACAATTGCACCAAAAACAATAAGATACCTAGGAATAAACCTAACCAAAGAGGTGAAAGACCTGTACTCTGAAAACTATAAAACACTGATGAAAGAAATTGAAGATGACACAAAGAAATGGAAAAACATTCCATGCTCATGGATTAGAAGAACAAATATTATTAAAATGATACTACCCAAAGCAATCTACACATTTAATTCAATCCCTATGAAAATACTAACAGTATTTTTCACACAGCTTGAAGAAGCAATTCTAAAATTTGTATGCAACCACAGAAGATCCTGAATAGTCAAAGTAACCTTGAAAAAAAAAAAAAGCAAAGCTACAGGCATCACAATTCTGGGCTTCAAGTTCTACTACAAAGCTATAGTAATCAAAACAGTATGGTACTGATACAAAAGTAGACACATAGTTTAATAGAACAGAACAGAAAGCCCAAAATTATATGGTCAATTAATCTTTAACAAAAAAGGCAAGAATATGCAATGGGAAAAAGTCTCTTCACTAAATGGTTTTAGGAAAATGGGACAGGAACATGCAAAAAAATGAAACTAAACTTTCTTACACCATGAACAAAAATAAATTCAAAATGGATTAAAGACCTAAATGTAAAACAGGAAACCAATAAAATCCTAGGGAAGAACACAGGCAGTAACCTCTTTGACACTGTCTTTAGCAACTTATTATGAGATGTATTACCTAAGGCAAGGGAAACAAAAGCAAACGATCAGGACTTCATCAAAATAAAAAGCTTCTGCACAGTGAAGGAAACAATAAAACTAAAAGACAACCTTCAGAATGGGAGAAAATATCTGCAAATGACATATCTGATAAAGGGTTAGTATTCAAAATACACAAAGAACTTATAAACCTCAACACCCAGAAAACAATCCAGTTTAAGAATGGGCAGAAGACACGAATAGACATTTTTCCAAAGAAGACATACAGTTGTCCTATTATTGTTTACTGTTAATATTGGCCATTAGTTTAAAGTAGCATTTACCATAATTCTTCACGGAAAAATTATTATTTTTCTTTGTAATTAGTACATATTTAGTGCATTTGTACTTTGAGATTATGTAAATATGAGGGATGGTCTCATGAAACATTATGGGCTCATGGATTCTTATTTTATCTGATGTTACAATCTGTTGCTATTATTACTTATTTTGATGCTCCAGTTGTTCCGGCTTTGGCCAGTAGGAGCCTTTCCAAGCTGGTTCCCGTGTTCATGTCCTCATCATTCTTTGAGCACTCTTATATGGTACGACAAGATGTTCCAGGATCATATTACACTTACCCTGCCCAGCCTTGGATTCAGCCACTTCTCTAAGGAGCCCTTTTAGGGAGAATAGTATTTAGTAACCAAGATCTGGAAGCTAGCTGTTTTTAAACACAGACACCCAAGCACACACACTGTGATGCTTAATTTTATGTATCAATTTGGGTCATGAGGTGCTCTGACATTTGATCAAATATTACTCTGGTTGTGTCTGTGAGGGTGTTGGGTGTTTCTGCATGAGATTAACATTTGAAACAGTAAACTGAGTAAAGCAGATTGCTCTTCTCAGTGTGGGCAACTTCATCCAACCCACTCATGGACTGAATAGAACAACAAAACTGATCTTCCTACAGGTAAGGGAAAATTCCTCCTGCCTGCCTTTGAACTGGGACATCAGTTTTGTCCTGCTTTTGGACTCAAACCTAAACATTGGCTCTTCCTGGGTCTTGAGCCTGCTGGCCTAGCTTTCCTGGGTCTTAGTTTGCCAACTGAAGATCTTTTTTTTTTTTTATATATGAAATTTATTGACAAATTGGTTTCCATACAACACCCAGTGCTCATCCCAAAAGGTGCCCTCCTCAATACCCATCACCCACCCTCTCCTCCCTCCCACCCCCCATCAACCCTCAGTTTGTTCTCAGTTTTTAAGAGTCTCTTATGCTTTGGCTCTCGGTCCCACTCTAACCTCTTTTTTTTTTCCTTCCCCTCCCCCATGGGTTCCTGTTAAGTTTCTCAAGATCCACATAAGAGTGAAACCATATGGTATCTGTCTTTCTCTGTATGGCTTATTTCACTTAGCATCACACTCTCCAGTTCCATCCACGTTGATACAAAGGGCCATATTTCATTTTTTCTCATTGCCATGTAGTATTCCATTGTGTATATAAACCACAATTTCTTTATCCATTCATCAGTTGATGGACATTTAGGCTCTTTCCATAATTTGGCTATTGTTGAGAGTGCTGCTATGAACATTGGGGTACAAGTGGCCCTATGCATCAGTACTCCTGTATCCCTTGGATAAATTCCTAGCAGTGCTACTGCCGGGTCATAGGGTAGGTCTATTTTTAATTTTCTGAGGAACCTCCACACTGCTTTCCAGAGCGGCTGCACCAATTTGCATTCCCACCAACAGTGCAAGAGGGTTCCCGTTTCTCCACATCCTCTCCAGCATCTAGAGTCTCCTGATTTGTTCATTTTGGCCACTCTGACTGGCATGAGGTGATACCTGAGTGTGGTTTTGATTTGTATTTCCCTGATAAGGAGCACGCTGAACATCTTTTCATGTGCCTGTTGGCCATCCGGATGTCTTCTTTAGAGAAGTGTCTATTCATGTTTTCTGCCCATTTCTTCACTGGGTTATTTGTTTTTTGGGTGTGGAGTTTGGTGAGCTCTTTATAGATTTTGGATACTAGCCCTTTGTCCGATATGTCATTTGCGAATATCTTTTCCCATTCTGTTGGTTGCCTTTTCGTTTTGTTGGTTGTTTCCTTTGCTGTGCAGAAGCTTTTTATCTTCATAAGGCCCCAGTAATTCACTTTTGCTTTTAATTCCCTTGCCTTTGGGCATGTGTCGAGTAAGAGATTGCTACGGCTGAGGTCAGAGAGGTCTTTTCCTGCTTTCTCCTCTAAGGTTTTGATGGTTTCCTGTCTCACATTTAGGTCCTTTATCCATTTTGAGTTTCTTTTTGTGAATGGTGTGAGAAAGTGGTCTAGTTTTAACCTTCTGCATGTTGCTGTCCAGTTCTCCCAGCACCATTTGTTAAAGAGGCTGTCTTTTTTCCATTGGATGTTCTTTCCTGCTTTGTCAAAGATGAGTTGGCCATACGTTTGTGGGTCTATTTCTGGGGTTTCTATTCTATTCCATTGGTCTATGTGTCTGCTTTTGTGCCAATACCATGCTGTCTTGATGATGACAGCTTTGTAGTAGAGGCTAAAGTCTGGGATTGTGATGCCTCCTGCTTTGGTCTTCTTCTTCAAAATTCCTTTGGCTATACGGGGCCTTTTGTGGTTCCATATGAATTTTAGGATTGCTTGTTCTAGTTTCGAGAAGAATGCTGGTGCAATTTTGATTGGGATTGCATTGAATGTGTAGATAGCTTTGGGTAGTATTGACATTTTGACAATATTTATTTTTCCAATCCATGAGCAGGGAATGTCTTTCCATTTCTTTAAATCTTCTTCAATTACCTTTATAAGCTTTCTATAGTTTTCAGCATACAGATCCTTTACATCTTTGGTTAGATTTATTCCTAGGTATTTTATGCTTCTTGGTGCAACTGTGAATGGGATCAGTTTCTTTATTTGTCTTTCTGTTGCTTCATTGTTAGTGTATAAGAATGCAACTGATTTCTGTACATTGATTTTGTATCCTGCAACTTTGCTGAATTCCTGTATCAGTTCTAGCAGACTTTTGGTGGAGTCTATCGGATTTTCCATGTATAATATCATGTCATCTGCAAAAAGAGAAAGCTTGACTTCATCTTTGCCAATTTTGATGCCTTTGATTTCCTTTTGTTGTCTGATTGCTGATGCTAGAACTTCCAGCACTATGTTAAACAGCAGCGGTGAGAGTGGGCATCCTTGTCGTGTTCCTGATCTCAGGGAAAAAGCTCTCAGTTTTTCCTCGTTGAGGATGATGTTAGCTGTGGGCTTTTCATAAATGGCTTTTATGATCTTTAAGTATGTTCCTTCTATCCCGTGCCAACTGAAGATCTTGAGACTTCTCAGCCTTCATAATCATGTGAGCTGACTCTTTATAACAAACCATATACATAAACACACACACACATACACAGAGGCATATTGGTTCTACTTCTATGGAGAATCCCAATACACACATATTTACCTCTGTATCTATTTCTATGTCATTTCAGTAAGTGATAAAACATAGGTTCATATCGTTATCTCCCATTTTGATACAACACTGAAGGATTCATCCTAGTTTCCTACTTTTCCATACTTGTACTTCCGGTCTCGACTATAAGAAACCTGGCTCCCATCATCCTTAATATATTTTTGTGATCAGACCCCCTATATGTAACCAATAGTCAGCCCTTGTTGCCTCACTGCAACTGCAACTTGTCTCACTGCACTGACACCCTCCTAACTCTGCTCAGGCTCGGACACCACTTGCCTGGGGCTGTCCTCACTACTGCCCCCTGAGCATTCCCTTACATACACCACTGTAGCTGCAATACTTCATTTCATCCTCACTTCAGATATACTCCTCATCCTACTCAGGCACTGACACCTGTACTAGACAGCTGCATCTGCAGACCCCTACTTCTCCTTCCCCAGTACGTGGATCCCTTGTTCGCCCTGCTTGTTCTCCCACACCATGTGTAGGGCTGCTCTTCTATGTAAAAGAATGTAACAAAAATCCTCTCCTGTTTTTGTTTTGTTTTATGTTAGTCCACCAAACGTTAGGGAATATTTCTAATAAAATTTTGACACTTTCTGGTACAAACAATTCTCCAATTCATAAAATACATTCAGAAAAATACCTATATGAATATGGATAGCCTCCCTCCTCTACAATACCATTTTCCAGCCTTCTGTGTTAGTATCACCACCAAATGGAGTAAAGAAACCCATGGCCTTCAGACAGATAAAAAAGACCCCATATTATATTTGAGAAATGGCATTCTATGTCCCACTTATAGAAGTTGTGTATTCAAATTTAGGATTCATGGCAGCTATGCTACTATGCTTAGCAGAAGTGTGGATATGGAAATGTAATTTTGACAGACTTACCAACACAGCTTAAATCTTGTCTTGAAATATAAATTATTTAAAAACGTTTATTTACACAAGTATGCTGTTCAAAGTCTCAATCAAAATATTCACCACTCTCGTCATGAAAGTATATATATCATGATAAACATCCCTATTGCTAGTATAGTTTTTGTAGCACATATTTTTTTAAAAGAAAAATGTTTCTACAGAAAAACACCGGCAAAATCTCTTTATCTTTCTCAATTTTTTACTCTTTCACTTAGAAAAACAATGAATACTCTCTCCCCTATACTAGGCACTGAAATGCTGACATATGAAGTGTAATTATTTATTACTTTTCAAGAGCAACATAAAGGTTGGCAGATATGTGCTTCTTAAGATTAAAGAAGAAACACTGCAAATTTCCTTGCCAAACACTATGGTGACAAGAGAACTACATGTGATTTATTCACAATAATAGAGTTGTCTAGAAATCAGAAAAAAAGAATATTCTGAAATGATTCTTCACATATATGTTGAATTGACTCTTATTGCTAGTTTCATTTCAGGAAAACTATCCCATAATTGTATCTCATACTAAAGCATTTTATTAAAAAAAAACAAATGAGGAAAGAACACCTATTAGAAATGAGTTAAGGAGAGCTTTAACTCTTTCACAACAGGAAGCATGGATTTGCTGTTTAGACTCAGCATTGAAGATTGAAAATGGGAACTGGCCAATCCAGTGATTGCAAATCCTGCTTCCGATAACTCAGTCTGCTTCCAATGATTGCAATGTGCATGAAAAATGTCCAAAAAATTCTCATAACAACCTATTTGTTATCATTTAATAGTAGTGGTGGTATTTGGTTTCTTAATAGGTGTGCGTGCATTTCTCACAGATTTGCTAAAAAATACTTAGCACATACAAATCATTAAAATCATTTAAAAACCATTAAAAATCATTGAATATATTATAATTATAATCATAATAACCATATAATACAAATAATTAAAATCATTTAAATATATTATAATTATTAACACTAGTTCAGCAAATGTTGTTGATCATTTAATTATATTTCATGTACTATGGGTAGATCTGAGGGGATAAAAGATCTATGCTCCAGAAAGTTGGTTTGAGTGGCAGAGTGAAATGTGAATAAAAGAGAAGTAGGCTGTTATCTGAGTGTCTCAATAAATAGATGGACAAAGTAGAATGGCAGGGGCACACATGGGCCTGAAGCTGAAAACCCCATGCAGAGTGCTCACTTCAGCAGCACAGATGCTGAAAATCCTGTGCAAAGAATACTTGTAAAGAATCTTGAAGGTGAAGTGTAATAATAGAGGGTGGCAGAAAGGAGAGCAAATGCAGAGACATGAGCATGTTACAACCTACTGAACAAGAAATGATTTGCATCTAGAGTCTGAAGGGGAGTGGGCTGATGGCACTAGAATGTAGCTAAAGGGTTAAAGAACACATTCCTAAGGGTTCTATTTGCTGTACTGAGATGCTAGTATTCTATCCTAACGAGAAAACATCACCCTTGAGGTTTCTGTGAGTCACATGATTAGATCAGCCTTCATAACAGATGACTTGGATTGGAAAGAATGATTGGCAAGGGGGCCCCCATTGGAGGAAGGGAAATACAGTGTGAGCTTATTATACTAAAGGTGACAAGGTGCAAATTGAAGCCCTGAAAGTGAAGGAAGGCAGGAAAAGAGGTGAATTTGAATGAGGTCTAAATGGAAGAGCCATAGAACTTGTGACTGGACAGCAAGGGAGGGAGAGATAGGGGCAGGTGTTGAGTGAAGTTAAAGCAAGTGGGCTATGTTGACTTTCACTGAAATGATGAATATGAGAGTGATGGGTAGATTTGGGGGCCTGATGGATTTAATTTCAGGTATGTGATTAGGGTTTTTGAAGAACCATTTCATGAAGGCACTTAATAGGAGGTGGAATAGAACAAACAAAAATGTTTGTTAACTGAATGAACATACAAGCAATTGGACATTCAGGTGGACAGCTCAGGAGCAGCATCAGTGATTTGGTTATCTCTGGTTTAGAATAAGAGCAAAGAGCCTACAGAGAGATTCTGGGGAACACCAATACTGTAGGAATCAGGGAGGGAAAAGAGAAGGTAGAATCAGAATGGAAGGTTTGCAAGGCATGTAATCATACAACATTGTTTTAGTCTAAATGTGGATTTTAAATTTCAGGATAGAGCATTTGCTAAAGGAAAAAAATATCCATATAGTGTGCTATGTCAGGTCAGCTATCTTTACTGACTTCCATAGTTCTCCAGATCATGTTAGTATAAAGATTTAAGGAATGGATATCCATAAACTATAATATAACTCAGAATATTTTCAGGTATATAGGCATCCTAGATTGTTGTATGCTTTTACATTTCGTGAAGATGTCTATGAGTTAGTGTAGTCAGGAGCAAAAAGACTTGAATTAACAAGATGAGAGATGAAGGCTATGGTCAAAAGGCATCTGCATTAACTGGAAAGCTATAGGATGTGGGCATCATTATTACTACAGGTATTGCTATATCATAATAAACTAAAGGAATATGACTGTCAGAGAATGATAGTATTTATTGAGTCTCAGTAGGAAAACAGACTGGTTACTGGCCTCAGAAAGTACACTGAAAAAAAACTGCTGGCATATAATGACTCATAACTTGTGAGAACCAATGCGTCTTTTTATTTTTTATTTAAAATCTCTCTCAAATCTGTCAAATCTTTCCAACAGTGCCACTCTAGGACATGCCACCACTGCATCATCTTCTTTCACCTGGACCACTCTATCAGCTTCCTGACATAATTTTACACCAACCTTTGCATTTATTCTCTACATGTTAACTAGGGTGATTTTTCAAATGCAAATCTGATTATGTCACCCTTTGCCCAAAACTTTAGAATAAAGACTGAAATCCTTACAGTCTACAAGTTCCTACATGATCTAGCCCCAAAGTAACTTCCTTACCTTGTCCTCTGTGTTCCAGATGGGCAGACAGCTGTCAGAGCCTTGATCATGTGATACCACCCAGATGTTCATCCTTTTCTTATTCTCTACTCAAAGGCAATTTCCCTAAGCCTCTAGACTTGGTCAGATGGACTTGGAGATGATGTAACAGGACAATGAAGTTTTCTTTTATAACAAAAATTATACCTTGTACTGAGGACTGCATTTGGTGAATACAGGTGACCCTTAAACAATATGGGTTTGAACTGTGCAAGTCCACTTATATGCAAGTTCTTAGAGTATGATACTGAAAATACATTTTCTCTCATGATTTTCTTAACATTCTGTTTTCTTTAGCTTTACTATAAGAATACAGTATATAAAACATGTAACATACAAAACATTTGTTTATAGACTTTATGTTACTGGTAAGACTTTTGGTCAACTGTAGGCTATTAGTAAAATTGGGGGGGGGATCAAATGTTATACACATATTTTGACTGTATGGAGAAGTTGGCACCCCCAACTCCTGTGTTGTTCAAGGGTCAACTGTCACATAATTGCTGTCTGTCACCCTCACTGAACTGGAAGCATCGTGTGATTAGGGGCCACATTTATCTTATTCATCATTGTATCCCAGCACCTAGCACAGAGCTACGAATATGGAGAGGCTCAATGACTCTTGGAATGAACAAAGCCCTGAGAAGGAATCAGCTAAGTTGGGGTGCAGTTGTGTCCTCTTGGATGAGCAGAGAGTTCTTTATAGAATCAGCCCAAATTAATCCATTTCACAATGATATATTAATATAAATGTGTTTTTCTGGCTGTTCTGTCTTATGTAGAAAATAATGACAAACAACTTACCATAATAAAGAAAATATCTTTATTATGAAGTTCTAGGATTGAAGTATCTCTATAGTTCTTTCCAGCCATGAAAAATCAGTACTTAATATGATATTAAATATAGTAACTTTATACTTGGAATGTCTGTACCTAGTAATATGCTTTTTTCTTTATTATTTCCTATTTGTAAGTCATATTACTTATAATCAATCTTTGCTCTTCCTATTTTTAAGGGTCTTTAATAATAAAAATTAAATGCAGTATCATATAATGCCTTCTTATCAGGGAGGAAAGAGTTTGATGACTTGGTTTACCTCTGTGCAACTGTAAATTATCCTAATGTCATCCTTTGCCTCAAACTGACTAAAATATAGGGCACCTGGGGGGCTCAGTTGGTTAAGTGTCCAACTTCGGCTCAGATCATGATCTCGCGGTTTGTGGGTTCAAGCCCCGTGTCAGGCTCTGTGCTGACAGCTTGCTCAGAGCCTGGAGCCTGCTCCAGATTCTGTCTCCCTTTCTCTCTGCCCCTTCCCTGCTCATACTCTGTCTCTGTCTCTCTCAAAAATAAACATTAAGAAAAAATTTTTTTAAAAATGTTGATCACTTTAAAAAAATTGACTACAATAAAATTTGAATTGTACATCCTGAATTAGAAAGCCAAGTATTTGTGGATGTTAATACAAAGAATCCACTTAAGGAATAATTAGTATTAACTTTGAAATAATTAATAATTTCATTAAAAATTTAAATACTGGAAAAAAATTTAAATATTAGAGCGCCTGAGTGACTTAGTCAGTTAAGCATTCTACTCTTGATCTCAGCTCAGGTCATGATCTCGCAATTCATAAGACTGAGCCCCATGTGAGACTCTGTGCTGACAATGCAGAGACTGCTTGGGATTTTCTCTCTCTGTCCCTCTCCCCTCTCTCTCAAAATAAATAAATAAACTTAAAAAAATTAAATATTGTATTAGAGAGTGTAAGTATTAGGCCTATAAAATTATGCCTTCATTTATGAATTGTTAAACACCCCTGACACATAAGGAACAATAATACTAGATGAGCTTGTGTCTGGTGAGCTGATAGCAAAGGGTTCTAGGAGGGTGGAACAGTGAATTTCATGGTTTGTGTCCCCAGCAGTCATCCTCCTTTCAGCAGAAGGCTCCATTTTTTGTTTTCGTTTTATGTTTTGTTTTGTTTTGTTTTTTATTTACGTTTAACCAACTGAGTCATCCAGGCACCCCTAAAAAGCTCCAGTTTTAGTTTAAGGTTCATTCTTCCCCATTCTTTCCTTTCCATAATGGCCTCCATCCTCAACTCTAGGAGTGGAACAGGTGCCTAAAGCCCAAGTCTAATGGCACTTTGTATTCCTATTCTCTTCTGATCAGAGTAATTGATTGAGGGATGGGCAGGTAATGCAATCAAAGCCAAGGAGACATAATAAAACTTTCAGTTGGGAATATTGAGACAGGCAGGTCCTCTCTCCATTAGACTTGAGGTTGGAAGGATGTGAGGTTGCTGCAGATGCTACAAGCATCTTGCTTTCATGAGAGGAAGAACCTACATGAGGCACGGATCCAGAGGAAGAGTCTTAGTGACATCTACCATTCTCTGCATCAAGGCACACTTGAAACTGTCCCTGTTGCCCTGACCTTTTCAGTTATGTAAACCATTCAATTTCTTTATGTCTTTTTTATCTTTTTGAGTTGGTTTTTTGTCACATGTAACTCAGAATACTAACACTGGTGCTTTCAAGAGTTTCTAGAAGGATAGGGCACCTCGGTCATTCCCTCGGTTAAGCGGCCGACTCTTGGTTTGGGCTCAGGTCATGATCTCATGGTTCCTGGGTTCGAGCCCCACGTCGGGCTCTGCACTGAAGGTATGGGTCCTGCTTGAGATTCTCTTTCTCTCTCTCTCTCTCCCCCCTTCTCTTTGCATTTCCCCTGCTCATTCTGTCTCTGTTTCTCTCAAAATAAATAAACTTAGAAAAAAAGAGTTTTTAGAAGGAGCTGAATTTATGCTATGAAAACAGGAGATATTCACTGAGTCAGTAGACCTCTGATACTTGTAAGGAGCTCCTCAGATCATTCACATCCTCAGTTTGGAGGATCTCTGTAACTTTAGGCACAGCTTCTTTGGGGAATCATTTTTCCAAGAAGCAAAGTTTTTAACTGTACTGTACCGTACATGAGTTACTGTACTATGTAACATGAGTGAATTTTAATTACAGAATTCTTTAGCCTAGTGCATTCAACTTGACCAAATAAATTGTTCTTATATATTAGCCTTGAAGATGGCACAGTTCAATGTTATATTTAGACAAATTCTAAGTTACAATGCCATGCAACATCATGGTTGTTTTAAAACAGTCAAAACCAGAACTTAAATACCTCAGATGCCAAGAAAGATTAGAAATTACTTGATAGTGGTCGATGCTTGCTTGGTTATGCTCTTTTAGAAAATAGAAGTAAAGCATTGCCATTCTTGCTATATTTTATGCCTAATCAAATTGATGATGAACAAATTAATGATATATTCTTAAAGTATAAGCAAAAATTGAATATGCAAAAAGATAGACACTTTTCCTTTGGGGGAAAATGAATTTAATCTAGTAGATGAAAGACTATAAAGTTACCTCTAGGTAGGTATCTATTAGCTAAGGGGATCTTGTTGCAGCGTGGAATAAATGGAGAAGTGTCGGAAGGGAAAGATGAGTTCCCATCGTCCTCTCAAAATGAGAAATAATTATTGTTTTGGGACTGTGCTTTAAAGGAGATTGTGTCTTTCTGACTGAATAGATGAACTCTGCAGTGGTTTCTTCTGAGATGCAGGTCCAGCCTTTTGCAAGGAGTCTGACCTTGTAAATGTCCCCTGCTTGTTAGTAGATAAAGTTTGCCAAGGACTCCAAACACTTCCACAAAGGCCACCCTCATTCTCCAAACACTAATCTCATTTGTTAAGTCTCTGCACAGTGACATTTTGTTTTTCTGTGGGAAGAGAAAATTTTCTACTGGAGAGCAAAAGCAAGGAATAATTGTGTTAAAAGAGTAACAGATTTCAATGTTCTCAAATGGCTATTCATCTGTATGTATGCTACAATATCTATATTTTCACATCTGTAAACATAGCAGATGTGAAAGACAAACTACACTGCATATAATCTCTGTGCATCAACTCACACCACTGAAGAGTTCAGCCAGGCTACCAGGACTGATTCCAGGAGTTGGTTCTAATCTCACCTTTCCCTGGTGCCAAGACACTGTTTACACAAACTCCCTGAAGCATGTTATTTATTGAATGACCCTTGGGGGGCGGGGGGCAGGGGCGGCACAAACAAGTGTAGGGACTTCATGGATCATCTTGTTTTTTATTCATTTTTTAATGTTTATTTATTCCTGAGGGGGGGGATACAGAACATGAGCAGGGGAGGGGCAGAGTGAGAGAGGAACAGAGAATCTGAAGCAGGCTCCAGGCTCTGAGCTGTCAGCACAGAGCCGGACACAGGGCTCGAACTCACAGCTCGTGAGTTCATGACCTGAGCCTAAGTCAGCACTTAATCAAGTGAGTCATCCAAGTGCCCCTCATGAATCATCTAATTAAGAATTTTTCTAATGTTTACTGTTTTCTTGGTATGTTTGCCTCACTTTGTTTTTCACTTTAACTCTTTCTCTTAAGCATCACTAGGGGAGAAGATA
This sequence comes from Felis catus, assembly GCF_018350175.1. NCBI lineage: Eukaryota > Metazoa > Chordata > Mammalia > Carnivora > Felidae > Felis > Felis catus. The sequence continues at coordinate 65,388,861 of NC_058372.1, read as the reverse complement.
TAACCCCATGTGGGACATTAGATGCCGGTTGTTTTATAAATTAAAAAAATCTATTTCAGTGATCAACACATGTTTTATTCAGTTAAGCTTTCATATAGTTTTCCAGAGTATAAACATTTAGACATCAATATTTTCATTATTAGCAGTAATGAAAATACTGTCATTTATATTTTGTTCTACATGAAAACACTGTCAGAAGCCAGGTTAGTGATTTTCCGTAACAGTTCTTGGAGGAGCATTAGCAAGAAAAATCTTTATCTGAATTTTAACCGTGTAAGAAATAATTCTTGTTATTTTTATTTTCTTTGAAGAGTTCAATTATAAATTGAACTGTATGGACGGGGTATCATTTTTATACTATTTTAAAAAGATTAGTCTATTCCACTGAAGGAAATTTTACTCAAATGAAGGGAAAATAAATGCACCCACATGTATATTCAGGGCTGCTCAAAATTACTTCCTGGTTTGGAAGAAATTGTGTGCTTTTGAGTAACAAAACTGAATTGGCAAAATGAAAAAAAAATGAACCTTAATTTTTCAATACCTGGACAATAAATAAGAAAAGATACTACTACTCAACTTTTGCTTCATCTTATTTTCTGACTCATATTTAATCAACTTAGCTTTTGATCCTCTCCCTATTATTTAGTGATTTATAAATAATGTTTACAAAGATGAAACTAAAAGGGACCCTATGTTCCTTCTGCAGTGTGAGAAATCTTGCTGATTTAATGGTGTTCTCTAATTTATGTTTACAAATAAAATGTTCAAGTGCAAATGTTAAATATTCTGTTTAATAATTTAAAATGCTGTCTCAGAGTTAGAAAGTACATATCTACAGAAAATTTTTTTCTTAATATCCTGCTATCCTTTGGTGGTATGGATTTTCATAAACCCTATCTAGAGACATGTGTGTGCCTGTTTGAATGAACACACACACACACACACACACACACACACACACACACGTTAGAGGTACAGATGTACATTACACAGCAGTTAGTTCCCAAACTTTCAGATCTCAACATCTTTAATATCAAACATTTCTTCTTACCTGCATGATAATAGCTGAAATCTATTTATCTATTGACTAAGAAGATAGAAAACCTGCACAGGATTAACCTAGGGTGTTACATTTCTTCATTCACTGATAATATTACTGTACACATGGAGTTACTGTCCATGTGTCCATGTCCACATGGAATAGCTCTTAGTACCCACTAAAGTCCATGGCATACAGGCTCAGAACAATTCCTAAACAGAGACATTTAAGCAATTCTTTTTGAGGGCCATATAGAATAACTTCCAAGAGATTCCATAATGGAAAAAAGTATAAACTCATAAGATAAATATGAACTCTGTATTGTTCAGGTCATTTTATCATGAATCAAACTGTGAGCCCTGCTTTGAGCTCTGCTTCGGGCTCTGTCCTGATTCCAGCTTGGGATTCTCTCCCTCCTTCTCCCCCCACACACTATCTCTCTCTCTCTCTCAAAATAAATGCATAAACATTTTTTTTATAAAGAATCTAATTACTAATAGAAAAGAAACAAGACTTGCCCATCTTTCTAAATTATTTTTCTAGAAACAGAATGGTCTCCTATATTCTTCATTTAGCCATTCCTATGCCATTCTTTTTTTTAAATTTATAATTAGTGTTTATTTTATAAAAAAGGAAATTAGTTACTTATATCAAAATTTGAGAATAAAATTATAATTGTCTCAAATTTTCATTTTATTTTTTAATTATTTTTATTTTTATTTTTGTTTCATGTTTTCATTTAAATTCCAGTTAGTTAACATATAGTGTAATATTAGTTTCAGGAGAATGTTAATGATTTATCACTTATATATAACACCCAGTGTCATCACAAGTGCCCTCCTTAATGTCCCTCACCCCATTAACCCATCCTCCCACCCCCTATCCAGCAACCCTCAGTTTGTTCTCTATAATTAAGAGTCTTTTTTATGGTTTGCCTTCCCCCCACCCCATGTTCATGTTTTGTTTCTTAAATTCCACACGACTGAAATCATATGGTATTTGTTTTTCTCTGACTTCACTTAGCATAATACACTCTAGCTCCATCCATGTTGTGGCAATTATCTATGCTGTTTTTCTTGTTTCTTAACAAACTACACTACCTCTTTATTTTAGTAGCTCAACACAGGGTAATGTTCTGCTCTTCTAGTAGGACTTACTAACATCTTGGTTAGCCAGATTTTACAATTCAATAGGATTATGACTTCTTTTCATGCTCCAGAATGCTACATGTTTACAACAGATTAATTTTTTTAAACTATCAATTAAACCAAACTGGCTTAGTAGAGCTAAGGAATGCATACCCTAAGATTTAACAGTCTCTCCCAGGTATAATGCTAGAGGAGCTTCCATACATGTACCAGGAAACAGATAAATGTATGTTCATAATTTGTAATAGCAAAAACAAAACAAAACCTGAAATAACCTACAGATCCATTAACAATATAATGGATAAACTGTGGTATATATATATAATGCCACAGAATATTATTAATCACAAAGGAAAAACCAATAGCTACACACTACTTGGATGAATCTTAAAGGAACAATAGAGAATGAAAAGAGCAAGTCATAGAAGAATGCACATAGTCTGACCATTTCATTTATATAAAGTTCAAAAACGGGCAAAACTAAACATAACATTGTTGGTATACACACTAATGGTAAAATTATAAAGAAAAACAAGGGAATGATTAACACAAAACTCAGGTTAGAAGTTAACTCAGGAGGATGGTTGGGGGATGTGATCTGAGAGAGGCACAGAGGAGAATTCTAAGGTGCTTGTAATTTATTTATGATATGTACACGTTATGTATTAAGGAGAGTACTGCTGTGTGTATATTTCACATTTTTAAAAAAAGAATGTACAAGAGGAAACATGTAAAAGTACAGGTTTTTTTTGCAGATTTTTTCAGATTTTTATCACCAACCCAAACTTTGATGATTAAAATAGATGCAGACTTTTCCTTCGTATCCAAATTTTTGTATGTTGGGAAAAAACTCTACAGGTTTGATGTAGGTTGTTCTGTTTTTATTCTGCTTTTTAAGAAGTAATAATTTTAAAAGGTCCTTCTTCTAAAATCCATTGCACTCTCTCATACGGATTCTTAAATGAACCCAGGAGGACAACTTGTACAATATAAGTTGGGATTTGTACCAGTATTTCACAGGCAGTGTGAAACCCCTGCTACCTCTCAAAGAAAAAATTGATATGGAGCTCAAGTTCAGAGATTGCAGACCCAGTCTTTTTTTTTTTTTTTTTTTTTTTTTTTTTTTTTTTTTTTTTTAAGGTAAGAATAAAGTCAAGTGGAAGAAGTCTGGAGTGCTTCATCCAGGTACGTTTGAGAATTGCCTCAGGCCATGGAAACTCGAAGTATGTTGAAAAGAGAAAGAAATCCTTACAGTGTTCTCATTCAATTCCTTAATTTTATATAGAAGTAAACCAAAGCCAAAAGAAGTTAAATTAGTTATGAAAGTTACTCAGGGAGCTAGCAAAAAGCTAGCATAGAACTCAGCTCTCCTTTTATTTAAATCTAGTGATCAGTGTTACAGTAGAGTGATTGGGCATGGGCCTTTGAGTCAGGGAGACCTGGATTCAGATCCACCTCTTCCATTTACCAACTGTGTATTTGGGCAAATTAAATTACCTAAACTCTCAGAATTGTAAAATGTAAATCTATGAAATAGAACTCTGTTCTTATTGCACAGGGTTTGTATGAGAATTAAATAAAGTCATACACATATAGTATTTTGTACAATGTCTCATTCTTAGCAAGTGCTTGACAGCCACTTATTACTATGAGTAAAAAAAAGTTGACTTGTAATCAATTCTGAAGCTGGTATTAGTGTTTTGAATGTTTTATAAACCATATAACAAACTGTTCATACTTTCCCAATTACAAAGAAAGGCTGTTTAACATTTCCTTCTAGAATCTTATTACATGTTATGTACAATAAGTCAGACACATCTGAGTTCAATTCTTGCTCTCATTTATTGGCCTGTTACATTTTCTGAGTTTCAGTTTCTTTCATTATACAATAATATGTACAGAAAGATTGTGTGAAAATTACATGAGGTGACTGATAAGAGAATGCATAAATATTTTCTTCTTTTTATATATTTCTTCATAAATCACTCTTCATTCATAGTCAAAAGAAGGAGAAAAATTAAACTCTGATTCCTGAGATAAAATTTTTATGGCACAGTTGTGATATTAGCAGAAAGGAGAACCTGAAATCTACAAAGAACAATATAAATATTCACAATATTTTGACTTCTGATGTGTGCCTTGCCCACCATTTTAACCTATTTGCCAAAAGTATTACTGTCAATTTATTGAGTGATATTTTTCTTTAGGTCAAATTCTTTATATTAAAATGGAGGTGCATAGAAGGAAATTTCTTTTCCAGTCAATATTGTTTTACTACAATGTACACAATAATTACTCTTACCTATTCAAGCAGTGTTTTTAATTTCACATACAAAAAAATGAAAGACCATAACAGAGTATTTGACCTACATATAGATATATATACCTTTATATCTGGAAATGTGTCTTAGTTCTAATATTTAAGACACATAAAGAACAATCCTTCAGAGATACATGCTGATAGAGTGCATGCTATATGTTTTAAGATCAAATATCAATATCAGGACATATCTACAAATATAAGGAATACTGTTGTCCTATAATTGACACACAACAAAATTCATTTTGATGAAACATCTTTGATTGCAAAGCTTCATGAAATCATACCATGCCAGTGATGAAAGAAATCTTAGAAAACATCTGACCCAAATCCTGATATTTCAAGTGAGAAAGCTGAAAACCTCGGAAGCAAAATTACTTGTGCAAGTCACACAATAAGTTGGTCAAAAAATCTAGACTGTACCTGGAACCTGACACTCTACTCCTGAGGTTTCCAATAGCCTCTAAGGCCCATGGCCAAGGGCTATGCCATGGAAAGTCTTCCCAGAGGTTGCACTCAATAACAGAGTATACCTTACCTTTTCCAATTATGAGTGGAGCAAGGATTGAAAAAAGTAAGAAAGAGATCAAACACCAAAAAAGTGGAAAATCTTGAACTGGCCCTAGATATATAATTTTTCCTCCCTAATTTAATCCCAGTAAACTAGCATCATAGTGAACTTGGTAGGAGAACTACCATCTTGGGCCACATTTCCAGGAAAATTCCAAGCACTTGTGGTTGAAGAAAACGGGGAAAATGAATGAAATGGATTTACTGTTGGGTGCTGAAGTTTTGAGATAGGAAAGACATGTGTCACTATGGAGAAGCTATAAAATGAACAACATCTATTGTATAACAAACACCTATTGAGATTCTGTTATGTGCAAGCCAGGCAGTATACCAAGTACTTATAATTGAAAGATGAATAAGAAAATAGTGTACTTAACTAGCATAACGTTGTATTTAACTAAAGAAATTTAATAGCTCACGTGATGTACAGAAACACTAGGAGCTGACTTTAGGCATTAATGTCTTTCTCTAGGGACTTAGATGACACTTTCAAGACATTCTCTTTTTCCCTTCATCTCTTATCTCATCCTCTCCTGTAAGCCTGCCTCATTATCTCAGGCTTTTCTATACATAAGGAGCATCTAGGTCACATCCTTATACTATCTGACTTGAGGAAAGAAAGCACTTCTTTCTTTCCAGATTCATATATAAAAGTCCCAGCAAGGGTGCTTGAGTGGGTCAGTCGGTTAAGCATCCCACCCTTGATTTTGGCTCAGGTCATGATCCCAAGGTCATGGGATCCAGCCCATGGGATCAGGGCACAAACTGAGAAATTCACAGACCATATAAATAAGCTATGAACATTTCCCTTCCCCTACGAAAATCTGTAAAAACACAAGGAAGGGATGAGGGAACACTGTTTAAAAGTAAATTTAAATGTTAAAGAGAATGTATTTATGTAAAAAACTAGTAACAAAAATGGTAATATTATATATTCAAAATAATTGCATTAATAAAGACTGAAAATTCAACATGTAGCAAGGAGAAATAAAAATATTTTAAACATTTGTTTCAAATTTTCAAAAGATATTTTATTTTTGTGTTTAGTAATCAGAGAAAAAGAGGTTAAAGAGGATAAAAAAAAAGAAAAAAAGAGGGAAAAAGAGAAAAAAGAGGTTACTTTTACAAAATGCAGGGTTAAACATCAGCAAAATGAAAAATAAAGTATATAGCTTTCAAAATTATAGGAAAGCCCAAATCAAAGGAACAAAAAAGAATAACATATATATCAAAAGAGCAAAGATAAAGAATTCTCTAGAAGCAAAAAAAAAAAACCCTAAAAACAAACAAAAAAACCACACACACAAAACTCAACCCAGATATCTTAGAACTGAGTGACAGAAAGTTTTAATATTTGTTTTTTTAAAATATAAATAGCTTAAATATCCCTAATAAAGACATAAAGAAAAAAAAAAGAAACCACTCATACTGAGTCAAAAACAATGTCTACTGATAGGCTAAGCATGAAATATATCAAAAAGTGATAACAAGATATCAAATATAAGGATAGTAGATAAAGGAAGAGAAAGAAGGAAGAAGTTACTATCAGACAAAAAATAATGCAGAATAAAAAAATGTTAACTAAAGTGACTGTGTTATCTCAACAGCGTCCAAATCATTATGTAGGTGTAATTTTAATGAACATTAATGAACTGAATATGTCACAGTGAGATACATAAAGGAAGAAAAACCACTAAACAATAAAAGGAAACATTTATAGAAATACGTAACTGGAGAGATTTTTAACACATTTTCCTTAATCTTTGACAAAGTAATATCACCACAAATAAGCATTTGAGAGATCCATAATCCCAGAGCACCTGGGTGGCTCAGTTGGTTAAGTATGCATCTCTCGATTTTGGCTCAGATCACGATCTCTTGGTTTCTGAGATCGAGCCCTGCATAGGGCTCTGTGCTGACAGCACCATGCTTGTTTGGGATTCTCTGTCTCTTTCTGCCTCTCTGTCTCTTTCTCTCAAAATAAATAAACACTAAAAAAAGAGAGGGATATAATCTGAATAGTACAATTAGATTTAAAATATCTATATTGAACTTTTACCATATAGAGAATGCATCTTATTTTCCATTGTCTTCAGAACATCTAAAAATTCTTAGTCCAGAAAAAAATCTTAATTCCAAAACCGAAAATGTACAGCCCAAATATTTAGCACAATGAAATGAAAATGAAATTTTATTTTTTTAAGTTTTAACTGTGGCAAAAATAATGACTTGGAATTAATCAATAATCACTTGGAATTTTCATAAATTATAGGATTATGAAGAAATTAAAATGACAAAGGCTTTTTAGAAAGCACCAAACCAAAATACTATATACAAAAACATACAGCCTGTAGCCAAAGCTAAAGTCAGAAGAAAATATATCATTTAAATTCCTTCATTAAGTTATAAAGAATAAAAACAGAGGTGCCTGGATGCCTAAGTTGGTTAAGCGTCCCACTTACTCAGGTCATGATCTCACGGTTTGTGAGTTCAAGCCCCACATTAGGCTCTGTGCTGACAGCTCAGAGCCTGGAGCCTGCTAAGGATTCTATGTCTCCTTCTCCCTCTGGCCCTCCCCCACTCACACTTTGTCTCTCTCAAAAATAAATAAACATTAAAAAAAAAAGAAATAAAAATTAGTTAAAAGCATAATGGTAGATTTGATCAATAAACCTCAAAAATCTCACTAGAAAGTGAGATTAAAATAACCAACTCTCTAGCATAGCAAATCCAGAGAAAGAGAAAGAAAACCATATGAACATTAAGAATGAAAAGTATTAAACAACCACAGATTGAGAGCGATAAAAGTTTTAGGAACACATGATATATAATTCTTGGCCAATAAATATAAGGAAATTGGTAAAATGGATAATTTTTCTCATAAAATTAGCTTACATGAAGAAGAAACATGAAATAAATTAGTAAACCAAAAAGAAGTGAAAAAAAGTTGCTCAAGAACTCTCTCTTCCTCAAGCAATTGGGTTCAAATGCATTTACAGATAGGTTTTAGTTTGAAGAAAAAATGACTCTACAACATTCAGTTAGTTCTGAAACATAAAACAGAAGGAAAATTCCCTATTCTTTGTACCAGGGTATTGTAATGCTGATGTCAAAATATAATAAAAACAGCTCAATTTAAAAAACATAAAGACCTCTCTCATTTATGAACATAGTTATAGCAACTCCTCATTTACGAACTAAGTTATATCAAGACTGGCTTACCTGTTATGCACAGCAGGCACATGTCCAGGGCTCATCTATATGGTTAAGGGCTCATAAAATATCTTCATTTAAATTAAAATTAGAAGGAAAAATGAACTTTTAGGTCAAATAAAATGTTTCAATATACAATATAAATATATTCATCTTTATATGAATACCTTTAAAATATAATCTTTAATAAATATTTAAAAATTTTTGATTATGACTTTTATGGAGGAAGGGGCCCACAAAGCCAAAAGTGGCTAAGGGCCATGAAGGTCATAACAAGCCCTGCTTGCTTAGTGATGGCTAGACAACCATTCAGAGCAATATTCAGGCTTAGCAGAACTGTGCCAGAGACATTTCTCTGTAATTTATCAGTGTGGAAATATGAGCACCTGTTTGAGATTCTTTTTCTCATTCACAGATTTACCATTTCCCACACATCTCAGTGTGTCTCTTTGAGAACTGACAATTTATTATTCTTTGTAAAAATATCCCAAAACACAGGAGTTTTATAATCTAAAGCACAATATGCTTTGGCATCATTCCATAACAGAGCCTGCATGAGGTGGGTACTCAGGTGGGCACAGCCCTGGGGCAGCATCAAATCGGAGACTGAGCAAAAGCAAGGCCTGGGAACCGTGTCCTCAACTCCACCTTGGCACCGCGGCAGGCGATATTTTACTGCCTCCTGTTCTTTCCACTAAATCCCTTTACTGTCATTCATCAAGATGTCTCTTTCGCCTAGAAAATTACAGAATTAAATCTGCAGTTCATGGAGGGAAGCACTTGCTCTCACAGTTCTAAAACAAATAAGAAAACCCAGAAGAAATAAATTTTTAAAGGAACAGAATTCCCTCCCCCACCCCCTTAACCAATAGCATCGTTAACATCTTTCAGCCCCAGACCCACAGTTTTAATTTTATCTTTGAGCTCTTCCTTCCAAATCACTGCTTTTTCGGGTCATATATGTAAAATCAGAAGAATTCCTCTTTCCTCCTCTTCCCTAAAAGTCCTTATGTATCTTACATTGTTTATTTGTGATATTGTCTAAACTCTCAGAGAAGGGAAGAACTGCCACTGAAGCAAAGAGGATGGGTCCTAGGCCCAGTGTGAGGACGTGGGTGCAGCTGAAGCCAGTTTTTAAAGGATAAATAAGACAGTCCGGTATTTAGGCCTTTATCTACAAAATAGCTGGCAAAGAAGCTGTGTACATATAATTAGGAACTAAGCTCCCACGAAGTGTATCCTGTAGTCAGAGGAGTAATAACAGTATCTAACTTTTCAGGGTCGTCATATAGGGTAGAGAAAGTATAATATAACCTCTTTGCAGAAGACTTAATATTACCAGGTGCTCCAGAAACAACAATTACTACCAATATCACTATTACTGGCATCAGACAGAAAGTTTATTGAATCAAAATCACTTTCACGTAGTTGCTTCCCAACTTACAAATCGATTTTATGTAAATACTCTGCACATACTTATCTCATTTCTTCAGACTCTGGGGGGCCAGTATTCCCATCCCCACTGTGTGTGTGTGTGTGTGTGTGTGTGTGTGTGTGTGTGTGTGTGCTTACTTTTATTTTTTTTTTCCATCCCCAATTTTATAGGAAAGAAACTAAGATTTGGTAAATTGAAATGACTTGTCCTAATCACCCAGGACTATTTATTCCAAATGCTGTGTGCCCTTGCTTATAACAAATTAGGGATAATTTAAAATTTTTTTTTCAACGTTTATTTATTTTTGGGACAGAGAGAGACAGAACATGAACGGGCGAGGGGCAGAGAGAGAGGGAGACACAGAATCGGAAACAGGCTCCAGGCTCTGAGCCATCAGCCCAGAGCCCGACGCAGGGCTCGAACTCATGGACCACGAGATCGTGACCTGGCTGAAGTCGGACGCTTAACCGATTGCGCCACCCAGGCGCCCCAGGGATCATAATTTTAAAGGCCTGTTTTACATGCATTATAATAAGTGCTTTTATATTTGTTGGAACAGTTGCCACTTGCATTTTCCACTGAATAGTTGAAGAGATTTTGTAATAACTCTTTTTGAGTATCTTGTATCTCCTCTTTCCACAAGGGAGTGATTGAATTGTTAGCCATCAACACAGTATTGTACATTTTGCTAAAATGGAGGAGTCCAGATTGTGACTTTATTTTATTTTATGTTTATTTTTGAGCACAAGTTGGGGAGGGGCACAGAGAGAGAGAGAGACATAGAATCTGAAGCAGCACTCACAGAATCTGCAGCAGAGAGAGGGAGACCCAGAGTCTGTCAGCACAGAGCCTGAACTCACAAACTGTGAGATCATGACCTGAGCCGAAGTCAGCCGTTTAACCGACTGAGCCACCCAGGCGCCCCTAGATTAAGTGTGATTTTAGAGTTTAGAATGTAATAGAACAAGGGGTAGTTTTTTTTTTATTAATCTCTACTCTATATGTATAATGTTTCTAAAATAAAATTGATATACCTAACACTCTGTACTTTTTACCTTTCATACAATGCTCTTAATAGAATCTTCCTCTCTATCATTGGACTTAAGACTTTACTTTTGCAAGTATTAGATACAAACTGTTAGATACAGATACCGATTTTTGTTGATTGCCAACTTCTAACACTTATTTCATCTTCCGTTATTGCTTTCTTTCTTGTCTTCATTGCATTTTACAGGATGACTGTCAATTTTCTAACATCGCTTAAAATATTACTGATTCACACAATGAAATTCTGAATTTACATGAAGGCTGTAAACCAAGCATCTGAATCAGAAATGAAGACTCCAGGATCACACCTGGAGAAAAGTTAACCAACAGCTAAAACCAAATTGCTAAATTATAGTATGTTGTCTGTCCGATTACTGGAAACGGGGGCAAAATCTATAGCAAGATCTCAGAACAATCATAGAATCATCTCAGAGAAAGTATAGATGTGAGAATCAGATCTATCAGACTAAACCCACCCAGTTAGTTAGGAACAATTTACTTGTTTTAGCAAAGGAAAATGCTTCTCCGTTTTTCAATACTTAGGGATAAGGAGCTGTATGCAAGGATGGATGATAGCAAGAAAAGGTTGAGTGAATCTAGGAGCAGCTGCTCAAATTCAATGAACCGAGGAATAAATTAGGGCAATCAAATCAAAACCAGATAAGGCCACACAGCTAAGCTAGCGAAACAGCCAAAAGCTATGCCAATAAAGCAGTAGGATGCTGGCCCTGAAGCAACAGTTGTCCCTGAAAGTGTCATGTTCTGGTTCTGTAATATCAGCTGCACTGCACAGTGGTGTTGTTCAGACATCTGGGGGCTTCAGGCCTGAAACACAGAGCTCGTCCTTTTATTTACAAGCAACAGATGAATCCTAGTGATGTACACTGAAATATGCTCAAACTGGTACGTCTTCAGAGCTCTAGAAGCCCAAGCGAGGCTCTGCATCACGTTAGAGGACTGTAAATGGCTCCCTCTGAGCTCTGCGTCTCTTTCCATAGCAGCGGCAGTTTGACCTGCTCCTTTGATTTGTGCTGTGGTGCCACTAAACACCACAAGCTGCCATGGAAGCCTGAAAACCACTGAGACGGGTTCTGTTTTCTTGATCTGTAGGGAACAGAGAATAAAAACAGACACCTCCAAAGATTATTTATTTCTCCTCTTCTGTTTTACATGGGGGGCACTGGAAACAGGAGCTGTGTGTGTTGGAATGGGTTTAAGCTACTAGTTTAGAGGGCTGAACCCGTGGCTGTGCCAGTTGCACGGTAGAGGGACCGTGAAGTCCTCAGAGTTGGTGAAAGCAGAGTTTTCAAGTCAGAGTAGCAGCCATGCCCTCTCATGTTTTCAAGTATGTACCACATCCTTCTTTTTCTTTGACTTTTTAAAATCCTGGTTTATTTAAGGGAGGCTTTTCTTCTCCCCCTTCATCCAGAAAACTGTTCCTGTTATTTTCTAAGGTAGTTCTCTAGCTGAAGTGCATGTAGCCATTGCCTGACTCACTATAAATAGTTCAGTTTTACATGCCTGACAGAAAGAAATGCAAACAGGCACACGTTCCATAACTCTCTATATTTTCTCAAGCCTTGCAGGGAGTTCAGGCCTACACTATGTCCTTTCATGTATTATTTTACTGGCTCACCCTTATTTTTCCACATGGTTCAAAATCACATTCTTTTAGGCACCAGAGTAAGAATTCTGGCATTTCTGTCACACAAACCGAAACCTTGTAAAGAAAACTTTTGCTTTCTTACTAGATAGCTATAATTTTTTAAAAACTTCTTGGCTTAAAAAACAAAAACAAAGTGACTCTTAACTTCTTATATGATTCCTTGTTCCGGGAATGCTATAAACCAGAGTTTGGCTAACATTTTCTGTAAAGGGACAGATAGTAAATATTTCTGCTTTTGTGGGTCACAGGGTCTCTGTTCCCACTACCTGACTCTGCCACTGTAGCTTAAAAGCAGCCACATAAATGAATGGGCATGATTTATTCCCGTAATACTATTTATGGATACTGAAACTTGAATTTCATTTTATTTTCACATGTCATAAAATACTATTCTTCTTTTGATTTTTTAACCAGCCATTGTAAAAATGTAAAAACCAATCTTAGCTTGTAGGCCTTTCATAAACAAGCGGCAGGCCAAATTTGGTCCAGGGGTTGCAGTTTCCTGACCTCTGCTATAAATGAGTTTTTTCTTTTTCTTTTTCTTCTTTTTCTTTTTCTTTCTCTCTCTCTCTCTCTCTCTCTCTCTCTCTCTCTCTCTCTCTCTCTCTCTCCTTCCTTCCTTCCTTCCTTCCTTCCTTCCTTCCTTCCTTCCTTTTTTTAATTAGAGAAAGCCTGTGCTCCACACACACATTAGTGATACGGCATCGTAACTCTATGGAGAAAGTACTTACTTCCTACGAAAAAGCTGTAAGAACAGCAATTAAACCCTGTGGATTAATAGCAAAATATCAAGAAACTACGTTTAATTTTTCAACCTCTTGAGCTATATGAATGCCTGGTGTACATTGCTTGAATAAATTATCAAGCAACATTTATGGATTATAACCAGTAAAGAGATAATGGTGATGAGATTTTGGAATTAAACTTTCTGAAGTTATGTACAGCCCTGATAATTCAGTAAGAAGGTAAAACTTTCCCTATAAATACATCAGCTACTTCTACCTTCCTGTATCCCCACCTCTAGTGCTTTTGTTTTTAGTGGAAGGGATTCTTCATTTTACTGGCAGTATCCTCCTCCTGACTTAGCTGTATAATGAAGCCATCAGGGACAGCAAACAGCTCAATGTAAGATTGATAGCTTGATTATAGCATGACTAGCCTAATTGTTCCTATGAATAATAATGTGCATTTCATTTGCTATTTTTTCAGCTAGTCTCATAGTTCATGGCCAACAGGCCTATTTCTAGATTCCAAGGGACAACAATTTTGAAAACATTTTTAGACTGCTGCAATACAGTTCAAGATGATAGCACCTAAAGACAAATCCATACTGAATCTTACAACCACAATTCATGATTGTTGTTGTTGTTATTATTAATATTATAATTTCTTTTGAGAAAGAGAGAGAGTGTGAGTGGGGGGAGGGACAGAGAGAGGAAAGAGGGGGACAGAGGATCCAAAGTGGGATCCACACTAACAGTAGCGAGCCCAATGTGGGGCTCAAACTCACAAACCACAAGATCACGACCTGAGCCAAAGTTGGGCGCTCAACTGACTGAGCCACCCAGGTTCCCCACTATTGTTATTATATAAACAATGAGACCATTTAGAGGAAACAGACTCCTTAAAGCAAGGCAGTTTGTTTCTGGATGGGGTTCATTTAACTTAATATAATTCAATAAAATATTCATCTTTGTTTTTTTTCCCAAGAAGCAAAAAATTGGTATTTGATCCTGAGCTAAGCAGAGACAAGTACACAATTCCTGTTAGTGTCATTATTGTTGATGTCATCTGGCAATCTCAATAGTCTGTGTGTCTTTGGTATGTATCGCTTGCATTTAACACTACAATAAACCCTTATATATTTCTCCTCTCTCATTTTCTCTATTTTAAGGTTATCTATTACTTTTTAAGTTGACAGGTTTTATATTTTCCTTAAAGCCCAAATCTGATCATACTTTTCCTCTGCCTCAAAAATCCAAGAGCCATTCACTTAAGTGAGAATTAAGTTCAAACATTTAGCCAGCTGCTCAAATGTCTCAATAATCTGATTATTTCAGTTTACCACCTTCAATTTTCACAATATTCCTTCTTCACCATCCTTTGACATCTCAATGCATCCATACTTTTGTCCAGGTGGTTACTTCAGGGCTGCGGGCAATGACATTCTCCTTCACAGCTGCCTATCGATGTATCATTTCTCTCTCAACGCCTAAGTCAAATCTCTACTCTTCCAAGAATTCTTAAAAACTCAAACCAAAGATATACTCTTCTTCCCTTAGATAATCATGGTTATTCCCATACTATCTTGGAAATAAATTTTTCACATAAGATAGGTAGATACATAGATCAATTGATCGATCCTTTTTCTTCCAGGCTATAAGCCATGGAGGATAGGTATCTTGGCATGTTCTAAAGCATCTGGTATGGTGTTTTACATACATAAGAACAAAGGAATCATGATTTCTAGAGTAGGGCTTTGCAAGGATGCATCATTTAAGAATCTGCTGTCATCATTACATGATTTAGGTCTTCATTAAAACAATGTATTATCATGCGGTGCCTGGGTGGCTCAGTGGGTTAAGTATCTGACTTTGGCTCAGGTCATGATCTCGCGGTTCATGAGTTCGAGCTTGGCATCAGGCTCTCTGCTGACAGCTTGGAGTCTGGAGCCTGCTTCAGATTCTGTGTGTCTCTCTATTCCTCCCCCCACTTGCTCTCTGTCTCTCTCTCTCAAAAATAAGTAAACATTAAAAAATTTTTTTGGGGGGGCGCCTGGGTGGCGCAGTCGGTTAAGCGTCCGACTTCAGCCAGGTCACGATCTCGTGGTCTGTGAGTTCGAGCCCCGCGTCGGGCTCTGGGCTGATGGCTCAGAGCCTGGAGCCTGTTTCCGATTCTGTGTCTCCCTCTCTCTCTGCCCCTCCCCCGTTCGTGCTCTGTCTCTCTCTGTCCCAAAAATAAACGTTGAAAAAAAAAATTAAAAAAAAAAATTTTTTTAAAAAAAGACCATGTGTTATCAGAGACTGCTGAGGACATAAGTATACGTCTTATAAGCAGTTTTAATTAAGCCAAGAATTTTATTGGGGGGGGTGGTACAAAATGAAAACAAAATAAAAACAAAAACTTATAATTTCAAAACTTCCAGTTATTTTCTATGTATAAGAACTAAAGACTGGAAATCTCTTTTGCTTCAGATGCTTTATTTTAGGTAAAATATTGAAATTAAAAAAAAAATTTGGTGTGGAAGGGGTCGTATTGTTTTGTTTTGTTTATGCATAAGTAAGGGAAAACCCATACTAAAATGGAGATTGAAGAGATTTTGTAGCTCTGAGAAGAAAAACATTTTAATTAGAGGGAAAAGAATGGGATCAGAGAAAAATGGTTTTTGAGGGATCTATATAAGCTAACTCTGAGTTAATGGGAAAGAGACAATGGAAGAGCACATTATTCTCCACACTCTTTCCAAAACCCAGACTACTCTGAGAACCAAAGACTGGAAGCTTTGGAAACTCCGAGAGACACAACTTTGATATTTATATGTTCTCACAATGGGCATAGTCAACAATGTCTGTGGATCTCCATAGAGATTCATGGCCAATGATAATGGACAAGTGGGAGCTGGAGCTAAAGAACAAGATGGAAAACATGGAACATGGGCTGCAGCTGACAGACTAGTTGCCAGTTTCACGCCAGTTTCATCTCCTTTTGGAGACTCT
Source organism: Felis catus (assembly GCF_018350175.1). Taxonomy (NCBI): domain Eukaryota; kingdom Metazoa; phylum Chordata; class Mammalia; order Carnivora; family Felidae; genus Felis; species Felis catus. The sequence goes on along the minus strand of NC_058372.1, from coordinate 65,372,704 downwards.
AACAATTAACTGTTAAACCCTCTGAAAAGGATGACATACTGACATCACAAGAGGGCATGTGGATCTTAAAAACTGATATGACATCATTTTGTAGACAAAGGCCAGAATATACAGTTATTTAATAAGTTTGTTTTTATTTTTGTTTAATGTTTATTTATATTTGAGAGAGAGAGAGCACAAGTGGGCAGGGAGGGAAGAGACGAGGGACAGAGCGAGAGGGAGACACAGAATCCGAAGCAGGCTCCAGGCTCTGAGCTGTCAGCACAGGTCTGATGCAGGGTTTGACCCTGAGATCATGACCTGAAGTCCAATGCTCAACCAACTGAGCCACCCAGTTGCCTCAATAAGTTTTATTTAATAAAAGTTTATCAATGTTGACTTGAATTCTGGATGACCAGAATTGTTATTCTGGTGTAATTGCCTCACATAACAAACTCAGTCAGCTGAGTGTCCACTCTTGATCTCTGCTTGGGTCACGATCTCACTTAAGTGAGTTTGATCCCTGTGTCAGGCTTTGCACTAACAATGCAGAGTCTGCTTGGGATTCTATCTCTCCCTCTCTCCACCCCTTCCTCGCTTGCACTCTCTCTCACTCTCTCAAAATAATAAATAAATAAACTTAAAAAAAAAAAAGAAACTCTTCATCCATCATCCTAACACACCCTCTTGAGACATCCATAATGCACTGTTTTCTGGCTAAACAGAAATACGCAGGCCCAGTCAAGGACACAAACTTTGGTAATTTTGATATTTTAAAAGTAAACATTGTACCTACTTAACCACTTAAGTCTTCAAGTTTACACAAAATGTTCTTAGAGCTAGGAAAAGAAGTGCTGTGGCGGCCACTTATGATATGTGAGTGTATATTCTCCTCCCCGTACTACCCACGAACACAACTGGTTTGTGGGTATACTTAAGTCTGTGAGTGAGTGTGTGCCTGGCAACAATAAAAATAAAAAATAAAATAAATAGTACTAAAATAAATAAATGAATAAATGAATAAATAAATAAATAGTACTAAAATAAAAAGTACTTAGTTTAAGAAATGCTGGTGAGGATGAGGAGAAACTGGATGACTCATACATTGTCGATAAGCATGTAAAGTGGTACAGCCACTCTGGAAAACTGGCAGTTTCTTATAAAAATACATGTATAACTACTGTATGACCCAATAGTTGCTCTCTCGGGGCATTTATCCCAGAGAAATGAAAATGTATATTTACATGAAAACAAGAATACAAATGTTTTTAGTAGTTTTATTCATGATACTCCCAAACCGGAAGCTACCTCTTATCTGCTACCTCAAGTCCAGATCTGGAGTTTGAGGAATGAGGCATTCATTTAGCTCACAGTGTAGGGTAGACTGGGGGGCGGTGCAGTTTAACATTCCACCACAGAAACACCCCAGAGTTGCCAACGAGACAACACCAACAGCCTAGTTCCCCACCTTCAACACCATATTTGTTTTTTGAAATTTTGGTCACATTAGATACATTAGAATTTCATTCCATTACAATTATTTTAAAATTCTATTCTATATGTTAATTTACAGGCATACACACATGCACACGCACACATGCACCTACACACCCCAAGACAAATATGTAGGCATATAGAATTTTGTTTTATATGAAAAGAGATAGTTAAGAAATACAGCTAATTCTCAAGGCTCCTAAATGCCTTTCACCTCCATTTCTCTGCTACTGTGCAGAGAAATAAAGAAAAAGAGATCTATCAGCCAGACATATTAGTCTATTTCAATATGCTTTCGATTTTAATTTTAATCAGAGTCCACGTAGGCTATCAATATCTTTCCTCTAATTTTCTTTCCTTGATTTTAATTACGCTTCTTAGGGAAATTTTTTTCTAGAATATTTTCACATTATAAGTATTCTCTTCACATATTAAAAGCAAATTTTTAATCCAGTTACATTTATGTATTCTCACTGGCCACTTAAAAAAAGACTGGTTTTGGAGGAAGACAGAAAAGAAGCGTAAAAGCAATGCTGATTTTTATGAATTTTCAGTCTGTTTTTTTCTATATGATGAAAATTGCATTTTTGCTTTAAGGGGCAAGTAAGAAGAAAGGAAACTATATTTTTCCTAACAGGCTGCTTAATAGTATTTTTTTTTCCAGGAAAGGAAAAAAGCAGCTTCAAGCCTGCAGTGATGGATCAAGGTGTCTAAATTACCTTCCTCAGGAGGACTCTATAGGGTCTGCCCGCATTGGTGGGCTGCCTCCCTACATAGCATGGGGCACGTTGCTAATCTCAGAGCAGCTATGTTCCTTCTCCCTTCAGTAGCCAGATATTTCTGGATGAGATCATTAAGTAAACAGGATTCACTGATTGGGTGTTGGGTCCGGCCACTTTCCAAATGCTAATTTGGATGACAGGCTGTGATGAGCACAGTGGCATTTTCAATGTGGGTCACTTCTGTCCCCTTAGTCTCAAGCTGACTTTAGAAATGTTGTGCTTACATGGAGTGTTGGCACATGAGAGATGGAGAGAAATGCCAACAAATCCTTGACTTTCTCCCTCAGGAGCATGAGTCATGATGGTTCAAAGGAGGAGAGACTTCACAGCCTGTATTCTCATTGTCTTCTTGTTGCACTCCTGCAGTGCCCTTGGCCAGGACCTGCAGCTTGCAAAGACCCAGAGCTGAAGAGCTCCTCACTACTCTTGGCTTGGCTCCCACAAATCAATTTGAAGGCACAGTCAAGACTGATGTTAGAACGAATAAAATACAATGAATAAAGGTAGGGAAGATAAATAAGATTTCCCCAATGTCTAGTTATGTGTTAGTACACGTGCTTGTAAGTAGAGCCATGAATACAAGCAGAGGCATTCACAGAGGATTTGATCTATGACTGTAATTTGTATTTAGACAGGAGTATAAACAGAAAAAAAATTGTTAGAGGGAACAGTTTATGTATAAAAGATGGGAGAAGAACGTGTTGATTTCAAGGTCAAAATGGGAGAGAAAATTGTGGGAGAAAAATCATCTTGCTAACAGCAAGACAGGGTAAAAACTTGGTTGTGGAAGTATATAGAAATACTTTTAGGAGATACAGTAAAGTGTGAATTAAACGCTGAAAGTTGTAATTGATAGAGAAAGAAGATCTTATCTGTACCTAACCAAAGATTTTATTCAAAGTGACTCCACTAATAAAAGATTATTGATGAGTGACATTACAGACTAGTATTAACCACTGCTTTGCCACCTCTGCTGGCCATTGCTTTAGACAATTTTGGAGGCTGTGTCAAAGATTCAGGTTTCACGTTTATCTATAAATCCACAAGGTTATTGCTGTGCTGTGTAAGTTCCACACACTAATAACTACTTTCATTAATGAGTTTCATGCTTCTGACAGAATCCAGATTTTTCATTTTATCATGTTACCACAGATTCATGTTTGATAGAGAAAATGTTATCAATAAGCCAAGTAAGGATATGTTGTCTGAAGAGTATTGCTGTTTCCATGGGAAAGCTGTTGAGGCTTCATGGACTATTCTAGGATAAAAGGGAGAGGAAAAATAATATGTATAATTTAGATAAACTCCACTCCAAGTAGAAACATAATCCTTTTATTTTATTTGTGAAGAGGGAACATGTGACAGGAATTGGGTTTCATGGTTTTCCATGGGGTTCAAAATAGAAAAATAAACATATGCACATTCATTAGGATAATTATCTGGTAATACTGGTAATGATGTTTATTTAGCAGATGAAAATAGAGTTTCAAACCTGCAGATATAAGAGTTAGAATTCCAGAACATGAGAGTTAAAAGAGAACTTCAGGACAATTTAACCACAATGACTTCAGGAAGTTAACTGGCACTCAAGGTCACACATTGAATAGGGAAATAGCTGGACTCATCGAAGATGTGATTATAGCCAATAGCTCATAAATAGAATAGAGTGTGCAGATTATGAATTACCAAGCCCCTTTTCTCTTCTTCTCTGCTGATTTCACCTTTCTTAAAGGGAGTGATATGGAAACACTGAAAAAATAAGTAAAGTGAAGAGCTGTGCATATTTATAGACCTATTTATCAGTGGCACCTATGAAAGCTTGGTGTATAAAGAGGTTGAAACTGGAATCTAAACTGAAAACTTTAATTCTCTATACATTTGCAAAGAATCAGTAGTTGATTATATAACTATTTATACTACATGACTATTTATTGAAGATTTATTTCCCAAAGATGGCAGTAACAGTGTCTTTCATTCCACCTGTTTTTGCCACTCTCTTCATCCAGAGGTGGGTTGATTTCCCCATCTGATCTACTCCCCACCTTCAACCAATCGCCCACCTTGCTCTACCTATACCTGGGCATTTCCTTGTGACTGTTTGGTGAAATGATGCTTTTCAACTTCAGAGCCTAGGCCATATAGGGCAGTATAGCCTTTACATCTATGTTGAGATACTTGCCTTGGGATCAAGTTGCCACTTATAGGTGTTCTGGCTGGAAGCCCCAGCTGAGGTTCCAGCCAACAGCCATGTGTATGAGAAAGTGTTTAAGATGACTCTAGCAGTTAGGGCACCTGGGTGGTTCAGTTGGTTAAGCGTCTGACTCGATTTCGCTTCAGGTCATGATCTCACGGTTTGTGAGATGGAGCTCCCTGCATTGAGCCCCAAGTACAGCTCCATGCTGGGCACGGAGCTTAAGTTTCTCTCTCTCTGTCTCTCTCTCTCTGTCTCTCTCTCCCTCTGCCCCTTCCCAACTTACACTCCTGCTCTCTCTTAAAAAAACAAAATAAAAACAAACAAAAACCTCTAAGATGACTCCAGCAGCCAACACCATCTGATTGCAGCTGCATAAGGGACCATGGACAAAAATTGCTTAGCTGAGGCCAGTTTCCCTGCCAAACAATGACAAATGACTGCTGTTACTTTAAATTATTAAGGTTTTGAGATGATTTGTTGCAACAGACAGGGAAAATGCTACTCCTCAGAACAGGAGGGAAAAGGTAAAAAAAAAAAAAAGTTATTATTATTATACTTTAAAAGATAAATAAATTTAGAATCAATCAGACTCACATTCTATCACAAAGATACAAATTGATTTTGAAGAAAAATGTGAATAGCAAAGCTCATATAGTTTTATTAGCAAAACCTATCGATAAGATAAAATATAATGGGGGCTGTAAACAATATTTTCTAAGCTTAAAATGCTAAGTTATATAGGTTCAAACATTATTGTGCACACATTTTTGTATTTGCTTAAAAAAAATAGGCAAGGTGACCTCATGCATCTTTTCCACCTCTAACTTCTGTCATTCTATCTTTATTGTGTGGGTGTTGAGTTTGCTGAAAAAGCCAGATTTCAGAACAGCTTTCTTTAGGAAATGATGTTTTTAAAAGTTAAGAAAAAAAAGCTTGCCACATTGTAGAAGTGGCAGCTATAAAAATAGATATAAAAATAAATTGAAAATTCATAACAATTGTGCTGCAAAAGATGAATTGAGAACTGAATTACAAAGTAACATTAACAAAGTGGGTCTTTGATTAAATGAGTAAGCCAAATTACTTACAGTATGATATGTTGGAAATGGCTAGAGATGTTACAAAATAAATGAAGAAAACATTGTGTGTACAGTTCTAGGACTGACTAGCATAAAATAAGAATTTCAGAAAGTATGATCTTATAGTATAAGGCAAGGGGTCAGAGAGCTGGGTTAATTCCTAGCTCTAAAAGAAAGAACACTCAAAAGTGTGCTTAGAAAATGCAGAGAACTGGAAACCATGATATGTCAAAAAAAGTTCTGTACTGGTAAAAAGATACAAGGAAGAAAACCAAGGGATTTGGAGGGGGTTGTATAAGATGAAAGTAAGTTCCTTCCTTCCCCTTGCATCCCACCCCCGCTGTCCTCAGACACATATCAACACCATTCTTTTTAAAAAGCAAAAGCAACTCCATGTTCCCCACTTACATCTGCACAGATGGCAATAATAATTCATCAGTTTCCTAACAACTCATCATCACTTTCTAAGCAAAGGGTGGAGACCTTCATTGGACTGAAATTCTAATAAGGCAAAGGATTTCATTGGAGTTCCTCTATTAACAAGTAGTTTTGCTAATTTACTCAGCACAATGTTAAGCATTTTAGAAGAATACAAAGGTCTAAAGCCTGTTAGCAGCTAGTTCTTACCTAATTGAGGGGACAGAATTAAATTAATAAAGAATAATGAGTCCTGGAAAAGTCCAAGCCTTGTTTATGGGAAAAATGGAGTAAGTGGAGTTTGAAATACAGGTAAGAAATACTGACAAAGGAAGTCATCCCTGGTAAGTGCCTTGCTCTATACCCACTATATAGTAGGTGTTCCAGCAACATTTATTAAAAAAAAATGAACAAGCAGCACAAAACATCTGAAAAAGTGGCCTAAAATCATGTTAAGCAGTGTTCCAGCTCAACTAGAGATGCAAGGGCAAGGTTAGGTATCAGGGCATGCTTCGGTCAAGGAGGCCTGGGAAGAAAGGTGATACATTCACTTTCTGTGGTAGGAAAATGGAAATCAATAAAGCTGACTGCCTGATACTCAAGGGAGATTACTCTGACAGCAGAATGTGAGATGCAACAGAAAGAGAAATTCAAGTGAAGTAGTGTCAATTTCAATTCTTCCCTGACTTGGTAGGCTTCTTTGCACTTTGCGCTCAAATGAAGTCAAACAACCTCAAGCGAAATATGTGTATTGTTGGGGAGGGGAGGTTGCTCCAAAAGTATTATGAAGGACAGATGCAACTAGCTTTGTAGATATTCTAAGCATGTAGATGTGGAATGCTGAGGTGTGGGCAAGTCAGTATGAACCAAGATTTCCAGAAGGAAAAAAAAAAAAAAGGCTTATGAGAAAGTATGCAAAATAAAGCCTTAGAACTCAAAGGATGAACCACAGTGAAGTTACTGTAGAATGACTAAGAGAAGTATACCCTCTATATGTCATAATGTTCACAAAGAACCAGGTTTTTCTTGCCACAAGAGAAAAGTAATCATATACTTAGCTTTAGCTAAGACATGAGGGACATACTTTATTTAAAACAAACAAACAAGCAAACTTTAATAGTCATTTCAACACTGATCTCTGCTGACCCACTAAATGTTTGATGTTGGGGATGAGAATTTAACATCTGTCATTTCACTGGAAAAGCAACAAGGTTTTTCGTGGGCTCTGGAAACATGTTGATTGAATTTAAATACATCAGTTACTAGTCCTGAGACTTTAGGCAAGTTATTTATAACCTCTGTGTGCCTCCATTTCCTCATCTGAAAATGGGGATAATTCAAAAAGCTTTGATATAGGGTTATAATGAGAATTAAAACATTAATTTATTAATTAAGTGCTTGGATGAGTATCTGACTTATAAGAAGTGATCAATAAATATAAGCTATTTATTATTAGAAGTAACTATTTATAATTAGTATTATTACTACATTATATTATTACTGTATCATTACTATCATTACTGTATTAACTTTGTCTTTTTGTGTCTTTTTGGTTAAAGAACAAACAAATCATTACTACCCATTTTTCTATGGCAGCATGTCAACTTGGTGGCTTACCCTAAGGAACACAACGAATTATTTGATGGCATTCAGAAAGTCCCCCCTTCTCAAATCCTTCTGGTAAAGAGAACCATATTTTTATTTTTCTGGAACAAAGCTCAAAAGAAAAATACACTTACTGAGTTGAACAAAACAGAATCATAAATAAATTAGTTGCATTTTGTTTTTCCTGTCTGAGAAAACCTGAAAAATCATTTTCCTTTCTATCTGAAAGGACATCTAAAAGGAACCAGACCACACAATGACACAGAGATGGCTGTACCTCAAGTAAAATAAATCACAGTGGAAAAGGACAGTATCTGACAGGAGGCTTTGGATATTGTTTTCATTATCCAGTTATTTTCTATGTAAAAGCCACTTGTGTCTTGGAGTGGACCTTGTCATCTGAAAAGCACTTTATCTTGTTGTATTTCCAAAGATTTAAATGGAAATTGTTGCTTTTGGGAAATAGCCATAAGGAGAGAGTTGGCTGCATTTAAAAGCCTCAATCCATTTGCCTCCTAATACCGGTAAGTCCCTCTCTCATGTTGCAGGTTCTTTTCCTCCAGAAGCTAATACTAATTTCATAATCATAGAAATAATCAAATCTTCAAAGCGTCGTATACACTTAACATGTGTGTATGTTGTATAGTCACACAGAATCATATGTGATTCTAAACAGCAACCTTATAATGTTTGAATGATTTTTCTAATTTCACAGATGAGAAAACCAAGGCTACAAAGGTTAAGTCCCTTGTTCAAGGTCCCACAGCCACCAAAGGAAGGGATAGGAAGTCATCTCCACTAAGCTTCTTTGTTTCCACTTCTCAATTATTACCACCATCCTCAGTGGCTTTTGCTCTAGCCATTTCATTCAAAATAATAGAAAACTTAATAAAAAATGGAGCCATGGCCTCCCGGGATTCCTACCTGAACTTGGACAACTTAAAACAAGATTCAAAAGAAGACTTGGTCTATCACTATATTCTGTGCTATCTGGACATCAATCAGTGTCATGTGAACTGATCTCATGAATTTCTAGTAATATAAATTCACTGGAAATTCAATACTTGGGGGTTGGTATCCCATTTTATTTGCTTTTCTTGGACATGGCACCCCCACTGTTTTGACATCATTGTATTCTAGGTATGTTATTGATACAAAATGAAATCACTTTCACTGAAAAGATTCTTTAGAATGCTAGACAGGTAAAAAGTAAAACTGACTCTGTTTGCAATAGTGTTAAGCTAAAAATGAATGCCCAGGTTAAAAAGTAATGATTTAAAATATTACCCTCTGAGATTCCTTCTATGGAACAGCATTGAATTTATAGTTATTCATTATAGATTAGTGGGTGTATGTTACTAACAGCAAGTTTTTCTTTCCCAGATGTATTAATTATTTACTGATATTTGAAATTCTAAAAATATGCTGTCTCTTGACTTGTGGGGAAAAACAAACAAAAGTTGGACATAACCACACTGCTGTGAACCTCTCAGATAAACAAAGTTGAAAAACCCATAGGCAGACACAACTGATTCTTCCTCTTCTATCTAACCAACAGCTGCTTTAAAAGATTCTAGGAACATATAGAGGATAGGAAGAACAAAAGAGATTTCTAATCCTATTTGGGTAACTCATGTTTTCTTGCTCTGCTAGCACTAAACAGCGCAAGACTACATCGTTCTTTCATTTAAAAAAAAAAATTCAGGGGCGCCTGGGTGGCGCAGTCGGTTAAGCGTCCGACTTCAGCCAGGTCACGATCTCGCGGTCCGGGAGTTTGAGCCCCGCGTCGGGCTCTGGGCTGATGGCTCAGAGCCTGGAGCCTGTTTCCGATTCTGTGTCTCCCTCTCTCTCTGCCCCTCCCCCGTTCATGCTCTGTCTCTCTCTGTCCCAAAAATAAATAAACGTTGAAAAAAAAAATTAAAAAAAAAAATTCATACAACTAACTGCAGAATTCACAGCCTTTTCAAGCACATACTATTATTTTTAAAAATTGACCATATACTGGCCATAAAGCATGGCTCAATATATTTAAAGGATTAAAATATTGGAGACTATGGTTTTTTGCATCAGAAGACAATTATGTTAAAAATGAAAAACTACCAATGCGCCTGGGTAGCTCAGTTGGTTAAATACCTGACTTCAGCTCAGGTCATGATCTCATGGCTCATGAGTCTAAACCCCACATGGGGCTCTGTGCTGACAGCTCAAAGCCTGGAGCCTGCTTCAGATTCTGTGTCCCACTGTCCCCCTGCCCCCCAACCTTCTCTCTCTGTCCCTCCCCTGATTAGGTTTTGTCTCTTTTTCTCTCTCTCAAAAATAAATAAACATGGAAAAAAAGAAAACCCACCATAAAACTAGGAAATATCCATATGTTTGGAAATATAAAAAATAATCATGTAAATAATATATAGGTTCAAAGAAAAAATCCTAATGAATTAGACAGTATTTCAAATTGAATGATAAAGAAAATATGATTTCATAACTGCTGCTAAATCATTATCTAGAGAATATTTTTATTTAAAACACAATCACTAGAAAAGAAGAAATGTTGAAAATAGGTGAAGTAAGCAACCATATCAAGAAGTTATAGAAAGAAAATTAGCCAAAGGAAAGTAAAAGAAAGAAAAAATAAAGGTAAGAGCAGAAATTCATACAACAGAACAAATTGTACAACAGAGGAGACCAAAAGAGCCAAAAGTTGGTTTTGTTAAAAGAAAATCAAACTGATAAAACTTCCCAAAACTGACATAAGAAACCGAAAGAAAGAAAAGAAAGTCCTCAAGAATTTATCTACAAATATTAAAATAAATAGTAATAAAAATTCTTATCAAAAAAGACACTGAGCCCAAATGGTTGTAATATTATTACCAAAACTCTTTCAAAGTAGTAAAATGAAAGGGTAGACTCCCCAAATCATGTTATGAGGATAATATAACATTGATTCTAAAACTAGGGATGCAAAATTATAGAAGCGTTTCTCACCAGTGAACATACATGCAAAAATCCTTTGAAAGTTAACAGATTTATTACTAATAAATTAGTAAATTATTATTAATAAACAATTTATAAAGGGGTAATATGTACGACTAAATTGAGTAACTTCCAGAAACTCAATATTGGTTTAACATTCAAAAACCTATCAATAGAATTTTCCATTACTAAGACATTAGAGGAGGGAAATTATAGTATCATTTTAATAGTTGCAGAAAATCCATTTGATAAAATTAAACATTCATTCATAATTAAAAACTTTAAAATTAAGAAAAAATAAAAGTTCCTCAGGTTGAAAAGAGGACGGTTAACCCTTGAACAATACAGGGTTGGGGCACTGACCCCCTGGGCAGTTGAAAATCTGTGTATAACTTTTAACTCCCTCAAAACTTTACTACCAACAGCCTTCTGTTGACCAGAAGCCCTAATGACAACATAAAAAGTGAATTAATACATATTTTGTATGTTCTATGTGTTACATACCATATTCTTACAATAAAGTAAGCTAGAGAAAAGGAAATGCTATTAAGAAAATCATAAAAGAATATTAATTTATAGTACTATATTTACTGAAAAAAAAAACCCACATATAAATGGACCGATACAATCCAAACTTCTGTTGTTCAAAGGATGAACTGTATTTGTAAAACAAATCTACAAGAAACATTGTACTTACTGGTATATTTTGACACAGAAACTAAGGATGCCACTGTCATCATCTCCATTCATCTGTACGGTGATGGTTTTAGCAACTGCAGTAAACAAGGAAAAGAAACATAAGAATTGGTAAGGAAATGTTATGTTTCACAAATTTTGACAAAAAATATTCAAATGAGCCCACAGACAAAATGTTAGTTTTAAGAGAATTTAGCAAAGTTACTAAACTTTGTAACCATGTTATATCTCTATGACACAATGTTATATCTCTATGACAACCATAAATATTACAAAATGAAATTTATAAAATATATAGTTTATACCAATAAAATATTAAGGACTAGTAATAAAATTAAGAAGAGATGCATACGACTTCTTTGTAGGAATTAATACACATTTAACAAGATAATTTTTAAAACTGAAATAAATGGAGAAATACTCTGTGCATAAATCAGGAAACTTAATTTTGTAAAGATGTCAGCTCTTCCAACACTGATTTATAAATTCAAAGCAATCTCTACACAAATCCCTACACAGTCCAAATCCGTATACGGATCTCTGTGGAACAAGACAAGCTTAATTCAAATCTGTATAGAAATGGAGAGGCCAAGAGTACCACAAACACTCTGAAGAAGAACTGCAAATTGGGAGAAGAGGTTCTAATGGCTATTAAATCTTATTATAAAGGTATAGTCAGAGGCAGATTTACTATGGAGCTTGTACTGTTCCCTTTCGGGACCCTTGGGTTTATATGGGGGAAAAACTGGACCCTCTACCTCACATCATTCACAAAAATAAATTATAGATATGTCATAGCCACAAATGTGAAAATGAAAACAATAAAGCTTTTACACAATACAGAACACTATCTTCATGATAGTTAGGGAACAATTCCTTAATTAGGATACCAGAAGCACTCTTAAAAAAAAAATACTGATAAACTTAATCTAGAAGGGGAGAAATTTGTCACCCTAAAATATGCCTCTTTGCCATATGGATTATTTTAAGCTGCATATTTTTAATGAACCTGCAGACCCAGGAGAAGCTCTGAAAAACAAGTAAAAGTTACCCTTTTATAAAAGACATTTATGCTTGTAAGGGAAATTTCCATTTATAAGGTTGTCTTCCCCTCTGTACCAGGAAGAGAACAATGACTCTAATCTCTAGAAACCCTTTATCAATGGTGAAGGTAAGGATTTAAATATGCATAAAACCTTATCCCGGTTTACTGTGCTTTTCTTTGTAACCTCCCATAACTGGCCTCCTCTGCCCACTCCTTTTGTCTTTAGTCGGAGGTGTTATTTAAGGTGGGGGTTTAGGGCATTTGGGAGAGTTACTCAGTTTTCCTGGGTCTCTCCCATGTGTACAGGAGGTATACAGGTTATTAAAGTTTTTGTTTTTCTTCTATTAATCTTTTATTGCAGGGGGATCTCAGCCAAGAACCTAGAAGAGTAGAGGAAAACATTATTTTTCCTACCCCACCAACTCATTAAAATTGGGAATTTCTTTTCATCAAAGGACACCACTGAAAGGGAACCCAGAGAGGGAAAAACCATATGCAACACACACAGGTGTCTTTAGGTGCACATCTAGAATACATTGGTCCACAATCAATTAAAAACAAAGACAATGGACAAAAGTCACTTCACAAAAATCTGAATGTCTAAAAAGACATATAAAAAGGTGCTCAACCTCATTAGCCATTAGAGAAATGCAAATAAAAACCACAATGAGATACCATTATATACCTAGTATATCGGCAAAATTTTAAAAGTCTGTTATCCTGTAGAGCAAATGGGAATATGTTCTCACTACTGGTAGAAGTATAAATGGATACAATTTTAGACACATGTTTAAGGGTAACTACTAAAACTTATTATATTAATAGTCCATGATCAGCAATTTTACTCCCAGATATACATCCTAAAGAAACACATGCTTATGTACACTATGACACCTGTTGAAGAATATCCATACAGCACTGTGTTACAGACCCAAACTAGAAACAATTCAAATATCCATCAACAATACTGTATATGTTCCACCGTACAAATTATAGATTCAATTCTATACAATAATATTAATGCATTATAAAGGAATATTGCTAAGCGAAGAATATAAAAGAATTGTACAAAAAGTTCAAAAACAGGCAAAATTAAACTACACTGTTTAGGGATATATGATTGGGTAGTAAAACTTTAAAGAAAAATCAAGGATTGGTTATAGTAAAGTATAGGATATTGGTTCTTACTGAGAAGGGAAAGGACAGAAAGGAATTTCTGAGAGATGTCAGTAATATTTAATATATATATGTTTTGTTTTGTTTTTTACCTGAGTATAGTTTACTAAGATTTTTATTTTATCTTTCAGTAAGCTGCTAATTTATGTTTTATGTACTCTTAGGTATACTTATTCTGTTTCATTACAAGACTGTTTTTTAAGTTCATGGTGAGTAAAGTTTTATAAAATTAAACATTACCCCAAATAAATATCTATTAAGGTGTTAAAAAAACTTCATCTGAGTAAATTTGAAGATCTAATTGGTTTTATTAAGCAATTCATGAATTACACAGCATCCCATCTAGCAAGTAAAAAAGAGCTTCAAGAACTATAGGCAGAAAGATTCTATAGGCAGAAATGTGGTGAAACAAGGTTACTGACGTGGAAATGTTGGGGTTTGGAGCCTACTACCAACAAAGAATTCTTGAGCTGTTTTTGGTGCAAAAAAGGTGGTTTTATACAGGATCCGTGGGGAGAAAGAGCTTCACTGGGGTCATGAAAAGTGGCTGATTACATACTTTCAAGTTCGGAGAGGGGTAGGGATAGCACAAGCCTGTAAGGTATTTTGGATACAAGGGTTATAGGACCCTGAGGAGGCTAGCTATTATTAGGAAAAGGTCATTTATTACTGTTCAGTAAAACTCAGTCATGAGACCCTTCAGATATATGCTTGGAGTATGATTGCCAACATATAGTTGGGGGGTAGAGACAAAGGAAGATTCCAAAGGAATTTTTATATATTAAAGTAGACTTACAGGATCCTGGAGGTTGGGATGATGTTAAGCTAAGATTGCCTTTTGCCCTTAGCAAAGTGTCATCATTGAGGCAGTTGAGTTCCTAGAGGGAGGTCACTCTGCCTGTTTCAAAGACTTGTCGGGGCGCCTGGGTGGCGCAGTCGGTTAAGCGTCCGACTTCAGCCAGGTCACGATCTCGTGGTCCGTGAGTTCGAGCCCCGCGTCAGGCTCTGGGCTGATGGCTCAGAGCCTGGAGCCTGTTTCGGATTCTGTGTCTCCCTCTCTCTCTGCCCCTCCCCCGTTCATGCTCTGTCTTTCTGTGTCTCCCTCTCTCTCTGCCCCTCCCCCGTTCATGCTCTGTCTCTCTCTGTCCCAAAAAAAAAAAAAAAAAAAAAAAATTAAAGACTTGTCAATGGGCTACAAGTTGTAAGAAAATTTAATTTTTTTCTTTTGCCTTTGTTTCGCATATCAGTTATCAGCAAAAGATATGATTATTCCAAGTAAGGTTACCTTCTCTTAAGGGAAGGCAGGAGGTTTTAACTGGCAGGTTATCTCACTAGTGCTGACCAGGAAATTCCAGACTGATTTGCTTAAAACTCCACTCCAGAGGGAGGCAGAAACCACAATTAGGTTGGGTACTAAGTCTTGGAGGTGCTTAATGTAAGTGACACCAATTGGGGCCTGTTTCTTTTTTTTTTTTTTACCCCCCCCCCCCTTTTTTTAAATCAGTAAATGCTTGTTTATGTTTTTAAAATCAAGCAATACAAAGATACAAGAACGGAGGAAGTCACCTCAAAGCCCATTAGGGAGGGCCTGTTTCTCTTTAACAAAGGAAAAGATGTTTTTTACACTTGCCAAAATGAGAATCAGACCTCTTATCTTACTAACTTTTAATAGAAATTTGCATTTTACAAAAATGTTTAGTGTCCTATGGAAAAATATTTCATTGAACGCTCACAGCCTAGCTTTGCTGAAAGTCTCCTTTTTTGGTGATGGATTGCCTATCCCTGCTAAACACTTTAGTGAAATAAAATACTTGCTTTATATGAACTTTTACTTTGATGGTAAGGATTCAGATCTCTTAATTAGCGCCTAGACAAATAACCTGGGAAAAAGCAATCAAAAGCAAAGAACTATCAAACACTTAAGATATTTTATTTTATATAATAAAATAAAAGGTATTTTATATAATAAAAAGAAGGTATTTTATATAGTAAAAATAACTTTTAAGTGTTCATTATAATTTACTTAATAACTCAGGGTACCATAAAAATGGAATCACTTGAACTAGCATTCTCTTCTAGACACCTAATAAAGTGGAAAAGGGACAAGTCACTAGTGTCCAAATAAATACATTTGCCAAAATGTATTTATTCATTTATTCAAAAAGTATTTGTTGAGTGACTTTTATGTACCTTGCACTACATTAAGTGCTTGGGTTATGAAAAAGGACAAAACTGTCCAAACTCCATGCTCTCCTAGAATTTGCATTCTCATTTGGAAGACAGGTAATAAACAAATAGTTAAAATAACATCAGGCAGTGGTAAGTGCTCTGAAGACAAAGTTGAATGAAGGAACAGAGTAAGGATACAAACTCAGGTAAGGTGGAATGCTGAATGCTGGTCTTTGTATACCCAGTCTGCTGGTTTGAGAGGTAGATAGGGAAAATTCGTCAGACAGCAGATGTATTTGCCAATGCTGGGAAACTCTCCAGGAATAGAGATGGTATTCTTCAGGTGTGGGAAAACTACAAAACCCGCATGTGGGGAAAACTTCTGAGATTCTTGAATAATCCCTGAAGTAATCTGGTAACTGATCTGCCTTTCACATTGAGGCTTTCCATAAACTAGTTTCCAATCAGGGGGTGTGGGTCTCATTTCTACATTCGCATAACATCATGAGATTTTTATTTTCTAGGAGAAGTAGCTTGGAAGTAGTACTATGTAGCTCAGGAGTCAGGTTAAAATGTTTCTGTTCTCTTACTATTGAGATTCTAAATCATGCACTTTTCTTATGCCTGCATGAAAAAGAATGGTTAAATTGAGACAGTTAAATGGTTTGTGGATGTTTGAGACCCTCATAAACTAGATTATTCTCAATAGCATTCATTCATCTTTATCTTCTGATGTAGTAAGAAATTAAACTAAATGTGTACTAACCCCAGAACCTCCTCTGAAAAGTGACACTGAAAAGTGTCAATCTGATCTCCTTGATAATGTGTCCCTTTCTCCTAAAACTGAAACACAGCAAATAGAAACAAAGTGTTTTCAAAATCTGATTGAACAAACATTATTTATAAATTTAGCCCTTGATATGGGACCCGGAGGTAATGCACATTAAAGTTTACTTTTTTTTTTTTTAATTTAATTTGCTTTTTGAGGAATAGTCAGACTGATAGCCCTGTATCTTTCTTGGAGAGTTTTTCATGACTTAACTTGAAGTCTAAACTAAACTAAAGTCCACTAGATGAAACTCAAACCCATTTCTACTTTTTAAATACTTAATAAGGCTTATTTTACACAGCTATTTTTAAAAAGCATGAAACTGAATATATTCTTGAGTTTACTTAAGCTAATGCATTTATTTTCTTGTTTCTCAGAAATCAGTCACTTTTTTTTTTTTGTCTGCTTTAGCTGCAGAGTTCATACTGGATACAAAAAAATCGGTAGTTCAAAAACAAGTGGTAACTATTTTCAGTGAATATCATCTATTGTGTGATTTCTGAAAGGCATGAGTTTTCTTCGTTAAAAACAGATTGCTGAACATTTACTAGTTGGATTAATGCTGGATTGATCAAAGCTACAAGTAGAAACCAACAACAGTTCTCCTGAGCCAGATTATAAGAAACATTCCATAAGGCAGCTATTTACAGTTGTATAGGTTATGCACTGCACATCTTTAGCACACCATTAACCTTGTACATGACTGCTTTAACTTGAGAAAAAAATCATAATCGTGGACCTTGAGATAGAAAGGAACTAAGGAGCTACAGTTATCAGCATAAGAACAGATACACTTATGCTGCACTAGTGATGCCCACTGGGGTATAGAAGATTGAAAATTATGCAGGTTTAGGGAACCTACAGATCCACCTATGCAAAACAGTTCCATTAGAGCACAGGTGAACAAGTAATTCTTGCATAAACTGCTATGGTCTCTGGACAGCTTGTCCACTCTGGCCCCAAGGATGCCTCTCTGGGACCAACTTCTCATACTCTAATCCCTCAAAACAGTTCCTTAATCCCTGGACAGAGATGCTGACAGAGGAGAATAAATTTTTACTCATGGCTTCTGCCAAATGACTGGGAGGTGAGTGGATTAATTTATAACCAAGAACTTGAAAATGCATCAGCATGGAATTGGAGATTGTGCTGTGAATTGAATTTATATCTTGCATTCTGCTCACACCTACAAATTGAAATTCTCCAAGTAAAGGCATTTGAGGATAATAGAGAACAAAATATATCTGAAAGGAAATAGATGCTTTCCTCAGCCACAGCATTTGGCATATTACATCATTTGGACAATGAATCTGGCTTTAAGCTTTCTTATAGCCAGGAAATGCACTAAGGTTCTGGAGTTTTTGGTTTATGACAACAGAAAACATACAAATTCATCTGTAGTGGAAAAAAAATCTTAAATAGAAAAGACAGCAAGAATCTATCGCATGCATAACAGTGTTATCTGTCTTAAAGAAATCTAAAAAATACCTCATTCTATGTGAAAACTGAGGCTTAGAGAATTGATAATCTCAATCTTAGAGCATATTCTTCATTAGTTTTCATGAGGGAATTCTAAAGATGTTTGTAAAGAGGAAAAATTGCTGATTTACTAATAAGGTGACAAGATTTTTGGAGTTAGAAGAAGCACTATTGATGAGGGGGCATAAGGCAAGCTGAGGGCAAAACACAAGCTAACAACTCCTCCTCCCATCCCACCCCTCCCAGGTGGGCTATGTGTGACATTCCTCATGCACTCCTGGCTGCCCAAGAACAAAGCAAAGGACAGAAAACAAATGGTTAAACCGACAGAGTCTCCATCAGTTCACAAATATCTTAGTAAACTATAAGAAAAAGGCCATCTTTCAATAGCCCAATCTCCAGGAACTCCCTACTAGCTTAATGTTAATGCTTTGTCAGAGGGAAAAACAACCTTAGCTTGATAAAAGCTAGGCCTCCTGTAATCTGTGAGTCTTCCTTAGCATATGGAAATCCCTTTCAGAAACTTTCTCTCGACTTTACCTCCCCCAACTCCACAGTATATAAGCAGTCACTTCTTATAACGCCAGTGAAGCTTTTTCTGCCCACGGGTCCTGTCCCCATGCTTTAATAAAATCACCTCTTTGCACCAAAGATGTTTCAAGAATTCTTTCTTGGATGTCAGCTCTGAATCCCCACCACTCCAAAACCCTATATCCTTGATTTCCCAGATTTAGAAACTAAGACTCAGAGAAACTAAAACAAAACAAAATAAACAAACCAGCATTAGTTAATAGAAGAGGTAAGAAGAATTAACAGGATTGTGAAAAGGGATTTCCTGCTTAGCATGATGCTGGGAGAGTGAACTTCAACCTCAAATCTTTCTTGATAATCGCTCCCCAATCCTCTAACACTTCACAATCAAAAAGAGGATGAATGGACATCTTTTATCGATGGAGAAACTTACTCGGGTTCTTGAAGCAGCAGCAACAGCAGTAGGTGCGCCACGCCGGCTTTCAGGTGAGCCGCCTTCACGTGAGCCGCTGACTCTCTCATGGCTGTTTCCAGATGGATTGAGTAACTGACACTGCTGCTGACCCCCTGTGCTTTACTTGGCCGTGCTTATCACAGCCTGGCGCCTGGAACCGTCCCAGGCCGATTGCACAGCCGAACCGGGGCACACTACCCCCATGTGCCCTGCTGCCGGGGTTCCTAGAGCGACAGTGAGCCAAGCGCAGTAAGGACCACACCGTGGTGCCCCACGGGTAACCGCCAGGGCAGGTATCACCTGTGTGTGCAGGGGAAGGGAGTTGGGTGGTTGGGACGGGTCTCCTGCACCGCACCTGGGAGAAGTCAGGCAGATACTGGAAGCAGCTGGCTGCCAAAGAACAAAGGCAGAACCGGAAGTACCTCCCCCAAGGCCCCAGCCACGTGGCTTGGATCTTCACCCTCCCAAGCCCAGTGCGGGTGTGGCGCTTTGGAAGTTCGGAAGGGATCCTGGTGCCGGTGAGTTTGGCTCAAGGGAAGAAAAGGAAAAAAAGGTTAGGATTTTGTTTTAACACATATATAAGAAAACAATACTTAAGCACATAACTGCCACATTTAAGTGGTCGCTAAGAGATTTGCTATTAAGTTTAAATAAAACGGGCCATTTTACAGAGCAATAAAGTATAAAGGACTAGAGATCTGGGAAGATCGCCCTTTAAACGGAGAAAGAAATCCAGAGTAAATGCCACTTAGAATGAGCTTGAGAGCAAACGACAGTCTGCAATTCAAGTTTTCATTAGAATAAACAAATTTTATTTGGGCATACTTTATGTGGCTGCAGCTCTGCAGGTATAAGACAGGGGGCATTACAAAAGACTGAAAAGGAAAAGAAGTTTGTAATAATTGGTTTAAGAGTAGATAGAAGAAACTAGAGAGAAGAGATAGAGACAGGGAGAGCCAACGGATGTGGGTAAGATGAGACCATAGAAACAGGCTGGATTTTATAGATTCATATAAAGTCCCACTGAGAAAAAAAAATCTTTCTCCTTGGTTGATATTTCCTGCTATTGAAGAAAAAAAGTCACCTAAGAACACTGAACAACCGCAATCTTATTACACCATGAAAATCAATGAGCTAGTGGCTAAAGTAGACTAACTTTTCTGGGACTTTGCCCTTACCCAGAAACCTCTGATTTCCTCAAATTTTTAACAAAAACTCAAATTCTCTTGGGAAAAGATATTTAAACACCATAGTTTTCATGAATGGTAGATAAATGGGGAAATATGGGAAGGACGAGTACGAACTCAACACATTTTTTAAATTATGCTCATTAAAAAATGTCTGGTAAGTCTTTTTTCCAAATTCACACCTTAGCACCTTAATCTCAGGCTAGGAATCAGCAAAGAGGCCAATCAAACCTCCTCATGGACCCTTTCCTCAGACCTAATCAGAGGATCTGACTTCAACCTGTCCCCAAAGCTTACACCTTCCTTCTCAAGTTCCCTCGGGCCACAGGAAGGCCTGCTGGAATTCAAAGTAGGAAAGGAACAAGGTGCTCAGCTGAATGAATTAGGGAGGAAATATTTTTTAGTGTAGTAGAGACAAACTACAAAGCCACAAGACTGATGTTCCTCTTGATCATTGGATGCATTTTTGGAGTAAGAATAAATGTATTTCCTATGAAACCACTTAGACAATACTCATCTGGATAGGCAAGTGAATTAAAGAAAAATATGCTCAGTACTTTAAGATTGTATAAAAGAATTGATCCTTGACAATGACTAAATTGAAATTACTGCTGTTCACACGATTGTATACTTTTGTAAACGTGGGCCCAAGAGGATAATATGTCTGGTGTTATGGTTTCAGGATCAAAATCAGCAAATTGAGTTTGGCTATCTTTCAAGCAAAAGCTTTGAGGACTTTTTATTATGAATCCACAATTGGTGAAGAGCCACAAGGTAAAAAATACAGCACACATTAGACAAGCTCATGCAATTTAAAGTCCAGTGTATCTTTCATAAAGTCAGGTATACAAAGTACAAAGTGAGGCTACTAGTGCTATATGAGATAGACATATAAGAAAGTAAAAAATCTGTTATTAAAAACAAATTAGCAGTTGTTTTGTGCCTTTCGCCTATTCTTGCAAGAGATGTCTGCATGAGCAAAACATGGGAGCAGACCCATCTGTATTTTTTGCTCAAAAAATAGATTTGGTGGCTGTTGTGTTTGGGGAGGCAAATTAATGCTCAGAGACTGAGTTTCATCTTTGCCAGCAATTTATTTAACACCAGTTCACTGTGGGAATTATAATTTCACAAGCCACTACCGTACAGGATAATGTCTCTTAATGAGCTTTATATAGGAGTAACATATTCTAAGCCAGTGATAGATTAATCACATTCTTCTTCCAGGCAAAGGGAGATGAAAGGAGTAAAGTCCAAATTTAGTTGAGGTGTACCTATATAGGTGTTGGTACTTCAAAAAGATGGCTTAGCTGACTGAGAACTGATGTTCAGCTGCCAGAGTAAAAGTCTCCTGTTGCTGGATCACAGTGCTAAGCAAGGATGGTATGGGGTGTTGACAGGCAAGAGGATTTCCTTTGTGGGGGCCACTGCATGATTTTTACTACTGCCTTACTGTGGTGGGAGCTAATTGCCCCAAGGCCTTCAGAGAACTGTTTAGATCAGCAAAGAGTCCCCTCATCCAGGCCAAATACTCTTAGGTAGTCCTTACAAACTTTTGGTATTTATAGTCTGAATGTGCCCTCCCTCGCCATAGTTGCTGTTTCATGTGTTTTTACTGATAAGCCCCAGTGGGGCCCCTTAGCAGCTGAACTACTGAGTTCTTATCAGTGACAACAGATGAGATGATGATATCCTGTCACAGCTTACCTCACTCATATCAAAACAACTTCACTCTTAAAAAACAGTTTCATTTTTGCTATAAACAAATGGAGTGGAAATTATATCAAACCAACATACAACGGTGTCCCTAGGTCAAGTCTACCTTAAAAAGTTGTAGACCTCTGAGTTCTGTGGGCCAAAGGAAGATTTCCCTTCACACCCTAATCTATAGAAGCAAGAAATTTGTAAGGGTGACTGAGACAGTTGTCCTACAGCTGTTTCAAATAACAAACCCTGTCAAACTAACTTTTAAAGAAAAACAAAGGGTCAATTAATCATAAAGATAGGAGTACAAGGAAACCTCAGAGGGATTGGAAAGCCATCAGAATGTAGTCACTACTTTCTCAGTGACTCTCACTCTCTAGGGCCACATGCTTTCTCATCTTCACTTCTCTGTGTGATACCTTTCTTCTCTGGGGCCAGTATAGCCACTCAGGCCCACCACTACATCATTTTGTGGTTGAGAGCCTGGCAGACATTAACTAGTTCTTGTATCCCTGATTAGCCCAGGTTTTTCAGGTTCACCTCAGACAATTGGCAAAAGCTTGGGTTATGAGGGCACCTGGCTGGCTCAGTCAGTTAAGTGTCCCTCTCTTGGTTTTGGCTCAGGTCATGATCCACAGTTCGTGGGTTCAAGCCCCACATCGGGCTCTGCACTGATAGTGGGGAGCCTGCTTGGGATTCTCTCTCTGCCTCTCCCCTACTCGTGCTCTCTCAAAATAAATTAAAAAAAAAAGAGTTTGGGTTATGGAATTTAAGCATCACTTCCAGGATGCATCCGCTTGGGTAGGTGAGCTATTTGCAGAGTAGTCTGGGGAAGCAACCAAAAAGGCCTACCACCATAGTAGGTTAGGTTACTGCATCACATTAAATCACCAGATAGTTACCAGGTCACCCTGTATTTTCAAGTTAAATATATTTTAGAAAGTGTTTTAATATAGATTGCCATTCATAGTCTGGTAAGGAAGGCATGTACTTACATATATGAAAAGATGTATTTAAAGTTAATGGTCAGAATTTTAACCCCTTATTATATCAATGAATATTTGATAAAAAGCATATTTGATTGCTATTTGATTTACATTTTAGTGCTGGAACAGATAATGCAGATTGTTGTGACAGGGATAGCCAAAAGATTCACCCTTCTCTTCCATAGTGTCAGATTGTTGTTAGGAAGAAGCCGTCTACTTTGGGACTGCGTATCCCAGGCGCTGTTGAATCTAGGGAGAACTGTATCCTGGTTCTTGCCAATGTTGGCACATAGTGCTACAATTAAAGCCACATGTTAAAGATGACAGAGCCTCTGTCAGCCTCGGTCCCTGAATGCCTGTGTGGACCAGGGGCCTTAAGAAAGGTATCCTGGGGACACCTGGGTAGCTCAATTGGTTAAGCAGCTGACTTCAGCTCAGGTCATGATCTGGTGGTTCATGAGTTCTTGCCCCATGTTGGGCTCTGTGCTGACAGCTCAGAGCCTGGAGCCTGCTTCGGATTCTGTGTTTCCCTCCCCAGCTCACATTTTGTCTCTCTCTCTGTCAAAAATAATCATTAAACAAATTTTTTAAAAACCAAGAATTCTGCCCAAGGAAATACCTTAACCATATGCTTAGGACGTACAAATATGCTTGGGAGAGGTGAAAATTTCTCCTAAAATCATTTAAAAGTATACGTTAGTGTTATTCAGTGTATGATTGAAAACCACACAAGAACTTTTTGTTGCCAACCAGTGAAGGATGAAAAGCTTGCCTTGGAATGTAAATCGACTGCATCACTGAGCATACTGTTCAGTTCTGCTGACGTTATTATTTTTCAGGGAGACTATTTTGCTGGAGAAGCAATGTGTTCATTTACATTTTGACATAAGCACCTGAACTTGTCATAGACCAGTACTTTGAGTAACCCTGGTATACATGATCCATATTTGATTTGTTCCTGAGAGCAAGTTGATTTTATTCTTTAAACCAAAGCAACATATGGACATGCTGAAAACAAAACAAAACAAATGGAAACTAACAGTGCAGAAAGGAGGCATAGAATGAAAAGAAAGTTTCCTTTCTCCTTGAGCCCACTCAAATCTGTCACAAATTAATCACTTTCTTGTGTATCCAGTCAGAAAATATTATGAGCATATCTGCATATAAAAATATATAGTTTTAAAATACACACAAATGGAATTAGAGTATTCAAACTCTTTGATACCTTGCCTTTTCATTCAATGTTTCTTAGAAAACTTCTACATCAGCAAATATAGATCTATCCCATCCCATGTGAAGGCTGTATAGTAAGAATATAAATATATCATAATGTAACTAAGTAATTCATTTGTGGACATGTACCACATTTCTAACTTTTTTTTTCTATTACAAACAATATTTTTTTTATTTTTTTTTAAATTTTTTTTCAACATTTATTTATTTTTTGGGACAGAGAGAGACAGAGCATGAACGGGGGAGGGGCAGAGAGAGAGGGAGACACAGAATCGGAAACCGGATCCAGACTCCGAGCCATCAGCCCAGAGCCCGACGCGGGGCTCGAACTCACGGACCGCGAGATCGTGACCCGAGCTGAAGTCGGACGCTTAACCGACTGCGCCACCCAGGCGCCCCACAAACAATATTTCAATGAATAGAATTATACATACAGAAAATTTTGTGTACTATTAAAAATATGTAAGATGTAATCTCTGAGTCAAAGGAATGTATATATGAATATTTACAAGATATTATCAAATTGTCCTTCAAAAAGATGGTTCCCATTCATATTGCAAATGAATATGAGAGTATTTTTCTTATATTTTCTCTACCTTTTATTTTACTTTTTCTCTACTCACCAAAGCAACTACTGAACAGTAACATTTTAGCCAGTCTGATAAGTGAATAATGTTTAGATTTAAACTGTTTGAGTGTGGATGAGCTTTTCTTCCCCTAAGGAGGGCAAGCTTAGGAAAACCAATTGTACCAAGAACATCCAAGGAAAGAGCCTGAGAACTGGGAAGCCGTTTGGAAAAATAGATTTTCTCTCTTATGGGTATAAGGGTTCTCATTTGTTTCTTTCTGCATGTTTCCTCTCTCTCCTCCCCTCCCCTCCCCTCTCTCTCTCTCTCTCTTTCTCTCTCTCTCTCTCTCTCTTTCTCTCTCTCTCTCTCTCTCTCTTTCTCTCTCTCTACTCTCTGTCGGTTTTCTCTGCTGAGTTAGGCACTGGCAAAGACGATGGTGCATTACAGCACCAGTGTTCAAACAAAAAAGAGTGAGTAATATTCTGATTTTAGATCCCCAAGAGCGAAAAACTGATGAGTCCAGTTAGTCAGGGTTGCCACAATATGAACACAGGGTCCTCCATCCTATCCACTGTGGTTTCAGTGGTAAGAGAAGAGAGTGAGTCTAATAACAGAATAGCAGAAAGAGAAATTAAGAAAACAATTCCATTTATAATTATACTAAAAAGAATGAAATACTTTTTACCAAGGACGTGAATGATCTATACACTGAAAACTATAAAGCATTGTTGACAGAAATTGAAGGTGACCCAAACAAATGGAAAAGATATTCCATGCTTATCAGTTGGAACAACTAATGTTAAAATGTCCATACTACCCAAAGCAATATATAGATTCAGTGAACCCTCTATCAAAATGCCAACAGCATTTTTCAGTTGGCTAGAGAAAGTAATACTAACATTTTTATGGAGCCACAAAAGTTCCTGAATACCCAAAGCAATCTTGAGAAAGAAGAGCAAAGCTGGAGGTATCACAGTCCCAGATTTCAAGAAAAAGTAACAATCTGTAATAATCAAAACAATACTGTAGTAGTACAAACATAGACATATAGATCAATAGAAAAGGATATAGAATCCAGAAATAAACCCATGCTTATATAGTCAATCTACGACAAAGGAGACAAGAATATACAATGGCAAAAGGAATCTCTTCAATAAATGGTGCTGGGAAAACTTAATACCTACATGCAAAAGAATGAATTTGGACCACTTTCTTATACCATACACAAAAATAGACTCAAACTAGATTTAAGACCTGAATGTGACACCTGTAATCATAAAAGTCCTAGAAGAAAACATAGGCAGTAATCACTTTGGTAGCAGCCTTAGCATCATTTTTCTAGATATGTCTCCTCAGGCAAGGGAAACAAAAGCAAATGTAAGCATTGGGACCACACTAAAATAAAAAGCTTTTTCCCAGCAAAGGAAACCATCAAAATGAAAAGGCAACCTACAGAATGGGAGAAGATATTTGCAAATGACATATCCAATAAGGGGTTAATATCCACAAATAAATAACTTATACAATACAACACCAAAAAAATAATCCAATTAAAAAATGGGCAGAGGACTCAAATAGACATTTTTCCAAAGAAGACATACAGATAGCCAGCAGACAGATGAAAAGATGCTCAACATCACTGATTATCAGGGAAGTGTAAATCAAAACCACAATGAGATATTACCTTTCACCAGTCAGAATGACTAGTAACAAAAGCACAAGAAATTACAAGTGTTGGTGAGGACGTGGAGGAAAATGAACCCTTGTGCACTGTTGGTGGGAATGTAAATTGATGCCACTGTGGAAATTTTTTAATTTCAAAAAATTAAAAATAGAAATACTATAAAATACAGTAATTCCACTACTGGGTATTTCCCCAAAGAAAACAAAAACACTAACGTGTAAAGGTATATATGCTACCCTATGTTTTTTGCAGCATTACTTACAATAGTCAAGATATGGAAGCAACCTAGGGGTCCATCGAGAGATGAATAAAAGATAAGTGATATATGTATAATATGGGATATTACTCACTTATAAAAAATGAGATTTTTCCATTTGCAACAACATGGATGGAACTAGAGGCTGTTAAGTGAAATAAGTCAGAGAAAGACAAATATCATATGATTTTACTTATCTGTGGAATCTGAGAAACAAAATGAACAAAGCAGAAACAGACCCATAAATGCCGAGAACAAACTGGTGGTTGCCAGAGGAAAGGGGGTGGGAGGATTGGCAAAATGGGTGAGGGGAAGTGGAAGGTATAGAATTCCATTTATGGAATGAATAAGTCATGCCGATGAAAAATAGAGCATAGGGAATATAGTCAATAGTATTGTAATAGTGTTGTATGGTGACAGATGGTAGCTACATTTGTGATGAGCACAGCATAACTTAGAGTTGTCGAATCTCTATGTTGTATATCTGAACTGATTACCATGTGTACCGTTGTATGTCAATATTTCAATTAAAAACGAGAAGGGAGGGATGAGTGGTAGATGAGGAAGATAACTGAAAAGGTATCTATCACACAGACTTCCTATATGCTCGTACACAGTATTAACTCATGACCTACAATTGGTCTGTTTCTTAAATGTTATTCTTCAGTAGTCTACTCTTTATTACAACCAATCTCCCTATTTCTTTTTTACTTCTTCATTACTATTACAAACATGTTCCTCAAATTCATTAAGCCCTTATGTATTTGACCCTTCCTTCCCCTTCCTGTCCATTACCTTCTACCACATGTCTTGTTCAAACCTAAAAATACTGACTCCCTGATCTAGAAAAATTACACATGACCACTGTGAATTAATTCAACCATAATCTTTCTCTGCTATGCAGCTGGACTTCTGAGCACTGCCAAAAAAGTCCCCAAAGCATATTGATTGTTCAGAGCATTACAGTTTTTAAAACTGAAGCAAGATGCTCAGTGCTGCTGGACAGTTCTGTGCCTTCTCCTTGGTTATGCTCTTTCCTCATGCCAAACTTTTAGCCTCTTCTCAAGTCTCACTCTAGGAAACCTTTTTTTCTCTTAATCATACACGGTGTAATGTCATTTCCTTTGCTTTTAAGCATCTGAGGACTCGTCCTCACATTGATCTATAGAATCAAAATTCCTCAGCATAAGATCCTTCATGGAGTGACTCCTGCTTGCCTCCCATTACATCCCACATCCCTTATGTACCCCATACTCCAGCCAAACCAGTAACAGAGATCTCAGGATGCTCCAGGCTCTCTCACACCACTCTGTCTTTGCACTTCCCATTTCACTCATTAGCATGTCATCTTCTCCTTGCTTGGCCTTGGCAAGCTTCTCTTTACCCTTTCTAGTCAGTTCAGGTGTAACATCGTGTGAGAAACCTTGCATGCTGCCCTTCTCCTCCCACACCACATCCTTATCTGTTAGAGTTTGTGTCTTTCTCTTCAAACCCAGAGACCCTTTCCTTGTTTCTCTGCTCCCACCTCAGTCCCAGTCTTTTAATTCTGTGCAAGAATTAGAAGAGATTTTATGACTCAAAAACTAAAAATTGCAGCTGCTACATAACCAATAAATGTTTCTAGAATGAATAGACAGATGAGTCTTTAATGTGAAGAACAAGAAATTCCATTTAGTGATTGGGTGACTAGGATAAAAATGGGGGTGACTTTTAGTATGTAAGATTCTGCCATCCTATTTTATAATATTGTGGGGAAATAGGTTCTACTTACATAAATGCATTAAAAAAAAAGCTTAGGGTGGAAAAGCCATCATCATGGGGTGAAAGCACCTGAGGTTAGCTAGCAAGATATTGTAATGGAATCACAAGTAACTTGTTATATCACGTGTAGGAAATTACTTTCCATCTGACACCAATGACCTTGATCACAAACATCACTTGCCGCTCCCCCCCCCCGACCCTTTGCTTCTTATACAAGTTAATGATTGCTAGCTGATTGTTTTCTTCATGTTTACCACTTGTGTAAGATCTTGTTTTCTTCATGTTCACCACGTGGGTAATATCTTGTGGGCTCAGTAAATATGGAGACAAAACCCTTGCTTGGGGCTCTTGTCTTCTCCCGGACATTAGCCCCTCTGGTATTTAATTCTGCATCCACTTTCTTGCTAGACAAGAGAGAACTCCAGACTCCTAGTCTGCAACATAATATCACTAATATCAATAACTTGAAATTAACACTTAAATGTCTCAATCTGCTTAAAAGAGAGGACTATCCTTTCCTGAAGTTAATTATCTTCAATATTTTTTGGAAAACATTGTTTTTAGTATTTATAGATGTCACATGGGATTGAAACTATAGTATCTCTACTTTCTACTCTCCATTCCCAATAAGGGGATAAGAGAGAGAGATATGCTGACACTTTTAAGGGAAATCAATACCCATGGATTCATCATCACCTACAGAGACAGAGTTGTCCAGGCTGACAGGCTTTACTGCAACCTCCGAAGTAGGTTACAGGCCTACAGCCCTCTGTTAACAGGCCAAGAGGAAGACAGTGTTAACCAGAGCAGCATCAATCAGAACCCTGTGGAAGTAGAGGCAAATAGGCAGATTGAAAGACGACCACAGTTCAGTGTTTCTTAAGCATCTGGGACACTTGTTTAAAATGCTGGTGAGCAGGCCCCATTTCAGTCCTACTAAATAAGAATCTCTGAAAGAGGAGTCTATGAATCTGAATTTTTAAAATTTTTATTTTTAATTTATTTAGAGGGAGTGTGTGGAAATGTGTGAACAGGGGAAGGGCAGGGGGTGGGCGGGGGGGAGAGAGAGAGAGAAAGAGATAGAGTGAGTGTTAAGCAAGCTCCATGCTCAGTGTGGAGCCTGACACGGGGTTGTGGAATCAATCCACAACCCTGGCATTGTGAACTGAGTTGAAATCAAGAGTCAGATGCTCAGCCGACTGAGCTCCCCAAGCACCCCCATGAATCTGAAGTTTAAAAAGTTTTGTGGAGGTGACTGGTGGCTCGGTTAGTTAAGTGTCCAACTTCGGCTCAGGTCATGATCTCACTGCTCTTAGGTTCAAGCCCTATGTCAGGCTCTGTGCTGACAGCTCAGAGCCTAGAGCTTGCTTCAGATTCTGTGTCTTCTGTGTCTCCTTCTCTCTCTGCCCCTCCCCTGCTCACACTCTGTCTCTGTCCCTCAAAAATGATTAAACATTAAAAAAATTAAAAACAAAGTTTTTCTCATGTTTCTTTGGCCCATTCACCTGTGGGAGCACTGATTCAGACATGACTACCCCAGAGCTACCCCAGAGCAGAAGGAAGGATCCCAATGTGCAGATGGGCATTTCAGGCTAAGGAAACCCAGATGCCCTTTACATTGTCAGATTACAAATGTACTTCCCCTGTTTTGACTCTATGCTCACGAAGCACCCTCCAACAATTCAGTTTCCATACAGCTAACCTACTTGAGGAGACTGTGCAGTTACAGCCAATGTGTATTTTAGTTCTTTCACAGTGAGGTTTCTCATTGTAAATTAACAAATAGTTGTGGTTGTTCTATTTAATAATCAATTATAAGCTCTGTTCCTGTGAATCAAAGCCCTGAATCTGATCAATTCTTTAATAATTCTTTCCAATATATTGAGCATCTGGACATGTCAGGCTCGAGAAAGACCCTAGATTACCTCCGTGTGCAAGGTCTTTCTTAAGGAATATCTCTGGCCTCCTCCTCCCAATCCCTTCTCCTTTACCCCAAGTGTCTTATCTTTCTGAAATATTTATGAATGAGTTTGTAGTGGCTTTATCTGAAGAGATTAAATTCTTGTAAAATGTCTAGCTAAGTTCTTCTGTCTGAGTGAAACAGGGCTCAAAAATGATGTTTCTTGGGTTCCTGGGTGGCTCAGTTGGTTAAGTGTCTGACTCTCAGATTTGGCTTAGGTCATGATCTTGCAGTTTCATGAGTTTGAGCCCTGCATCAGGCTTCACGCTGACCGTGCAGAACCTGCTTGGGATTCTCTCTCCCTCTCTCTTCCCCTCCCCCATTCTCTCTCTCTCTTTCTGAAAATAATAAACTTAAAAAAATGATACTTCTTAAGAAACTTGACAGAATCTAGTTCCTATTTTTCCTCTAGGAGTAAGGCCAAACTCTGAAACAGTAGTTTTTAACCAAGGATGAATTTGCCCACCAGGAGACATTTGGCAATGTCTAGTGGCATTTTTGTTTGTCACAATTGGGGGATGTGACTGGTGTCTAGAGTTTAGAGGCCAGGGAGGCCAGCTAAACATTTTACAGTGCACACAACAGCTCCCTACAAAAAAGAGATTATGGTAGGCAAAGGATATATGGGAACTGTCTGTACTTTCTGCTCAGTTTTACTGTAAACTTAAAACTACTCTAAAAATCTATTTTTTAAGAAAAGAGAGTTAGCCTAAAATGCCGATAGTACCAAATTTGAGAAGCCTTGCCCTGAAGGAAGCTAGAAAAGTTCTTTCCTACTTCTTAAACTTCATTCAACTTTTATGACAATGCTAGCTAGATTTGTAAAGGATAGAAATTTTGCATCTAAATGCTTTTAAACTGAGTTCAGATGTATCTCTCTCTCTCTGTTTTGTTCAAATCAGATGATGTTATAATTGAGTAACATATGCTCTACAACATCACCCTTGAGATGAAGCCATTTAGTTTTACCACAAATATGAACCATGCTGAGATGAGAATTGAATTCACTTTTAAAAGACACATTTCTGTCAACAGAGGTAGACTAAATTAGAAGTATAAGATGTTAATGCAACAGAAATTTGGTCTTGGAATCTGGTTATGAGGGATGACCTACTTTGTTGGGGGGGGGGGTTCATTTTTGATTTCCAGAATCTGTGTGTTTCCCTCAGCACATGAGCCTTCCATACCCTCATCTTGTGGGCCATATGGTGCTCTTTGGAATGACTTTCATTTGATTTTCTCCCTTCTTTAGAAATATTTCTTTTATTTTCACTTTGTCAGGCAAAGCTGAGGTCCTTGAATAAGGGTCTTTTGTTTTAATGGTCTTACCAGTAGTGACCTTTGATAATTCCAACAAGATTCTTACCAGAACATTATACCTTTTGGAAAAAAGCAGAAGTGTAACTCTTTTGGTGAAGTTTAGAAAAGCCTTTCTACATAACTTATTTGGATGTAGAGAAATGAATGAATCTGCTCTTCATTTGGACTCAGGTCGTCAATAATTGTGTGTAAAAATTACAGGTTTCATTTGTGTGGTGGAGGAAATGGGCAACAAGTAAGTTAAAGGTTAGGGGTCTGAGAATATAAATGTCACTTCCTGAGGAGTTACTGAACTGCTTACCTCAAGACCATGGAAGAAGGGCATTTGACAACATCAGCTGTGATTTGAATGTTTCATTAGTAAAGATGAGAGAAAATGGTTAACTGCTTTTTACAAGGACAAAGGAAAAATAAATGGTGGAAATTAACTATCTGTTAGTTTTAAAAGATGCCAACAGGACAGCAGGGGAGAATCAGGATTAATTAAAAACAATTAAAAAGTGGAACTCACAAAAAAAAAAAAATGTGGAACTCACTGTACCAAAACAGAGCCTGGTTGCTTCCCAGAAAGGCAGTACCGCACTGTGTTTTATCTCCATCCGTCTTCTCCTTTGGATGTCATCGTTCAGCTTCAGTGTAATGCTCAATTGCCATCGAGGCTGTGCGGACGCACTCTGCTCCTTCTGGCAAGTTGCCTCCACCACTATGTCATCTGTTATATTTGCTCAGGACATTTTCACCATTGCATCTGCCCCCAGATCCACACGCTAAAACTCTTGGTTGGGAAATTGCTTATCAGAAATGTAGACATAGTCATTATCTGTAGGATGACACCTTCTCTTAATGTTTAGTATCTCAGATTAATGGAAAACCTTTCCCAGTTGATGGTTTCATTTCACCTGCACAAAGCCAGGCAGCCTTTGAGTAAGTTTACACATACTGTTTTAGCCAAAAACACACAAATCTTAAATCCAAAATAACTGAAAAGCAATTTAAATCTTTACTGCAGTGGCTCAACCCAGTGTCAAAAGAGGTTTATGTTCACATCACATGGAAAGTAACTTCAAAGCCTCTTTCCCCATTTCTTTCCAACGATCTCACCAGGAATACAAGCTGCTGGGGGAATGTCTCTTCCCTAGCCTCCAAAACTATCTCCACATTCAATTTATGTTAGGCTGAGTACCTCCTACCTGCTTTTGTTCTCTTAAACTGTCCATCATATGTTCTTCAGTTATAATATAGATTAATCTAGACTTTCAAAGTTTTTTTCAATTCTCCTTTCTATCCTTTACAAGGGTCAACAAAATCAAATGCTGAGCACCTGCCAAGCAATGAGGTGTTGCTACTTTGGAAGTGATATTAAAGACAACGGTTATACAAATCCACAGTTTTCCTTTACACATGCACACAACAGCAAGGCACTATTTTTTTTAATGTTTATTTTTGAGAGAGAGAGAGAGAGAGAGAGAGCGAGCACGAGCAGGGGAGGGACAGAGACAGAGGGAGACACAGAAGCAGGCTCCAGGCTCTGAGCTGGGCCCGTCAGCACAGGGCCTGACGAGGGTCTCAAACCCATGAATGAGGAGATCATGACCTGAGCCGAAGTCAGACACGTAACCGACTGAGCCACCCAGGTGCCCCAAGGCACTCATCTTCTTGAAGGAGAAGACTATCAATTCTTATGTCAAATTGTTAAAAGTATGTCTATACAGAATTAGTATTTTGGCGGCCCAGAGCAGGAAAAAGCATTTCAGCATGAAATGAAATTGAAAGAATAATTCCACCCTATAGTAGGCTACTCCTTGAGAAAGTTCTTGAAATGTTCTGATTGGTGCTGTCAATGCCACAGAGTTTTCTCTTTCTTAATGTGTTAATGGCACAATCTCTAGGCAGAAAGAGTGGCATGTCTTCAGGCTTCTCAAAAAGTATCCTCTTTTCAGTTTTTCAGTGAGTTAGTTAACCCTGCAGATGGTTTGCTCCTCTGGGCAAGGTGTTCAGTTGGCCTTCAGAGGATCTTTTCAACTCAGACAGTCCTCCACTGGCTGGGATTCTGAAGATAATGGTCAGCACTCAGGGCTGGGAGCAGATGATGAGAAGCACTGTTTTCCCAATTAGCAAGAACAGAGGGCTTTGTTACTACAGGTCCATTTATATGTGTATTTTGTAAAGGAAAGTATCATTTTGTTAACACATTATCTTTTTTAAAAATTTTTAAAAATTTTTTAAATTTATTTTTGAAGGAGAGAGACAGAACATGAGTGGGAAAAGGGCAGAGAGAGAGAGGGAGACACAGAATCCAAAGCAGGCTTCAGGCTCTGAGCTGTCAGCACAGAGCCTGACATGGGGCTTGAACTCACAATCTGTGAAATCATTACCTGAGTGAAGTCAGTCACCCAACTGACTGAGCCACCCAGGCGCCCCAACACATTATCTTTAAAATCACAAAATTGATAAGTGCTACATTTAGTGTTACATCTGGTAATGTAGAGCTTCAGGTAGCTGGAAGATCAGAGCAAATTGAGTCCATCCTGGAGGGAGAAGGAAAGATGTGCTGGGTCCTGAATAATTACTTAGGGGAGAACTAAAGACCTAACCATGAGCTGTTTTTTACATACTCCCACTTTTCTGAATTGGAAGAAAAAAAAACTCCATGTATTAAAATTTTTGCTCTTTTCTGAATGTTTCCAAATTTTCTACCTATCAACCCAGGAAAAATTTTCTACATATATATTTCATCTTTTAATTACTTATTTTAGAAGGATTGCAAAAAGAATGTATATTTAGCATCAGAGGTTGTCAATAATCCAAAGAAGTGAAGGTATGTCTTCTAGAAACTATAGATGTTCATTATAGAGATTTTGGAAACTACAGAAAAGAGCACCTGTAATCCCACCATTTAGAGATAATCTCTGTTAACATTTTGGTGTTAGCTTGTGTTTTTAAATGTTTTTCCTGAAGAGTGACTCCAGAAGTTTTCTAATATTTTGAACATTTTATTATGAAATTTAACCATCCATAAGTATAATCATTAGTTAATTGTTGTCTGACTGGAAACATATGCCAGAAAAGTTCTTTCTGAGCTGTAGGCACTCATTTATGGTTCTTAATAGCCTCGTGTTTTCTTCTTTCCTACAGCCCTAGTTGCATTTCCTAAAGACTTTCAAAGGGACTATAACAAGTGAAATGGTTAACTTCTGGAAATAAAAAGCCACCTGCTCTTATGAATAGTTTCTGGAAGTCATTCCATATTTTTGTTTGTTTGTTTTTTGTTTTTTAACAACCTCACCCCAGGTCATTTGGAAATGTATGGTATTTTTTTTTTAATCTTTATTTATTTTTGAGAGAGAGACAGAGTGTGGGCAGGGGAGGAGCAGAGAGAGAGAGAGACACAGAATCTGAAGGAGGCTCCAGGCCTCGAGCTGTCAGCACAGAGCCCGACGCGGGGCTCAAACTCATGAACCGTGAGATCATGACCTGAGCCAAAGTCAAACGCTCAACTGACTAAGCCACCCAGGCGCCCCGGAAATGTACAGTATTCTTAAGTTGCAGCCTTATGGAGTTTTGAGGATATTTTTCTATTGCTAACATAAAATGTTCACAATAAATGCACACATACTTTTTTTGGTCAACAAATAGGATGACTCCCTATTTTAACACCAGAAAGATCTGTTTCCTGACAAGATAGTAAACCTTCCATTAGTGTCATATTTAAATTTAAGGACTTTTATTTACTAATTATTTTATTTTTCGTATGTCTAATATACCTTAAAAAATGAAACATTGGAGTTATAAAAACCAGCATATTTGAAAGTGTTATATTTATTAATAAGCTATTTTGATTTAACAGCATTCTTCTTGCTCCACTCCTAAGTATTTAAAGGCATTTTGAAGACTTTCATGTCATTCTCCATTGCCACTTTGGAATTTTTGCTGTCTCACATTTCTCTAAAAAACAAAGAGTTATTTTTAGATTCATATTGTGCAGCTGTACCACCTTCTGGCCGTAAACAATATAATCATCACTGTTCTTCATGTCACTGATACACACTCTTTCAGGATTTTATTCTTTTTTTTATTGTTTACTTATTTATTTTGGGAGAGAGAGAGAGAGAGAGAGAGAGAGAGAATGTGTGATGACTGGGGAAAGGGCAGAGAGAGAAGAAGAGAGAGAGAATTCCAAGTAGGCGCCATGATGTCAGTGCAGAGCTCGATGTGAGGCTCAAACCTACAAATTGTGAGATCATGACCTGGTGGGCCAAAACCAAGAATCAAATGCCCAACTGACTGAGCCACCCAGGTGCCCCCTCTTTCAGAAGTTTAATATTTGTGTCAGTTACCGTGTTACCTCCAATTCCTGCCATAACCTTGGAAGAATTCAGTTTCCAAAGGAAACAGTACATCCCGTAGATGAGGCTTAGTTTCATAATCATTTTAAATCAAATTACTTTTGTCTATTTAATCAATATTCTTTCTTGGAATTGTTAACTAAACACAACTTTGATATTCGCCTCCACAACCAAATCTTCCTCTCCTTTCACTCTCATTTGCTTTTATTAAATCTGCTCTTTCATTAACTGAGACCAGTAGGTCTTAGATTGTTCTCTTTAATTCCATTTGATCAGTTCCCTTTTGGCTTTTCTTCTTCCCTTTATGGCTTAAATACTGTGGTCAAATTATTTCAACTAGTCCTTCCCAGTGTCTCAAAGTCTTACCAACTTGTGTTTTTGTTCTGATATATTGTGTAGGAAAACCCACTGCTCCTGGGTGTTGTCTTTACTCTGTCACTGCAACCTCTTTTGACACCAGATGTTTTCCCCACACCAAGAAATTCTGGGACGCTAGCTCTGTGCCCTACAATTTAACTCAATTCTAGCACTACCCACCCAGAGATAGAATCAGATTCCACAGTAGAGGCTCAGTCTCTCAAGACTGCCTTCCACTTCAGTTGCTAGTCGCCAGTAGTAGGTCTCCATATTACCCACAACTTCTGTCCAACTTGGCAACAGATTGGAGGTTCCCATGATCTTCTTCTTGGACTAGATTATTTTCCAGGACAACTCATAGAACTCAGAGAAACATTTACGTATATCCGTTTATTAAAGGTTACAGATGAACACTCAGACAAAGAGATAAAAAGGGTGAGATCTGGGAGGGTCCTGAGCTCAGCAGCTTCTATCCCTGTAGAGGTGAGGTACACCACTCTCCTGGTACATGGGTATATTCACCAACTTGGAGCTCTCCAAAAAAACAGTATTAGCATTTTATGGACACCCCTTATGTGGCCAGGATCAATTATTAACTCAATGTCTAGTCCCTCTTCTCTCCCTGGAGAATGGGACTGGGGCTGAAAGTTCCAAGCTTCTAACATTGGCTTGTTTTTGTTTTTGTTTTTATGAACAGACCCCATTCAGGAGTCATCCTGCGTCACTTTATTAGAACAAATTTTTTTTAAATCCCCCCAATTTCATATATATTCTAATATTATATATGCACAGAATAAATATATATTTAAACAAAAAGCTGTAATATCATATTGGAGATTTATAATATAAGAAACTGTAATACATGTGACAACTGTAATATAAAGTTTGGGGTGGTACATGGACTTACACAATTGTCAGATTTTTACATTTTATGTGAAGTATAAAATATTAACTCTAAGCAGACTGTGAAACAAATTAAGGATGTATATTATAAAAAAAAAAGAAAGAAAAAGAACAAAAGATACTCTTATCACCCAGGAAATTACAAAGGACTTGAGAACCCTATGTCAAGAACCAGGGTCAAAGACCCAAATATTAGAACAAAAGGTGGTCCTAGTGCTCTTATCACTTAGGAACTTACAAGGTTTCAGGATCCCTGTGTCAGGAATGAGGGACAGAGACCAATATATATCTTTTCTATTACCTCACATATGTGAAGCCACATTTCTCCATTATTCATCCATTTACCTTTTCTCCTCCTACCTGAAGACTTAGGAAGCCTGCTGAAAAAAAAAGATCTCAAAAACTTTTCAGATTGGAGTTTGTACAAATGTATGATTTCCAATATCCACTGAGCCTTTTATGTAGCCTTGAATTCCTTGTTCTTGGAAAGATCACTTTCCCACTTCCCACCACTATCTTCAACTCAGTACCTCACTTTAACTCAAGTCCCCCACCCCGTCTTTCTTGGCAGAGGGCCTTGTCTTCTACTTCCTAGTGAGAAGAAACTAACAAGTCCTCTCAGCTTCCTTTTTTGCTTACTTCCCATTTCACAGGATGAAGTGTTTTCTTCCTAAAACAAATCCCTCACAATGACTATTGGTTTCTCCAAAGATTTGCCATTATTTACTTTTTCAGGTTTTTATAAACATCTCTTCCTCATGAGTAAAATGCTTATCTCCATTTCTTCTGAACTGTTACTAAAGTCTGTAACATATGCTTTTTATGCTTTTCTTTATTTTCCAAGTTTTTTATGTATTATGTCACTATATACAAAAACAACTCAATGTAATACAATCCATTCTGTCTCTCACCTTGAGCAAATTTCTTGAAAGAATAATACCATTATATACCGAATATTTATATTTTCTCAGGGCTCCTAGGTGGCTCAGTTGATTAAGCATCCGACTTCGGCTCAGGTCATGATCTTGCGATTCGTGGGTTCGAGCCCTGCGTTGGGCTCTATGCTGACAGCTCAGTGTCTGGATCCCGCTCCAGGTTCTGTGTCTCCCTCTCACTCTGTCCCTCCCCCACTTGTACTCTGTCTTGCTGTCTCTCTCTCTCAAAAAAAAAATACAATTTTTTTTTACTGTTTATATTTTCTCACCTCTAATTTGTTATTCAGTCCCATGTCACCATGTCTCTGCTACACTTTGTCATGCCTTTGCTCACAAAAGTCACCGATAATTTTCTAAATAAATACATTAACACTTATTCCTTCTTTTTCTTACTTGACTTTTCTATGCCATGTGTTCAGGAGTCTTGTATTCTCTCTCCTACTTTACATGGTCTCCCTGGGTGATAGCATCCACATCCATGGCTTCCAGGGATACAGTCACACTAAGGATATCCAGGGTTTTGTCTTCTTTGAGCTCCCAAATTAGATCTTAACTCTCCATTGATTATCTCTTCATGGGTATGGAACACAAAAGGGTTAGAATGGGACCAGTCATCTCCTCATTCAAATCTTCTCTTCCTTCTTTGTTTTCTATATTGATGACTAGTAATGCCTGTATCCCATCTTCCAAGCCAGAAGAACCATTCTAGTCTACTTTGTTTTCCATATTCAATCATTTACCAAATCTATATTGTTTCTGACAAATACATGTAGAATATGTTATATAATTTTCCTTTTAATCCTAACTGTCCCATTTTACTATAGAGCAATTGCTTTCTAACTCTCTTTGGTAAGTGGCTACTCAATTTTAGCAAATCACCAGCTCTAATAGAGGAAACTTAATGGCCAGGCTTCTATTAGTTAACCCCATTTCCTAAATATGAATGGTAATCCAGGTTGGGCCATCAGATTCTTTCTTCTAAAAATCTGAAATATTTTTGAATAGAGGGACAGAGAGACCAAGAGTTGGTGGAACTGATACACAGTAATGGTGCCACTTTAGGTAGACTGCCCACAATTCCTATAGCACCCTTGGTTCTGTCCATTGTCTTAGTTGTTAATAACTTCCTCAAAGAAATGAGATAACATTTTACAGCAAATTTCCTTTTTTGTTAATTTTAGCCCATTTGTTCATGTTCCTTAAAACCAAAATATCCTTAAAGTATGCCCCCAGGTTTCTAATACTGCTATTGGAGTTCTCTTTCTGAAATGAGAGGTAGGTCTTATTTCTCTTCTTAAATTATTTCAGAGATACACCATGGCCTAGCATGTAAAATGAAAATTCCATAGCTAAGCATGAAAGAACCTTCGAAATCTGGGTTCTACTTCCTTCCTTGTGTTATTACCCAATACTTTCTGTGTATAGTAGTAATTCCAGCCCCAACACTTGTGATTCTGGGATCTTCTGTGTTGGGCAGGCAGCTGAGCCCTGGCCATGCCTCCCTTCCTGCTCAGTACTTTGGGTCTCCTCTCCCCTCCAGTGAATCCCCTCACTAATCTCCTCTAACACTCTTGGGTGCAGTCAGTGCCTTCTTCCCCTCTGTTCCCACAGCACATTCTTACTTCTGTAAGTGCTTATGATGCCAGAGGGTCACTATTGGTTTACATGCTTATTGACCTATCAGACTGGAAACTCCTTGGTGGCAAAGACATCTGGCCAAGGAGTCCATGTACCTCTGGAGGCATCGTCATGGGAAGGAAGATGACAAAAGATCAAAGACCCTTAGAAAGGTTGGAGAATGATGGTGGCCTTGTAAGCCTGTCAGGCAGCTTCCAGGGCAAGATACACCCTGACAGAAAAATGTATCATGATATCAGAAAAGAAAAGAAAAAAGAAAGAGAAAAGGAAGGAAGGAAGGAAGGAAGGAAGGAAGGAAGGAAGGAAGGAAGGAAGGAAGGAAAGAAGGAAAGAGGGAATTACTACATTTGAAGTTTTAGCAACTAAAAGTAGTGCTTCTCTAATTTGGAGCTATAGGGTT
Organism: Felis catus; assembly: GCF_018350175.1. Lineage (NCBI taxonomy): Eukaryota > Metazoa > Chordata > Mammalia > Carnivora > Felidae > Felis > Felis catus. Next base: position 65,332,566 of record NC_058372.1, on the reverse strand, counting down.
AACAACACAGAAAAAAACCTGTATGTCAGTATGGTGATAGCAGAAATGCAAGAGTCTGTGGCATGAGCATGGGGGATGTGAGGAGGAGTGGGATGACAGTTTAGGGACATATGCAGGACGTACTAGTGATGGCTGAATAAAAATTCAGGCACCACTAATTTGGCTTCTGGACACCAGAAGATCTTTACTGTTACTGGGCCCACATCACTGCCCTTTTTTGTAACCATTGCTGAGGTGACTAAAGAAAAGATCCAAATATCCCACAAATGATTTCTAGAAACAATGAGAACAGCTATTTGCACTCGGGACCTCTGTTGTTTAAGAGTTAGGAGAGATTGGTCAAGGATATTGAACAGATGAGTGAGTCAGTCTGAACACAAGGAGTGTAAGTATGTGACTAAGAAACCAAGGAGTACAATATGTTGAACAGAGGTTAATTAAAATATAAGTTTGGCAAGCACTAAAATTTTGGACTGCCTTAAAACTTTTTAAATGTTGCCACTTTAATATGCCCTTAGGTTTCTACTTATTTCTTTAATTACCATCTGTTAAGTGAACAGTGATGAAGAAGTAAAATAAAGTTTTCCCAGAGTTTCGGTATTAAATCTGCCTTAAAAATTCACTCATCTGTGAAACTTCACTTTATTTTTATTTTATTTTTAATTTTTTGGCTATTGCCTATTCTGTCCAGGCCAGCTACTTTTGGGTGTTTACTTATTCCAATATTCTCAGTTTTATGATGGTCACTATAACCACCATTTTAATATTCCCTGTGATGTTGCAGATGAAAAGTCTGAATCATTCTTATCTTGTGAAAATCATCTGCTAGGTTTGATGATGAAAAGGAAAGTGATTTTAAGAGCCCAGTATGGATGTACTTGTGCAGTTAGCATTTTAATATCTACCAACTGTGAATTTGATTTTGGCAGAACACATTGTCACCTTTATGGATATTTTAGTAGTGGCTGTTGATTACATGGTTTGACATTTTTTCTAGTATTATATTTATTAAAATGAACTATATTAAAATGAAGCAATCATAATGTTTACCACCACTCTGTGATATAAAAGGTAAAGGAGATTTCCGATTATTTGGTTTTCTACAACCTGGGTAGGAAACAGTAATATGGGTGCATTTTGATATAGCAAATTCGCTAGACAGATTTCCAGTTTGTCCTTTATCTACTGAAAACCTGCACCTAGGAGAAGTAAAAATGAATTAAATCCAATATAACCAGATTATATTAACTGCATAGAAGTCACAAGAAAAATCAACACTTTGGGGTTCCATTATAAAGTAAAAGAGATAAGCCAGCTGCTGAGGAAATGAGATATAAACCCCATGAAGACATAGAACTATTTTTTAGACTATGCCTGCCCTAAGGATTAGATTTAGATCAAATAGCTTGTTCTTAATGCCTTCCACCAATCTTGCTAGCCTTCTCATTGACAGGCACTTTGCCCCAACTCCCAAGTTTCCAGTTTTCCCTAAGTATCCAAATACTACATGTTTCTGATAGTCCAGTTCAATCTTATTTCAACTGGCCTCAAGTCTTGATGACTTCTGTCCCATCAGAATTATTTCACTAATTGGTGAACTGTGTATAACTAGCAGTTAAGTATATGCAGTACAGTATTGCTCACTATTGTGGCCTGTGTCCACATCTTTATTCTCTATGTAGATTGTAAACTTTAGAAGGCAGGTATCATGTTTCATACTATTGCACTGTCCACCCCAAGAAAACCCTGCACATATGTCTGGCATATATTTATTACTTGAGGTATGGCTTCCTATAGGCTTGCTGAAAAGAAGGGAAGAATGTTATAAAAAGATGATCTGGATTAACTAAATTAAATCTCCCTGCAGGATGGATTATTAATACTCATGCAATTCATTTGCTGACGCTTGAATTTGTACCATTTTTCAAAGAATGGGGAAGAAACAGGAAATAGTGGTAGTAGGGAATCAACAGGGAAGAATTCTATATAGATTCCCATTAATTCTGACTACTTTTCCTTAAGAAAGTTCTGTCTGTCTTAAATATGATTTATAAGTTGCTATACTTATACTTATACTTATACTTATCACTGTTGTATGAAAGCACAGTTTCTTCTGACAGCTGACTACCAGTTCATTAAATTTGCAGCTTGTTTCTTTTTTTCCTTCTTTTTATCCAAAGCAAATAGTCATTATTTTTTCTATTTCCTGTAACAGTTATTGCTACCATTAATCTATCCAATAAGTTCTACAGAGAGACATAAATCTGCCCCCAGTACCAGATAAGACAGATCCTCAAAGAAATAGATACTTAAATTAAAAATGACGTAATTTTAAGCTAGATTACAGTCTTTAAAAAAATTGTATTTCAACTTATTTGACCATCCATGACTCCATTCACACGCTCCTGTACATTTATTTAAGAAATAACAAATAACATACTCTATAAGGTAAGTAAATGAAATTGAAGACATTCTATTTAATCTAGCATTTCAGTTTTAAAATATGGCACTTCCAAAATTTGAAAGCAACCAAGATGTCCTCAATATGTAAATGTATGAACAAACTGGTATATACAATGGAATATTATTCCACTATTTTTTTAATTAGCAATTGAGCCCCAAAAGACATTGAGGAAACTTAAATGCATATTGCTAAGTTAAAGAAGCCTGAAAAAGCGACATACTGTATCATTCCAACTATGTGACATACTGGAAAAGGCAAAACTATGGAGATAGTAAAATAAAAAGATCAATGATTGCCAGGAGTTCACAGGAAGGAGGAAAGGTGGGATGAACAGGGGGAGCACAGGACATTTTTAGGGCAGTGAAAGAATTATGTATGATACTGTAATGGTAGATAGCTGGCATCATACAGTTGTTAAAACCCACAGAATATACAACACAAAAAGTGAACCGTAATATAAACTATAGACTTTATTTAATATATTAATATTGGCTCATCAATTGTAACAAACATACTACAGTAATGCAAGTTGTTGCTAATTGATGAGACTGGGATAAGGAAGGGGGTGAGGAGGCATGAAAACTGTCTGTCTTTTTTTTTTTTTAATCTTTTTTTTTTATTTTTTAAGTAGGCTCTATGCCCAACATGGGGCTTGAACTCATGACCCTGAGATCAAGAGTTGTGGGGTGCCTGGGTGGCTCAGTCAGTTAAGCGTCCGACTTTAGCTCAGGTCATGATCTCACGGTTCGTGGGTTTGAGCCCCACGTTGGGCTCTGTGCTGACAACTCAGAGCCTGGAGCCTGTTTCAGATTCTATGTCTCCCTCTCTCTCTGCCCCTCCCCTGTTCATGCTCTGTCTCTGTCTCAAAAATAAATGAACACTAAAAAAAAATTTTTTTTTTTTAAAGAGTTGCATGCTCTACCAATTGAACCAGGCAGGTGCCCTGAGAACTCTGTACTCTCTGCCCAATTTTTCTGTAAACCTAAAACTTCTCAAAAAGTAGTCCATTAAAAACAAATATGGGAACATGATTTTTTTTCTCATTTTATATGCAATGAGTTGTATTCTTTAGTTCAATATTTTGTTAATCTCTAAGATAACTGAACTTTATAAGGGCTAAAGTTGTTAATGACTTGTTCAGATGAATTTTAAAATCTGAGTATAAAAATGAATGTTACAGTGAGTGTGTTCAAAGGTTGTGTTGTCAAAATACATAAAGCAGTGGGCACAGAAGGATGGTTGATAAATATTATTTGAGAATATGCTATAGCACACCCAGAATCTGCAAGCTGTCATGTGTGGGTGCATCAACTCTCGTCTGTCATCCTTAATCTAGTGTCTCCTTCTCTAGCTTGTCAGAGCAGTGAATGGACTTTTGTTTGAGGGGAAATAAATGTCTCTTGTTTCATCTGTAGTCATATTTTTAAAAATGGATCCTGACTTGTAACATTTGGGGAGGCTAGTGTGTATATGGAAAGGATTTCAAAAATGAATGACTTAATTATGGTAATTTTACACTATTGAAATTAATTTTATACTATTTAACATTTATTAAATGTTCAGTTAATGACAGGCATTGACAAAATGCTTTTATAAGCATTCATACAGCATTTACTTAACAAATATCTAATAGGTGGCCACTAAGTGCCAGGCATTATTTATTTCTCATTATAACTCCGTAAAATGAAAGTTCTTATTATTTATATTTGCTGTTGAGGAAATATATTTTCAAGCTTAATGAAAATTTCCAATGGTCATGTAGTTAGAAACTGGAAGAGCCAGAATTCTGACTTCACACTCACCTGAATTTGACTCATACTACATCAAACCTAGAATTTTGAAGGTATATTACAGGGCACCGCTTTATTCTCATATATGGAACAGGCAAGGAGATAAGTTAAGTGAGAGATAAGGAAAGAGATAAGAATCAGGTCATTTCATTCTAAAAGTTATACATTTTGGGGGCACGGTGCTTTAGTGGCTCAGTAGGTTAAGCGTCCGACTTCGGCTCAAGTCATGATCTCGATTCCTGAGTTCAAGCCGCACATTGGGCTCTCTGCTGTCAGTGCAGAGCCTGCTTGGATCCTCTGTCTCCTTCTCTTTCTGCCCCTCCCAACTCATTTGCAGGTGTGCATTTTTTTTCCTATCAAAAGTAAGTATATTTTTTTTTAATTTTTTTTTTCAACGTTTATTTATTTTTGGGACAGAGAGAGACAGAGCATGAACGGGGGAGGGGCAGAGAGAGAGGGAGACACAGAATCGGAAACAGGCTCCAGGCTCCAAGCCATCAGCCCAGAGCCCGACGCGGGGCTCAAACTCACGGACGCGAGATGGTGACCTGGCTGAAGTCGGACGCTTAACCGACTGCGCCACCCAGGCGCCCCAAGTATATTTTTTTAAAAAGTTACACATTTTTGCCACATTTTGGTAAAATCTTTGAAGTTCCATTAATTTCTCCTTCTCCCAGTTCAACCTTAACTGGCAGTATGTTGGTAAATGTTTAACAACTGGCTGTCTAATATGAAAAGCCCTGATTTATAGCATTTACCAACTTCTGTGGAAGTTTACTCCTACCATGGCTGATACTAACATGACAAAGCTGAACACAGAGTTGGGAGGAGACATGCACCATTGGTTCATTTAGCCTGGCTTCAATATACCACTGTTTATATCCTGTCAAAATGGGCACTTACTAGTTGAGAAGTGATAAATTCCTGAAGGAAACTGTTTTGAGGATTGGAAGATTGAGGCTTTATAATATTTTTTGGTACACTGGGTTTGTTCCTTGAAAAAAATCTAGAGAGAAGAAACAGTTTTCCCCAGGAGATTTTATGGTATTCCATTCAAGGACCTTGAATAGTTTCTCAGGTGATGAGCTGATCTCAAAGTTCTGGAATTAAAAACAAGGAATGTGTCCAGCTACATAAGCCAGAGGTAGATTTTTGATATTGTTGCCAGATGATTTGCTGAATTAATTCTTTGGATTGGTGATGGCCTCTAGCATCAACTGGTCAAGAGGAACAAGTAATGAAAATAGGGAATAAAAATATTCCTAGAAACTCACGTATAAAGGGCTTTAGTTTATAATGTACATTCAGCATTCCCAGTAGGAGCTGATACTGGGAAAAGTGCCACACCACTCTGGCCTCTGCATTCTGGCACAACAGTGCTGTGCTGGAAGGAACTGCTATCTGCAGCAACTTTCAGCCCTCCGTTTATATACTGCCTCAGGACTCAACCGCCAGGAGGAGTGCAAGCACAGGAAGCATGGGTATATCCTGAGGTGATGGTAGGGGGTGGGGTGTTCTACAAGCTGCAGGGAACTCACCCAGGCCCAACCTCCTAACTACAATAAAAGCCAAAACCACTTGTTCCTCACTTGGCTCAACCATTCCAGATCAAGCTTGGGTGCTTGCCACGCTGTCCCCAGAAAATCTTACTCTATGATTAACAAACCTCTTCATATCCTCTGGGTACGTGCGTGTCACCATCAGTCTTGATACCCAGACCAATATCAAGTTTGGGATTGATTTCTCCCTTGATAGGACAACCACAAAACAATAAAACTAAGTCTATTTATTAATAACTAAAAGACCAGAAGATCTATGGAATCTTTATAGTCACACATTTATGTGGTTTGCACCAAGGGAGGGAACACCCCCAGCTTTCTTACTGGCTTCTGAGTGGGGCAGAAAAAGGAAGGGAAGTGTGAGACCTGAAAGCTGCTAGTGGCCAAATACCAAAGCGGAGTCTTTGAATTTAGATATAAGATAGTCCAATATAGTTTAGCTTGAACTTAATGTGCAGAAGGGCATGGGTAGAGTAATATCTAGATAATAGCCATTTGCACTGGGTGATAAGTATGTGGAAGCTTACTACCCTGTTCTCTTTTCATATGACCGAAATTTTCCATAAGTTTTTGAAAAGTATAGTCCAGTCTAATATCACAACTTCAGCCTCTCATCCAACTTAAGCTTCTCACTTTTCGCCAGCATGGGCTTGATTCAGATTCAGAAATCTACAGAACAGAGTGGGGTATAATCCATTTCCTTTCCATTTCTCGACTTCCTCTCTGTGGCACTTCTGGCTGCTATCTTGAGAGCTGGGAAGAGAAAGTGAGGACTGACAAGGTTGTGGTCCAGCACTGGTGTGCTCCAGAGTGTGGGAGGTGCCCAAATGCTGAGTGCTGGGTCACGTTTATGGATGCACACAGACTTTGTGAATCCTTTCACTTGGGCCTTCTTGTAGCCCCAATTCCAAGGTGAGAATGCAATCTCTGGCTGGCCATTTACAACACCCGCACCCACACCCACCTCCATCCCCTCCAATTGTAATCCTTCTGCCAGGGATGCCTACACCTGGAAGGAAGTGCTCTAGAGCAGAGTCTTGATCAACAGAAACCCATGATAGGAGTGCTGTTTACATCCTAAGCATTCTGTGTTCATCCTGCCTTGGGGGAATCTACAGACTGCCTTTATCCCTTAGTCTTCCCCAGGTGAGAGTCCAGTGCAAGTCCTTATGACACTACATCCCAGCTAACCAAGGGAGTATCTGTAAGAATCGGAGGCTGTGGGGCCAGCAGATTTCTGCAGCTTAACAAACATCCCTCAGGAGTGGGTGGTCACCCTCCCTGGTCTTGGCAAGTGCTCATGTCGCCCATGCATGGCTCCCTGGAAGCTCTCCTCACATAGCTTGTTGTGGAGCAAAGTCAGCTCTTTTCTTACCCCCAAAGGGTGATACACTGCATTCTGGCAACTGTCCCCAGAGAAAATCTTTACTCCTAACCTTCCCACAGTCCCTTTTTCATAAATACCCTAGAAGTGGAGTGTGGAGTTATAGGTGGCCAAACTGTGTTTTGGATTACCACTTAGCAAATTTTGTCTAAATGCTCTGGCATCTCCTTTTAGAATATGCAGACAATTAACACTCTTCCTTATCAGCTTTGGGGCCTCAGCCAAAATTCTAAAACAACAGGGAATTCACACTTAGCGTCCTCCCTCTTGCATTTGCGATCATTTTAAGGCAATGTTGCTCATGACATTTCAGGGGAAAAAATGTATTATAAAATGTGTTTGTTGGTGGTTTTGTAAAACCTCTTAGGAATTAGTAAGAATCCTATTTGGGTGATAAACACTTATAGGTACATGACACTGATAGAGAGACGTGAGCATTCACAGAAAATGGCTCGCAATTTCCATCTACAGATTACTGGACTCAAGTGATTTTAAAGCCTGGGAGCTAAAGAAATCAGTGAGAGTTGGGGAAAGTCTACCTATTACTACTCTACTGAATACTACTAAGAAAAATCTTTGTTGCGTGAAATCATGATCTAGAACCTCATTCTTTTCACACCAGATACAGAAAAAGAAGCAAAAACAAAAGGATTGGAGGGGAAGATGCCATTGCCCTGTGCCTACCAATGTTTTTGTCCAAACAAAAAAGGCAGGACCTAGTGACAGCCCAGATACTCCTAAAGACGAAAGATGAAACTGAGAAAGGTACCTGTTTGATATCATTCTTATTAAAAAGGGGATTTTCAAGTCAATTTACATATAGCTCCTACCTTGTGTTCACTAAGAGAACTAGTCTTTTATCAAATGGTGTTTAGATGTTTCAAGGCATTTTTTGTGACAAAAACAGAAATCTTTTTAAGTTCTACCTTTCAGCCATGAGTCTTAAACGGTTCAGTTGTGGTGTGTGTTTGTGGGGGGGAGGGAGGGGAAGGGGGAGCAGTTCTTCTTTTCAGTGCCATCTGGATGGCACTGTTCACTTTGACTCTGGGGATCAGAGTATGAGGTGAACCATCTGGATTCTTTTCCCCTCCTGGTGATATGTTAGAAGGTACTTGGCACAGAGGACAGATTTGCATGGAAGCAAAAATAATAAGGTAAGAAATGAGAGACCAGACCTTTGCTTTTAGACCCTGCTCCACAGAGCATGCAGGGGCCACCCCAGGGACCTGGGCAGGGGAGGGCCTGCAGCTCAAGTGTAGTTACCCACACAACCACCAAAGCCAGGCCATTAAAAAGAGCTCTTTTACAGATTAAGCTTTTGCTTTCCTCTAAAGAAAACCTGTTACTTCACAAATAATAATACTAATAATAATAATAACAATAGTAATAAGTTTTGGAAACAATGATATGTTTCAACTCTTATATGTCCTAGGAGAGGGGTTCAGAAGGAGTGAATGATTTGCACAAGTTCATGGCAGGGCTGTACAGGAATCCAAACCTCCTGACAAACCTCAGTGCACATACGTACAGTTGTGCTGGCCTAGCACAACCCTGCCCTACTCTCCCCCCACCCCCCTACCATGCAGGGAGCCACAGAAACAGCACCTTCTGAGGTGAACAGACTTCTGGGTTAGTCATTTTCCCCTCATTCCATCTTGATCCTTCTGAATGTCAGCGAAAGCCAGGAATGAGTCTTCTAAAACAAATCTCTCTCATGTCTTTTTTTTCTTGTTTCCTTTGTGTGTCTGTCACTGAATAATTCTTCCTGAGCCTGCTCAGATCTCTGAAATCCCTGAACCTGTATTGAGGAAAAACAAGGGAACAAAGCTGCCTGTGTGCACATGGATATGTGACTTCTGGCATTTTGACATTACCGGAATGAATCCGAATTGAGATCTTTCCAGTTGAGGAGTAAACTCCAGAGGCAGAGGAAGGGGAATTGAAAATCAGGAAGCTTCCATCTTCACTTAATAGATTGTTATATAGAAATCAATATAACAAGTGTGCCAGTCAAATGAGATAAGGTTTGTGAATTGTTTATTACCTCTGATGGACAAACAAAAACAAGACACCCAGAGGCACTAGTGCGGGTGTCCCAGGTTTCATGATACCTGGTTCTAGTCTTGGCTCTGCCCCCAACTAGGAGTGTGAGAAGGTCACTTCACCTTTCCAGGCCTAGTCACTTCCTCTATAAAATGAGTAGTTACTGCCAGCATTGGTAATTTGGGATTCAATCACACTTAGGGAGCTAAACCAGATTTCTGGCACTGCTGCTTTGTAAGGCTGCTTTTGACCTAAGCATATGCAATGCTAAATATAATGTTTGAACTGCATTTCTGTCTCTGTTTATGGCTTCTTTTACTAAGCTGAGATGAGCCTGTTTGGTTTAAGGCTTGATAGCCTGGGTGTGTTGAGCACGTTCAAACGGTACTGCCTGTAACTGCAGCCTTTCTGGAATTGGCTATGGAAAAACAGCAGGAATCTCAAGTGAGGCTATACTCTTAATAACTAGATAAACTGCAAAATCAAAAGTCCTTATTAACTGAATGGTATGTATGAATATCTGGGCTGAAATACTTATATTTACAAAGTAATAGCAACTGAGCAGCAGGAACCTTTCCATCCCTGGGCAAAGCTGCTTAGGGACTGAATAGCCCTCTTTAGTGTCCTCTCCCCATCCAGAAGGTGATTACCACAGGCAGACTCTTGAACAAGCTCACTAGTTTTCTTCTAACCAGCTGTATAGATGCTCAGCAGTCTGTCACCAACAAGGATCACATGTGTCCCTCTTTTGTGAACTAAACAGCTCCCCACCAACAGCAAGATCTGGGGCCAGAGCCTGCCCACTGCTTCCAGCACAGTCTGAGATGCTGTCCACTACTGATGACGGAATTGCACAGGGAAGTGATCTTGGCAGAGCCAGGGTGTGATGAAAGACCTCTAGTTTTGGGTGGTTTTATTTATTTTATTTTTATTTTATTTTATTTTATTTATTTTTTTTAATTTACATCCAAGTTAGTTAGCATATAGTGCAACAATGATTTCAGGAGTAGATTCCTTAGTGCCCCTTACCCATTTAGCCCATCCCCCTCCCCCACAACCTCTCCAGTAACCCTCTGGTTGTTCTCCATATTTAAAAGTCTCTTATGTTTTTGTTCCCCTCCCTGTTTTTATATTATTTTTGTTTCCCTTCCCTTGTGTTCATCTTTTCTGTGTCTTAAAGTCCTCATATGAGTGAAGTCATATGATATTTGTCTTTCTTTGACTAATTTCACTTAGCATATACCCTCCAGTTCCATCCACGTAGTCACAAACAGCAATATTTCATTCTCTTTAATTGCCGAGTAATACTCCATTGTATATATATACATTCATCCATCGATGGACATTTGGGCTCTTTCCATACTTTCGCCATTGTTGATAGTGCTGGTATAAACATTGGGGTGCATGTGCCCCTTTGAAACAGCATACCTATATCCCTTGGATAAATACCTAGTGATGCAATTGCTAGGTCATAGGGTAGTGCTATTTTTGGTTTTTTGAGGAACTTCCATACTGTTTTCCAGAGTGGCTGCACCAGCTTCCATTCCCACCAACAATGCAAAAGGGATCCTCTTTCTCCGCATCCTTGCCAACAACTGTTGTTGCCTGAGTTGTTAATGTTAGCCATTCTGACAGGTGTAAGGTGGTATCTCATTGTGGTTTTCATTTGTATTTCCCTGATGATGAGTGATGGTGAGCATTTTTTCATGTGTCTGTTGGCCATCTGAATGTCTACTTTGGAGAGGTGTCTATTCATGTCTTTTGCCCATTTCTTCACTGGACTATTTGTTTTTTGGGTGTTGAGTTTGATAAGTTCTTTATAGATTTTGGATACTAGCCCTTTATCTGATAAGTCGTTTGCAAATACCTTATCCCATTGCATCGGTTGCCTTTTAGTTTTGTTAATTGTTTCCTTCACTGTGAAGAAGTTTTTTATTTTGATGAGACACCAGTAGTTCATTTTTGCTTGTGTTTTCCTTGCCTCCAGAGACGTTTTCAGTAAGAAGTTGCTTCGGCAAAAATCAAAGAGGTTTTTTCTTGCTTTCTCCTTGAGGATTGTGATGGCTTTCTGTCTTACATTGAGGTCTTTCATCCAATTTGAGTTTATTTTTGTGTATGCTGTAAGAAAGTGGTCCAGGTTCATTCTTCTGCATGTTGCTGTCCAGTTGTCCCAGTACCACTTGCTGAAGAGACTGCATTTTTTCCATTGGATATTCTGTCCTGCTTTGTCAAACCTAGTTGGCCATGCATTTGTGGGTCCGTTTCTGGGTTCTCTATTCTGTTCCATTGATCTGTCTGTTCTTGTGCCAGTACCATACTGTATTGATGATTATAGCTTTGTAGTATAGCTTGAAGTCCAGGATTGTAATACTTCCTGCTTTGGTTTTCTTTTTCAAGATTGCTTTGGCTATTCGGGGTCTTATCTGGTTCCATACAAATTTTAGGATTAATTGTTCTAGCTCTGAAGAATGCTGGTGTTATTTTGATAGGGATTGCATTCAATATGTAGATGGCTTTGGATAATATTGACATTTTAACAATATTTGTTCTTCCTATCCAGGAGCATGAAATCTTTTTCCATTTTTCTGTGTCTTCTTCAATTTCTTTCATGAGCTTTCTATAGTTTTCAGTGTATAGATTTTTCACCTCTTTGGTTAGATTTATTTGTAGGTATTTTATGGTTTTTGGTGTGATTGTAAATGGGATCAATTCCTTGATTTCTGTTTCTGTTGCTTCATTGTTGGTGTATAGGAATGCAACCAATTTCTGTGCATTGATTTTATATCCTGCAACTTTGCTGAATTCATGGATCAGTTCTAGCAGTTTTTTGGTGGAATCTTTAGGGTTTTCCATATAGAGTATCATGTCATCTGTGAAGAGTGAAGAGTGAAAGTTTGATCTTCCCCTGGCCAATTTGGATGCCTTTTATTTCTTTGTGTTGTCTTACTGCAGAGGCTAAGACTTCCAATACTATGCTGAATAGCACTGATGAGAGTGGACATCCCTGTCTTGTTCCTGACCTTAGGGGGAAGACTCTCAGTTTTTCCCCATTGAGGGTGATATTAGCATTGGGTCGTTCATATATGGCTTTATGATCTCAAGGTGTGCTCCTTCTATCCCTACTTTTTATCAAGAAAGGATGCTGCATTTTGTCAAATGCTTTCTCTGCATCTATTGAGAGGATCATATGGTTCTTGTCCTTTCTTTCATTGATGTGATGAATCACGTTAATTGTTTTGTGGATATTGACCCAGCCCTGCATCCCAGGTATAAATCCCACTTGGTCATAGTGAATAATTTTTTTAATGTATTGTTGGATCCGGTTGGCTATTATCTTGTTGAGGATTTTTGCCTCCATGTTCATCAGGGAAATTGGTCTATAGTTCTCCTTTCTAGTGGGGTCTCTGTCTTGTTTTGGAATCAAGGTAATGCTGGCTTCATAGAATGAGTTTGGAAGTTTTCCTTCCATTTCTATTTTTTTGGAACAGCTTCAAGAGAATAGGTGTTCACTCTTTCTTAAATGTTTGGTAGAGTTTCCCTGGAAAGCCATCTGGCCCTGGACTCTTGTTTTTTGGGAGATTTTTTATTACTGATTTGATTTCCTTACTGGTTATGGGTCTGTTCAAATATTCTGTTTCTTCCTGTTTCAGTTTTGGTAGTGTATATGTTTCTAGGAATTTGTCCATTTCTTCCAGATTGCCCATTCTACTGGTGTATAATTGCTCAAAATATTCTCTTATTGTTGTTTTTATTTCTGCTGTCGGTTGTGATCTCTTACATTCTTGATTTTATTTATTTGGGTCCTTTTCTTTTTGATCAAACTGGCTAGTGGTTTATCAGTTTTGTTAATTCTTTCATAGAACCAGCTTCTGCTTTCATTGATCTGTTCTACGTTTTTTTGGTTTTGATAGCATTGATTTCTGCTCTAATATTTATTATTTCCTGTGTTTTGCTGGTTTGGGGTTTTATTTGGTGTTCTTTTTCCAGCTTTTTAAGGTATAAGGTTAGGTTGTGTATCTGAGACCTTTCTTCCTTCTTTGGGAAGGTCTGGATTGCTATATGCTTTCCTCTTATGACCACCCTTGCTCTGTCCCAGAGGTTTTGGGCTGTGGTGTTATCATTTTCATAGGCTTCCATGTACTTTTTAATTTCCTCTTGAACTTATTGGTCAGCCCGTTAATTCTTCAGTAGGATATTGTTTAGTCTCCAAGGTTTGTTTCCTTTCCAAATTTTTTCTTGTGGTTGATTTAGAGTTTCATAGCATTGTGGCCTGAAAATATGCACGGTATGATCTCAATCTTTTTGTACTTGTTGAGGGCTGATTTGTGTCCCCGTGTGTGATTTATTCTGGAGAATGGTCCATGTGCACTGGAGAAGAACGTATATTCCACTGCTTTAGGATGAAATGTTCTGAATATATCTGTTAAGTCTATCTGGTCCAGTGTGTCATTCAAAGCCATTGTTTCCTTGTTGAGTTTTTGATTAGATGATCTGTCCATTGCTGTGAGTGGGGTGTTGAAGTCTCCTACTATTATGGTATTACTATCGATGAGTTTCTTTATGTTTGTGATGAATTAATTTATATATTTGGGTGCTCTCACATTTGGTTCATAAATGTTTCCACTTGTTCTTTGTGGATAGACTCCCTTCGTTATGAAATAATGCCCTTCTTCATCTCTTGTTACAGTCTTTATTTTAAAGTGTGGTTTGTCTGATGTAAGTATGGGTACTCATGCTTTCTTTTGTTGACCATTACCATGATAGATGGTTCGCCATCCCCTTACTTTCAATCTCAAGGTGTCTTTACATCTCAAGTGGGTCTCTTGTAAACAGCATATAGAGAGATCTTGTTTTCTTATCCATTCCTTTACCCTATGTCTTTTCATTGGAGCATTTAGTCCATTGACGTTAGAGTGAGTACTGAAAGATATGAATTTATTGCAATTTTGTTTTCTTGTATACTTGGAGTTTCTATTGGTGTTCTCTTGTCCTTCTAATCTTTGTTGCTTTTGGTCTTTTTTTCTTTTTCATCTTTTCTCCCCTCAGAGAAAAATCCTCTTAAAATTTCTTTCAGGGGTGGTTTAGTGGTCGTGAACTCCTTTAATTTTGGTTTGTCTGGGAAACTTTTAATCTCTCCTTCTATTTTGAATGACAGCCTTGCTGGATAAAGAATTCTTGGCTGCATATTTTTCTGATTCAGCACACTGAATATATCCTGCCACTCCTTTCTGGCCTGCCAAGTTTCTGTAGATAGGTCTGCTGCAAACCTGATCTGTCTTCCCTTGTAGGTTAAGGAATTTTTTTCCCTTGAGGCCCTCATGATTTTTCCTTGCCTGAGTATTTTGTGAATTTGACTATGATATGCCTTGTTGATGGTCAGTTTTGTTGAATCTAATGGGAGTCCTCTGTGCTTCCTGGATTTGGATGTCTGTGTCTTTCCCCAGGTTAGTAAAGTTTTCCACTATGATTTGCTCACAAAGCCCTTCTACCCCTTTTTCTCTCTCTTCATCATTTGGGACCCCTATGATTCGGATGTTGTTCCCTTTTAATGAGTCATTGATTTCTCTAATTCTTAAATCATGTTCTTTTGTCTTAGTCTCCCTCTTTTTTTCTGCTTCATTATTCTCCATAAATTTGTCCTTTATATCGCTGATTCTGTGCTCTGACTCATCCATCCTTGCCACCGTGGCAGTCATTCGAGATTGCAGCTCAGTTATAGCATTTTTTGTTTCATTCTGACTAGCTTTTACTCTTTCATCTCAAGAGAAAGGGATTCTAATGTGTTTTTGATTCCAGCTAGTATTCTTATTATTGTGATTCTAAATTCTGACTCAAACATCTTGCTTGTATCTGTGTTAAGTCCCTGGCTGTCATTTCTTCCTGCTCTTTCTTTTGGGGTGAATTCCTTCATTGCATCATTTTGGAGGGAGAAAAGGAATTAATGAGGTAAAAAAAATTAAAATTAAAAAAATTTTAAATTAAAAAATTAAAGACAACACACAGACAAAAAAAATCAAATAAATGATGCTAGATCCTAGGTGTATTTGCTTCTGGGTGTTGAAAGGGGCTTGGGAGGTTAGAGAAAAAAAAGGAAAGGAAAAAAGAAATCATTTGAAAATTTGAAAAAATGAATACACTGAAATAGAATAAAATGAAATGATGGAAGTAAAATAGAATTTGAAAAAGTTTACACAAAAGTAAAGAATATAGTAGAAAAAATTAAAGAAAATATTTTTAATAAAAATTGAAAATAAAAGTAATTTTTTCTCTTTCTGTATTCAAGAAAGAGAAAAGAAACAAAAAGAAAAAAATAGATAATTGAATAGATTGACCACTGAACGGACTGAAATACGATTGAAATTACTTCACTTCCCTCTAGAAGTCAAACTATGAGTGCTTTGTAGTCAGTAAACTAAGCAGGCGGAGAGATTTGTGTTCCTGAAGAGCCAGTTTGGCCCAGTTGGGCAGGACTTAGTGTAATGGCTCCATTCTCCACTAGATGGCGCTGCATAGCTTACTGTGGCAGATCGTTGTCCTTGTAGGTGCGTATGCACATGCGCAGGAGCGGTGAAAATGGCGTCACTCAGCTACCCAGTCTCTAGTATCAGAACTCTGTTCTCCTGGATCTGCAATCATGCACCCTTCCTTTGTCTCTGGCTTAAGTCCACTCCTCGCTTTTATACTGTCTGTGACCAAGCCCTAGGCAGCACCTCCCTCCTGAGTTTTATCTCATATGCGGCTATTTTTCCTGACCGCTTACTTGTGAGGGATTGCAGCTCTGACCCATTCTGCCCCTCTGTGGGAGGGTCTCACCAAGCAATAGCCTGGTGCTGGCTGCACCCAGGAATGTTCGCTGGATTGTGTTGCTGTCGATGCCCAGAGACTGCAGCTAGGTGCCAGCCGCCCCAGAAAAAGTTCACGCCATCATGTAGCAGCAATATCAGGGCTTATGGAAAGTCATAGCACACATCTGGGATCAGGCTTCACCTCCACGATGTTGTTCCAGCACCAGGGAATGTGGTTGTTCTCCCTGGTCCACTGGGACCTTTGCCTGTGGGGGTGCCACACAGCCTCTACCAGATGTCCTCCCAGCAGGAGAACTGTCTGTTCCCATGTGGCCCAAAAACCTCTGGACTTCACTCTGCTCCTGGGGATTCAACCTTCTCACCAGAGCACTGCCAGGTATCGTGCTGCAGAGTTTCAGACTCTGTTCTCCCCCTGTTTATAGAGTCTTAATGGAATTTAAACCCTCTCTTTTCTCCTTTCTCCTTTTTTATTTTAGTCCCTGCAGCTGTTTCCACTTTTCCACTCTCTTTCCAGCTGCTTTGGGGGGGGTGCTTTTCCCATATTCTCCACCCCCACCCACCATCTACATCCTCTCTCTTCAAGGATAAATGGCTTCGTGCCCTCCACATCTTCTCTCTCCCCCAGTTCACCTCTCTGTGCCACGTACCTGCTGAGTTCTGTGGTTCAGGTTGTGCAGATTTTTGTGTTACTCCTAAGATCAGTTTTCTAGGTGTGCAGGATGGTTTAGTGTTAACCTGGCTGTATTTCATGGACACAAGACACAAAAAAAACTCCCATGTTGTTCTGCCATCTTGGCTCCTCCCTGGTGGTTTTATTTTCAATTGCAGATGAAAAAACCTGCCCTTCTATAACCTGTGCCCAGAGACTTTTCAGGAGTGCCTAAACCCAAGATAATTAAGAAATGATAGAAATTTATTTGGAAAGTCAATTGGGGAGGGAGATTACCTTTGATACAGGCCATTCAGTGGTTTATATGGAGGGGTGAAATGTAGAGGTTTTAAAAAGTGGACAATTCCTGTTCTTAAATTTGTTTGTAAAGAAAACCGTAATGTCTTTAAATCACTCTTCGGTAAATAGATTACCTTTTTGCAGTGTTAAAATAAAACAAAACACTTGGGAGCAAAGCAAACCCAATTGCCCAAACGCTATGGGATGAAAGTCAGCAAGTTCTGCATCTCAGCTGTCAGGGAGCTCTCAGAAGGTCACCACTGGTCTCTGGAAGGTAAATTGTGTTCTCTGCATGTTACCAATATGTCCAATTACAATGTATATTGGCAGTGGCATCCACAGGACCCAGGTCTTATGATAGCAGGAAGTACACTAGAAATGGAGAGCAGTCTATCTATCATGTACACTTATTAAGCACTGACCACGGCAGCTCATCTAAAGTGGAGGAGGAGCCTTGGCAGCAAATACTAGAAGAGGGCAATTCAGTGGTGTGGGTTCCTCAGCAAGGCTGCTGATTGGCAGCTCATGGTTACAGAGTCCCTAGAAAAGCATGCGTGCGGGCTATCACATTACTTGTGGATGGCTTCTACAGGGTAGTGTTCTATTTCTACTGGTGTGGGGGTGAGGAAGTGGGGGAAATGGATTCGTGTGTGACAATGAATTTACAGAAATAGAAAAATGTCAAAAAATATAAAGAGAAGACCAAGTCCTTTAAAAAGGCTGTTAAAGAGCTTTTTGGAAAGAAAACATGTTTTTCTCCTCTCCTGACCCCTACCAAGCTAGTGGGGCAGCGTAAAGGTGAGGAGACCCAAAGGTCTTCCAGTCTATCTACATTAAATAGGGAAAAAAATGTTTTTGTGAATTTTAGTTGGTAAATAGGAAAGAAGATAAGAGCCTCTGTTTGTTACTCCTTAGTTTTCAAAGCACTTCCACAAAGTATTATTTGCTCTTACTACTTCCTTTTACAGATGTGGAAAAGATGTCAAATGACTTATGCAAATCCCACAATGATATGTTGGAAAGTTGTGATGAGAATGCCAACCGACCAGACAGAATCCTTCCTCTTCTCTTGGGTGGCACCTTTTCAGCTTCTCTAAGCTTTTAATTTTTTTTAATGTTTATTCATTTTTGAGAGAGAGAACAAGAGTGAGCGAGTGCCAGGGAGGGGCAGAAAGATAAGGAGAAACAGAATCTGAAGCAGGCCCCAGGCTCTGAGCTGTCAGCACAGAGCCCGATGTGGGGCTCAAACTCATGAACTGTGAGATCATGACCTGAGCCGAGTCAGACACTTAACAGACTGAGCCATCCAGACACCCCAGCTTCTCTAAGCTTTTAAAGAAGGGGTGATTTTCAAATGATACTCTGATGATGCTCAGATTTGAGCAGCTCCTTCAGCCTTAAAAAGCCCTTTATATAATAGAAATAATACCAATTATTAGTATGATATAGGTGATATAGATAATAATTGTAATTTGTTGAGCACTCATTACTAACTATGTGTTGGGAATTGTACTACGCATATTTGCATACATTGCCTAATGTAATTCTCACAGAAGCCTTTTTAGGAAAGTGACATTGCGTGCCCCACTTTGAAAGTGATCGCTCTGGAGTAGTACAGTGAAAGTTACTTGCAAAAGGCTATAGAGCTAGGGATTATTGCAACATGGATTTGCTCCCCAATGTGCTTTGTCTGTAATTGTACTGGCATTATTAATCATGCATCACCTGCTCCAAGTGAATACCACCCAACCTGATATCTTGCCTGATGCCTTATCACCAAGGATGGTTTTATCATTACAAGAGGTCTGTGCTCTTTACTCCAGAGATACCATATTAGAGGCTCTACATGACCCGTTACAAGGCCCTAGAATATTCTGGCATTAATGGCTAAGAACATTGCTTTGTGTTAGAGAGACCTGGATACAAATGCTGTCTCAGCAATGGACTAGTTGTGGCACCTGTGTTACTTAACCTTTTGGAGGATCTGTTTCTTTTTCAATAGGTTAGGGCAACCCTACCTACCTTATAGTGTTGGTGGGAACATGAAAACCAAGTGCAGTAGCTATATAAAGTGCTGGCAACTAGTGAGTCTTCAGTGTAGTGATTATGTTGTCTCTACATCACTGAGTTTTTCTGAAAACTCATTGTTTGGTTATGTCTGCTCTACCTTCTCTCAGACTTCACTAAGAGGCAGGTATTTCTTTCAAATCATTACTGAGAACCAACCATGTCAGACACTGTGCCAGGTACTTGGAATAGAGAAATAAACATTATCCTTGATCTTAAAGAAATTACTTGAGTGGTAAAAGGGGCAGGCCCAAAATAGTTACAGTAGAATGTGATAATAAAGGCTGGAATATTGTACTTGGGAACACAGAGGAATAACTAATTCTATCTGGAGGCAGTTGAGAAGAGTTCAAAGATATGCAGTGAACAAGACAAATAAATGGCAAATCCAAATCCTGTATCTCCTCCAAGAGGAGAAGATGGCAAGATAACATTTTTTTCTACGGTCCTTTATGAGCATTGTGCCAAGACAAGGCAAAGACATTATCTGAGGCTGACCTAGTCATTACGTACCCAGGTTGGCCCACAAGAAGAATGATAGGGCTCCTGTGCCCAGCTAAGACAGTGATTCCCCATAGAGCCCACAGTCTAGGCTTAAGGTTTGTACATCCTGTTTTTTGCTCCTAAAGAAGCAAAAAATTGTTACGAGTTTCTATTCAAGTGAACTCTGTGGAGAAGATGGGCATGATTCCTTTCATTGGCCATCATTTGCTTTTCCCTGCTCACTCAAAATATATGTCTTTCATGTGAAATCTGCTCTCAGCTCCACCAATCAACCAAGAACCTAGGCCATCCCAGTCTGTCTCACAGCAGTTTCCTTGACAACCAGGGCCCCCACCCTAGAGCTCACCAAACCACAGTGAGACGGAGGGAAGCCCTGCAGGAGTGTCAGCACTCTCTCTGTTTTTAAAAACTAAGAGACCACATCAGAGATTCTCTCTCTTGCAAAAATGCCAACCTAGTTGCCATCACTTTGTGTTTGTACAGCATCTTTCATCTGGGCACCTTAAAGCAGAAATGCTTTTGCAGCATGGGTCTTACACTGTCAAGAAGAATGTCATCATTATTCCCATTGTTTCTGTAGGGAATCCAGAGCGAGAAAAATCAAAGGATTATCTGGGGGGCTCTTTTGTTCTCCTATTTTATTTTTATTTTTAACTATGTGCGTGGCCTTCCCTCGCAGTTACTCTTTCAGTTGCTTGTGAAAATGCCAGACTACAGTACTAAAATATTGAGGTGAAAATCACAGAATTTTGTATGGTTCCCCAATCAGTATAGCCCCGTTGATCTTCCACAGTAATCAAACTGAACTCAACCGATGTCCAAGCCAGGCATTGTGATTGTGGTATGTAATCTGGCTGGCTGGGGATTGTCAGTGAAGAGGGTCCACATAGCAGGAAAGAGTGACTTTTCTCTCTGTCAACCACTGCTCATATCTGGAGTGTTCCCAAGGAGCTCCTAATAATGGGGAAAATATTGAGGATCACCATTGAGTGTATGAAACTGTCCAAACAGAGCTGGGCCTCTCAAACCCTAGCATCTGTGTGCATCACCCAGGGAGCAGGGAACCTGGTTCTGATTCAGTCTAAGGTGGGACCTGAGGTTCTGCATTTCTGACATGTTCCCATGTGATGCTGCTGCTGCTGTTGGTTGGAGGACTGGACTTTCAGTAGCCAGAGCTCAGGCTCTATGTCTATTCCTGTGACTACACGTGTGCCTGCACTTGCTATGAATATGGGAGAGAAAGCAAAATACACCTCTCATTTTTTCAGCGTTTTCAGTATTTTAAAATACTTTAATATACGTTCCCCTTAGGCAAGCAGGTAGGTAGTACCGTCCCTCTTTCTTTTCCACAGTGACACATAGCTAATGAGATTTCAGATCCAATTTTTCCTGTTTTAGCACAAAATACTAATCCAAATAGAATATTTTTTGTCATTATTATAGTATCTTTTTTATTATAATGTTCATATATGAATTAGAAATGCATTAGGAGAACTCTTATTAAACACACACATACAATATTGAAATGCTCTAAACCAAAGAGGGCTTAGGTTACTAGGAAATTATGTCATAGATCACAGAAAAGTTCACAGAAACATCTTTCTGGGGAAGGGGGTTTCTTTAGCAATGATGCTTCTTCAGAAACTCCCATATTCATAGTCAAGTGAACTTTGATACTTGGCCTGATATTTACTGGCTGCTGTTCAGATTCACTGAAATTCCATAATTCTGGTGAGAATAATTAGATGTCAGGGAATCACCTACCTCCAAGCTGTAGTGTGTTGAATGGTGTGCCCCCACCCCCAGATAAAAGTCCACCTGGAACCTTAATGTGAACTGGTTTGGAAGAAGAGTGCAGATTTAATTAAGGTGAGGATCTCAAGATGAGATCATTGGTGATTTAGGGTGGACCCTAAATCCAATGATGACTGTCTTTGTAAGACACAGAGAAGAAGACACAGGGGACACAGGAACGGCATATGAAGATGGAGGCAAAGAATGGAGTAATGTTGCCACAATCCAAGGAGTCACCAGAAGCTAAGAGAAGCAAGGAAGGTTTGTTTCACTAGAGACTTTGGAGGGAGCTTGGTCCTGCTTACACTGGCCTCCAGAACTGTAAAACAATACATTTTTCTTGTTTTAAGCCTTCAGGTTTGTGGTAATTTATTGTGGCAGCCCTAGGGAACTAACAAGCAACTCCTTCCAGATCTTTCAAGGGTTAAAAATGGTCCTGCCTTGGAAAGCTGCTCACAGTGCTATTGATGCTCTGTCCTGGTGTCTCAGGCACGTGGCCTCAGCTTGGCATATCTATATGGCAACTAGAGGGGAGTGTGGTGGCATTAGCCCTGGAGATAGGGCAGTTTACTATTAAATACATGGAAATTATATTTTATGAGCAGATATATTTGTGGACTGAAATAAACCCACTGTACTCTTAAGGAAGGTGAGTTCTAACTCAGAATTCATTCAACAAAATAAGACCTCTTAACTAATTCTTAATGGAAATAAAGATAAGGAAAGCTTTGGGTATGTTTTCCTTGAAGGAAGCTGTTTTCCCCAAGTTTTGTCCTTGATCTTAAACTTCAGTCTGTCCCAATCTAAATCTTCCCTACTTAAGACTTCCACAGTGGTACTGTCCCCTCCACGGGTACTTCTGCCTGTAGCAGCTTCCTTGAGCTGCGTGAAGCACTACTGCCATCTTGTGGCTGAGTTGTGCCACCACTCCCATTTGTTTGATGAGATTTCAGTTCTCACCAACAGAGGGCAGGGATTGAGGTCCTGGATTGGAGACAGAAACCTTTGTTTATAATTTTGAGCTTTTGGCATTAAACCGTTATGGCAGGGTGAGATTTGAAATTGAATATTAAGAAGGACCATATAATACAACTTCTGTTTGCTTATTATTAAATCAGTGGAAATTCACAAATATTACACAGCCTCCTTGGGGGTGAAAACATTCCACATAGATATACTGTTTTGAATTTCCAATTCTTTTCTTAACCCCCACCCATCCTATTCTGTAGCTGTAGCCAACAGGCAGGCACTTGGAGTAGGAGGATGATGAGGGTCAGATTTCAGGAGGCTAGCTAACCCCCAGTCTGCTACTGGGCTTCTTGTTATGCCTGGAACTGAGAGGCCGCCTAATCCTAAATTGTTGGAACTTTTGTTAGATTACTTGTTTGTTTAACTCTCCAAACAACTAAGGTTTTGATGGCCTAAGGTACTAGGAAATAGGATTTCATAGTTGGTGTGTGGCTTCTGTTAGATTAGAAGAATCATTCTCTTTGTTTCCATCTAACTTTTCACAACAGTAGAACTTTCCTGACTGAGTTACACCAACATTCTCTTTCTCCAACCTCTAGAGAAATTTCTAGGCAGGTTGAAAGCTCAGAGCTCTGGTTGGAGCGAGAGTGAAGGTTCTGAGACCTATCTTTTTCTACAAATATCTAGAGACAGAAACTGTCCCTCACTTCTCTAGAACATCATTTGAAAAGCTCTTGTCAAGAGAAACGGTGTTCCAAAGGAAGGAGGGGAGAATTCCTAGAACATTGCTTCAGAAGTATCAACTTACCAATTTTAATCAAATCAATCAGAGATGTAAATGGTTGAAAAATCTTTACCTAGGCACTGTTCTTAGTAGAGAAAAAACTACCGGAAAGGATGGCTAACCACAAGGTTTTGCTTTCTAGGCCTGGACATTCATAGTTTTCTACTCAAAGTAACATCCACCAACACCTGCATCACCTGAGAGCAGAGCTGGCTTCATAGGTGTACAGAAACTTGTACAGTCACTTGGGGCCTTGCACTTGGAAAGGCGTAGCACTTGGCTTAATGCTCTGTTGCCACCATCTTGAAATTCTTAATTTTTAAACACGAGACTCCTGTATTTTGTTTTGCATTGAGCCATAATATATCCTGCCTGGAAGCTTTTTAAAAATATATAATATGAGGTCCACCTCAAACTTCTAAAATTGAACCTCAATTATAACAAAATCTTGAGTGAATTGTTGCAACATTGAGGTTTAAGAAGCACTGATCTCAGCTACCTCTGAGGTAAATAGGGCCTAGATAGGGTAGGAGGGCTCAGATGAGTGAGTAGCAAGTAGCTCCTTGGTGGAGAACACAGGGGAAGATCTGCATTCTTCTCTTTAGAGAAGAATCAAAAGACATTTTAGACTGGAGGAGCTGTGGGTGGGTCACAGTAGGGAGATAACTGTAGGACAAAGAAAGAGAATATGGAAAACTATTTTGTTGTATAGGAAATAGCATCTCCAAAATCATTTCTCTTAAGTGATAGTGACCTGTCACAAATTTTTGAAAAATTCAATTGTAACATTAGAGTACAAAAGGGAAGTTGAACAATGCATGCCCACTGTTTTTTTGACTTTGGGATAATGTCTGATCAGTGCTGAGCTATTGCTGTTAGGGCCATCCATTATTAGGGCCAAGTTCCCCTTTATCTTCTCACTGGACATTTCTAAGAATGTCCCCCCTGTTCCTCTTTTAGCTCTCAAAGTTCCTCTTCCTCCACCCCCTTTCTCTGGACATGTGTACTTTCCTTTATATTATCAGAGGGTTTACATTTACAAAAGAACATAGTGGAAGAGATTTTGACCTTGGCTTTAGTTACTTTCAGAAAGCAAGAAGGAAAAGGCTTCAATAGGCCAACTGCTAGCAAGAGTGGTGGTGGATTTGTAGAGTTTAAATCAATTTATAATTTAAAATTATACTGTTGTGATAATTAAGAAACAATTAAATAGTAACATTTGGGATCCTTTTATCATAGCACCTTTTATATTGGTTATACTTGTAATTTTAATGAGCTAAACTACTGTATCTCCAGTGTAGAAGTCTCCATATTGGTATGAATAATTTGAGAAATCAAAACAACATCTTTGATATAATGATACAATTGGATAAAGCAGAAGCAAACTAAAAGTGTTTTTTTAAGTTTATTTTGAGAGATACAGAGAAAGTACAAGTGGGCAAGGGGCAGAAAGAGAGAGAGGGAGAGAGAGGGTAGAGGGAGAGAGAGGGAGAATCCCAAGCAGGCTCTAGGTGGCCATTGTGCAGAGCCCACATGGGGCTCGAACCTGGAAACTGTGAGATCATGACCTGAGCTGAAATCAAAGTCAGATGCTTATACTGAGCCACCTAGTTACCCCAAATCAAAAGTATTGTTTTTAGAATACAAGCGGGAGAATAGCATACAACAAAAATCTTGACTAGAAGCAACAAAAAAAGTATGGAATTTACTTTGTTTCTCAACTGCGGGAAGGCTATAGACCCCTTGGACATGATAACTGTAGCCATGTTGGATGTAGGAGTTGAAATTTTTATTTTCATCCAAAGGAGATCGAGTTTTAATAGACTGAAAACAGTGGTCTAGGAGAAAATAGGGTTCTCAATCTTCCTGTCATTTGTTCATTCTACAATCATTTTTTGAAAAAAATTTTAATGTTTATTTATTTTTGAAGGAGAGAGAAAGACAGAACACGAGCAGAGGAGGGGCAGAGAGAGAGGGAGACACAGAATCCAAAGCAAGCTCCAGCCTCTGAGCTGTCAGCACAGAGCCCGACGTGGGGCTTGAACTCACAAGCCGTGAGATCACAACCTGAGCCGAAGTCGGACGCTTAACTGACTGAGCCACCCAGGGGCCCCTACAGTCATTTTTTGTACATGTTCTATGTGCCAGGGACTGAAGTACTAGTTTATGTCATTGTTTCTACCTTGAATAATTTCAAAAGTATTTACAAAGAGTTTCATCAAGCCATTTCCTTATAACAATATTGGAATAAAGCATAAAAGGGAGAAAAAATACACTAGCCATTAGCTCTACTACAGTTGATATGAGAGTGTAATTGTTGATCAGAGTAAACTGAGGCAGGGAAAATTGTAAGGTAATTGCAGCCAAGGTAAATTGAGACCCTGGAAGCAATTCAGTAAGTTTGTGAAGTTGGATGAGAAACAAAACAAAACAAAACACTGCACCTTCCTTTGTCTTTCCTACCTCTAATTGAAATTATCATTTCTTACAATTGATACTGTAGGCAGCAAGCCATAACAATAGCATAGCAGTACCTATGACCTTGTTGTAAATACAATAACAGATATTTTTATATCATATTACAGTTGTTGCAGATACTTTGAACTATCATTTATGTTCATCACCACTTCACAGTAGTCATTCGATCTGTCACTTTATTTAGCACATAATTAAAGAAGTCATATGTATTACTACATCACAAGTTATTTTTAAATTATTTTTAATTTTACCAGTGTAATTAGTTTCCTTTGAATCCTATGTACTTTTTAAATTAGTTTAACATTACTTTAAGAAGGAATCCATAGACTTCACCAGGCCTTACAGGGGTCCAAAGCATACAACAGATTAAGAACCCTGTGGTAGAAGAAAGCACAAGTCCATAGAAGAAAATTATTTTTCCATACACTACGAAATAAAGTATAGGACACACAAACAACATTATGTGCATCTATTTGCATGTATTGGAAACTAAATTTAAAATGGATTAAAGACCTGAATGTGAGACAAGAAATGATCAAAATCCTAGAGGAAAAAACAGGCAGCAACCTCTTTGACCTTGGCCTTGGCAACTTCTTACTAGATATGTCTCTGGAGGCAAGGGAAACAAAAAAGCAAACTTGAACTATTGAGACCTCATCAAGATAAAAAGCTTCTGCACAGCAAACAATCAACAAAACTAAAAGGCAACTGATGGATTGGGGAAGATTTGCAAATGACATAGCTGATAAAGGGTTAATATCCAAAACCTATAAAGGACAATCAAACTCAGCACCCCCCAAAACAATAATCCAGTTAAGGCATGGGCAGATGACATGAAAAGACATTTTTCCAAAGAAGACATCCAGACAACTAACAGACACATGAAAAGATGCTCGATATCACTCATCATCAGGGAAATACAAATGAAAACTACAATGAGCTGTCACCTCACACCTGTCATAATGGCTTAAATTAACACAGGAAACAACAGATGTTGGCAAGGAGGCAGAGAAAGGGGAACCCTCTTACACTATTGGTGAAAGTGCAAACTGGTGCAGCCACTCTGGAAAACAGTATGGAGGTTCCTCAAAAAGTTAAAAATAGATCTACCCTAGTATCTAACAATTGCACTACCAGGTATTTACCCAAAGAATACAAAAATACTGATTTGAACGATACATACACCCCGATGTTTATAGCAGAATTATCAGTAATAGCCAAATTAGGGAAAAAGCCCAAGTATCCACTGACAGATGAATGCATAAAGAAGTTGTGATATACATACGTATGTGTATGTTTATATATGAATATTTGAATATATGAATAAACATAGATAATGGAATATTGCTCAGCAATATGGTGTGAAATCAAGGTATGAAATCTTGGGGCACCTGGGTGGCTCAGTCCACTGAGCATCCAACTTCGGCTCAGGACATGATCATATTGCTTGTGGGTTCAAGCCCCGCATCGGGCTCTGTGCTGACAGCTGGGAGCCTGGAGCCTGCTTCAGATTCTGTGTCTCCTTCTCTCTTTTCCCCTCCCCTGTTCACACTCTGTTTATCTCTCTCTTTCAAAAATAAATATTTTTTAAAAAGTATAAAAGTATCTCTCTCTTTCAAAAATAAATATTTTTTAAAAAGTATAAAATTTTGCCATTTGCAATGACATGAATGGAACTAGAGTGTATTGTGCTAAGCAAAATAAGAGAGAGACAAATACCATACTTCACTCATATGTGGAATTCAAGAAATGAGACATATGAACATAGAGGGGAGAAAAAAGAGAGAGGCAAAGAATAAAACTTTTTTTTTTTTTTGTAAGTAGGCTTCATGCCCAGAGTGAAGCACAACACAGGGCTTCAAACACATGACCCTAAGATCAAGACCTGAGCTGAGATCAGGAGTTGGGCACTTAACTGACTGAACCACACAGGTGCCCCAAATAGACTTTTAACTACAGATAACAAACTCAGGGTTGCTGGAAGGGAGGTGGGCAGGGGGATGGGTTAAATGGGTGAAGAGTATTAAAGATGGCAGTGGTTGCCATGAGCACTGGTATTGTATGAAGGTGGTGAATCACTAAATTCTACTTCTGAAATTAATATTACAATCTATGTTAATGGGTTAAAATAAAAGCTTGGAAAAAAGGGAAAACGTCTTTGACGGAAAAAAATGTATAGCTAATGCAAGAATTTCTTTTGAATTTTTATTTATTTAATTTACATCCCAGTTAGCATATAGTGCAACAGTGATTTCAGGAAGATTCCTAAATGCCTCTTACTCATTTAGCCCATCCCCTGCTCCCACAACCCCTACAGTAACCCTGTTTGTTCTCCATATTTAAGAGACTCTTATGTTTTTGCCCCCCTCCCTGTTTTTATATTATTTTTGCTTCCCTTCCCTCATGTTCATCTGTTTTGTCTCTTAAAGTCCTCATGAGTGAAGTCATATGCTATCTGTCTTTCTCTAATTTTGCTTAACATAATACCCTCTAGTTCCATCCATGTAGTTGCAAATGGCAATATTTCATTCTTTTTGATTGCTGGATATACTCCATTGTGTGTATGCGCGTGCACGCGCGTGTGTGTATGCACACACACACGCATACACACCACATTTTATTTATCCATTCATCCACCTGTGGACATTTGGGCATTTTCCATACTTAGGCTATTGATAGTGTTGCTATAGACATTGGGGTGCGTGTGCCCCTTCAAAACAGCATGCCTGTATCCCTTGGATAAATACCTAGTAGTGCAACTGCTGGGTTGTAGGGTAGTTCTATTTTTAATCTTTGGAGGAACTTCCATACTGTTTTCCAGAGGGACTGCACTAGTTTGCATTCCCACCAGCAGTGCAAAAGAGATTCTCTTTCTCTGCAAGCTCACCAACATCTGCTGTTGCCTGAGTTGTTAATGTTAGCCATTCTGACAAGTGTGAGGTGGCATCTCATTGTGGTTTTGATTTGTATTTCCCTGATGATGAGTGATGTTGAGCATTTTTTCATGTGTCTGTTTGCCATCTGAATATCTTCTTTGGAGAAGTGACTATTCATGTCTTTTGCCCATTTCTTCACTGATTATTTGTTTTTTGGGTGTTGAGTTTGATAAGTTATTTATAGATTTTGGAAACTAGTCCTTATCTGATATGTTGTTTGCAAATACCTTCTCCCATTCTGTCAGTTGCCTTTTAGTTTTGCTGACTGTCTCCTTTGCTGTGCAGAAGATTTTTATTTTGTGGAGGTACCAATAGTTCATTTTTGCTTTTGTTTCCCTTGCCTCTGGAGATGTGTTGAGTAAGAAGTTGCTGTGGCCAAGATCAAAGATGTTTTTTCCTGCTTTCTCCTCGAGCATTTTGATGGCTTCCTGTCTTAAATTTAGGTCTTTCATCCATTTTGAGTTTACTTTTGTGTATGCTGTAAGAAAGTGGTCCAGGTTCATTTTTCTATATGTCCTATCCAGTTTTCTCAGCACCGCTTGCTGAAAAAACTGTCTTTATTCCATTGGATATTCGCTCCTTTTTTGTCAAAGATTAGTTGACTGTACATTTGTGGGTCCATTTCTGGGTTCTCTATTCTGTTTCGTTGATCTGAGTGTCTGTTCTTGTGCCAATACCATAATGTATTGATGATTACAGCTTCGTAGTATAGTTGGAAGTCCGGGATTGTGTTGCTTCCTGCTTGGGTTTTCTTCAAGATTGCTTTGGCTATTCGGTGTCTTGTCTGGTTCCATACAAATTTTAGGATTAATTGTTCTAGTTCTGAAGAATGCTGGTGTTATTTGATAGGGATTGCATTGAATATGTAGGTTGCTTTGGTTAGTGTTGACATTTTAACAATATTTGTTCTTCCTATCCAGGAGCATGGAATCTTTTCTCCATTTTTTGGTGTCTTCTTCAGTTTCTTTCTTGAGCTTTATATAGTTTTCAGTGTGTAGATTTTTCACCTCTTTGGTTAGATTTACTTGTAGGTATTTTATGGTTTTTGGTGCGATTGTAAATGGGATCGATTCCTTGATTTCTGTTTCTGTTGCTTCATTGTTGGTGTATAGGAATGCAACCAATTTCTGTGCATTGATTTTATATCCTGCAATTTTGCTGAATTCATGGATCAGTTCTAGCAGTTTTTTGGTGGAATCTTTAGGGTTTTCCATATAGAGTATCATGTCATCTGCAAAGAGTGAAAGTTTGACCTCCCCCTGGCCTATTTGGATGCCTTTTATTTCTTTGTGTTGTTTGATTGCAGAGGCTAAGACTTCCAATACTATGTTTAATAACACTGGTGAGAGTGGACATCCCTGTCTTGTTCCTGACCTTAGGGGGAAAGCTCTCAGTTTTTCCCCATTGAGGATGATATTAGCATTGGGTCGTTCATATATGGCTTTTATCATCTCGAGGTATGATCCTTCTATCCCTACTTTTTTGAGGGTTTTTATCAAGAAAGGATGCTGCATTTTGTCAAATGCTTTCTCTGCATCTATTGAGAGGATCATGTGATTCTTGTCCTTTCTTTCATTGATGTGATGAATCACGTTAATTGTTTTGTGGATATTGACCCAGCCCTGCATCCCAGGTATAAATCCCACTTGTTATGGTGATAATTTTTTAAATGTATTATTGTATTTGGTTGGCTAATACCTTGTTTGGGATTTTTGCATCCATGTTCATCAGGGAAATTGGTCTATAGTCCTTTTTAGTGGGGTATTTGGCTTTGGAATCGAGGTAATACTGGCTTCATAGAATGAGTTTGGAAGTTTTCTTTCCATTTAAATTTTACAACAGCTTCAAGAGAATAGGTGTTAACTCTTCCTTAAATGTTTGGTAAAATTTCCCTGGAAAGCCATCTGGCCCTGGACTCTTGTTTTTTGGGAGATTTTTGATTGCTCATTCGATTTCTTTCCTGGTTATGGGCCTGTTCAGATTTTCTATTTCTTCCTGTTTCAGTTTTGGTAGTGTATATGTTTCTAGGAATTTGTCCATTTCTTCCAGATTGCCCATTTTATTGGCATATAATTGCTGATAGTATTCTCTTGTTATTGGTTTTATTTCTGCTGTGTTGGTTGTGATCTCTCCTCTTTCATTCTTGATTTTATTTATTTAGGTCCTTTCCTTTTTCTTTTTGATCACACTGGCTAGTGGTGCATCAATTTTGTTAATTCTTTCATAGAACCAGCTTCTGGTTTCATTGATCTGTTCTACTTTTTTTTTTTTTTTTTTTTTGGTTTTGATAGCATTGATTTCTGCTCTAATCTTTATTGTTTCCTGTCTTCTGCTGGTTTTGGGTTTTATTTGGCGTTCTTCTTCCAGCTTTTTAAGGTGTAAGGTTAGGTTGTGTATCTGAGACCTTTCTTCCTTCTTTAGGAAGGCCTGGCTTGCTATATGCTTTCCTCTTATGACTGCCTTTGCTGTGTCCCAGAGTTTTTGGGCCTTGGTGTTATCAGTTTCATTGGCTGCCATTTAGTTTTAAATTTCCTCTTGAACTTGTTAACCCATTCATTCTTTTATTAGGATGTTGTGTACTCTCCAGGTATTTGTTATCTTTCGAGATTTTTTCTTGCGGTTGATTTTGAGTTTCATAGTGTTGTAGTCTAAAAATATGCATGGTATGATCTTGAATTTTTTGTACTTGTTGAAGGCTGATTTGTGTCCCAGTATGTGGTCTTTTCTGGAGACTGTTCTATGTACACTGGAGAGGAATGTATATTCCGCTGCTTTAGGACAAAATGTTCTGAATATATCTGTTAAGTCCATCTGGTCCGGTGTGTCATTCAAAGCCATTGTTTCCTTGTTGGTTTTCTGTTTAGATGATCTGTTCAGTGTTGTAAGTGGGGTATTGAAGTCCCCTACTATTATGGTATTATTATCAATGATTTTCTTTATTTTGTGATTAATTGATTTATATATTTGGGTACTCTCACATTTGGAGCATAAATGACTTCAATTGTTAGGTCTTCTTGGTGGATAGACTCCCTTCATTATGAAATAATGCCCTTCTTCATCTCTTGTTACAGTCTTTATTTTAAAGTCTAAATCTTCTGATATAAGTATGGCTACTCCGGCTTTCTTTTGTTGACCATTAGCATGATAGATCATTCTCTATCCCCTTACTTTCAATCTCAAGGTGTCTTTAGGTCTAAAACGGGTCTCTTGTAAACAGAATATACATGGATCTTGTTTTCTTATCCATTCTGTTACACTGTGTCTTTTGATTGGAGCATTTAGTCCATTGACATTTAGAGTGAGTACTGAAAGATATGAATTTGTTGCAATTTTATTTCTTATGTAGGTGGAGTTTCTGGTAGTGTTCTGTTGTCTTTTCTAGTCTTTGTTGCTTTTGGCCTTTTTTCCCACATCTTTTCTCCCCTCAGAGTCCCCCTTAAAATTTCTTGCTGGGGCAATTTAGTGGTCATAAACTCCTTTAATTTTGGTTTGTCTGGGAAACTTTTAATCTCTCCTTCTATTTTGATGACAGACAGCCTTGCTGGATAAAGAATTCTTGGCTGCATATTTTTCTGATTTGGCACACTGTATATATCCTACCACTCCTTTCTGACCTGCCAAGTTTCTGTGAATAGGTCTGCTACAAACCTGATCTGTCTTCCCTTGTAGGTTAAGGAATTTTTTCCCTTGAGGCCCTCATGATTCTTTCCTTAGTATTTTGTATTTAGTATCTTTCCTGAGTATTTTGTGAATTTGACTGTGATATGCCTTGTTGATGGTCAGTTTTGTTGAATCTAATGGGGGTCCTCTGTGCTTCCTGGATTTGGATGTCTGTGTCTTTCCCCAGGTTAGAAAGGTTTTCTGCTATGATTTACTCACATAACCTTCTACCCCTTTTTCTCTCTTTTCATCATTTGGGACCCATATGATTCTGATGTTCTTCCCTTTTAATGAGTCACTGGTTTCTCTAATTCTTAAATCATGCTCTTTTGCCTTAGTCTCCCTCTTTTTTTCCTGCCCCATTAATATCCATAAGTGTGTCCTTTATATTGCTGGTTCTCTCTTCTGCTTCATCCATCCTTGCCACTGTGGCAGTCATTCGAGATTGCAGCTCAGTTATAGCATTTTTTGTTTCATCTTGATTAGTTTTTACTTCTTTAACTCTGAATAGGGGGATTCTAATCTATTTTCAATCCCAGCTAGTATTCTTATTATTGTGATTCTAAATTCTGACTCAGACATCTTGCTTGTATCTGTGTTGGTTAAGTCCCAGGCTGTTGTTTCTTCCTGCTCTTTCTTTTGGGTTGAATTCCTTCATTTCATCATTTCGAAGGAAGAAAAGGAATTTATAAGGTGGAAAAAAAGTAAAATTAAAAAATTAAAAGAAACATACACAAAATCAAATAAATGATGTTAGATTATAGGTGTGTTTTGGTCTGGCTATTGAAAGGAGCTTGTTAGATTAGAGAAAAGGGAGGGAAATGGAAAAATGTTTGAAAATGTGTGAAAATGAATACAGTGAATAGAATAAAATGAAATGATGGAAGTCAAATAGAATTTGGAACGTTTACAAAAAGAAAAAATATAGTAGAAAAAAATAAAAATATTTTGTTTATTTTTTTTAAGAATGAGAGGGACAGAGCATGAGCAGGGGAAGGGCAGAGAGAGAAGGAGACACATAATGTGAAGCAGGCTCCATGCTCTGAGCTGTCATTACAGAGCCTGATGCAGGGCTCAAACTCATGTAATGTGAGATCATGACCTGAGCCGAAGTCGGACACCACCCAGGTACTTCTAAAGGAAAACATTTTTAATAAAAATTGAAAATAAAATAAATTTTTTCACTTTCTGTACTCAAGAAAAAGAAAAACGAAAAAGAAAAAAAATTGAATAGATGGACCAGCAAAGAGACTGAAATACGATTGCAATTACATTGGTTTCCTCTAGAAGTCAAGCTATGAAGCACTTTATAGTCTGTAAACTAAGCAGGCAGGGAGATTTGTGTTATTCCTGAAGAGTGAGGTTGGCCCAGTTGGGAGGGGCTTAGTGTAATGGCTCAGTTCTCCAATAGATGGTGCTGCTTAGCTTACTGGGGTGGATTGTTGTGTTGCTTGTAGTTGTGTATGTGCATGTGCGGGAAGGATGAAAATGCCATCACCCAGCTACCTAGTCTCTAGTATCAGAACTCTGTGCTCTCCCTGAGCAGCAATCGTGCACCCATCCTTTGTCTCCAGCTTCCGTACACTCCCTGCTTTTACACTGTCTGTGACCAAGCTGTCAGGTTGCCAGGCAGCACCTCCCTCTTGAGTTTTATCTCAGATGCAGCTGTGTTTTCTGATCCCTCATTCCTGAGGGACTGGGGCACTGACCTGCTCAGAACTTCTGGGGGAGGTTCTTACTGAGCAATGGTCAGGTACCAGCTGCACCCAGGAACATTCATGGGACTGTGCTGCTGCCAATACCTGGAGACTGTGGCTGGATGCCAGCCTGCCCCTGAAAAAGTTCACGTGATCATGTAGCAGCAGCGTTTCAGGGATTATGGAAAATCACAACACATGTCTGGCACCAGGCTTCACCCTTAACGATCTTTTTCCAGCACCAGCGAATGTTGTTGTTCTCTCGGGTTTGCTGGGACTTGGTGGCTGCAGAGCTTCTACCAAACGTCCCTCCATGAGTGGAACTGCTTCTCCCTGTGTGTCCCGAGAACTTCCCAGGCCCCACTCTGCTCTGGGGATTCACCCTTCTCACCATAGCACTTCCAAGTATTGAGCTGCAGAGTTGCAGACTCTGTACTCCCCCTGTTTATAGAGTCTTAATGGAATTTAAACCCTTTCCTTTCTCTCCTTTTAGTTCACTCCCTGCGGCTGTTTCCACTTTTCCAGTTTACTCTAGCTGCTTTTGGGGTGGGGTGCTTTTTCCATACTCTCCCCCTGTTCCGTCCTCTCTCTGCAAGCAAAAACATCTCCCTGCTCTCCGTGGCTTCTCTCTCCTCCAGTTCACCTCTCCATGCCTTGTATCTGCTAAGTTCTGTGGTTCAGGTTGTGCAGATTGTTGTGTTAATCCTCAAATCAGTTTTCTAGGTGTTCAGGATGGTTTAGTGATGATCTGGCTGTATTTCATGGATGCGAGACTCAAAAAGACTTCCATGCTCTTCTGCCATTTTGGCTCTTCCACAAATGCAAGAATTTTATTTTATTTACTTATTTTTATTTATTTATTTTTTAAGTTTATTTATTTTTGAGACAGAGAGAGAGCATGAACGGGGGAGGGGCAGAGAGAGAGAGGGAGACACAGAATCAGAAGCAGGCTCCAGTCTCTGAGCCATCAGCCCAGAGCCTGAAGCGGGGCTTGAACTCACAGAGTGCGAGATCGTGACCTGAGCTGAAGTCAGACGCTTAACCGACTGAGCCACCCAGGTGCCCCCTTTTTTTTAATTTATTTTTTATTTTTTTAAGTTTATTTTTGAGACAGAGAGAGACAGAGCATGAACAGGGGAGGGGCAGAGAGAGGGAGACACAGAATCGGAAGCAGGCTCCAGACTCTGAGCCATCAAGAATTTTAAATTAAAACTTAAAACCAAAAGCAAAACATTACAGAAAAACTTAGTGAATGTATGGTAGAGTGAACAAGAATAAGTTAGTGTGATCTGAGTGTATAGTTTCTGGTGATTTTACATTATGTGTGATAGAACTTGGAAAATCTAGAGGAATGAAGGGATAATAAAATACATGCTAATCAAAAAAGCCATGGTCATGTCTTGTGGGTTGCACAATAGGGAGAGGGCTACTAGAATGAAGTATGGAATCTCTTCTATGGAAGAAGATGAATGAGAGACTCTAGCATTTAAAAGAAGAGGTCTAAACAGGGTGTACACCGTGAGAGAAAGTAAAAGGTGGTGATTTCGGTGAAAGGAAGTAAGTTCCTCTCCAGCTGGAAAATTTGGTGAGGATTCAGAGATGTGGGAGCAGACCTACAGGTACAGTATAGGGTGGTAACCTCACATAGCAGAGGGAAGTCAGGGAACATTGAAAGATTGAGAATTCTGGGACAGGAATTGTTAACTAAATGTTCCAGGAAATGTCACTAAAAATGCTGATGAGAGTAGTTCTGCTGGCCTGGGTCAGAGAGGGAGTTCTCTGCCTGCTTTCCAGAAAGTGGTGCTGACTAAATGCAATCATTGGCATAGAAAAGGAGTGAGCCATCAGCCCCACTGAGATTGGTCAGGAGTGGAATGAAGAAGGCATATGTGGTATGGGGCACAGAAGTAAGAACTTCTGTGCGCTCGTGTAGAAAAACAATCTTCTAGTCTCATCTGAGTGTACAGGGAAGGAATATCCCAGCAGTGGTGGTGGGTTGAGTACATAAGCTGGCACTAAAGGCTAGATTTGCCCAAGAGTTCTATGTTCAGTACAGTCTTCACTGTAACTTTGATGTATATTAGTATTTGATGCATAATAGTTGCTAACATTTATTGGGTATTTACTGTGAATTTAGATTTTACCTAAGAAGTCAATATTTACTAATTACCTTAATTTTTAAAATAATGCCAAAAAGAGGGTAGTATTATTATTCCATTTAACAGATATGTTCTATAGTATGGTTTTATTAATTCAACTCTTAATATAACTTTGTGGTAAGAGCAGATTTCCCAATTTCACAAATTCCCAGTTGTATGAGCAAAGGCAAATTATCAACTTAGCCTTAGATTTCTTACATAAATCAAAATATGTCAGTTGCTATTGACATTATTACAATGGTATATCCCTCAAAATACTAGCCTGATATCCTAGAATATTTAAGGTTCTAGATGAGTGGTTTCTTAATTTGGAAGACAGGGAAATATGAGTCTCATCAGGGGAGAGGCATGATTGGGCATGGTCAGCCTTGAAGACTCTTCTTCCTCCTTCCCCAGGTTTTGAGGGAAGAGAAGGAATGGACCTAGAGTAGACAGAACTTTACCAGCAATTTGCCTTCTAATAGCATCCAGCTTTCCCATAGGGCACTGTGTGATTTGGGTAGAACCGTTTAGACTCTAGATCCAGGACTGGACTCTTGATGTAAGCCTGACCATCAATATATTTCATCTCCCTGACCATAGATATTGGTTCAGTGTTAGGCAATGACTCAAGATGGTCCAAGAAAGTCAGGCCTGGGATTTTTCTGGGATGTTGGTAAGTTTGTGTGCTTTTTTCCACCCTGAGGTTGTTGAAGTAAGGGTTATAAATCTGGGACGGCTAGCAGCTGTTTCTTTTCTTTTCTTTTTTTTTAAATTATATCCAAGTTAGTTAGCATACAGTGCAACAATGATTTCAGGAGTAAATTCCTTAATGACCCTTATGCATTTAACCCATCCCCCCTCCCACAATCCCCCCAAGAACCCTCTGTGTGTTTTCCATCGTCCCCCTCCTGGTTTTTACATTATTTTTGCTTCCCTTCCCTTATGTTCATGTTTTGTCTCTTAAAGTCCTCATATGAATGAAGTCATATGATATTTGTCTTTCTCTGACTAATTTTGCTTAGCATAATACCCTCTAGTTCCATCCATGTAGTTGCAAATGGCAATATTCATTCTTTTTGATTTCTGAGTAATACTCCATTGTATATATATATACCACATCTTCTTTATCCATTCATCTGCGCCATTTGGCGCTTTCTGTACTTTGGCTATTATTGATAGTGCTGCTATAAACATTGGGGTGCATGTGCCCATTCAAAACAGCATACCTATATCCCTTGGATAAATACCTAGTAGTACAACTGCTGGGTTGTAGGGTAGTTCTATTTTTAATCTTTGGAGGAACTTTCATACTGTTTTCCAGAGTGGCTGCACCAGTTTGCATTCCCACCAAAAGAGATCCTCGTTCTCTGCATCTTCACCAACATCTGTTGTTGCCTGAGTTGTTAATATTAGCCATTCTGACAGGTGTGAGGTGATATCTCATTGTGGTTTTGATTTGTATTTTCCAGGTGATGGGTGATGTTGAGCATTTTTTCATGTGTTGGTTGGCCATCTCGATGTCT
This sequence comes from Felis catus, assembly GCF_018350175.1. Taxonomy (NCBI): domain Eukaryota; kingdom Metazoa; phylum Chordata; class Mammalia; order Carnivora; family Felidae; genus Felis; species Felis catus. The sequence continues at coordinate 65,295,018 of NC_058372.1, read as the reverse complement.
TCTTTGGACAAGTGTCTATTCATGTCTTTTGCCCATTTCTTCACTGATTATTTGTTTTTTGGGCGTTGAGTTTGATAAGTTCTTTATAGATTTTGGATACTAACCCTTTATCTGATATGTCGTTTGCAAATATCCCCTCCCATTCTGTCAGTTCCCTTTCAGTTTTGCTGATTGTTTCCTTCTCTGTGCAGAAGATTTTTATTTTGATGAGGTCCCAATAGTTCATTTTTGCTTTTGTTTCCCTTGCTTCCGGAGATGTGTTAAGTAAGAATTTGTTGCAGCCAAGATCAAAGGGGTTTTGCCTGATTTCTCCTTGAGGATTATGATGGCTTCCTGTCTTACATTGAGGTCTTTCATCCATTTTGAGTTTACTTTTGTGTATGCTGTAAGAAAGTGGTCCAGGTTCATTCTTCTGCATGTCATTGTCCAGTTTTTCCAGCACCGCTTGCTGAAAAAACTGTCTTTATTCCATTAGATATTCGCTCCTTTTTTGTCAAAGATTAGTTGACTGTACATTTGTGGGTCCATTTCTGGGTTCTCTATTCTGTTCCGTTGATCTGAGTGTCTGTTCTTGTGCCAATACCATAATGTATTGATGATTACAGCTTTATAGTATAGCTTGAAGTCTGGGATTGTGTTGCTTCCTGCTTTGGTTTTCTTCTTCAAGGTTGCTTTGGCTATTCGGTGTCTTGTCTGGTTCCATACAAATTTTAGGATTGTTTGTTCGAACTCTGTGAAGAACGCTGGTGTTATTTGATAGGGATTGCATTGAATATGTAGGTTGCTTTGGTTAGTATTGACATTTTAACAATATTTGTTCTTCCTATCCAAGAGCATGGAATCTTTTCTCCATTTTTTGGTGTCTTCTTCAGTTTCTTTCTTGAGCTTTATATAGTTTTCAGTGTGTAGATTTTTCACCTCTTTGGTTAGATTTACTTGTAGGTATTTTATGGTTTTTGGTGCGATTGTAAATGGGATCGATTCCTTGATTTCTGTTTCTGTTGCTTCATTGTTGGTGTATAGGAATGCAACCAATTTCTATGCATTGATTTTGTATCCTGCAACTTTGCTGAATTCATGAATCAGTTCTTGCAGTTTTTTGGTGGAATCTTTAGGGTTTTCCATATAGAGTATCATGTCATCTGTGAAGAATGAAAGTTGACCTCCCTCTGGCCGATTTGGATGCCTTTTATTTCTTTGTGTTGTTTGATTGCTAAGGCCAAGACTTCCAATACTATGTTTAATAACACTGGTGAGAGTGGACATCCCTGTCTTGTTCCTGACCTTAGGCGGAAAGCTCTCAGTTTTTCCTCATTGAGGATGATATTGGCATTGGGTTGTTCATATATGGTTTTTATGATCTCAAGATGTGATCCTTATATCCCTACTTTCTTGAGGGTTTTTATCAAGAAAGGACACTGCATTTTGTCAAATGCTTACTCCACATCTATTGAGAGCATCATATGGTTCTTGTCCTTTCTTTCATTGATGTGATGAATCACATTGATTGTTTTGTGGATATTGACCCAGCCCTGCATCCCAGGTATAAATCCCACTTGTTATGGTGATAATTTTTTAAATGTATTATTGTATTTGGTTGGCTAATACCTTGTTTGGGATTTTTGCATCCATGTTCATCAGGGAAATTGGTCTATAGTCCTTTTTAGTGGGGTATTTGGCTTTGGAATCGAGGTAATACTGGCTTCATAGAATGAGTTTGGAAGTTTTCTTTCCATTTAAATTTTACAACAGCTTCAAGAGAATAGGTGTTAACTCTTCCTTAAATGTTTGGTAAAATTTCCCTGGAAAGCCATCTGGCCCTGGACTCTTGTTTTTTGGGAGATTTTTGATTGCTCATTCGATTTCTTTCCTGGTTATGGGCCTGTTCAGATTTTCTATTTCTTCCTGTTTCAGTTTTGGTAGTGTATATGTTTCTAGGAATTTGTCCATTTCTTCCAGATTGCCCATTTTATTGGCATATAATTGCTGATAGTATTCTCTTGTTATTGGTTTTATTTCTGCTGTGTTGGTTGTGATCTCTCCTCCTTCATTCTTGATTTTATTTATTTAGGTCCTTTCCTTTTTCTTTTTGATCACACTGGCTAGTGGTCATCAATTTTGTTAATTCTTTCAAAGAACCAGCTTCTGGTTTCATTGATCTGTTCTGTTTTGGGTTTTTTGTTTTGTTTTGGTTTGGTTTGGTTTTGTTAGCATTGATTCCTGCTCTAACCTTTATTGTGTTCTGTCTTCTGCTGGTTTTGGGATTTATTTGGTGTTCTTCTTCCAGCTTTTTAAGGTGTAAGGTTAGGTTGTATATCTGAGACCTTTCTTCCTTCTTTAGGAAGGCCTGGGTTGCTATATGCTTTCCTCTTATGACCTTCTTTTTGGGCCTTGATGTTATCAGTTTCATTGGCTGCCATTTAGTTTTAAATTTCCTCTTGAACTTCTTTGTTAGCCCATTCATTCTTTTATTAGGATGTTGTGTACTCTCCAGGTATTTGTTATCTTTCGAGATTTTTTCTTGTGGTTGATTTTGAGTTTCATAGTGTTGTAGTCTAAAAATGTGCATGGTATGATCTTGAATTTTTTGTACTTGTTGAGGGCTGATTTGTGTCCCAATATGTGGTCTTTTCTGGAGAATGTTCTATGTACACTGGAGAGGAATGTATATTCCGCTGCTTTAGGACAAAATGTTCTGAATATATCTGTTAAAGTCCATCTGGTCCAGTGTGTCATTCAAAGCCATTGTTTCCTTGTTGGTTTTCTGTTGGTTTTTCTGTTTAGATGATCTGTTCAGTGTTGTAAGTGGGGTATTGAAGTCCCCTACTATTATGATATTATTATCAATGATTTTCTTTATTTTGTGATTAATTGATTTATATATTTGGGTGCTCTCACATTTGGAGCATAAATGTTTCCAATTGTAGGTCTTCTTGGTACATAGACCCCTTCATTATGAAATAATGCCCTTCTTAATCTCTTGATACAGTCTTTATTTTAGAGTCTAGATGGTCTGATATAAATATGGCTACTCCAGCTTTCTTTTTTCGACCATTAGCATGATAGATGGCTCTCCATCCCCATACTTTCAATCTCAAGGTGTCTTTAGGTCTAAAGTGGGTCTCTTGTAAATAGTATATAGATGGATCTTGTTTTCTTATCCGTTCTGTTACTCCGTGTCTTTTGATTGGAGCATTTAGTCCATTGACGTTTAGAGTGAGTACCAAAAGATATGAATTTATTGCCATTATGTTGCTTGTAGAGTTGGAGTTTCTGGTAGTGTTCTGTTGTCTTTTCTAGTCTTTGTTGCTTTTTGCCTTTTTGCCCCCATCTTTTCCTCCCTCAGAGAGTCCCCCTTAAAATATCTTGCAGGGCTGGTTTAGTGGTCATGAACGCCTTTAATTTTTGGCTTGTATCTGTGTTGATTAAGTCCCTGGATATCATTTCTTCCATGTCTTTCTTTTGGGGTGAATTCCTTAATTTCCTCACTTTGAAGGAAGAAAAGGAATTAATAAGGTAAAAATAAATTATAATTAAAAAATTAAAAACACAAAACACACCAAAAGAATTCAAATAAATGGTGCTAGATCCTATGTGTGTTTTATTCTGGTTGTTGAAAGGAGCTTGATAGTTTAGAGAAAAAAGGGGAAAAAACGAAAAAAAACTGAAAATGTTTGAAAATTTGAAGAAATGAATACAATGAAATAGAATAGAATGAAATGATGGGCTAAAATAGAATTTGACAAACTTACAAATAAGTAAAAAATACAGTAGAAAAAAATTAAAGAAAAATATTTTTAAAGAAAAATATTTTTAATAAAAATTGAAAATAAAAAATTTTACTCTTTCTATATTCAGAAAAAAGAAATGAAAATGAAAAAAAAAAAAGAAAATTGAATAGTTGGACCAGCAAACAGACTGAAATACAATTGAAATTACATCAGTTTCCCCTAGGAGTGAAACTGAAGCACTTTATAGTTTGTAAATTAAACAGGTGGAGAGGCCTGTGTTGTTCCTGAAGAGCATGGTTGGCCCTGTTGGGTGGGGCTTAGTGTAATGGCCCCATTCTCCAGTAGATGGTGCTGCTTAGCTTAGTGGGGTGGATTTTTGCGTCACTTGTAGGTGTTTATGCGGATGCATGGGAGCGATGAAATTGGTGTCCCTCAGCTGCCCAGTCTCTAGTATTGGAACTTTGCTCTCCTCAATCAGCAATGGCACACCTGTCCTTTGTCTCCAGCTTCCATCCACTCCCTGCTTTTACATTGTCCATGACCAAGCCATCAGGTTGTCAGGTGGCACCTCCCTCCTGAGTTTTATCTAAGTGTGGCTGTTATCCCAACCCCTCACTTCTGAGGTACTGTGGCTTTGACCCACTCAGACCTTCTGGGGAGGGTCTCATCAAGCAATGGCCAGGTGCCAGCCCACCCCAGAAAAATGTCATGCAATCGTGCAGCAGCAGCATTTCAGGGATTATGGAAAATCACAACACACATCTGGCACCAGGCTTCACCCTTAACAACCTTATTTCAACACCAGCGAATGTGATTGTTCCCTGGGGTCCACTGGGACCTTTCACTGTGGAGTGGCTGCACAGTCTCTACCAAATGTCCTTCCAGCAGGGGAACTGCCTCTCCCCATGTGGCCTGAGGACTGCCCTGACCTCACTCTGCTGGGGTTTTGCCCTTACCAGAGCACCACCAGGTATTGAGCTGCAGAATTTCAGACTCTGTGCTCCCCTTGTTTATAGAGTCTTAATGGAATTTAACCCCTCTCCTTTCTCCCTTTTTAGTTCAGTCCCTGAGGCTGTTTCCACTTTGCTACTTTCTCTCCAACTGCTTTTAGGGGTGGGGTGCTTTTCCCATATTCTCCCCCACCCCGCCCCCATCTCTGTCCTCTCTCTGCAAGCAAAAACAGCAACCCGCCCTCTGCAGCTTCTCTCTCCCCCACTTCACCTCTCCGTGCAACATACCTGCTGAGTTCTGTGGTTCAGGTTGTGCAGATTGTTGTGTTAATCCTCAAATCAGTTTTCTAGGTGTGCAGGATGGTTTAGTGTTGATCTGGCTGCATTTCAGGGATGCGAGACCCCAAGAACTCCATTATTTTCTGCCATCTTGGCTCCTCCTCTGCTAGCAGCTATTTTGCTATACCTTGGAAGTACTATCTGAGCGTGAAGCCAAAGAGAAGACATCAACATCAGGAGATGGAGAGAGACAGATTCTTTGTGATGTCTTTGATATACTAGCTTCAACCTGTGCCTGAAACAGAATCAACCTGTAGAATTTTCACTTATGTGAGTTTGTCAACTCCCTTTTCTGGTTTATGCCTTTTCAACTATATATAAATCATTCAATTTAAAAGCAGTTGGACACAGAATCTTAGCTTATTTTATATGTCTCAGGAGATGATCTGGATAGTGGAGGGGTGGTGAGCCGATGTTGGTTCTGTGTGGGTATGGATTACATCTGTAACTGGTTTGGTCATACCTCACAGATGCTTGTCACAGTACACACTGGGCCTACGGCACACTGCCTTTGCCCAAGAAAGCACGTGGATAGTTAAAAAACAGAACTTACTGAGAACAGGTGAAAATACTGAAAACCTTGTTAAATGTTGATCCTGTTGCTTGGATCTTGTTTAAGGAAAGACAACTTCTTGGGATCAGTCATTGAGAGAGGCTTCTGAAAATATCCTGAAGGACAGGTCATCCCAATGCTGAGCATGTTTTAAACAAATGATTTATGTGTCAGAGATTGTCATCCTGTACTCAGGATGTTTTCTACTGTTTTTGAGTGTGTTACTTGTATTGCTGAAACCAAAAGGAAAGTACTCAAACCCAAGGACACTAGTATGGGAACTAATAATATGCTTTGGCCTCCACATATTCATTCATTTACTGGAACAGAGACTGCTAATTACTCATCAAAATCCATGTTCTCATATTTCTGGGCATTCACATCCTCTTTTTCAGTTAGGTAAGGCCATGTGACTGAATTCTAACTGCCGGAATATAAGTGGAAGCATGTCCCTCTTCAGACATGGGCCATAAATGTCTTTTGCATGTTTTCCTCTATATGCTTTTCCAATTTCTAGATTGCTGCAATAGAGCCAATTTTTAGGGAGGTTTAGAAGTCATGTGTTAAAGATTCCAGAACATTTGTCAACCTGGTTTCCTAAACACTGTGTAGAAGAGGACTGTCCTGGTTCACTTGTTCACATTCCCCTTACTGTTGGCCAGGAAAGAGTAAATTGTACTGTTGTACTTGAGCCATTATATATTTTGGGGTCTATTCTTTAGAGTAGTTACCCTCCCTTAACTAATACATTTACCAAAAATGTATTGAGCACCAAGTATGTGGAAGATAGATATATACTTTAATTAAAGGAGTTCTGTGGTTAAGAGCTGTAGAGAGTTATAAGCCCCTCTGGATTCTCAGAGAGGTTAAAGAGAACACAGCATGATTTACCCCTGCCTACTTTGCTAGCCTTTTTGTTCTCTGCATTTCATTCAAGGTGACCTCCTTTTAATTCTTAGAATGTGGCACATTCTCTCCTGTCTCTGCCCTTTGTACATATCTCCTTTGTCTAGAATGTCTTGCTCTTTCCTCTGTATTTTTTAACAGAAATTTTACTTCTTCAAGAAAGCCTTCATAGCCCAGACACTCCACTTTCTCAGTCTAGGCCCAAGGATGGGCAAGATACTCATTATATATTTTTATAGCACCCAGTAACTTCCCTTTACAGCTTTAATTATAAGCGGCCATTTTCTACATGAGTTATTATTGGAGTAATGTCTTTATTCCCCACTAGACTGTCGGTTCCTTTAAAGTAGGGCTCTTTTTTGTTTTCTTTAATTTTGTATGATCGATTATTTGGTAAGGTACCTAGTATAAAATAAATACTCAATTAAAATTTATTGAATGCATAAGATATAAATGGAACCCTTTCTCTTTCAATTCCTCATGGACTTTATTCATTAATTATCACTACCTTTATCATCACTATCAAGAATAAATCAAGTATTGGAAACTTGGAAAAGGTGATGCTGAACAGAAATAGGATGACTTTGGGGGTATATAATCAAATTTTTGATTTAAATCTGTTTAGTTTGAGGTGCTGAACCCTTAAGGAGATATCTTATAAATAGTTTAGAAGGCAGACCTATTAAATGGAGAAATTGAAGTGCTAAGATTGAAATAAGGGCAATAATTGAAATCTGGGAGTAGATACGATCGTGGAAGGAGAGCACAAAAAGAGCAAAAGGTAATATTTATGTGGAATAAATACAGTTAAGGATTGTTAAGGAGTCTGTGTCCTATTGAGCTTTGTGCTTTACTCAGTGTCTAGCATGATAATTATACACAGTGGTTGCTAATGAAGAGGAACTAATAAAGAAGGATGGTGTAATAGGCTTTGCTATAATAATGCTGCATAACAAATGACCTCTAAATCTTTGTGGCTCACAAGATTGTTCTTTATCATCCACAAATCTGGAGGTCATCAGATTTCAACCAGGGAGTTGGGTTCAGGTCTGATCCACATGTCTCGTATTGAAGGACCAGGTTGAATAAGCAGTGCCTACCTGCAGAAACCCAAAGTCAGTGTGATGGGAATATACATTGTCAGCCTATTCTGTTGTGAGGCACTGTATAGCATTGTGGCAATGGGTCTGTGTGTGTATAATCCTTTCAGAAGGAGTAAAGAATTGGAGACGAATCTTGCCTTCAAGTTGGAAAAGTAGGACCATGAGAAGGGGAGAGAAAAATTTCCAGGAAGAGAATCTTTAGTAGTAGATTCAGAGAGGGTCAATAATTATGCTGTGAAAAGACTGGAGTTTGTCTGTGGTTAGATATCATTTATGGGAGCATGTCAGCAAAGTGGTGGTAGGGTGCACAGACCACATTACCAATAGAGGTAAGGTGGCCAGATTTAGCAAATAAAAATATAGGATGCCAAGTTAAATTTGAATTTGTGATAAAGACTAATTTTAAAATTGTTTAATTATTCATCATTTATATGAAATTCCAGTGTAACTGGGTATTCTGTATTTGATCTGGCAGCCATATATTAGTGTTATGAATGAGCAGTAGATGAGGTATTGGAGTCAAGATAAAGGAGACCATTGTTGAAGGTAGGTGATAAAGGGAAAAGGAGGGATAAACTAGAAGGTGTATATAATTAGGAAGAGCTCTATTAGTAGTGTAGACCTGACCGTGTCATCAGAAATCATTACGCATATACCCATGGTGTATCTGGGGGGCAGGTAACACTGCTCATTTGGGGAGTTAATGCGACAAAGGAAAAAGTTTGAGCAGCAATTGGATACGATGACTCCGGAGCATCTCTGTGGCAATTTTAAAAAGTAGAAAGAAAATAAAAACTCATAAAACTTTATCTCAAGATATGAATTTAGAGTAACCTATGTGAGAAAAAACTAATAAAAATGTCATTATGTGATGACCATGGTATTGATCATATTTTGTTTACACTTAGGAGTTGTGAAGACTTGCATATGTTGTATCGTCTTGAGAGATACCTGAGGAACCAGGATAGAAGTACTGTGTAGGATGTGGGAGCTACTTAAGGCACTTATGACTTCTGAGCTCCTCTGAGGAGAAGGGACTCTATGCATAGATCAGGAGTCATGGAACCTATTTTTGGGAGCAAATAACTTAGAGGCCATATGGACACTCTCTGGGAGGACTGAAATGCTTTATGGGGCTGGGATTCAGGGCTCATCAGTTCAACCCCAAGATGCAGATTTTTGTGACCGATGCATAATTGAAGGGCACTGCTGCATTGGGATTAGGGACAAGGAGTCAGGTAGAGGTACTCCAAAGACAGTTTTACCTTGGAACCAAAGGATAAGTCTGGGGTTCAGCTAAGGAAAAGTTTTTTCTAGCTCCTTTAGTACTTTCCCTGAGAGCTGATATGATAATGAAAATGGTGAGTGCAGTCGGAAGAGGACACAGAAGAGTTACAGGAGAAAAGTCTTAGAAACAGGGTTCAGTGGATGGAGAAGAGTTCACCGGCTCTCTTTCCCTATTCCCCTGCCTCCTGTGCTATTGGCAGAGTGCTTGGGAAACATGCAACAGGAGACCTTACTGGCTGGAATGTGTTGGATATTTTTCACATAAGCATCTTTGCTGTAGACATCTTTACTGCAAGTATTTTTGCCACACAGCTAATTGGCTGTAAGGCAGTTTTGCTGTAAAAGATGTCATGAAAAATAAAAGTGTATGTAGATGCAGGGCACCTGGGTGGTGGAGCATCTGACTTCTGCTCAGTTCATGATCTCACGGTTTGTGAGTTCAAGGCCCACACCAGGCTCACAGCTATCAGCGCAGAGTCCACTTCAGATCCTCTGTCCACCCCCCCTCCTCCCCTGCTTATGCTCTCTCAACATAAATAAAACATTTTTAAAAATGTATGTAGATTCATGGCAATGCTATTTATATAACAGATTTTATTTTGTGAATTGTATCTAAGTGCTTCTTTTTTTTGGTCCTTCACTCATAGTATTATACACATTTTTTTCCCCTTGTTGATTTATCTCTTTCCTCAGCACATACTTTTTTTTTCTTTTTGGCCACATCTTCCTTTGTTAAGAGAGGTATCAGTTTCCGAATACTAGGATGCATATTTGTAACTGAGTTTTGTATTGCGTCATGGAAGCCTTCTGTTGTTTTTGGCATGTTGTTCTTGACATATTGTGACATGTCTGTTGATAGATGCGCCAAAGTTCTATGGGTTCACAAGTCCCCACCACTGTATAGGCCATTATGAGAACTAAGACTTACATAGTATAAAAATGGGAATTCTGTGTTGATGGAGAAATGAAACCAAACTGTCAACCAGTTGATGAAACCTACAAATTGTCAAACCAAACTGTCGTTTTTTTGTTTTCTTCTTGTTGTTTTTTTCTTAATCACGTAGGGCCTAATAGCCAAGTAGCTATGTGGTGAAAATTTTTGCAGCAAAAATACTTGTGGCAAAGATGCCTATGGTAAGGGTGCTTATCGCAGAAGTATTTGAAACTGGCCGGGACTTGCCTTAGGCAGAAGAGTTTGGGTTAGAATTCTTTCCCATCTGATGGATTCTTCATTCTTAAAGATCTAGCTCACCATCTGGTGGAGGATGGAAAGTGTTTAGCAGGGCAGGCTCTGGAGTCAGGCTTTGGTTCATATACCAGCTCCATCAGTAACCAGTGCTGTGACCTTTGGCCTGTTGCTTAGCCTCTCCAAGCTGCAGATCCTTTATGTAAAATAGGGTTATAAAAGTACTTAACTCTTAGGGCTGGTGTGAGAATTAAAGGTAATCCCCATAGTGTTTTGTATACAAATTCAAAATATGTTACTGGAATTATTTCTTTATGTCATGGTCTCCCTTAGTAGATAGGGAGCTCCTTTAAGACAGGTCAGTTTTTTTGTTTTTTCATTTTTACATCCCAAGTAAATAGCATATAGTATCCAACAAATCCCTTAATAATGTTCCTTATGTGTAGTCAGATCATATATCTCAAGGTGGGATTTCCAGATACTAAGTTGTCAGAGTCAGCAGGAAACCATGAAGACAGCAAAATTGCTTTCCCTACTGTTACTTCCTCTCCACCATTACAGGCACTCAAGTCATAATGCTGTGCAGGTTTACATGATTTGAAGAGAGATTTCTGCTTTTCTGTCCCTGTCTAGACAAAGAATTTTAAAGCTATATTTAGCTGCCTCCTATTTTAATGTCAGATTTGCCCCCGCCCTCCCCTGGTTATGTGCATTAAACAACTCTGCCCTGACAGCCCGTTGTAAACTGAACCAATCTGTTGTTTTTTTTTCCTCCTTGACTCAACCTAACAGATAATTTCATGTCTTGTAGACCAAACAATTGGTTGACCCAATAGGGTAAAATTCAGTCAACTGCTTAAAAAATTTTAAACAACGTATGCAGTGATATGTCTCATATTGCTTTATTGTCTCAGATTTGATATTTCATTGTGTTTATTTTGCTTTATGTTAAAATTGGTTTGGTCTAAAAAATATTATGGGCTTTTAAAAGGTGGAGATTAGATCCCAACAACAATTTTACTAAAAATGTACTGCAATATGAAATTATTGCTTACCAAGTATTTTGTGAGGATGATGATTTTATGAAATACATGAACACACTTTTGAAGAAAAAGTTATAAAATTAAGAAAGCTAATAATTTTTCTTTTAACATATTACCTATAGAGACTGATCTATGATATTTGAAGATCTATTTATTCCCTAAGATTCTGCTGAAGATAACTTAATGGCTTGCTTGGTTTGTTAAGTTGGCCTACTCTAAGGCAAAGGTCTACAAATCAGTCAGGGGTTCAGAAAGAAAAGATGGAAAGAGGAGCCAGATGCTTTGATGAGAGACGCAGAAATTAATATTCTGATATGTCACATAACTGGAAATGATTCAGCAATTTGACAATAGAGTTGTCTCTTTTATTTGCACACTCAAACAGCAGCAGAAAAACAACCTTCCATTTGATTCTTACTGAGATTTATTGTTTTTAATAATGCCACTTTTCAGAAGATAGTCATGTGCTCACTTAGACAGGCTGACAAAGTGAAAACTCGTATGTGATGCAAAGTACCCTTTGGGTGTAGATTAAGACATATATAGTGCAGTGACAAGTCAAGTCAAATGCCCACAGAAGACAACAAATCCCAGCCTCCCTTTCCCATGATCTGGCTCCCATTTTGCACCATAGAACCCACAATGGAAATCTGGCAAAACATAGAACACAGATGGCTACCAACTGACATGAAAAGTAAATTTTATTAAACATGTTTACATACATGAGTTGTTCATTTTAAAAGCACAGGGGAGTGTTAAGACAAGTGGTCAAAATAGAAAGATACTACCCAATTATAGTTAGTTGATTGTTGGCCACTAAGACAGAACGGAATCTAGTAGAAGTGCACCAATGCTTCAGTTCTTCCTGCTCAGCATGGTGAGTAGTGGTCAATCTGTGCCCTGTGGAATGATGGGCAGATAATTCTGGCATGTGTAAATAATAATAAATAATTCACTTGGTGCAGGCAGTATGTCTATGGATTAAAACCTAGTGTGTACACAGTGTCTACATGTGTTACAGCCCCACAGTAGGAATCTACACCAAAATATTTATTAGAAGGAATTTGGTCCATACTACATCACGTTTTCCAGAGGGTAAAAAATAAAGTCCATCTATAGACATTTCACCCCAAACTCACATACGGAGTCTGGCTAAAACCTGCAAAATGTCTATAACAAAAATGGATGGCTTAGATTTCTTGGTTATTTCAGTATAGTAATTAACGAGCAAACTGTACAAGTACATGCAACATACAAGCTGTCCTAATGTGGAACTAACATACATTATTAAATAACCTTTTGGGTTTTTTTTTCATTTTTTCATTTTTTTTAAAAAAAAACGTGCATGCAGCTTTGAACAGTTCCAAGTCATGCTGCTCTATTTGTGTGATCACAAAAGTTGAATGACTCATAAAAGGAGGGAGAACGTATCAATGCACCTGCAGAGTCTGCAGTGTGTAGCACATATACAGAATGTCACAAGGGAAATTCAAGGCCAAGAAAAACTCAAATGAAGAAAATGCAAGTTGAAATTTGACTTGTTTTATTTTCCCCCCAAAAGTAGGATATTTTGCATTAAAAAATCAAGCTTTTGTGCTTGCATCAATCTCAAAGAAATGTAAACTAAAATTTGATAAAAACATTACTTTAGTGCAGAATATTTCAACTGGAATTTCCAGTGGAATATTGGACAGCTCATACCATGCTCTTTCCAGGGCAGATGGGTATGTCTACACTGAGACATGGCCGAGAAGCCTGGGCATAGCTGAAAGTGTCTTAGGCTCAAATCCATTTCTAGTCACCATTTTGGGAAGTCAAAAGTATAGTTTATACACATGAGCATATACTTATTTTTGGGGATATCAGGAAGAAAAAGTTACTACAAGGAGTATTTCCAAAGTACAATTATGTGGTTAGTTTTAGTTCCCAGCATTAGTTGCAGATTGACTTCTCTAAAAGTCTTCCATGAAAAACGATGGAAAAAATAAATTAACGTTTTAGAACACAAACAGGTATGTTCTTCATTTAAAAAAAGTGATTCTATGATTATTTTAGAAGATGAATTTTTGTTTTCTGGGTTTGCACACATAAGACTTTGAAAAATTATAAAATGAAAGCCAGTGAAATCTTTCATTGGCCTCATCTTGCCTAGTTGCTGAACACTTTGGGGAGATGCCACAGAGACTATTTCAGCCCTTTTTTAGTGCTTTTGGGAAAAGAAAGGAAGGGTCTTTGTAAGCATCATGAGGCCTGTCGTGACATGTCCAAAAACTAGTGGAAATAACATATACAATGAAAAATAAAGCAAAACAATTCAAGAAACCAAAACCCAACAAATAATGCACAAATAAACAAAACACACAAAAAACAGAACTACTTAAACACCAGGGAAATAACACTGCTTGTGGTCTGTGCACAAACGTGTAAAATACAACTTTTCACAGAGTGAGAGTTTCCAGTTTGTTCAATTTGGTGTGTGTGTGTGTGAATTTGAAGTTTCCTCTTTTTCTGTTTGTTAGAAGCATCAGTGACTCTCACTAGCATGTTGACTCTTACTGTAATTTGATAGACTGCCTTGTTCTGTCATATGAAGCCAGGTTTTAAACAACGAGTGGGACATATTGAAAAACTACTACAGGCAAAACACAAGTTGATTGTCTGTCTCCAACAATGCTTTTTTGATCATGAAATATCTGGTTCAGATTATTATCCTGAAAGGTAGAGTTTCACTGGAATGACTCTGGTAGGAGTTCACTATGAGCGGATGCAGGGAGGCCCAGTTGAACTTTCCAGAGATGACTGGGAAGCCCGGCGTGTTAGGGGAGTCAGTGTGGGGTCCACCAGGGATGATGGTGGGAACAACTTGTACCATCCGATTACCATACTGGATAGATCGAGTTCTTCCAACAAGATTTGAGCCACACCCATAAAGCATTTATGGTCCATTCTGCCATAGTCCCCCCAGACAATGACCTGCAGAGACAGAGAAATGCAATAAAACTCTAATGTTTCTTTCATATTTGAAGAACTGAAAGCAACTATTCTGCAAAAGTGGGTCAATGAATGAGATGAAATGAATATAACTGACACTAAGGAGGAGGAACAGATAGAGATTAACATACAGGTGCTCAAAGAGATACTTCACAGTAAGTTTTAGATTAGATAGAAAGCAACTAATGTTTCCATAGTCAATGAGGGATATTAGCTACATAAACCATGGCAAAGAAATACATATACAAGTTTGTTTATATATACATTCAATACTTTCTTTAGTAATGACTATCTGGTAAGTGATGTATAGGGCCATAGTGATATAAAAAACTAAAATTTGTACAAGTTAGGGCAAAACAATGCAATTCGGTGTATGGTAGAGTGTGTATATGAAGGAGTATGTATAAAGAATGAAAATATTCATTAAATTTCTTTTATATTATGTACTTGTTAGTGAAGGTTGAAAAATAATTGTAAGCTGGTTCCTTTTGAGCATTTGCCTGACAATTCTGATTTGATAAGATGGTTAATAAATCGGTGAGCTTATAGCTTATAGTGAGCTTATAGCACAATGTGGGTCAACTCCTGTTGGTGTCAGATAAGCACTCATTTCATTATACTTACTCCTAAGGTTCTATTTTCTAATCCTTTGGTCATCTGGAGACGTTCTCAACTGAATTCATTCACCTGCTTCACACAGGCAGGAGTGGTGAAACCTGCCTTTCCAATGTGCTGAGTAATTTTGTCAAATTATTTAATCTCTGTGATCCTCATACATAATCTTTAAAAGGGGGATAATGGTATTTTATATACACAGTAGATAAAGTGTTTAAAAGAAATAATGCATGTAATTACTTAACAATGCATCTGACATTCACCAGTCCTGAATATTCTCTTTCCTTGCTTCTTCTTTGTATCCCATGTCTGGCACATAGTAATGCTCAATAAATTATCAGCATCATTTGCCTTGATTACCTACCTACCTACCTACCTATTGAGAAGAGGGGCTGTGGGAGGCAGGGTAAAAGCAGAAGGAGATGATGGAGAGAAGGAAAAAAAGAAGGGAGAGAAAATAAACTTTGTATTATCTATTACATCCACCAGATATTTTTTTAATACTACATATTATTTATATTGTAAATTAACAATTTGTTTTTTTCTACTCAAGGATGTTACCCTGCATTTCTCCTTACTGAAATTTGTGCTCTTCATGTTTGGCCACTCTTCAGTGTTTATATGGATAATGTGGACATTACAATGTAAAAAGTCAAACAAACTTTTACCTACCTGAAGAACTTTACCCTGTGGACTTTCGTCAAAAACCAGGGACTGTTGATACAAAGGATCAAGGGTTTTTCGCGCAATTCTTGTCTTCTTCTTGGCTATACAGGCCCCGTTTTCCAAAAGATACACTTTGACATAAGGAGCTGAACAAAGGTGACATTAACATATAAGAAGTTAATCCTTCAAGTTTAACTGATTTTATTAGAGAATGCTTTATTAGAGAATTAGAGATTGCTTACTGAAAGTTTCTCTTGACTATTTACATCATTTTAACTTTCCCGTGCTCCATAAATTCTATTCCTTAAAACCCTTATGTTACCATCACTGCCATTTTCCTCATTTCAAGTAAATGTATGTGGAATTAACCTAAGACTGAGTGACCTGGGGTATAGCTGGCATTACAGTTCACATTAAAAATAATTTTTTAATGTTTTTGTTTATTTTTGAGAGAGAAACAGAGCACGAATGGGGGAGGGTCAGAGAGAGAGGGAGACACAGGATTTGAAGCAGGCTCCAGGCCCTGAACTGTCAGCACAGAGCCTGACATGGGGTTCAAACTCACAAACCACAAGATCACGACCTAAGCCGAAGTCGTACACGTAACTGACTGAGCCTCCCAGGAGCCCCTACAGTTCACATTATAAATATAATAATATATAAATACAATAAAAGCTCACTGTTTCTTTTTTATGATTGGAACTAAAAAAAAATTTCATTTGTAAATGTGCAGAAAAAAATTAACTTGATAATACTCTTACTTAGACTTCGACAGTATAATTGTGCAACGAAAACCCAGATCCATTTTTATAGAATCAAAGAATACAGAAAAGCTGTCTTTTTAATCAATCAGATGATGCAAAACAAGAGCCTATAGAATTCAAATGCAGCAAGTACTTGGATTTTTTTGCTTATGTCAGATTCTCTTGTGCAAACTCAGTACGACCTTTCCTTACCAGGTGTAGACTTGGAACCAGGTTTTTGTGTGAGGCTTCGTGCTCTAATAACTTCAACTTCTAATTGGCCCTTTTTATCCTCCATTCCAATTTGTATGTCACCTGCAAGTGGAGGGGAAACAAAATGTTTCAGCTTCTTTGCAGTTACATGCAGTTAAAAAACAGAGGTATGTAATAATAGACTCCAAATTATGATCTTCACGATCTTGATAAAAAACCCTAATGTTTAGAGTTTCCTGATCCCACTTTTCTTCCCCTTCCTCCAAATCAGGTTTTGAAATGTTTCTCTTCATTTTTCTCGTACTAAGCCATGTTATGAGTTTCATATTAGTTTATAAATCGCTAGTTTATATGCTAATAAGATTTCTTATCCTTTTTATCATCTAATATATAATACTTCTTAGTAAAAAAGTATAATTATATTTCCATTATCTAGAGAAGAACACTATTAATGTTTTGGTGAATATCCCATCTTAGAAGTACTTTCTCTTTAAGAGAAAGTACTCCTTTGATCTATTCCTTTGATCTATTCCTTCCTTCTTTGATCTATTCCTTCCTTCCTTCCTTCCTTCCTCCCTCTCTCCCTCCCTCCCTCCCTCTCCTATCTACCTACCTACCTACATTTATCTACCTACCTACCTACCTATTTACCTACCTATCCCTATCTATCTATCTATCTATCTATCTATCTATCTATCTATCTATCTATCTATCTATCTTACCTACCTATCTACCTACCTACCTACCTATCTACCCATCTATCTATCATCTCTATCATGACCATGCATCCTTAATTTATTGACTAGATGGACCAGTGAATGGATATGTCATTACTTGTTTAACCAGATCCCTGTTGATGGAAATATAGACTATCTACATTGTTGCTATTATAAATAGCACTGGAATGAACAGCTTTATAGAGAATTTTTGCACACTTGGTCAATTATCTCTTGAGCATAAATTCCCAGATTTTTAAATATGGGGTCTAATTGAATGGACATTAAAAAATTCTATGTATATTGTCAAGTATCCTTCAGAAAGATTGTGCCAGTTTGTACTACCATCAGAAGTATCTGTTTTTCCATATTGCACACCCACTAATAGTGGTATTAGCAATATGTCTAATTTTTGTCAATCTGATGGTTTAAAATTTATAATTTGCATTTCTTTAATAGACAGGCTGAACATATGTCTAAGTATTTTCAGTTTGTATTCTTTCTCTTGTCTTGCCTGTTCATATCCTTTGCCCATGTTTACTAAGGTGTTCATCATTTTCTGATTGATATGATACTTTATTTCTTAAAATTAATAAGTTCTAATTTTTCCTTAGCTAAATAATCTTCATTTTCTCAGTTGTGAATTCTCTTCATTTGCTAGGTCAGCTGATCAACTTTGTGGTTCTGGATTGAGAACCATTACTTTTATAACTCTGTTTTAGACTCAGGTCCCACATGTCTCTTTGGTTTTTGTTTTAATCACATACACCCACAATTTAAAGAGTCAAACTGTTCTATAAGCCTATTTATTAGTATAAAAGATTCCCATTCTCTCAACTTCTTGCCTTCCAAAGATCACTGCTTTCAAGATTTTTAATATTTTTATGTGAAAAATTTTTTAACTGTTTGGCATTTGCCTCCCTATTTATAAATACTAAATTTGTAAGGCATTTTCCTATGTTTTTCGCTTTTAGATATTATTATTAGTTTCTAACTTCAACCTCTCTCACTGCTTTCCTTTGCCACCATACACTGACACTTTCTGTCATTCCATTATTCCGATATTAGTCTATATAACTATGATTACATAACATTATTTAGAAATGAGTGAACTAGAATATTGTGGTTACTTCTCATTTCTTGGACAGCTCTTTCTTTTCCCTATTTAATAAGTGTCTTTTTAAAAAGCATTTGCTTACATTTTTATGTATGTATCATTAATTCAACCCCTTATTCTCTCCTGGTTGTTTACTTCTTCCATAAAATCAAGCACATTAGGTGTTCTTAGATTTTATCTTATGGATTCTGACATGTTACCCTTTGGACAAACTGTTTTTAAAGTTTGTTGCAATTGTTATCTTTAACTTTTCCTTCACTATCATATTGGATATCCCAACCGTTTTTCTCTTGTACTGAAGCATTCATTTACTGGATCTTTTCTTTCTTTTTTAGTTCTCAACTTTTTTTAATTTACTTAGTTCATTTTGTTGAGGTATATCATCCAGTAACTTTATGAGCAATGTTGTGTATGAGCAAAATGTTTTGACACCATTCTTGTCAGTGTGTTTTTATTCCAGCCTGAAACTTACTTGATAACTTGGCTGGCTATTGTACTCTACATTGGAAATCAATTGTTACTCAGAATTTTGAACGTAATATGCAGTGGTCTTCTGGCTTCGAATATTATTATTGAAGAGTCCAGTGGAAATCTGATTTTTTTGGTGTTTATACTGAGAGAGAGAGTGGGCAGGGAAGGGGCAGAGAGAGAGGGAGACAAAGAATCCAAAGCAGGCTCTGAGCTGTCAGCACAAAGCCTGACATCAGGCTCGAACCCACAAACCATGAGATCATGACCTGAGCCAAAGATGGATGCTCAACCGACTGAGCCACCCAAGAACCCCTGATTTTTTGATAGTTTTATATAGAATTATCTTTCTTCTTAGGAAACTTGTAGAATTTTCTATTAATCTCTGGTGTTGTGAAATTCCATGATGATATGCCTTTGTGGTGACCTACTTTCATGCATTTTGCTGAGTATTCTTTGAGCCCTTGCAAGCTGCAATCTCATGTTCTTCAGGGGAATATCTGTTGTGCATGTTACATGTAATTTTCTCCATCATTTTTCTTTTAACTTAATTTAGGGTTTTTTTTCTAGTAGAAGTTTTCAATTTATCTGGCTTTGGTTTGATCCTTTAGACGTTCTTTTCCACTCCCAAGAGCATAGAAACATTAATGTAAGTGTTTGTCAGTATTTTCTAGGGTCTTTGTCTACCCAATTTCTCCTTTATAATTCAGTCTAAAATATTTTTTTTTAAGTTCTTAAGTAGGGAGGCAATTTCATTAATCTTTTTTTGCTTAGTGAAACAGTTAAGCCAACATCTTTACTGAATGATCCACTTGTCTTTCCAGGCTGTGAAATGCTATCCTTACTCTGTCTTGACAGAGTTTTCTGATAAATTCAAAGATTTTTGACTAACTTTGTTTTGTATAATGTCTCAAGTTAGAAACATGCATTAGAAATTAGAATAGTCATTTGAAACCAGAAATACCCTAAAATGTTGCTTCTCACTTATATTACTACTAGATGCTTTAAATGACTTTGTCAATCATGAAACATCAGTTTTCCTGTGGGGTAAAAAAGTGATTCTTACCCATTGCAGGGGTAGCAAGGGTTTGGCGGCCAACAAGCTGAGCTGGTCCCAGTCCATCAAGAAAATCACTGAATTGACTGTCTGCTCCTAGTCGTACTCCAGGAAATATTAAGCTATTAGCAAAAGGACAAAAATCAAAACATTAGATCTCCTAGAATTCATTTCATTAGTGTCCATATGACTACTAATTCTGATCATGAATCATAAATATTGGACAACTTACTTCGTGATTCTTTGCATTCATTGCCCCTGAACCAAGCGAAGCCCAGCACTGACTGACTGAGAAAAGGTCTAAATAAACTCTCAAGTTAAGAGCTGATGTTCTATTCAGGATGGCTTATAGTTTTAATATACTAAGTTTTCTGGACACTTAAAAGTACAAGTCCCTCCGTAAGTATATTATTGACATAAAATATAAGATGTAAATTTTTATATGATGAACCCTACATAAATAATTGCTCATGTTACATTAAATAACAATGCTAAATTAAAAAAATGCCTGATAATTTCTTCAATAAATATCATAGCAAAGTACAAATTCTTATTTACAAATAAAAATGTTTATTCATTTTTTAATGAACTACATTTTTATATTATCTGAGATTTTTATTTAGTTCAAGTGGAAAAGAATTGATTAGAATATGTCCATTGCTTACTACCCCATGACTACCTGAACTCCCTGGGCTGTAAGCTCCAGCAGAGAGTGACTGTGCCCTTCTTGTTTATTGATTTGTCCATGTACCAAGAACCATGCTTGCTACATATTTGGCCTTCAATGAGTAGTTTTTGAATAAGCACATTTCTGTAGGGATTTGTTATTCCCAATGTGCTTTTTCACATATTACTTCCTCACAATCAAGGGAATTAGAGCACAAATTTATTATCACACCCAGAGACCACGAAAATCAATCTATGAGAGGTTAAGTGGCTTATTCAGGTGGAGGTAAATATTATTTGATTTATTAATTTTATATCAGAAAATATTGTCTCTGGTCTTTCATTTGTATGTCACATTACCGTATTTCATCAAATATTGGCATTTTGTCAGCAAGTTTATCTCTATAACTTTCATGCCTGCTGATTTTTGCTCTTAGCTATATGTTGCTGGGAGGATGCATACCAATCATTTGATCAAATAAACGGACTTAATAGTTTCAGGAATGGGTAAACATAGCATGATCATTAACTTGGCATAATTTTATTTCATTTTCTAAACAGAACAAAACGATTCCAGTAAAATAAATTACTACTATTAGATTGATAAATGAGATTTTTGAATGGCAATAAATGAATAATTATAGGAAAATTTGCACACAGTCAATCTCCAAGTAACCCACCGCAGAAAAATAATTACTTAATTGTAAGATCTATCACCTCAGTAAAGGTTTGGTTTTACCAGAAAAATTCTCAATCATAGAGAAATGCAGGATTTTTTGCAGGATCTATATGTAAAAGCAGACCAAGTAAGTAAAACACAAATCTAGCTATATTTTTTCATGATTAATTTCAAAACTAACTAAAACTCTTTACACAAAAATAATGAGGAAGATAAATTTTGAGATCTTTTCCTAAGGTAAGAAAGAGTGATGTTTTAAAAACAAAAAAATGTAAGTTCCTATTATGAGAGTGTTAGACTTACTCAGAACCCAAAATAGTTTGGAGAAAAGGAGGAATATGGGAAATTAATTTTCACTTCTAAATTTTATTTAATTTTTAAAAATGTTTATTTATTTTGAGAGAGAGGGTGAGCAGGGAAGGGACAGAGGAAGAAAAAGAGAATCCCAAGCAGGCTCCATGCTCAGTGGGGAGCCCAATGTGGGGCTTGATCTCACGACCCAGGGATCATGACCTGAGCCAAAATCAAGAGTCTGAATTTTATTTCTAAAAAAAAATTTTTTTTTCAACGTTTATTTATTTTTGGGACAGAGAGAGACAGAGCATGAACGGGCGAGGGGCAGAGAGAGAGGGAGACACAGAATCGGAAACAGGCTCCGAGCCATCAGCCCAGAGCCCGACGTGGGGCTCAAACTCACGGACCGCGAGATCGTGACCTGGCTGAAGTCGGACGCTTAACCGACTGCGCCACCCAGGCGGCCCAAGAGTCTGAATTTTAATTGAGGGGTGTCTGGGTGGCTCAGCTGGTTAAGCATCCAACTCTTGGTTTTGGCTCAGGTTATGATATCGTGGTTTTGTGACTTTGAGCCCCACATGGGACTCTGCGCTGCCAGCACAGAATCTGCTTGGGATTATCTCTCTCCCTCTCTCTGCCCCTTCCTCACCCCCCCCCCCCCAAATAAAATAAACTTTAGGGGTGCCTGGGTGGCTCAGTTGGTTGGGCGTCCAACTTTGGCCCAGGTCATGATCTCACGGTTTGTGGGTTCGAGCCCCGCGTCGGGCTCTGTGCTGGCGGCTCAGAGCCTGGAGCCTGCTTTGAATTCTGTGTCTCCCTCTCTCTGCGCCTTCCCTACTCATGCTCTGTCTCTCTCAAAAATAAACAAACACTGAAAAAAAATTTTAAAATAAGTAGACATTAAAAAAAAGGAATAAGCTGCACCATAAACATTGGTGGCTTTGTTCACTTACTTTCCCTCGGAGCTATAACTGTTGATGCTGCCGTCAGTAGACTCTCGACTTGGTTGCCTTACCATCTTCCTCATTTCGGCTGCCATTCCTGTTTCTGTGCTTCTCTGTATGGTGCTTTTTAACTTCTTGTGGCCTGACTCTGACAAGAGAAAATACAAGAAACTCTAAGTCTTGTTTAGACAGTTTCTCCCGGGATACTGGTTGATTCTGCAAATTAAACAATTATGCATATAATTAAAAGTTTACTCAGGAAAAGAGTCTAAGAGAATAATCTGATTAGCTAAATCTCTTTGCCGACAATATGCTTTGGCCAAGAGGGGTAGCAGTGGAAGGGAGACCACTGCCCCTGTTCCAGAGACTGCCTGAATCTCAGTGAACCAAAATGAACTCATTGTATTACTGCTGCTCAAGTTATCAACTTCAATGAAAAGTTGGATTTGGCACTGGACTGCATTATGGGGAAATATAATGTTGAACAACCTAAAAGGAACATTCCCAATTTGGAATGTTCCCAATATGTGGGAATAGAGCTAAATGAATGGGCCTTGTCCTTTAAAGGAGATGAGAGGCACAGTGGACTAAGCGTGAAAAATACCAGTTTTGGCCATGTATCAGCAATCCCATAAAAATAAACAGTAGTATTTAATGATTTTTGAAACAAGTTAACATACATGATCTCATTTGAGATGGCATATAAGGATACCTATGTAGGTAGAACAGGTAGTAACTCCAAGGCTTTATTGCTGTCTCCTGGCTTTTGAACTGGGCTGAATCATTTCTTACTGGCAGTTTTGAGTGTGAGTCTCTTTCTGCATTGTGAATTATAACGGCTGATCATTTTTTTAAACTCTAAATTCAGAGCAACTTCTTCAAACCACTTTGAAATGCACTAACCAGCAGTCTATTCATAGCATAAAAATGAAATTCCAAAACATTTTTTTGGTTAGAACAATACCGAAAAGTTAGACAGACTTTTAATACCTGCCACACTTTTTCCATCTGAACATTTGATGTGTATTTCTGGTTTTCTTTCAGGTTTTCACATAGTATCATTTAATACCCATTAATATATGAAAAAATGCTCTATATGTATAACTGTATACATTAACTACTGTATGTGTATACACACATAAAATCTTCAACCCTCATAAAACCTCTCTGAAGCAGGTGCCCCAAAACACTCCTAAATACACCATATGAAAGTTTGCATATTTTCCTCTCATTTTTGGTCACTGCAATCCTTTTGTAGATTGTCTAATAAAAGATATAATTGGTTTTACTATATGGACTCAATGCTGAATATTCTCTACGTAAAAGCCACAGCAGTTCCTTAAAAACACAATTCTGAATATGTTATTCCCTTGCTCAAGATCTTGTGCTGGTTTATCATCAAAATTAAAAGAAAATCTGAAATTGTCACAATGGCCCATAAAATGCCACATAATATGGCCCCTGGCTACCTCTCCAATCTCACACTCTGCCTCTCATCCCCACGATCACTGCTGTCCAGTCACACAGTCTTCCTGCATTTTCTTGAGCACTCCAAGCATGCTGCTTCAGGGCCTGTTTCCCTTACTGTCTTTCCTTCTGATTTCCTTGTCTTGCTCCCTCACTTTATTCAGGTCTCTGTGCCAGTGTCACCCCCTCAGAGAGGCTTTTTCTGGTCCTCATCACTTTTTATCTCCTTGCCATGCTTTATATGTCTTCGTAGCACTGCTCTGCCATTAAACTTCTATTTGTTTGTTTGTTGTCTGTTCCCCAGTTAGAATTTAATCTCTATGAGGAGAGGGACATTATGAACACTGCTCACTGTTATCCATAGTATCTAGAACACTGGTATAAACTCAATACCAGGATCACACCACACATACTAATGTGCAATTTCCTCATTCCATTTAATATATCTATAATACAAACATGTCTATATTTATTCTTTTTAATGACTGCACTGTTATGTGATCTCATAATTAAACCATGCATGTCCATATTGATGAGTACTTGGGATGTTTCCAGTTGTTACAGGAGAGTTTTTATAGAACATATTTCTAGAAGCTGAATGCTAGTGAAAGGGTACAAATCCACTTAATCTTAATAGCTTTTTCTAAATTGCCATTTAGAAACATGATGATAGTTTAAATCACTCCTACCAACATTCTGTTGGTACCAAATAGGTACCAACAGATGTACCTATTTTCCCACCTAAGGCTCATGAATTTTCTACCTTTCCCCTTTCTAGTCTCTGTCTTGCCTATTTGACTTGTCATTGTAGAATGTGTACACTTACTGAAGGCAGTGACTTCATTTATTGACATCCTAGTGCTGTTTTTATTTATTTGTATATTGATTTATTTATATACTGTGCCTCCTTCTCAGATGTAGTTCCTTTATGAAGCCAGTATGGTGGGGCAACACTTCATTCACACACACATACTGGCTGGGTCCCACTTGAGGGGTAAAGGCAAGCCCCAAGGATGTATTACCAAACTGAGCCGAGCATAGTTATGCAAATGTTTACCCAAACCAACAGGAAGCAATAAACCCAGGGTGGAACACCAAATTCTTACTATCATGGCTAGAAAAATGAGGGCAACCTTTACATCTAAATGGTGAGGTGATGCTGGGAACAGAGGAGAGACAGTTAAGAGGATCAGTAGTGGGGAGGTTCAGGTTATTCACTCATTAAATTTTTCATTTATCCATCCATCCATCTAACCACCCACCCACACATCCATCCAACAAATATTTACTAGGCACCTGCTATGTGTCATTCACTATTCTTGGTGCTGGAGATATACTGATGAATGACAAATTTCCTGCTGCCATGGAGCTTACATTCTAGCGTATGTGTGTATACAAGCAAGGCAATAAACAAATAAATAAATACATGCCTGGTAATAAGTGCTATGGAAAAAGGCAGGATAAAGAGGGATAGAGGGTGACAGGGTAGAGCAGCAATGGCTTTATTGTAAAGGGGTCAGGATCTCATTAGTCATCAGTATGGAAGAAGTAAGGATACAGGCAATGAGGGAACAGGGAAGTAATACCCATGGTGGGACTGGTCCTGGTGATTGTGGTAGGGAGCCTCTGAGTAATGGTGGCCAGGAGGGGGGCTACTGTCTTCTCAGTAGCACACAGGTTGCCTCTGCAGTCTTTCCAATGTTGGTGACTCTGGCCAAGAGGCTCCAACACCAGAGATCTCAGGGCTTTGTGTACACCTGGCATCGCAGCTGACAGCAGAGGGTAGGCTATCAGGTTGGCAATCATTTCCTAACACAGGTTTCACGTGGTTGCCACTTATTACATATTTGTTCAATGAAAAAAAATTTTAAGTGAATATTAATTTTTTTATATTATGTAATTGGAATATCAGGTATTCTTAAAGGTTCATTTACAGGGTGTCTTAACTTTCTTAGAGCAATCTTAAAACTTAATACATTCCAAAACGTAAATGCTACATACTTTAAGGAAATATTTGAGAAGTTGGTTATTGAACTTTCTTTTACACTTGTTTAATTTTATGAGTTTGAATGATACATTTTTAATTTTAGAGTTTTTGTTTTTGTCCTTTGGAAGACAGCAAATATGGACTGATATTAGCTCTCGTCTTATTCATGTTAATAAATATTCATTGAAAAGAGCTTTGATGAACTAGACAATTTTATAAAGGCCAAGGTAAAAACTGAATAAACAGTTCCAGCTATGAATTTGTCTTATTTAAATTCATAACAGCTTTATTATTATTTAGAATATAAGGGTTGGAAAGAACATTGTTTTGTAGATATGGAAACTAATTTTGGAGAAGTGTAATTCATGTAAAAAATTATTTGTGGAGCACTTACGCTGAGCCCAACCTTTTCCAGATGCTGGTGATACAGGAATGAACATAAGAGACAAAAATCCCTGCCCTAATGGAGCTTACATTCTAGTGAGTATAACGATTTGCTCAATGTCAGGCTAGTTAGCAGCAGAAAGCTGGATTAGATCTTCTGAATCTCAGTCTTGTGATCATTCCTTTATACCCCAGTTTAGGAAAACACAAAGTCTAATCTTATTTTACAAACAGAACAATGGTTTAGCTACACATATATTTTCATGCACATATTCTCATATTTAAAAACTTCATTAAAATCACAAAAATTGTATAGAGGTGCAAATGTATACAATTATCTATCTCTGTACATATATTGCAAGTATAGCATACGTATATGTTACATATATGTAATTTAAAAATATCAATATAATACATTAAACCACTAAATAATATCACCATTATTTACCAATTATTTGTATCCACTGAGGAATCATTAACCTAGGTAAGATATGAAGTCTCCTATCAAATTATGACATGAAACCTTTGACTTGAAACTGCTATCCCAAGTATCATACAAAGAACAAATGGAATAGAAAACTAGACTATTTTAATACTCTATATTCACAAACCAATGTAAAATTAGTAAAATCCCTATCATTTGGGAGCATTTTCTCTTGCTTTGAAGAAGAAACTTCCTCTCATAGAATGTTGTGGAATGTGCCATATTTACATATTCATTTCTCTTTTCATATTAAGAGATGTATGCTATATTTAGAAACACCCCACTGACTTATTAATTCATTCTGTAAATACTCATTATGCAATATCTATAATAGGCATTTTTCTAGGTGTTACAGCTATAACAGTAACAAGACAGGATAGTGCTTATAATAAACTAATATAAATAAGTTATGATAATTTTAGAATTGGTAATAATCATGAAAAAAAATAAAGCAGAAGAAACTGTCCCAGTAGATGCATTACTTTTGATCAGCTGGGCAGAGAAGCCCACTTCTGAGAATGTAAAATAGAAGCCAGCCATGCAAAGATCTAAAGGAAGTGTTATCCAGGGAGAAGGAATAGGTGCAAGACTCTGAAGAGTGATCTTCCTCAGCTTGTATGTGGAAGCTATAGAAAACTGAAGTAAGATGGACAAGGAGAAGATGGAGTGGAAGAGGCTGAAGGAGCTGGTGGGGCACAACCTACTGGAAAATAGCCTGGAATTTGTGCTGAGTGTGGTGGGGAGTCATAGGGCAGGGCCATGATCTGATTTCCATTTTCAATGGATCATTCTAGCTGTTGTGTGAACAATGAATTGTAGGAACTAGACGTGGAAGCAGAGGAGGATGGGAAAGCTACTTTCTTACCTGAGAAGAGATGAATAGTGGCTTCGGTTAGGGAGCAGCAGTGGAGATATGGGAAGACGGTAGGCTTTGATTATATTGTGAAGTGGAATGGACAGCACTTGCTCTAGATGTATAAATGGTTCAGAAAAAAATCAATAATTTCTAGGTTTTTATAAAAGGATAACTGGTTGAACAGTAGTGTCATTTACTGCAAGGAGGGGGAATTCATTATGAGTGGTGGAAATTATGAGTTGTCTTTTGGATGTTCGAGGGGCTTTCTAAATAGCCATGTGGAGAGTAAAGTAGGAAGTGCATGTATGAATCAGGACCACGAGGGATAGGTCAGGGTTGGAAAAAGGTAGGTTGGTAGTTAGATAGGATATGTTGGCATACAGATGGAATTAAAATCTATAGTACTAAATGTAATAGGGAGGAAGTATAGATAGAGATAAAAAGAGTAAACAGAATGGAGTCTACGGTATCTTCCATATTTAGAGGTCCAGAAGAAAATCAAGACTATTGAGCCTATGAAGGAAGACCTTTTAAGGCATGAGGAAAAATAGACAAGTGTCATGGTGCAGAAATCAGAAGAATAAAGTGTTAGAACTAAAAATAAATGTTGTTTACTACTTAGAGTTTTAGTAAGAAACAGACACAGAGGTGATGATAGAGCTTGGCTCCATGGAGATCACTGATTTCAAAAGGAGAAGATTTGGTGAATCTTCTGAAAGGACTGAAAGGAATGGCCAGTCAGAAGAGAGAATGAGAGGTGGTATTTGGAGAGTCACACAGGATATGGGAAGGTTATCTATTTTTTTTAAGATATGTGACATTAGAGCCTGTTTCTGTGCAGCTGGGAATGATTACATGAGCAAGACAAAACATTTATAGGTCTAATATTATTGGCTGGAAAGGTGGATCAACACAGATAATGTCTGATAAATCATCTTTCAATCAAAGTATTCTCTAGTGCCAAATGAATAGTCCATTTTCATCAATTAATTTGAAAAATCGGTAACAGAATATCACTTAAACAGTTCGATCCAAAAGATATATGCAGTGATGTCCTATTACCTCACAAACAAAAACTACAGAGTAGTTTTGGTTATCCTGAAAGTGAAACTGAGATCAGTGATAAAAACTATTTTTTATATGTATAGTGACAAAATTTAGTTATGTTTTTAAAAAGAAAAGTTGTTGTAGTTAATGTTTTGATCATTTATTCCCTTGTTTACTTATTCATCAAACTATTCTCTGAGTGCTTTGGGTCCAGTACTGCATATGTAAGAGTGGACAGGAAACAGGTACTGTCCCCAACCATGTCATTGTCTAGTAGGAGAGACTGACAAACAGAAGTTTACTTGTGATTCAGTGTAAGTACTGTATAGGCACAGAGGTCTTATTTTATATTTATTTAGCTTTAGGTATTCATCTTATGTCTTATAATTTGGAGAGAGGAAGAGAAAGGGAAGAGAAGGAACAATTTAAACAGTGAGTGTGAGTCTGCTGCTTGCTGTGCTAATAACTAAATGAGCATGTAACCTGGTGAGAAATGCAAATCTTCTCTTCCTGTACTTTGTTTCAGTTCCTGAAGATAATTCCGCTGTTTATGATCATCTCTAAAATAGGCTTCCTAAAACACAACAACAAAAAAAAACAAAACCAAAAAAACCCAAACCAACCACTTTATCTGGTGTTCAAATGACGCAGCAGCAAATACAGTCAACTGACAGTATTCGATACCCTGAGAGACCACATTGGTATCCAAAGGATTTTAAAGGCAAATTTTAACTCCAGATGGTGAAGGGGGAAGGGTTGTATTTTAGGCCAAAAAGGCGGCATATTCAAAGGTTCTGACATGGTAAAGAAGGTAGCCCCTTGAGAAAACTGCATTTCCAGAATGACCAGCATTCAATGAATGGTGAGTAAAGCTAGTGAGAGTGGGAGCAAGAGAGTTGGTAGGGTGGCCTTACACAGGACCTTTTATCTAATGCTCTCAAGGTCTGCCATTACATATCATTTGGGGTGGCTGTTGTGATTTACTAATGTGGTTTGTAATGATCTCAAGGTCTTGGTCTTCCCAGTACCAATATTATCCACATAAAGCTGTAATTTGCATTATATAAGATACAGTGATATTGTCAAAGGTCTTCAACAGTCACTCTTTAAAAGAAAATATCCAGAAGTTCTCCTTTGTTGATATCAGATGCTTCACAGTGTTGTCATAACCATGTAGAAATTTTTATTAGGTAGTCTGTTCTAATAGGCCACAGTTTTTCTTTCCTAGTTTTTAAACAAAAATACTGCTTTTGTGTTATGCCGAAGTTTTTAAATATATTTTATCCCAAGTCAGATGAGTACAACTTGTAAAAATTTCCTATATCTGAAGATTACTTTTAGAAAATTGCATGAAGGGTCTTTGACTTTATGGTTTCCCTCATTTATTATTCTCCATGTTAGTGCCTACAAGCCATAAATTTCCCTTTCCTCTTCCCATTTTCAAGAGAGATTTATAATGAAAGAAATATAGCGGTCAAGAAAATAAAAACAGAATCAAGAATATCTTTGTGAGATGGATGGAATAAATTCCCTTGATGATACTCAAAATACTTCAAATCTTTTTCAGCGATGTGCCTATACTTTTTAATTTCACTGCCATAACCCAAAAGAGGTAAAATGTTTTCTCTTGCTGCCATACACTTTAAGTTCTCTACAGATACAACTTTAGAAAAGGGATTCATCTGTACTGAACACTGACCTGAATTTTTCCAGCTCTTCTGTGGCTAACAGTTATTCTCTGGTAAGAGACCTGGTATTGTTCTGAGCGACTGTAATGCCTGCTGTCCTGTCTGTTCAGTTCACTCAACCACATTTGATCTTGTCAGCAAAACG
This sequence comes from Felis catus, assembly GCF_018350175.1. Classification (NCBI taxonomy): domain Eukaryota; kingdom Metazoa; phylum Chordata; class Mammalia; order Carnivora; family Felidae; genus Felis; species Felis catus. The sequence continues at coordinate 65,264,693 of NC_058372.1, read as the reverse complement.
TTTGCTAATGTCACATTGATTTTTCCTCTTGCCTGGCTGGTGAAAATGTAAGCAATAGCAAGTTCAAGATGTTCTTTTAAATAATCTTCATATTGAATTTAGTAAGGCTGCCAAAAAAATACTTAGATGAACAGGTTTACTGTCACTGAAACATACAACCTGTACCCTATCTTATTTTGGCCAAAACTGTAAGATGGGAGTAGTCAAATGCTGAACTTCTCACTGCTGCTAATTGATTTCACAGCCTCAGTGTTTCCAAAGTGTTTCTGTGTTATGAACTGAATTATGCCCCTTTCCCACCAATTCATAGTCTGAACTAATCCTGAGTACCTCCTAATCCTGAGTACCTAAACCTGTGTATTTGGACACAGGGCCTTTAAATAGGTGATTAAGTTAAAATAATGCTACTAGGGAGGCCCTAATACCCATCTTTTGGTTTCCTTATGAGAAGAGGGCTTTAGGACACAGAGACCACCATGTGCAGAGGGCAGTCATTTGTGACCTAAGAAAGAGGCCTCAGAGGAAAGCAAACCTGCTCATACCTTGATCATGAACTTCCAGCTTCTAGAACTGTGAGAATATAAATTTTTGTTATTTTAACCATCCATTCTAGGCTATTTTGTTCTGGCAGCCTTAGAAAACTAATGCATCTAGGGAGTGGATACTGTTATTTTAACACTCTGAAACTGTCTTCTTACTTAACTTATTAACAACTGTGATGATCTAAATATAATTTAAAGCACCTCGGGATATATAATCACCTAAAACGGTCTGAGGGTGAGGATTAAGCCTCAAATACCAGGATGAACTTGTTTTAGTTTGCCTTGATCAAAAAATGGTCTAAAGTATTACATGGATATACCTGAATATTTTATTAATAACCCTGATGTTCAGAAAATAAGGTCTTAGATTTATTTTCCCAGGAGTAATAAATATATCACATTTAGATTAAACCTGTTTCTTTTTCATTCTTCTTCAGTCTAAATTAATACCTTAGATGAATCTGGGTTTTATTTATGGGTTATAAACCTAGAATATCTCCTTATTATCTACCACCCTGATTGTAAAAAATAAAACAATAATTCAGGCAAACCTTGTTTTGTATATTTCAGATTTTGTTTTGATTTTTAAAGTTTTGTTCAAACTCAAGGTATTACTCTTTAGAGAATCTTTCCTCCTATCCAGTTTCAAAAGGCAGCCTAACATTCCAAGTGTTAGGAAGTGGCTGAACAAGAAGTGGTTTGAGAGGTAATTCTGGAATCTGAATGTCTGGATTCAAGTACCAGCTCTACCCCTTATTAGTTCTGTGCCTTCAGGCAGCATACTTGGCCTCTCTATGCCTCACTTTCCTCATATATGAGGAATTGGGGGATGGATTGTGATACCTAGGACAATTTTTGAGTAGTAAATGAGATAATCCATATAAAGCACTCAGGAAAGTGTGCACCTATTTAAATTACATATTGTTACACAATAAGATATCCAGTGTTTTGCTCAGATTAAGTCTCCAAGTTGAATGACGCTAATTTCCCTTGCTCCACTCAAAGCATATCTTTTTGTGCCTCGTATTTAATTCAAAATGTTATTTAGAATGAAGCCTAGTTAAGTTGCAATATGTCACAGAGACTACTCATGCCCCAAATACCCATTCTTATCCTGTTCTCTTGGTGATAGAAATCATTATTGTAGACAGGACTTCCAGGATAGATGGTAGGGCAGAAGGATCCTAGGATCACCATGTCCTATGATACACCTAGATAACATCTACATCAGTGTAAATAATCCAGAAAATGACCAGAAGAACAGACTCTCTGCAGCTAAATATAGAGAAGAGTACACATTGAAGAGGGTAGGAAGGGTGGAGACAGGTTGGGAGTCAAATGGACCCACAAGACTGTCCATGAGAGGGATGGATGCTATAGACAGAATGGAGAGGAGCAGACCTCACACCGGGCACCCCAAATAGAGGGGGCCCACACTGCAGAAATGAATCCTCATAACATTTGGCTTTGAAAGCCAGAGGGGCCTAACTTTGCCAGTTCTTACAATCAGTGGGGCTTAACATCTAGAACTTTAAAAATCAGTGGGCTTGGGTGGGGGGGGAACCAAGATGGCAGAAAGGCATGGAAGTTTTTTGTGTGTCTCGCGTCCATGAAATACAGCGAGACCAACACTAAACCATCCTGCACACCCAGAAAACTGATCTAGGATCAACACAACAATCTGCACAACCTGAACCACAGAATTCAGCAGGTACGTGGCATGGAGAGGTGGACTCAGGGAGTGAGAAGCCGCGGCAGGCAGGGAGCCACTTTTGCGGGTGGGGGGGGGAGGGAGAGGGAAAATACGGGAAAAGCACCCCTCCCCAAAAGCAGCTGGAGAGAAAGTGGAAAAGTGGAAACAGCCTCAGGGACTAAACTAAAAAAAGGGAGAAAGAAGAGGGCTTAAATTCCATTAAGACAGTAAACAAGAGGAGTGCAGAGTCTGCAACTCTGCAGCTCGATACCTGGCGGTGCTCTGGTGGGAAGGGCGAATCCCCAGGAGCAGAGTGGGGTCCGGGAGGTTCTTGGGCCACATGGGGAAAAGTGGTTCCACTGCTGGAAGGGCATTCAGTAGAGACTGTTGAGGTCACCTGGTCCCAGCAGACCCCAGAAAACAGCCACATTCGCTGGTGCTGGGACAAGGTCCTTAAGGGTGAAGCCTGGTGCCAGATGTGTGTTGTGGTTTTCCATAATTCCTGAAATGCTGCTGCTACACTATCTTTCAAACTTTTTCTGGGGTGGGCTGGCACCTGGCTGCAGTCTTGGGGCACCAGCAGCAGCAGGGTCCAGCAAGCATTCCTGGGTGCAGCTGACATTCGGCCATTACTTGGTGAGACCCTGCCGCAGAGAGGCTGAACAGGTCAAAGCTGCAGTCCTTCAGAAGTAAGGGGCCAGGGAAAACAGTCACATCTGAGACAAAACTCTGGAGAGAGGTACTGCCTGGGGCTTGGTCACGGACAGTGAAAAAGTAGGGAGTGGATGAAAGCTGAAGACAGAGGATGGATGTGCAACTGCTGGTTGGATAGAACAGAGTTCCGATACTAGAGACTGGGTGACGCCATTTTCACCGCTCCCGCACGTGCGCATACACACCTATGAGTGCCACAACAATCCACCCCAGTAGGCTAGCAGCACCATCTAGTGGAGAACGGAGCCATTACACTAAGCCCCGCCCAACTGGGCCAACCTCCCTCTTTAAGAATACAAGTCTCACTGCCTGCATAGTTTATGGACTATTATAAAGTGCTTCATAGTCTGACTTCTAGGGAAAAGCGAAGTAGTTTTCAGTTGTATTTCAATCTGTTAGCAGGTCCATCTATTCAACTTTTTTTCTTTTTCACTTTTCTTTTTCTTGAATACAGAAAGAGAAAAAATGGTTTTATTTTCAAATTAAAAACATTTTAATTTTTAATATATTTTTTACTTTTGTGTAAATTTTTTCAAATTCTATTTTACTGCCATTTTATTCTACTTCAGTGTATTCACGTTTTCAAATTTTCAAATGACTTTTCTTTTTTTTCATTTCTTTTTCTTGCATATGGAAAGAGGAAAAATTCATTTTTATTTTCAGTTTTTATTAAAAATTTTTTTGATTTTTATACTATATTTTAAACTTCTTTGCAAATTTTTTCAAATTCTATTTTACTTCCATCATTTCATATACTTCAGTGTATTCATTTTTTCAAATTCTCAAACGATTTCCTTCCCCCCTCCCTTTTTTCTTGATTTCTCAAACCACTTTCAACACCCAGACCAAAACACACCTAGGATCTAGCATCATTTATTCAATTTTTGTGTGTGTGTTTAATTTTTAATTTTAATATTTTTTAATTTTAATTTTTTAAATTTTTTCTACCTCATTAATTCCTTTTCTCCCTTCAAAATGATGAAACAAAGGAATTCACCCCAAAGAAACAGCAGGAAGAAATGACAGCCAGGGATTTGACTAACACAGATACAAGCTCGATGTCTGAATCAGAATTTAGAATCATGACAATAAGAATACTAGCTGGAGTCAAAAACAGACTAGAATCCCTTTCTGTGGAGATAAAAGAAGTAAAAACTAGTCAGGACGAAATAAGAAATGCTATAACTGAGCTGCAATCACGGATGGATGCCATGGCAGCAAGGATGGATGAGGCAAAACAGAATCTGTGATATAGAGGACAAACTTACGGAAAATAATGAAGCAGAAAAAAAGAGGGAGATTAAGGCAGAAGAGCACGATTTAAGAATAAGAGAAATCAGTGACCCTTTAAAAAGGAACAACATGAGAATCATGAGGGTCCCAGAAGAGGAAGAGAGAAAAAGGGGTAGAAGGGTTATGTAAACAAATCATAGCAGAAAACTTACCTAACCTGGAGAAAGAGACATCAAAATCCAGGAAACACAGAGGAACCCCATTAGATTCAACAAAAACCGACCATCAACATGGCACATCATAGTCAAATTCACAAAATACTCAGGCAAAGAGAGAATCATGAAAGCAGCAAGGGAAAAAAAAGTCCCTAACCTACAAGGGAAGACAGATCAGGTTTGTAGCAGACCTAGCCACAGAATCTTGGCAGGCCAGAAAGGAGTGGTAGGATACAATGTGCTGAATTGGAAAAATATGCAGCCAAGAATTCTTTATCCAGCAAGGCTGTCATTCAAAATAGAAGGAGAGATTAAAATTTTCCCAAACAAAAATTAAAGGAGTTCATGACCACTAAATCAGCCCTGAAAGAAATTTTAAGGGGGATTCTCTGAGGGGAGAAAAGATGAGGGAATGAATACCAGAAGCAACAAAGATGAGAAAGGACCAGAGAACACCACCAGAAACTCCAACACTACAAGAAACATAATGGCAATAAATTCATATCTTTCAGTACTCTAAACGTCAATGGACTCAATACTCCAATCAAAAGACATAGGGTAACAGAATGGGTAAGAAAACAAGATACATCTATATCCTGTTTACAAGAGACCCACTTTAGACCTAAGACACCTTGAGATTGAAAGTAAGGGGATGGAGAACCATCTATCATGCTAATGGTCGAAAAAAGAAAGCTGGAGTACACATACTTACATCAGACAATCTACACTTTAAAGACTGTATCAAGAGATGAAGAAGGGCATTGTATCATAATGAAGGGGTCTATCCACCAAGAAGACCTAACATTGTAAACACTTATGCACCACATATGAAAGCACCCAAATATATAAACCAATTAATCACAAACATAAACTCACTGATAATAATACCATAGTAGTAGGGGACTTCAACACCCCACTTACAGCACTGAACACATAATCTAAACAGAAAATCAACAAAAAACAATGGCTGTGAATGACACACTAGACCCTATGGACTTAACAGATATATTCAGAACATTTCATCCTAAAGCAGCAGAATATACATTCTTCTCCAGTGCACATGGAATGTTCTCCAGAATAGATCACATACTGGGATGCAAATCAGCCCTCAACAGGTACAAAAAGATCGAGGTTATACTGTGCATATTTTCAGACCACAATGTATGAAACTCAATATCAACCACAAGGAAAAATTTGGAAAGGTAAAAAATACTTGGAGACTGAAGAATATCCTACTAAAGAATGAATGGGCTAACCAAGAAGTTAAAAAGAAAATTAAAAGTATATGGAAACCAACGAAAATGATAACACCACAACCCAAAACCTCTGGGACGCAGCAAAGGCAGTCATAAGAGGGAAAGCATATAGCAATCCAGGCCTTCCTAAAGAAGGAAGAAAGACCTCAGGTAGACAACCTAACCTTACACCTTAAAGAGCTGGAAAAAGAATAGGAAATACAACCCCAAACCGGCAGAAGACAGGAAATAATAAAGGTTAGAGCAGAAATTAATGCTATCAGAAACACAAAAACTGTTGAACAGATCAATAAAACCAGAAGCTGGTTCTTTGAAAGAATCCACAAAATTGATAAACCACTAGCCAGTGTGATCAAAAGAAAAAAGGAAAGGACCCAAATAAGCAAAATCAAGAATGAAAGAGGAGAGATCACAACAAACATAGCAGAAATAAAAACAATAATGAGAATATTATGAGCAATTATACACCAGTAGAATGGGCAATCTGGAAGAAATGGACAAATTCCTAGAAACATATACACTACCAAAACTGAAACAGGAAGAAACAGAAAATTTGAACAGACCCATAACCAGTAAGGATATCGAATCAGTAATCAAAAATCTCCCAAAAAACAAGAGTCCAGGGCCAGATGGCTTTCAAGGGAAATTCTACCAAACACATAAGGAAGAGTTAACACCTGTTCTCTGTTCCAAAAAACAGAAATGGAAGGAAAACTTCCAAACGCTTTCTATGAAGCCAGCATTACCTTGATTCCAAAACCAGACAGAGACCCCACTAAAAAGGAGAACTATAGACCAATTTCCCTGATGAACATGGATACAAAAATCCTCAACAAGATATTAGCCAACTGGATCTAACAATACATTAAAAAAATTATTCACTATGACCAAGTGGGATTTATACCTGGGATGCAGGGCTGGGTCAATATCCACAAAACAATCAATGCGATTCATCACATCAATAAAAGAAAGGACAAGAACCACATGATCCTCTCAATAGATGCAGAAAAAGCATTTGACAAAATGCAGCATCCTTTCTTGATAAAAACCCTCAAGGAAGTAGGGATAGAAGGAGCATACTTCGAGACCATAAAAGCCATATATGAATGACCCAATGCTAATATCATCCTCAATGGGAAAAAACTGAGAGCTTTCCACCTAAGGTCAGGAACAAGACAGGGATGTCTAATGTCACCAGTGTTATTCAACATAGTATTGGAAGTCTTAGCCTCTGCAATCAAACAACACAAAGAAATAAAAGGCATCCAAATTGGCCAGGAGGAGGTCAAACTTTCACTCTTTGCAGATGTCATGATACTCTATATGGAAAACCCTAAAGATTCCACCAAAAAACTGCTAGAACTGATTCATGAATTCAGCAAAGTTGCAGGATATAAAATCAATGCATAGAAATTGGTTGCATTCCTATACACCAACAATGAAGCAACAGAAAGAGAAATCAAGGAATTGATCCCATTTACAATTACTCCAAAAACCATAAAATACCTAGAAATAAGTCTAACCAAGGAGGTGAAAAATATATACACTGAAAACTATAGAGCACTTATGAAAGAAATTGAAGAAGACAAAAAATAATTTGGAGAAGATTCCATATTCCTGGATAGGAAGAATATTGTTAAAATGTTGACACTACCAAAGCAATCTACATATTCAATTCAATCCTTATCAAAATAACACCAGCATTCTTCACAGAGCTAGAACAAATAATCCTAAAATTTGTATGGAACCAGAAAAGATCCCTAATAGCCAAAGCAATCTTGAAAAAGAAAACCAAAGCAGGAGGCATAACCATCCCAGACTTCAAGCTGTAATCATCAAGACAGTATGGTACTGGCACAAGAACAGACACTCAGATCCACAGAACAGAATAGAGAACCCAGAAATCGACCCACAAACGTATCGCCTACTAATCTTGACAAATCAGGAAAGAATATCCAATGGAATCAAGACAGTCTCTTCAGCAAGTGGTGATGGGAAAACTGGACAGCAACATGCAGAAGAATGAACCTGGACCACTTTCTTATAGCATACACAAAAATAAACTCAAAATGGATGAAAGACCTAAATGTAATAAAGGAAGTCATCAAAATCCTTGAGGAGGAAGCAGGCAAAAACCTCTCTGGTTTTTGCTGAAGTAATTTCTTACTGAACATGTCTCTGGAGGCAAGGGAAACAAAAGCAAAAATGAACTACTGGGACCTCATCAAAATAAAAAGCTTCTGCACAGCGAAGGAAACAATCCACAAAACTAAAAGGCAACTGACAGAATGGGAGAAGATATTTGAAAACGACATGTCAGATATAGGGTTAGTATCCAAAATATAAAGAACTTATCAAACTTAACACCAAAAAAACACAAATAATCCAGTGAAGAAATGGGCAAAAGACATGGATAGACACTTCTCCAAAGAAGACATCCAGATGGCCAACCGACACATGAAAAAATGCTCAACTTCACTCATCATCAGGGAAACACAAATCCACAATGAGATACCATCTTACACCTGTCAGAATGGCTAACATTAACAACTCAGGCAACAACAGATGTTGGCGAGGATGCGGAGAAAGAGGATTTCTTTTGCATTGTTGGTGGGAATGCAAGCTGGTGTAGTCACTCTGGAAAACAGTATGGAGGTTCCTTAAAAAACTAAAAATAGAACTACCCTACGACCCAGCAACTGCACCAGTAGGTATTTATCCAAAGGATACAGGTGTGCTGTTTTGAAGGGACATATGCACCCCCATGTTTATAGCAGCACTATCAACAATAGCCAAAGTATGGAAAGAGCCCAAATGTCCATCAATGGATGAATGCATACACACACACACACACACACACACACACACAATGGAGTATTAACTCGGGAATCAAAAAGAATGAAATATTGCCATTTGCAACTACGTGGATGGAATTGGAGGGTATTATGCTAAGTGTAATTGGTCAGAGAAAGACAAATATCACATGACTTCACTCATATGAGGCCTTTAGGAGACAAAACAGATGAACATAAGGGATGGGAAACAAAAATAAAAACAGGGAGGGGGACAAAACATAAGAGACTCATAAATATGGAGAATAAACAGGGTTACTGGAAGGGTTGTGGGAGGGGGGATGGGCTAAATGGGTAAGGGGTGTTAAGGAATCTACTCCTGAAATCATTGTTGCACTATATGCTAATTTGGATGTAAGTTATAAAAAGAAAATTAAAAGAAAATAAAATCAGTGAGCTTGGCTCTGGGAGAGCTGGAGAGAAAGAGGAAACTGAGTCCTTACCCTTAAAGAGATAGCTCAACAAACAGCCCCATTGAAATACAGCACAGAAGCAGTAGTTGAAATCCAATGAACATATACAAGAAGATTTATTTAGTAATCAGAGCATGTGTCAGAGTGGCAGAGATCATTGAAGAGACTTAAGAACAAGAGAGCTGGGAGCTGTCATTTCCCTCCCCCATCCCCAAGCTGAGCTACAAAGACCCCCACGGGAACCAGCACTGCATGAACACTCTCCATCTAGCTTGCTAACAGCACATCCCAACCCCACACACTTCTGTGGATCTGCTGTCTCCATTCCAGCCTACACAGAAGTTTTCCTTGGTGGCTGCAGCTCTCTTCCGACAGCAGACAGGTATGGACCTTGCTATCAGTGCATCCTAACCCTGTGATCTCCTGCATATCTTCCCATTCCAATACATCCTTGGCTGAAGCCCATCCAAATGGTGCCACAATCCCAGCAGTGTACAAGCAGCCCCAATAGGGGAAAGCACCATTCCAAAGTGACTCCTGCTCCAGGGAGAGGGGAAGATAACTATATACACCAGTCCAACTATGGTCCCAGAAGTGAGCTGGGGGCAGACATCTGGTCAGACTTCAGGCTCCACCCATCAATGAAAGCTTCTCTGGGACAACACAGGGAAAATGCCATGGAGTTCAGTGCTGCTGCACCTCTGGCAAACACTGGGTCTGACTCAACTCAGGCCAGACTGGCCCACTAACAACAGAGGGACCAAACGTTGCCCTGCAAAATGCAACAAGAGCCACTGCAGATTACTGAAGGCAAAAGCAGCTCAGCCACAATAGTAGGGCAGATGCAAAACATAGAGCAGACACCTCTGAAGTACCAGTTTCTGATGAACAAGGAACATTGCACTGCAGAGCTCTATAAGACATTTTCTCCATAAGGCCACTGCTTTCAAGAGCAGTAGATGTAACTGACTTTCCTAACATGTAGAAACAGACAGAATTAAATAAAATGAAGAGACAGAGGACTATGTCCCAAATGAAAGAACAGGAAAAAATCACAGCAAGAGAGCTAAATGAAATGGAGGTAAGTAATATTCCTGATAGAGAATTTAAAGTAATGATCATAAAGCTACTCACTGGACTTGAGAAAAGAGTGGAAGACCTCAGACCCTCAATAAAGAGAACACATAAAAAAACAGTAACAGATGAAGAACTCAATAACTGAAATTAAAAATATACTAGATGGAAAATAGTAGACTGGAGGACACAGAAGAACAGTGACCTGGAAAAAAGAGTAGTAGAAAGCTATCAAGTTCAGCAGGAGAAAAAAAATAATAAGAAATAAAAATAGATTAAGGGAACTCAATGACACCATCAAGCACAATAACCATCGGCATTATAGGGATCCCAGAAGGAGAAGACAGAAAATTTATTTGAAGTAATAATAGCTCAAAACTTCCTGAATCTGGGGAAGGAAACAAATCCAGATCAAGGAGGCACGGAGTACTCCGAACAAAGTCCACTGAAGGAGGGGTCCACACCAAGATACATAGTAATTAAAATGGCAAAAAGTAGCAATAGAGAATTTTAAAAGCAGCAAAAGAAGACAGTTACATACAAGGGAAATCTAATAAGGCTATCAGCTGATTTTTCAGCAGAAACTTTGCAGACTAGAAGGCAGTGGCACGATTTCTTTTTTTCTGAAAGAAAAAACAAACAAACAAAAAACACTGCAGCCAAGAATAAACTATCCAGCAAAGCTATTATTCAGAATAGAAGGAGAGATAGAGTTTCCCAAATAAACAAATGTTAAAGGAATTCATGACCACTAAACCAGCCTTAAAAGAAATGTTAATGAGGACTCTTTGAGTGGAAAGGAAAGACCAAAAGTAGAAGAAAGAAAAGCAAGAAGCACAAAAGCAATAAAATTAAGTATATCCATAAAGATCAGTCATAAACTAAAAGTACATGAAGTATGACACTATATACCTAAAAGGTTGGAGGGAGGAGTAGAGGATGGGTTTAAACTTAAGTGACTATCAACTTAATATAGGCTACTATATGTGTAAGATGTTATATATAAACGTAATAGTAACCACAAATTGGAAACCAGTAATATATATGCAAAAAATAGAGAGGAATCTAAGTATATCACAAAAGAAAACCAGTAAGAGAGAAAACAGCAAGACAAGAAAGAAACAGAGAAGAGCTATAAAAACAACCACAAAATACTTAACAAAATGGCAATAAATATATATCTATCAATAATTACTTTGAATGTAAATGTAAATGCTCCAACCAAAAGGGTGACAGAATGAATAAAAAAGCAAGACCTATCTATATGCTGCCTATCAGACTAATTTCAAAACTAAAGACACATGCAGATTAAAAGTGAAGGGATGAAAAAGAATTTATCATGCAAATGGAAGTGCAAAGAACGCTGGGGTAGCAATGCTTGTATCATAAAAAATAGACTTTAAATCAAAGACTATAACAAGAGACAAAGAAGGACACTACATAATCATAAAGGGGAGAATACAACAATAAGATACAATTGTAAATATTTATGTGCCAACATGGGAGCACCCAAATACATAAAGCAGATAATAAAAAATATAAAAATTCAAAAACATCAAGGTCATAAAATGCACAATGCTATAAAACTAGAAATCAATCATTAAGAAAAAATTTGGAAAGAACGCAAATAACATGCTACTAAACAATGAATGGGCCAACCAAAATTAAAGAGGACATCAAAAAATACAGGGAGACCAATGAAAATGAAAACAAAACAGTCCAAAATCTTTGGGATGCAGCAAAAGTTGTTCTAACAGGAAGGTTTATTGCAATACAGGTCTACATGAAGCAGCAAGAAAAATCTCAAACAACCTAAACTCACACCTAAAGAAACTAGAAAACGAATAATAAACAAAATACCAAACTAGTAGATGGAAGGAAGTAATAAAGATTAGAGCAAAAAATAAATGAAACAGTAGCTAAAAAAAAACCCAATAGAACAGATAATTGAATTCAGGAACTGGTTCTTTGTAAGGACCAACAAAACTGATAAATCTTCAGCCAGTCTCATAGACAGATAGACAGAAAGGACTCAAAAAAATCAGAAATGAAAGAGGAGAATAACAACTGATACCACAAAAAAACAAAAGATTATAAGAATATTATAATAAATTATATGTCAATAAACGTCAATAAATCTAGAAGGGATGGATAAATTTTTAGAAACCTATAACCTCCCAAAACTGAATCAGGAAGAAATAGAAAATTTGAATAGGCCAATTACCAGGAATGAAATTTAATCAGAAAAGCAAAAACAAAAACAAAAAAATCCCCAACTCCCAACAAACAAAAGTCCAGGACCAGATGGCTTCACAGGTGAATTCTACCAAACATTTAAAGAAGAGTTAATACCTATTATTCACAAAATATTCCAAAAAATAGAAGAGGAAGGAAAACTTCCTAATTCATTCTGTGAAACCAGCATTACGCTGATACCAAAACCAGATAAAGACACTACAAAAAAAAAAAAAAAAAAAAAGTACACACCAATATCTCTGATACACACAGACACAAAGATCCTAAACAAAATATCAGCAAACCTAATCCAATAATACATTAAAAAATCATTCACCACGATCAAAATCAAGTGGGGTTCATTCTGGAGGTGCAAAGGTGGTTCAGTATTTGCAAATCAATAACATGATAAATCACATCAACAAGAGAAAGGATAAAAACCATGTAATCATTTCAATAGATGCAGAAAAAACATGTGACAAAGTACATGTATTCATGATAAAAACTCTCAACCATGTAGATTTGGAGGGAACATACCTCAACATGATAAACTCCACATATGGAAAACCCACAGTGAACATCATACTCAAAACATACTGAAAAACAGAGCTTTTCCCCTAAGATGATGAATAAGAAAAGGATGTCCACTCTCACCACTTTTATTCAACATAGCACTGGAACTCCCAGCCACAGCAATTAGACCATAAAGATATAAAAAGCATCTAAATTGGTAAGGATTTGCAGATGGCATACTATATATAGAAAACCCCAGAGACTCCACCAAAAACTTATAATACTCATAAATGAATTCAGTAAAGTCACAGGAAACAAAATCAATGCATGGAAATCCACTGCATTTCTATACATTAATAATGAAGCATCAGAAAGAAATTACAAAAACAATCCCATTTACAACTGCACCAAAAATGGTAAGATACCTACGAGTAAACCCAGGAGGTGAAAACCAAGTGGGTGAAAGACCTGTACTATAAAAACTATAAAATACTGGTGAAAGAAACTGAAGATGATACAAACAAATGGAGAGATATACCATGCTCATGGATTGTAAGAATACTGTGAAAATGGCCATGCTACCCAAAGTAATCTACAGATTTAATGCAATCTCTATCAAAATACTATCTAAAGCAAAATCAATTGTGAAAAAGTAAGGACTATTAAGGTGGCTGTACTGTCCCCAAATATTATCATCTGGAAATGTTTCACTTCAGTTTTTATATCATAATTGGTGGTTTATCTGGATTTCTGATTACCAACTAGCTCTGGTTGCTACAAGTTAGTTCACTAGTTTAGTTTCTTCTAACACTTGGCTGACATACCCAATCAAGAGGACGGGATGAAAATTTAAAAAATAGTTCTATTTACTGAGTGATCAGAAAGGTAATTTGTGGTTTAAGAGTGGAGGGAAAGGTACAAAGAGTAGCTAGTAGGCACAGAAAGAGTTAATAAATTCAGGAGAAACTTTTCAGTTTGTGAGTGGAGAGAAGAGAATAAATTAAGTGAAGGTGGAGGAGAGGGAGAGAAAGAGAGACCAATTTTCCTGTGGCAATTTAAGACCACAGAGTGAGGGTGGCCATCAACACAATGTGATTCTGTGCAGCTGATATTTGTAGAGTAAAATGCTCTAACGACTTCATTTCAGGCTGGCACTGAGATCAAACTATACCTCAGAACACAATAAGCAGCAAAACGGGCAAATTAAGTAAACTGTGGTAATTTGAGGCCTGGACACACAGGTCTTGAGGGTGATTTGTGGGTTAGTTGTGTGTCACTGATGAAGAATAGTTCCATGACTAGCAAGAATACAACTTATGTAAAAAAGGGTTCATTTGAGTCTGTGTGCTTGAGAGATTTGAGAAACTGCTGGCTGGTTGCTTCTCTGTTGACTGTGATTAGAATAAATATTAAATAAAAAACCATAAGGTTGCATAGTCATAAGAGCAAAAGAAAAACCCTTATGAAATAGAAAATGTTGGTGGTGAAAACTGGTACGAAAGAATATTCAAATCTTTACGTCTTTAATTTTTACCTCACTACCTTCCATATTTAGAACATCAGGCAAACAAGAATTTGAAATATACAACACAATGAAAGCATAAAAGTATGCTGGTGAAGGGGAAATCCAGTGACAAAGATTTACCAATCTCCAGAACTGCATTTCGTATATCTCAGGGAATAGAAGGAATAAACTGAACTATGTCAAGCACAGTATTTAAAGATTCTGTAGGCATACAACATATGTGCCTACCCAGATATCTAAGCATTCATAGAGGGACTATCTTAACAAAACGGGGCCTGGGAATGATGCACATTGCTGATACTAATTTGACATCCTTAACAAAGTCAATTACTGTCTGCTTCTCACTTTTCAAGATATTGCCTATTACTTTCAAGGCATTGTCCTAACATGGTTGTAAATCAGTGAGTCCCGATAATTTGAGGAGTTAGAGAAGCATTAGGTGCTAACCACACAAAAAATGTTTGATTCTGGTTCAGCTACCTACTATAGACTGAATGTGTCTTCCCTGATCCCCCAATTCATATATGAACCCTAATATCCAATGTGATGGTCTTAGGAAGTGGGGCTTTTGGATTAGGTCATGAGAGTGAAGCCCTCACGAATAGGATTAGTGCCCTTATGCAAGAGACCCCAGGTAGTTTACTTGCCCTTTCCACCATATGAGTTTATAGTTAATTAAAAAAAAAAAAGCACCATTTATGAATCAGGAAGCAGATCTTTACCAGAACCTGATCATGCTGGTACCCTGGTCTTGGACTTCCAAGCCTCCAGAACTGTGAGAAATAAATTTCTATTGTTTATAAACTGGCCAGCCTATGGTATTTTTGTTACAGCAGCCTAAACAGACCAAGACATTATACCTTTACGAGTGGGAGCAAAGATTGTAGAGTTCATACGTCTTTTCTAGAAGGAACACTATGATATAACACCATGATATAAAAACAAACGACATTCTTTCATTAGAGAAGAAGTAAATTTGCAAGAACATTAAATACTTAATATATTTTGAGGTTTATGCAATATTAAAGCAGACAATTTCAAATTGGCAATATTTATTTTCAGTCCACATCAGATGAGGATTAAAATAATACTTAAAAATAAATATTGAGATGAAATACTGAAACGTATACGATAGGTGGGTTAAACTCATCCAGTTTAGAATATGTATGAAACCTAGCACTAGAGCTTTAAAAATAAGTGATCTCATCCAAACTCTTTGTTTAAATAATTGAAGGTGAACTAAAGTTAAATCTTTAGCTTGTGGTCGGTCACACAACATCATAATGCCACAGTGAGGATTAGAGGCTGAATCTTTATGCTCCAAAGTGTCTCTGTATGGTCTTTACTGTAGATGAAATGTCAATTCCCATTTTGTAAAAAAAAAAAAAGTCTCATCATCAAAGCAGTGAAGCAGTGAGTGGAATGTATCCTTTATTCCTATTTGTTTCAGAAAGAACACACATTGTCACACTCCATTTGTTCACATTTTAACATGCCACATCCAACCTCTAGTGATTTTAGTATCTCTCTGCTACAATAAGTTGTTATATAACAGGTGGTGCAGGCTAGATGCGGCCATTATAGTGTCCTTGCAATGAATAGGAATCCAATCACTGCAGATTAGACACAGTTCAGAGAAATCACTCTTAGTGCTGCTGTTCTCCTTAGAGACAGGAAGGCTTTGTTTCCAAATCTAATTCTGAAGTACTAGAGTAAAAAGCTTTCCAATAATGCTTCTTGAAATTGTCCCTTTAGTACAAAAGGAAAAAAAAATACTATATGCCACTGGTTCCCTCAATTTTTGATAAGTGGATTTCAGCTATATTTCTCGATAAGTTCATATTTTTTGAAAGAAAATAAGCAGTCAAGTTCTAAATCAATCAGGGGGAAAAGCATGTTTATGGATTTCAAAGCTTCATCTACCATTTTCTAAATTAAAGGCCAAAATACGTGAAAAAATTTAAAATGTGAAACTTTGGAAGGGATAAGCAGAAATAATCATAACAGAAGTACATTAAGCAATTCTGATGAGAGATGACATCTAATTTTGTAAAGTTAAATACCATGGAAGTATATACCAGCAATTTGAATTGAAGATGCATCTTTTTAACTTTTACATTTTCCTCTCAAGAACACTGCAATATAATGTAGATATGCAAAGTCATTCTCTGGTTCTTGCAACCCATATTGTAATAGTTATATTCATAAAGGGTGCCACCATTTGCAAAATAATTTCAACTTATTAATGTGGGAACCATATTTTGACTTACTGGCATTTATAATCAGTGCCACGGTAGCATATGGCTGGGGGGAAAATAGAGGTGAAATGTCAATTTGTATAAAAACTACCCATAATAGGCCCTCCGATCTCTGTCTCTGTCTGTCTCTCTCTCTTTCTCTCTCTCTCTCACACACACACACACACACACAGAAAAGAAGTAGCAGCTTTCATTGTTACAAGCATTTTAAATGCTTTAAATCAAAGTTAAATTGACAAATATAGTGTAAATATGTCATTTTTTCATATCAATAAAAATCTCTTCTTAGGGGAAGGCACATTTTCTCTTATATCCATTTGTCTTTTATTTTCCTGGGAGGACAAATTCCTCCCATCCTTCCTGTTTCAACAAAATCTTTACCTACATCAAAACTCTCCTTTTCGGTATTAGGAGAATAGTATTCCTCCTCCTGCTTTGCATTCTTACCATACACTCCCCCTCCTCTTCTTCTCCACCTTATTCCCTTATATTTTTCTCGGTAAACCCCAGAGTAAACTCCTTCCACAAACTGTCTATAAACATATAGGTCTGCCTTCTCTATACTGTTTTCTCATATACGTGTGTACATAGCTATCCTTCCTTTCCCAGCACTTAAATGGTATTGTAATAGATGCTGTCAACTCAAAACTGAAAGGAGTTACAGTCTTGTGGGGGAGGAAAACATATAAGCAATTCTATTTCAGCAGAGTAGGAAGTATAAAATATGCCTAAATGAGTGATGGGACAAAAAAGATGAAGTTAACATCTCTGTTGGCATGAGTTAAGGATCTTCCTACAGAGGAGGAGATGCTTGAGCTATACTTGGAAGGTCAAATAAACATTTTCTAGACAAGGGTGCCTGGGTGGCTCAGTCTGTTAAGCATGTGACTTGATCTCGGCTCAGGTCGTGATCTCACAGTTCGGGGGTTTGAGCCCTGCCTTGGGTTCTGTGCTATTTGGCGCAAAGCCTGCTTGGGATACTGTCTCTCCCTCTCTCTGCCCCTCCCCCCACTTGTTCTCTCTCTCTCTCTCTCTCTCTCTCTCTCTCTCTCTCAAAATAAATAAACTTAAAAAATTGCTAGACAGATGAGGAAGGAAAACAACATTCAAGACTGTGGAGGCTAAGATGTCTGAAAGACCTTTCTATTAAGTAATCAGAACAGTGTTACCTTTAATTCCTTATTATCTGGAATATGTATCTAATTTTTTATGTCTGAAACACCTGCAATCTGTAGTGTTTCTCATCTGTTCTACTTAAATTTTACTTTAAAAGTTAGGAGTAAAAAACTACTGATCTTTTCTCAGTGCAAATTCTATTTGGATCTCTGGCAGCAAGATACCCAAAATGCAGGAGGAAAGCAGGGAAACCATAGCAATACTCAGTCTACTGGAAATTTCAGGAAACTAATGAGAAAGTGTAGTGAAGAGAGGGACAGCCAAGGCCATATGCTACTGTGGTTCTCTTCTTCCCTCTTTAATCTTTTTATTTTATCTTTTAGTTAATTCTTCTTTCTTCTGCCCCTTTAAATGGTTATCTCCATAATTCATTTTTGATGTAGAAGTTTACACCCTTCTCTGGGAATCTCCCACTTGACTGGCATGGGTATCCTTTCTATGTGGATAATGCCCATCTTGGTATCTCCAATCTCAATAACTTTCCTGAGTTTCAATTCTGAATTTCCTATATATCTCTCACCATTTTCACCTAAGAAATCCTACCAGCACCTTGGAGTTTATATAGCACTTTGGAGATTTTTGATGGTTTTATTATGTGTCAACTTGGCTAGGCTACAGTCCCCAGTTATTCAACCAAACAAATTTAGGTGTCACTGTGAAAGTATTTTGTAGGTGTGCTAGAGTCCATAAACAGCTGACCATAAGTAAGGGATACTATTTCAGATAATCTGGATGGGCCCAATTCAATTAGTTGGAGAATTTAAGAGCAGGAATAAGGCTTCCCCGATAAAGAAATTCCATTTGTATACCACAGCGTCAGGCAGTAGCTCAGAGTTCTAGCCTGCCCTTCTCAGGGCCTGCATTATGGATTTCAGACATGCCTAGTCAGCCCCCGTAACCACATAACCCAATACCTTGTAATAAATCTCTTCTTAATATACATTTCTTACAGATTCTGCTTCTCTGGTTGAACCAGGACTGGTAGAGGTTTACAGACTCAAACTGGCCTTCTCTAGTAATTTCCCAATTCTGTTAAAGATATTGCCATTTTTCCATTATCAAACGTGGTCTATTAATTCCCTATCTCCTGTACTTATTCCTTCCTTTTTGTTTCAGTTGGTCTCTCCATATTGAGATTCTTGTCATTTCACTTGGGTTTGTACCACCACAACAGATAAAGATGTTGGTCTTCTGCTCCAATTTTATTGGCTCTCCCACAGCCTCCATGTCATTTACAGTGCTCCTATATTATATTCCCACCAAATCTGCCATATTTACCTTTCTACCAGATAGCAACCTTCTGCTCCAACCAAGCTGGTTACATCCTGTTCTCTCTTCATGACTTTACATTTCCATATATATATATATATATATATATATATATATATATATATATATATATAGTTTTTTTTTTAAATTTTTTTTCAACGTTTATTTATTTTTGGGACAGAGAGAGACACAGCATGAACGGGCAAGGGGCAGAGAGAGAGGGAGACACAGAGTCGGAAACAGGCTCCAGGCTCCGAGCCATCAGCCCAGAGCCCGACGCGGGGCTCGAACTCACGGACCGCGAGATCGTGACCTGGCTGAAGTCGGACGCTTAACCGACTGCGCCACCCAGGCGCCCCTAGTTTTTTAATGTTTATTTTTGAGAGAGAGAGAGTGCACCCGTGAGAACAGGAGAGGCGCAGAGAGAGAGGGAGACAGAGGATCCGAAGCCAGCTCTGTGCTGACAGCAGAAAGCCCAACACAGGGCTTGGTGAGTTGAATAAATGGTGAGATCATGACCTGAACCAAAGTCGGACACTTAACAGACTAAACCACCCAGGTGCCCCATGACTTTATATTTTCTGCTTCCACAGTTTTCCCTATATCATCCTATCTACTAGATATGTCCTTCTGTCTTTTCCCTATCAATGCTTTAAGACCATCTCAAAGCAGCCCTACTTATAACCTAGTCTGACCAGCCTAAGCTGCAATGATATTACTCTCCAAACTCCTATACTGATTATTTCCCTTTAAGTAAATTGGTAATTGACTATTAAATGCTCTATGAAAACATTTAATGTAATGGACTTTTAATGAAATCTCACTTATATGTAACATTTCACCTAAATATATATGCTTTATACCTCTTCCTCCAGCACTCTCCTGTCAGAGTGCTTTGTGAAAGAGTAGTGCACAGCAAATGTTTATCAAGGGGGGTGCTGACTGAATCTTAGTAACTAAAGCTTAGAGCATTAACTGTGTATATATCTTCATAGAAACCCAGAGTGGTTCCTATTAATTGGTCAATCGGATAAAAAAAAAATTTCTAGACCAGACTGATTCTGTACTGTTGGTCTTATACCAAGTTTGAAGTGTAAGGGAGAAAAAAATAGTTTTTTATTTTGTTTTTTGTTTACTTAGGTAGAAAAATAATTTCTTGATGTCCACTAACAATGAGCATAGATAAGAAGCAAGGGGACATTTCACTCAGTTGGTTAAACATGAGGATGGCATGAAACCAAACAGATGTTAAGATTCCTTTTAAGATAAATGACTTAAACTAAACTGGGAATTAGGGGAGGGAAAGATATAAATTACAAATGTACCACAGCTATCCTAAGTAATTTATGCCTTTTTTCCATGGATGAGCCCTGTTCCCAAAATTAAATATTAAGTGTTAAGTAAGACTAAAAATAAGGAATTAAGTCCAAGTTCTACTTAGAGTATAAAACAAAAATAAACACAATAAGCAATATATAGAATACTCTTCTTTGCTAATGTATAAAAACCTTCATACACAAAAGTGTCCTCCATCAGATTTTGATTTAGAGTTTTTTTTTTTTTTTTTAGAAAGAAGAAAGAGAGTTACTGATAAGTGTTAAAGATTTTACCATACAGTTTATATGCTTAGGCTTTGGAGAACCCCTCTGTTTTGGAATATATACAAATAGACTGTCCTTTTCCAGAGGGATCTCAGAATGGCTTTGGCACAAACTCTACTGATAACCATACTACATTTTTAGTTTCAGCCAGACTGTTGTGACATCAGCATATGAGTAAGAAAATCAATTAGGAAAAAAAATAATTACCAGGTTATACTTCTTCCTATAAATTATCTGAGAGCATAAGTCTATTTTGTTTTGAAATTTCTCTAAATTCTTAACATGTATGTTTTCTTCTGATCTAAAGATAATTAAAACATGTTTATCATTTGGGAATTTTAAGTGGTTTCTCTCAAATACTGCTGAGAAGATCTCCATAAGTAGGTAGTCTTAGGGAAAAAAAGTACAACCCATGGTAAGCAACACAGTTGACATAACTCATCATAAGTTATTCACACACAAAAAGTTACATTTCTCTGGTCCTTGGCTGCACATAACAAAATGAAAAGCAAAACTTTTGGAGCCTAAATAGAAAATAAGATTTATAATTTCCAAATGCAAATTAAATATACTTCTTTATTTCTAAAATAAGTCCATATAAAGTCTTTGCATTGAATTGTCTGTAAAAGGCCTATATGATATGCAACACAGTTGATGCAATTTTAAATATAAATGAAATTGTTTCAAAGAAAGCAATAACTTTGTGATAACATTAACATGTAGGTTTTGGTACTAATGAGTTGAGGCACTGCTCAATTTCAAATCCAGCTTTAAAGTGCAATGAGTTAATCATATTAGGCATTATAATTTTATAAATATCCTCCAACATCTTTCTATAAGTAATCCACCCACCACGTAACAATTTTCACATTTTTTTCTTTTCATTCAATTATTAGTAATCTCGAGTATAACACTATCTGTGTTGGAAAATTAGTAACATAGCATTGAAAGCTCAGATGAACACAGAAATTCTGCTTTTGGTTTTAGTTTTATGAAAAGTTATAAGTTAACCAGCAAACTCCTAGTAGAACCCAGTAAAATCATACATGGAACACAGACTTACCTAGTTTATCTTGGAAAAGTTAAGAATCAGCATTAAGTTCTCAGAGGAAAGCTGAAATCCAAGTAAGATTTGACCTGGTTTAAATGACTTGTGCTCTCTCTGGGTGAAATATCGGAGCTCTCTGCAAAGTCTTTACTTTCTCTTTCCCAATCTCTGTCTCCCTCTCTCTCAGCCTCTCTCTCCTCCCCTCTCTCTTTCTCACACATACACACAGTATGATTAAATTGCTTCTGTCAAGACTGGTTTTTCTATAGCTTATTATAAGACCATGAAGTGAAAAACCACACAGTAAATTTGCTTTGGATCATCTCATAAATACGAAAACTGCTAAATAGTCACAATTTGAAAACTGCTACATAGTCACAAAATCTTAAACTATATAATGGATACATATGTAAATCAAATGAAATGAAAATATTGCTTGCTTTATTAAAGACTATGTAGGTTCTCTGGTTAGAGATATCAGAGATATCAGAGAAGTAAAGCTGAGGGCTAATTTCCACGGTAAGCCTGTTTAAAGAGCTTTACATGGGCAAGAGGAAGGCCCATATTGATTTCTGACATCCTCCCTACTTGGCCTTTGTAATACACATGTAACACTTAAAGTGTCAGAATTATCACTTTGAAGATGCACTTATTAAGCACTCACAGGGTTCTGCTGGCTTTCCCCACACCCTTTCACATCCCTCCCTCCTGCAAGAAGACAAGCACTAGGGCCAGGGAAATGGTAAAGCACAGAAGAAGAAAAGGGCCTAACCTTTGTTGAGTGCTTTTTTATATACTAAGCCCTGTGCTCAGTGCGTTATACACATTTCCATTAACCCTCATCCTAAGTCCCTGGTATTGGTGTTGCTCTACTTGACAAGTGTGAGAAGTGGAGCTCAAGAGTTAAGAAGCAAGGGCGCCTTGGTGGCTCAGTTGGTTAAGTGTCCAATTCTTGATTTCAGCTCAGGTTGTGATCTCATGGTTCATGAGATCAAACCCCACATCGGGCTCCATGCTATCAGTGTGGAGCCTACTTGAGATTCTGTCTCCCTCTCTCTCTGCCCCTTCCCCACTCATCCTCTCTCTCTCAAGAATAAATAAACATTAAAAAAAAGAGTTAAGAAGCGGTTAGTAAGTGGCAAAACTATCACCACCTCCCAAGTTTCCCCCACCCAAAGTAAATTCCAAAGTCCACATCCTCTGAAATCTATATAATTCCTTAAGCTCTTTCCATGACACTATGTTGAGGAAGGGAAAATGGCAGCAAAAACAACAACAACAACAACAACAACAACAACAACAACAACAAAACCATATTACCACGACAGTGTTTTTCCTCTTCACCACAATGGCACTGAGGAATCAGAATTCAGTGTTCTGCTTTTTCCTTTTCTTCCCTCCAGTACTGTCTCAAGAGCATGAAGAGGTAAAAGGAGGTACGGTAATCACACTTCCTGTGCCTCAGGGCAATCATGCTTTATGCCTGTTGTTCTAGCGTATTATTACTAGTGTTCCCTTTTACCCTCAAAGATATTCCATTTTGGATGATGACTTATATAGTCAGCTATATTTAAGGAGTAGAGCAATACAAGTAAACTAAAGCTGCCTCAAAACAGTTACAAGGTGGGGCACCTGGGTGGCTCAGTCGGTTGAGCATCTGACTTCGGCTCAGGTCATGATCTCACAGTCTGTGAGTTCGAGCCCTACATCGGGCTCTGTGCTGACAGCTCAGAGCCTGGAGCCTGCTTCAGATTCTGTGTCTCCCTCTCTCTCTGCCCCTCCCCTGCTCATGCTCTGTCTCTGTCTCAAAAATAAATAAAAACATTAAAAAAAAAAACAGTTACAAGGTGGTATTCTGCAATTCCAATTAGATTGTTACCAAATTGAACAGGCAAGGAATGGAAGTTGATGTAACTCAAAAGTTCTTGCCTAGTGCTACCTGGTAAACAATGTATCTCTCTTTTAGAACTTGAAGTATTTATCTGGGTTTCTTGCATTGGGAAACATCTGTGCGGTATGGAGGCACCTTTGTTGGCACAACTAAAGCTAGTTAACTTGGGGCCAGAGGAACTGAAAAGGGACAAGATCATATCATAACTTTCAAATAAATATAAAATGGCACATGGTCAGTCTCTCATTGCCAGCATGTCTCAAGCTGCCATTTTTATTCCTTTGGATGTCCTTAAGATGGGTGGTAGGGTGATAGCACACCGTGACACATGAAAACCCACCATGAGAACTTTATCCCTCAAATAAAATGCAGATTACCTCAAAGGAGTAATATGAAGTAATATGAATTAAACAATATAGCAACTCAGAGAATCTCTTTAATAGGATGTATCCCATGTGACAGCCAAAAATTAAGTATCTATAGAAAACTAAAGGGGTTTTGAAAACAGATGGACACTTAACATTACTAGAAATTTACTGTGCATCACAGAGTGATGTGGAGGGTGCTGACAGAGGTGGGCAGCCATGTCTGTGTGGAATGCCCTGGACAAAGATGAAATATCAAGAGAGAAGTTCTGCCATAAAGCCCAGCCCTAGTGGAGGATAGAAGGCATAGAGAGAGAAGGCAAAAGAGCGGCCTCCATAAGCAAACACTGCACATTTGGGCCATTTAGAAAAACTGGAGATAACCTCCCAGAACTTGTGGCTTGGTACATGTTGCACATACTTAACTATACCTGCTGGCTGGGTACCTTTGTCTAAAGCCTAATCTGTAAAAGTACAAATGAAGATTGAGGGTAGAAGGCTATAGTAATGGATGCTGTTGGTGCCCTGCCCACGCCTGCCTGGCACTTGCTGCTCCTGTCTGTGAGGATGGCATCTCTGCAGGCACCTGCAACTCTCTGCTCAGGGCTCCTTCCAATTGTAGTCAGCTGGGCCCACGTGGAAAGGAGGCCTGAAGGGCCAGGAAGTTAACGATCCTGGAAACAGTCCTCATCCAGTGACAAATGAACGTTGCTGAATAAATGCTAGTGTCTTTACTCTCAGGGAAGACACCTTTACACTGTCTCCCACAGAATGCCAACAGGATCAAGCTCCAGTTGGCCAGAGCACTAATCTACTACATAACACACCTTATATTGACTTGCTTTCCTATTTCACTTCCCAGTAACCCATACTGCTGTTTCTCTAGGGTCACCTCTCAAATAAAATACACCCAACATTTGTCTCAGGGTTTGTTTTTAGGGGACCCCAACTAATACAGTTGCCAAAGAGAAGCAGATTTCATTTTACAAGGCTGGACAGCTATAGCAAATATTTAATGTTTGGGAGATATGGGAAATTTTTCTTACTTAGGCAACTGATTAGTATTTTACAAATATTGGAATGATATATGGCTATGCATCTTGACTATTTTTTAATTACTTATTTATCTATTTTGAGACAGAAAGAGAGCATGAGTGGGGGAGCAGAAGAGAGGAAGAGAGAGAATCCCAAGCACACTCTGTGCTATCAATGCAGAGCCTGACACAGGGCTTGATCTCATGAACTGTAAGATCATAACCTGAGCCAAAATCAAGATAGGATGCTTAATTGACTGAGCCACCCAGGTGCCCCATCATCTTGACTATTTTTAAAGGTATATTATACCTCCATCAACAGAGAAACATATCCCAATGATATGTTTCTTTGTCATCATGTATTAAGCAGAGGTAGAAACTATATCAGATGGGACACTAGAATGTGGCAAAGTTAGTTAAATACATGCAACACCATACAGAAAACATAAACTATGCTACTGGCTATCTTAGGGCAGAAAAATATGGGATCCAAAACTGGTTTATATTAATAGAAGCAGGGTAGGGGATTTGGTCAATGGCCAGGCTTGAAAAGGGAGAAAGAAACACCTAGAATAGAGAAGGCAATGCCAGAAGACTGTACTGAAGACAAGATATGTTCCTTGGAAACTAGTGAGGAATGCACCTGGTTGGAATCCATGATTGGCAAGTCTTAGAAGAAGGTTAAATCCACAAGAATGGGAAGCTGTATGAGGAGTCCTCTCTTCCCCACCATGAACAAGTACTACATCAGACAACCTTTCAAACCAGGTAAAGAAGGCCTGGTAATATTTGAGAAGGAACTCTTTCTAACTCCTCAATTATCCCCTTAACCAGTTAGTTGATGCCTGAAATGCTTATATGTAGGAAACTGTTCATTATACACTTAGAAGTAAAATGCAAACACCTGGTCAAAGAAACAGTATGAATGTGTCTCTCAGCATAAAAGCAACCAATCAGGTATGCTTTCTACATTTCTTGTATGTCTTATATAGTGCTTAATGAATAACATTTTTAAAAAAGGAGTCATTGTCAATGAAAAGGCTTACATACCAGAATCCTTTTGAAGAGAAGATAGTTAATAACTCGTCTTTATATTTCAACTCCAAATACTTCTCTTTATCCTCTCATTTCCTTACATCTAATCTTGCGTTTTTTCCTCTTCCCAGCCCCGTGCTCCAAAACAAACAGGTAAAACTTTAAATCTGCTTATCAGGGGGAGGAGCCAAGATGGCAGAGGAGCATGGAAGTTCTTCTTGTGTCTCGCATCCATGAACTACAGCCAGACCAACACTAAACCATCCTGCACACCTAGAAAGCTGATCTGAGGATCAACAATCTGCACAACCTGAACCACAGAACTCAGCAGATACATGGCGTGGAGAGGTGAACTTGAGGAGCGAAAAGCCAGGGAGATCAGGGAGCTGTTTTCGTGTGTGGAGAAAAGACGGGAGGGGGGCACCGGTGGTGAAATACGGGAAAAGCACCCCCCTAAAAGCAGCTGGAGAGAAAGTGGAAAAGAGGAAACAGCTGCAGGGACTGAACTAAAAAGGGAGAAAGGAGAAAGGAGAGGGTTAAATTCCATTAACACTCTATAAACAGGGGGGAGTGCAGAGTCTGAAACTCAGCAGCTCCATACCTGGTAGTGCTCTGGTGGAAGGGGTAATTCCCAGGAGCAGAGTGAAGTCTGGGATCTTCGGGCCACATGGGGAGAGGCGGTCCCCTGCTGGGAGGACACCTGCTAGAAGCTGTGTGACTCCCTGAAAGGCGAAGGCCGCAGTGGACCTGGGAAAACAGCCACATTCGCTGGTGCTGGAACAAGGTCGCTGGGAGTGAAGCCTGGTACCAGATGCATGATGTGATTTGCCATAACCCCTGAAATGCTGCTGCTACACGATCGCGTGAACTTTTTCTGGGGTGGACTGGCACCCAGCTGCAGTCTCTGAGCATCGGCAGCAGCACAATCCGGCAAATGTTCCTGGGTATGGCTGGCACCCAGCCATTGCTCGGTGAGACACTCCCACACAGGGGCAGAACAGGTCAAAGCCACAATCCTTCAGAAGTAAGGGTTCAGGAAAGACAACCGAATCTGAGATAAAACTTAGGAGGGAGGTGCTGCCTGGGGCTTGGTTACAGGCAGTGTAAAAGCAGGTTGTGTACAGAAGCCGAAGACAAAGGACAGGTGCATGATTGCTGACTGGGGAGAAGAGAGTTCCGCTATAGACACTGGGTAGCTGGGTGATGCCATTTTCACCGCTGGGCGCATGTGCATACACACCTACAAGGGCCGTAACAATCGACCCCAGTAAGCCAAGCAGCGCCATCTAGTGAAGAAGGGAGACATTACACTAAGCCCCGTTCAACTGGGCTAACCTCGCTCTTCAGGAACAATTAACACCTGCTTAGTTTACGGACTATAAAGCACTTCCTAGTTTGACTTCTAGGGGAAAACGAAGTAATTTCAATCGTATTTCAGTCTGTTCACCTGTCCATCTATTCAATTTTTTTTTCGCTTTTTCATTTCTTTTTCTTGAATAAAGAGAAAAATTTATTTTTATTTTCAATTTTTATTAAAAATATTTCTTTCACTTTTTTCTACTAATATTTTTTACCTTTCTGTAATTTTTGCAAATTTTATTTTACTTCCATTATTTCATTTTATTCTACTGCAGTGTTTTTATTTTTTCCAATTTTCAAGTGATTTCCTTTTTTTTTTCCTTTCCCCTTTTTTCCGTAATCTATCAAGCTCCTTTCAACACCCAGACCAAAACACACCAAGGATCTAGCATCATTTCTTTGATTTTTTTTGTCTGTGTGGTTTTTTTAATATTTAAATTTTAATATTATTTTAATTTTAATATTTTTCAACTTTAATTCGTTTTTACTTCATTAATTCCTTTTCTCCCTTCAAAATGATGAAACAAAGGAATTCACCCCAAAAGAAAGAGCAGGAAGAAACGACAGCCAGGGAAACCAACACAGATATGAGCAAGATGTCTGAACAAGAATTTAGAATCACAATAATAAGAATACTAGCTGGAGCTGATCATGAAAGCAGCCAGGGAAAAAAAGTCCTTAACCTATACGGGAAGACAGATTAGGTTTGCAGCAGACCTATTCACAGAAACTTGGCAGGCAGAAAGGAGTGGCAGGATATATTCAATGTGCTTAATCAGAAAAATATGCAACTGAATATTCTTTATCCAGCAAGGCTGTCATTCAAAATAGAAGGAGAGATTAAAAGTTTCCCAGACAAAAAAAAAAAAAAAAAAAAATTCAAGGAGTTTGTGACCACTAAACCAGCCTTGCAAGAAATTTTAAGGGGGACTCTCTGAGGGGAAAAGAGATTAAAATAAATAAATATATACATACATTCATTCATACATACATACCAAAAGCGACAAAGACTAGAAAGGAGCAGAAAACACCACCAGAAACTTCAACTCTACAAGAAACATAATGGCAATAAAGTCATATCTTTTAGAACTCATTCTAAATGTCAATAGACTAAATGCTCCAATCAAAAGACATAGAGTAACAGAATGGATAAGAAAACAAGATACATCTATATGCTGTTTATAAGAGACCCACTTTAGACCTAAGACACCTTGAGATTGAAAGTAAGGGGATGGAGAACCATCTATCATGCTAATGGTCGAAAAAAGAAAGCTGGAGTAGACATACTTACATCAGACAATCTACACTTTAAAATAAAGACTATATAAAGAGATGAAGAAGGGCATTGTATCATAATGAAGGGGTCTGTCCACCAAGAAGACCTAACAATTGTAAACACGCCACATATGAAAGCACCCAAATATACAAATCAATTAATCACAAACATAAAGAAACTCACTGATAATAATACCATAGTAGTAGGGGGCTTCAACACCCCACTTACAGCATTGAACACATAATCTAAACAGAAAATCAACATAAAAACAATGGCTGTGAATGACACACTAGACCCTATGGACTTAACAGATATATTCAGAACATTTCATCCCAAAGCAGCAGAATATACATTCTTCTCCAGTGCACATGGAATGTTCTCCAGAACAGATCACATACTGGGATGCAAATCAGCCCTCAACAGGTACAAAAAGATTGAAATCATACCGTGCATATTTTCAGACTACCACACTATGAAACTCGAAATCAACCACAAGAAAAAATTTGGAAAGGTAACAAATATTTGGAGACTAAAGAAAATCCTACTAAAGAGTGAATGGATTAACCAAGAAGTTAAAGAGGAAATTAAAAGTACATGGAAGGGGGCGCCTGGGTGGCGCAGTCGGTTAAGCGTCCGACTTCAGCCAGGTCACGATCTCGCGGTCCGGGAGTTCGAGCCCCGCGTCAGGCTCTGGGCTGATGGCTCAGAGCCTGGAGCCTGTTTCCGATTCTGTGTCTCCCTCTCTCTCTGCCCCTCCCCCGTTCATGCTCTGTCTCTCTCTGTCCCAAAAATAAATAAACGTTGAAAAAAAAAAGTATATTAAAAAGTACATGGAAGCCAATGAAAATGATAACACCACAACCCAAAACCTCTGGGACGCAACCAAACGCAGTCATAAGTATAAAGCAATCCAGGCCTTCCTAAAGAAGGAAGAAAGGTCTCAGATACAAAACCTAACCTTACACCTTAAAGAGCTGGAAAAAGAACAGGAAATACAACCCCAAACCAGAAAAAGACAGGAAATAATAAAGATTAGAGCAGAAATCAATGCCATCAAAACCAAAAAAACTGTTGAACAGATCAATGAAACCAGAAGCTGGTTCTTTGGAAGAATTAACAAAATTGATAAACCACTAGCCAGTTTGATCAAAAAGAAAAAGGAAAGGACCCAAATAAGCAAAATCAAGAATGAAAGAGGAGAGATCACAACCAACACAGTGGAAATAAAAACAAAAACATAATAAGAGAATATTTTGAGCAATTATATGCCAATAAAATGGGCAATCTTGAAGGAATGGATAAATTCCTAGAAACATATACACTACTAAAACTGAAACAGGAAGAAACAGAAAATCTGAACAGGCCCATAACCAGTAAGGATATCGAATCAGTAATCAAAAATCTCCCAAAAAAACAAGAGTCCAGGGCCAGATGGCTTTCCAGGGAAATTCTACCAAACATTTAAGGAAGAGTGAACACCTATTCTCTTGAAGCTGTTCCAAAAAAATAGAAATGGAAGGAAAACTTCCAAACTCTTTCTATGAAGCCAGCATTACCTCGATTCCAAAACCAGACAGAGACCCCACTAAAAAGGAGAACTATAGACCAATTTCCCTGATGAACATGGATGCAAAAATCCTCAACAAGATATTAGCCAACCGGATTCAACAATACATTAAAAAAATTATTCACCACGACCAAGTGGGATTTATACCTGGGATGTAGGGCTGGGTCAATATCCACAAAACAATCAATGTGATTCATCACATCAATAAAAGAAAGGACAAGAACCACATGATCTTCCCAATAGATGCAGACAAAGCATTTGATAAAATGCAGCATCCTTTCTTCATAAAAACCTTCAAGAAGTAGGAATAGAAAGATCATACCCAGACATCATAAAAACGATATATGAAAGACCCAACACTAATATCATCCTCAATGGGAAAAAACTGAGAGCTTTCCCTCTAAGGTCAGGAACAAGACAGGGATGTCCACTCTCACCAGTGTTTTTCAACATAGTATTAGAAGTCTTAGCCCCAGCAATCAGACAACACAAAGAAATAAAAGGCATCCAGATTGGCTAGGAGCACATCAAACTTTCACTCTTTGCAAATGACATTATACTCTACGTGGAAAACCCTAAAGATTCCACCAAAAACTGCTAGAACTGATTCATGAATTCAGCAATTTTGCAGGATATAAGATCAATGCACAGAAATTGGTTGCCTTCCTATACACCAACAATGAAGCAACAGAAAGAGAAATCAAGGAACTGATCCCATTAACAATTGCACCAAAACCCATGAAATACCTAGGAATAAATTTAACCAAGGAGGTGAAAAATCTATACACTGAAAACTATAGAAAGCTTGTGAAATTGAAGACAACACAAAAAAATCTAAAAAGATTCCATGCTCCTGGATAGGAAGAACAAATATTGTTAAAATGTCAATACTACCCAAAGCAATCTACATATTCAATGCAATCCCTATTAACATAACACCAGCATTCTTCACAGAGCTAGAACAAACAATCCTAAAATTTGTATGGAACCAGACAAGACCCCGAATAGCCAATTTTGAAAATAGCTAATAGCAATCTTGAAAAAGAAAACCAAAGCAGGAGGCATCACAATCCCAGATTTCAGGCTGTATTACAAAGCTGTAATCATCAAGACAGTATGGTACTGGCACAAGAACAGACACTCAGATCAATGGAATAGAATAGAGAACCCAAAAATGGACCCACAAACATATGGCCAGCTAATCTTTGGCAAAGCAGGAAAGAATATCCAATGGAATAAAGACAGTCTCTTCAGCAAGTGTTACTGGAAAACTAGAGAGCGACATGCAGAATGAACCTGGACCACTTTCTTACAGCATACACAAAAATAAACTCAAAATGGATGAAAGACCTCAATGTAAGACAGGAAGCCATCATAATCCTCGAGGAGAAATCAGACAAAAACCCCTTTGATCTTGGCCACAGCAAATTCTTACTCAACACATCTCCTGAGGCAAGGAAAACAAAAGCAAAAATGAACTATTAGCACCTCATGAAAATAAAAATCTTCTGCACAGCGAAGGAGACAATCAGCAAACCTAAAAGGCAACTGACAGAATGGGAGGGGATATTTGCAAATGACATATCAGATAAAGGGTTAGTACCCAAAATCTTAAAGAACTTATCAAACTCAACACCCAAAAAACAAATAACCCAGTGAAGAAATGGGCAAAAGACATGAATAGTCACTTGTCCAAAGAAGACATCCAGATGGCTGACACATGAAAAAATGCTCAACATCAATCATCACCTGGGAAATACAAATGAAACCACAATGAGATACCACCTTACACCTGTCAGAATGGTTTACATTAACAACTCAGGCGACAACAGATATTGGTGAGGATGTGGAGTAAGAGGATCTCTTTTGGTGAGAATGCAAACTGGTGCAGCCACTCTAGAAAACAGTGTGGAGGTTTCTCAAAAAATTAAAAATAGAACTACCCTATGACCCAGCAATTGCAACACTAGGTATTTATCCAAGGGATACAGGTATGCTGTTTCAAAGGGGCACATGCACCCCAATGTTTATAGCAGCACTATCAACAATAGCCAAAGTATGGAAAGTGCCCAAATATCCATTGATGGATGAATGGAGATACGGTATACAATGGAGTATTACTCGGCAATCAAAGAGAATGACATATTGCCATTTGCAACTACGTGGATGGACCTAGAGGGTATTATTCTAAGTGAAATTAGAGAAAGACAAATACCATATGACTTCACTCATATGAGGACTTTAAGATACAGAAAATATGAACACAAGGGAAGGGAAGCAAAAATAATATAAAAACAGGGAGGGAGACAAAACATAAGAGTCTCTTAAACATGGAGAAGAAACAGAGGGTTACTGGAGGGGTTGTGGGATGGAGGATGGGCTAAATGGGTAAGAGGCATTAAGGAATCTACTCCTGAAATCATTGTTGCACTATATGATGACTAATTTGGATGTAAATTAAAAAAAAATAAAAAAAATCTGCTTATCAGATCATTCCACATTTTTGTTCAAAACTCAACAGCATGCTACTACATTAAGATGAAACCAAAATCTTAAGCATGGTCATTAGCACCAAATTGCTCTCAAGAACGTTCCTATACAGCTCTTTCCTTTTGCCCCTGTATATTCTAACCTTCTTTTAGCTCCTCAAAATATCAGTTCCCATCATAGGTCTTTGTCCATAATATTTCTGTTGCCTGGAATATTTTCCTTTCCCCTGCGCTACTTACTCCCCTGGATCACTCTGTCTCATCTCTCAGGTCTTAAAGTAAACCTCAGTACCACCAGTCTAGGTTAAGCCCCCTTGCAGGGCTTGCTTTCATAGGGCCCTGCCCCTCTTCATAACATTTAATGTTTGAGATGACCTTTCTATGACTGTTGGGAGCAAGGACCAGATCTATCCTGCTTATGACTCCAAGCCCAGAACAGTATCTGGTAACTATTAGCTTGATTAATAAATGTTTTGAATGAATGAATAAACAGTTACCGAATCCAAGATCTTCTGGCCCCAAATTTTGTATTCTTTGTGTCACATCTCCCAGAACACAAGGAATTGGGACAATTAAACTGAAGGGGGGGAAATGACATAAATAAAAATGAACAAAGATTTGGTTAGAAACCAAACTTTGAAGGCATAATTTGGCAAGGGTTCTATTTAATTTACCCAAAACAAGTGGAAGTTTTTAAAGAGGCATTTTTATCACACAGCTGTTTTGTTTGATCTATGGGTATACTGAACAATTGAGGACAAAATTAGTTTGGGTTAAGTTGGGATATATTTATGCAGTTTGCCTTTTTAGAGGTATGTATTTGTTGTCATCTTTTTTCTCATTATACATAAATGTGTGCGTTAGTGTCTAATTTTGCATTTGTAGTTTTGTTTGTTCATTTTCTTAAAGAGGGCTTTCCATAAAGTTCAGACTCTATAAAACTAAATTGGCCTTTGATAAATAGAATAAGTGCTCCCCACCAAATATTTGTGTCCCTAATTTCTAGAATGTATGCTTCATGACATGGCAAGGGGAAATTATGGTTGCAGATAGAGTTAAGTTTGCTAGCCAACACACCGTAAAATAATGAGATTATGCTAGATTGTCTGGGTTGGGGGCTATGTAATCATAGAGGCCCTTATAAGAGGAAGAGAGAGACACAAACATCAGGGTAAGATGTGATATGAAAAAGACTCCATCAGCCATTGCTGGCTTTGAAGGTGGAAAAGAGCTTCCAGGCCAGGGAATCAAGTATGGCCCCCAGAGCCTGGGAAAGCAAGAAAATGGATTCTCTCTTAGAGCCTCCGAAAGGAAGACAGCCCTATTGATACCTTGACCAGTTTTGGACTTCTGACTGCCAGAACTGCAAGATAATTCATTTCTTGTTACTTTAAACCACTACATTTGTGGTAATTTGTTACAGCAGCAATAAGAAACTAATACACTGCTCCTACCAGGAGATTATTCAAAAACCTATTACTCTACCAAAGAATTCTTTAAAATTTTCTTTTATTTATAAAATGATCTCATGATCCAAATCCTGAGGATAATTATAGACAGTTTCCAAATAGCTTTGTAACTACCATATGTAAGAAGGACTTCTAAGGCCAGGAAATATAATCTATTATAAAGGCTATTAGGGTCACACCTATAGGAGATACTCATTTGTAATTAGAATCCATTTAGTCAAATGTTTATTAAGCATGTAAGAAGAACTATCATAGAAATAATACTGCTATTTCTCCTCACCTTAGGTACACACGTACACACACATTTTCCCCTCATTAAGACTTTACACAAAATTACATTTAAATCGAACCACTATCACTGATATAAAAGTAAGTTGTTTACCTTAAGTTTCTATGTAAAGTGGTAACAGCTTAGTTTTCTGGAAGAAATAGAAATGATGACATATAAAGCACCCAGGGCAGGATTGACACCTAAAAAGGTAGTAGCTATATTAATATAATAATAACTTGGAGGGCACCTGGGTGGCTCAGTCGATTGGGCATCTGACTTTGGCTCTGGTCATGATTTCAGTTTGTAGTTCGAGCCACGTGTTGGGCTCTGTGCTGACAGCTCAGAGCCTGGAGCCTGCTTCAGATTCTGTCTCCCTCTCTCTCTCTCCCCCTCCCCCACTCGCACACTTTCTCTCTAAAAATGAATAAATATTAAAAAAATAACTTTGTACTTACAGATTTGTACATTGAGTAACACTGTCCTGCAGATCGTCTATATTTTCTCACAAATAAGGATATTGACTAACATTTCTCTAAATGCTTGAAAGCAGTTTTAATAGGAAGATATTTTATAAGTAAGATAAAGACACAGTGCTCTGGTTAGAAGCTAGGTGATAAAATACAACAGAAATTAACCTTATACACATGAAAACTTCAAATTAGCATTGAGTATTATTATTGAAAGGGTTTTTATAATCTATTATTTGACAAAGTTAAAATATTAGGAAAGCTAGATGCTACTTGTAGCTTTGATGGAATGTGAGGGGAGGGATGCAATGCAGAAAAGCAGCTTCATAAGAACTAATAATCCTCTGCTTAGGACTTTGGGATGGCTATGACATTTGAACCTGGAAAGTGAACAAAACTCTGATGTGCAAATTATTCTATTTTAGCCGGGTCACTGCAATGAAGACAAACACACCTGAAAAAATTTTATACAAATTATGTTAAAAAATATATGAAAACTACTGCACATCAAAAGTTACTTATGTAATGGCTGACCCAAAAGAATATAAGATGCTTCCAGAAAATTAGGAAGACAAATATTTTGCATGTTGAGTCATTTTCATGATTTTTAACAATAAATTTTCAGATATGTGCTCATGGGAAAACAATTACTTTACAACACATTAACATATATTTGGAACCCAATCATGGAAAGTACTTTGCTTTTGTGATTTATATGAGCATTATTTATTTCACATGACCCTTGAAGGAAAATTCTTGTCAACTAGCCACGCAACCTTTGCTATTTTACACATTTAATTAAAAGAAATGTATGTCAAAATATAATTTCCCTGTCTTCAGGAGGTTCTGGTGACTCCATGGACACTAGATGTTAATTTAGTGAGTTTTGTTGTTTATGCTACTACCTGAAATGTTCAGTGTATTAAGAAGGGTTGTTAAAGATGTGCCCAACCAGCTGTATGATATTTGGGAAGGTCATTCATTGGAGGTAAAAAGGTAAATCACTTTCTAATGATGTAACTTAAAGTGGATATGAAGCTCAGGGAGCACAGAAGAAAGGGTGGTGGGAGAGACTGAGGGACTTTCTAAATGCCTTAGGTGGCTAGGGCTCTGTTATGCACCCGAAGGACAATTAATGTCTTATCTGAAGACCTATCTATGGGTTTAGGTGGCACATAGGTAGTTAGCTGGAGCCTGATGTGCAAGGACATCATACAGCCCCTAACCTTCCACATCCATTCTTTCCCTCTTCCTCTCCTACCACAGGACAAAGAGGGGTCTCTCTTCTTACCTTGATTTGATACCACCTCTCCCTTCTGCCTTCCCAAGGACCAAGCTCTATTAAAAAATTATTTTATTATTATTATTAACATTATGAGAAAGAAAGAGAAAGAAGAGAGAGAGAGAGATCAGGTAGTGGGGGAGGGACAAGGGGGGAGGGGAGAGAGAGAGAGAGAGAGAGAGAGAGAGAGAGAGAGAGAGAGAGAGAGAGAGAGACAGAATCCCAAGCAGGCTCCAAGCTCAGCACAGAGCCCAACATGGGGCTTGATCCAATGACCCTGAGATCATGCCCTGATGCAAAATCAAGAGTCAGATGCTCACCCGACTGAGCCACTCAGGCGCCCCCCCCCCCCAAGCTCTATTTATTACATTCTCTCTCCATCTTTTTATCTTAAAAATGTTCCTTTCATTAGAACTTAAGTATTTCAAAGCCTATATTCTTTTCTGACAAACGTAATGGACTCCTCTTCTGTGTTCATTTCTCAGAGAATTATATTTAAATAATTTTTGTCATTATCTTTCCTCACATAATCTCCAGTTAAATTTAATGTCTTGCAAACAAGAATTTCTCCTGAATTTATCAAAGCAGGCTTTGCTAACCAGAAATTCTGGAATGTCAACAGCCACTTCTGAGTATTTCTTCCAGTTCTCAAACTTATACCTTTACTTTGCATTAGGAAAAAGACTCACTGACTGAAAGATGTTTGAGATAATTATCCTCACACCAGAATTGTAAAGATTTCTCCATCCCTTCATTATCCCACCTTGTCTGTTAGACTCAGTCTTTAACTGTATTTTAAGATGCCCATGCTCCTTATCATTAGTATTAGCACTACTGTTTTCTGTTCTTCACTCACTTGAATGAGAGGCACAAGGGAAGAACATGTTTATGTAACTGTACAAATCCAGCAAATGTTTTGGTCTTTTGCTGTGCTGTAGGGGCCTAGGTGGTGACTTGGCTGAAAGGGAGCTGTTTCCTATCAGGCAGCAACTGTGCCGCAGGCTAATCAATGAAGGAGGTGTGAGAGTAGGGCCCCACACAAGTGAAACATAAAGGAGTTGAGCGTCACTCTTAAATAAAAACCACCAGTGGTTTCTTTTCCTTAATTTCTCAATCTCTATAAGTAATCAGACTTGATATATTTTTGTGCTTAGAGAAAAAACTAAAAAGTGACATGACCTTTAGCACAATAATTATCAATTACCAATTTCAGAAAAGTGACATTATGACATATGGTTATTAGCAAATTTTGTTCCAGGCTTAGAGAAAAGCTAAAAGTTGAATATTATATATTCATATGACTCAAGTAAATAAAATCTGGACCGAAGTCATGGTTATACAGAAAAATGTATAGAACCCTAGATTATACAGCTTGGTAGTAGTAGAGACCATGTAAAAAACCGAATGCTATTATCCTGCTGCTGGGAAAACTGAGGCTGAAGACCCGAAATACACTGTAGAAGGGCACACGGTTAGCCTCTGGAAGAGGGAGGCCCTGAAACTCAGGCTTGTTGACTCTTAGTTTAGTCCATCTTCAGTTAACATACATAACTTACAGAACAATCCTGTAAGTCTATTGCTTATACTTAAAAATATTCTACTCATATGAAGTACTCCTCTCCCAGCCAGAAAGCTGGTGTGGTCCTCCCTGTATGTGCACCACTTCCTAGCAAAACCTGTCCTTCATCTGAGCAGAGGAAGGGCTGCTCTACAAGGTGCCCTCAAGCTGCTACAGGAAGCCTTCAGCTCAAAGTGCTCACCCCACTGGCCCTGCAGTTGGGCCTAGGTGAGGATTAAACATCAGAGCAACTGAGAACCAGAAAGGCTAAAGAGAAGTCTTTTCTCTGGTGGATCCATGGAAAAGAATCTTTATTCTTTAGCCTAAAGCCAAACTGAATTCAGTGTGAGTTACTGAATTAGTTCAGACAGTTGGAATTTGGTGCTAGATGATTATCTCTGGTTTAATATCTCTGCTGTCCAATTGGCTGTGTTTTTACTCTATAGTCATGGACTTCACTGAAAATCTCTGCTGTTTAACCCACACATACGGACATCTGGCTTTAAGACCCTGGCTTATGTTCCTGGAGGGAGTTAAGCAGTGTTTTAGAGGATGTTTGAAGATAAGTGATAAACACAGAATTTCAAGAATACCACTCTTTTACATTTACTGGAAGATTTTGGGAAATTTTATAGTAAAATAAACATGAGTATGTAATAAGTGAAAGGCTAAAGTCTCATTAATTTTATGATAAAACTCAGACTTCAAATAATCCTTCTCCTTTGGCTGTTGTTTGAGGCTATGGCTTCAGTCCTTCTGGAGATAGTTGCTACTTTGCTTTGCTATTAGAAGTGACTCAGTGGAAAAGTTTGAGAAACATGGATCATTTCTTTCTCTATCCCAGCAGCACAATTCCAAATTCCAGAAGGCAAATGATAGAATTTCAGTCTTTTTGGAGCTTGGTGATTTGGAGTTAAATTAGTTCTTAGTTCATGTATTCCACAGATATGAAATAGTTATATTCTGAAGATAGCATTAAGGTCTGGAATCAGCTTAAAATGGGTATACGTTAGAGATCAATATGACTATTCACAGGTTATAGAATGTCAGAGCATCTCTGAGGTATTACAGGATGTCTTGAAACATTGGACTGGGATAACCTTCCAGATTATGTGGAAGAATTATGTCAGTGATGATATCCAATCTCCTTTATGTGTGTTGAGACTAAGCCAAAGAACTGTGTAGTACATCCATATAATCTTCTGAGAATCAACCAGGAGTCATTATGTGTATGACAAGAATGTCAAAAGTGTTTTATTAGCAAATTTGAGCTCATGTTCATTACTCAATTCTCATGAAGGGGGAGGAAAATGGGATATAAATAATGGGTACAGAACTGAGATATAAGAAGACTATACACAGAAAACCCAAACTTTTTTTAACCATAACAATCAACTACTGGGAAACCACAGATATATTCATAAACATATACCTTCATGAAAATGTCATGCAATCTGAGATGTGGAAATATCCAGTATCTCTTGATGTGACAGTCTCTAACCTGAGAACATAGCTGCTGCACAATTTACCAGTATGAAAAACTAACTGCTTATTATAATGGCATTTTTACTTATCTTTATTCATATGAAAGAATAACAAAAGAATTAGCTTTCTGCATATAAAAGGAAAAAATAAATCAGGGAATAATTTTAAGAATTAAAAAATATTTTCAAGCCCCAGTAAATTAGAATGCCATTATAATTCGGGTTATTTTTGCTTAAGGTACTTGAAGTATGAATACATATGTTTTCTTGTTTATGAGAAATCAAGGTTTGATAATAATATCTACACCTAGAAAATATTTTGCAGTAAACGAATGTTCAGAAAAGGACATGGTAAACTGTAACACTAAAGGATTTATGTATAAGTACCGAACTGTGCCAACTTTGTGGACGGCATGAAATCCAGCATAGACTGACCAGAAAATAATCTCATTCTTATTGAGCCTCATATTTGTGCTCTGTCAAAAATTATAAAGCGACACATAACTATTGTTTAAACATTTAAAACAAAGCTTTAGTGAAAGTGTTCATTCTTTCTATATTGTATTGTCTATCTTAGAAATTGATTGGTGACACTCTGGATGCATAACCACAACACATAATAATTTTTCCCCTTCCTATTTGGCTATATAGGTTTGTGAACTTCCTTAGATGTTTACTATTTGAACATGCCACTGAGCACAAAAAAAAATGAGTTTTCAGAACAAAGAACAAAAGCCAGTACTGATAGCTGGATGCTATGTACGAAGTAGCAGCAGCAAAGATCTTAGGTGGTGGCCAGACTTACTTCTGGGCCCTAATCTGTGTGACAAGCCCATGAAAAATCTAAAGAAATTGCCAAGTACACTGAGATGTGTCTGTGTGCTTTATGGGTGTACATATACAAGGTCTACAAAACTAAATACATCTGTCAAAATCTTTAATCAACGAAAGAATACTAGGAAAAATTATAAATAAATCTCCTATAGTTAAAAACAACCAGTGGTAACTCCAGAACTCTTAGAAACTAACACTGAGCATGGGTTATATAGTATCTAAGAAACAAAGCCTAAGTAGTATCAGTTGCTAGATTGCATAGCACATTTTAGTTTTTTGTTAAAGTATAAGAAGTGCTATGCAGTCATTATAATTATTTTAACTACATCAAGTACTTCAGAGTTGGATTAAAAATTAGCTTAGTGTCAGAAATAAACTTAACAAAATAGAACTGTACTGTAGGAGCTGGTATCAGAATTTTCCTTAGTGAAAAAGTTGTCCCCACTGAGAGGCAGAATAATTTAGTGGCTAAGAGGACATACTCTGCAGCCAAACAGCCTGGGTTTAAATCCCACCTCTGCCAATCACCACTTATTCTCTCTCCTTTAGCTTCATCACAGGCAAATAGAAAA
The DNA here is from genome assembly GCF_018350175.1 of Felis catus. NCBI lineage: Eukaryota > Metazoa > Chordata > Mammalia > Carnivora > Felidae > Felis > Felis catus. The sequence continues at coordinate 65,224,123 of NC_058372.1, read as the reverse complement.
AATGATAGTATAAACCACCTCATAGGTCTGTTTTGAAGATTAAATAAATTTATAGAGTAACTTGAAGAGTGACATAAATGTACTTGTTAATCATTTACAGATATTGACAGAATCCAGGAGAAATAACTGAGTAGTGAGAGAGAGAGGGGGGGAAAAAGGGCAAAATACTGTGTGCCTAGTGATCATAACCACTTTCAAACCACCTCCTTCCCTCTAGTCCCCCACTTGCTCCCAATATCATCTTCATGATGTCTATTAGACTCATGAATGCCGAGAATGCACAAATTTTAATTTTTTTGTTTTAAAAAGCATGGACTGTTTTAAAAATAATGGATTCAATGTGGTATAGGACAGGGAAATCTGGACTCCAGAGTCAGAAGAGGCCAGGAAAATTTTAAGCTGAGGAACGAATAGCAATCGTGGGGACAGTTTTGGAATTTGACAAGCTCAGAAACTGGGATAAAGAGGCTCACAGATTACACTGGCAGGGCATGAATTTTAAAATAACATAAGATACAGGAGTGCTGATTCATAGGAGCACATGTACCCCAATGCTTATAGCAGCACTTTCAACAATAGCCAAATTATGGAAAGAGCCTAAATGCCCATCAACTGATGAATGGATAAAGAAGATGTAGTTTATATATACAATGGAATACTACTTGGCAATGAGAAAGAATGAAATCCTGCCATTTGCAGCAACATGGATGGAACCAGTAGGTATTATGCTGAGTGAAATAAGTCAGTCAGAGAAAGACAGATATCATATGTTTTCACTCATATGCAGAATTTGAGAAACTTAACAGAAGACTATGGGGGAAGGGAAGGTGGAAAAATAGTTTCAAACAGAGAGGGAGGCAAACTGTAAGAGACTCTTAAATACCAAGAACAAACTGAGGGTTGATATGGGGGTGGGGGAGAAGGAAGATGGGTGATGGGCACTGAGGAAGGCACTTGTTGGGATGAGCACTGGGTGTTGTATATAAGCCAATTTGACAATAAATTATATTAAAAAATAATAAAATAAGAAAGCACCAGTATTTTCAGATTCTACTTAAAACATTACTTAAACTCTTAAATGATTTAATTAAATAAAACAGAAGAAATTGTAAGTCATGTGTACAAGAACCACTCAGCTGCTCGTTCCTGCCCATTGCATAAAATTGACACTAAGCAGCTGTTAAGCCAGGATTATATTTCCCAGTCCCCATGCCTAGCATGCAGGCATGGTTATGTGATTCCTGATGTGTGGTGCTTCCAGAACAAGGCTTTTAAGAAGCAGATGTACCTTCTCCATTCTTCTTTTATTCGTCTGTGACATGGACTCAGATAATAAAAAAGCATAAAATATAAAGAGCCTGGGTGCCCAAACCACTGCATGGAAGAGAGAGGATTGTCAACTACGAACACCTGACCAAATTGTTAAGTGAACAATAAACAGAATTTTACTGAACTTGAGACTATACATTTTAAAGTCAATTATTATAGCAGGTAGATTCATTTTAATGAATAATTTATCGAGTTAATTAAAGATGATGGCACAGTATCACGGCTAACAATATAAATGTTAAGCACACTGAATCTACTGCCTATTGGCTACATGATCTTGCGAAAATTATTTAATCTTTCTGAGCTCAGTTTCCTTACCTAAAAAGTGGTGATAACAATGGGTGGTACCTGTTTTAAAGTGTTAGAATTGTGCTAGTCTGGCTCACAGTAAGTATCCAATAAAGTCAGCCTTTATTACATAATTAGGCTTATCTTTGTGGATAAATGAATCAGTTAAGTGAACAGAACAAATGAATCTACTTCTATTATATGTATATAGTAGCAGTCCTCAAGATATAAATGACTGCTTATTGCACTCTCCCATCTTCTCCCCAACACGACCAACATGTTCTAGACTTTAGCACTGTTAGAGGAACCTTGTAGACAACTGCCTGTTACTTGCCTTATTCCCCTGTTACCTTCTCCCCTGAGACCATTCTTCTGCTGGTGCCCCATTATATGCAGTTTGGACAACATGGACCAAAGGGAATCTCCCATATGGATGTACACAACAGTCTTTTATCTCTCTTCTTCCTTCACTTCTCTTTTACAACTCTATCTCAGCTGTCCCAAGGAAATCTCTCCTTCTTTTGATAACCTCCTCAGTGCTTAGAAAGCAGTGACATAGTTCAGAGAAAAACAAGTACCATTCTGAACATGACTTATTACTTTGAGAGAAGACTATGAAATTTGAGATATGATCCCTTCTTAATATACTCTCTTCTCTACAGAAAAGCCTACTAGAATTTACTGAACCCACAGATGCCCAACAAACTCGTTTTTTGTTAAATTAACAAGAAACACAGTCCTACTGTGTTTGAGCCTTTGCACATTTTAAGACAGCTTTAGGAACTAGTCCACCAAGCAGCTGGAGTTGCAGTATAGTATCATGGTCCTGGAGCCAGATAGCTGGATGACAGTGTCACTTCCCAGGCCAGCTTTGATGATATGCTCCACTTACAGCACAGACTCTGTAGCTCAACCCCTAGGTTCAAATTCCAGCTCTCTTCTTACCAGTGTGAACTCAGGCAAGTTACTCTCTCTCTTTCACTTTCCTGACAAGTAAAATCGGACTAATAGGTAAGGCATAACACTGAAGAAAAAAAAATAGTGGTGTGCATTAGCTTATTAGTCTTAGTGTATAAAATTATTTGAAGATACATTTTACAGTTTTCTCCTTATAAGGAAAGTGAAATCCAATTAAGTATTTTTCTAGTTACATAAACTTCTATGAAAATGACAAATTGTAACCACTGACACTGGATATTCTTGATATTTATAGATAATTATATATTTAACTAACAATTAACAGCACTTTAAACATACCCAGACCATGTAGTACAATAACAAAAATACTATAAACTAGGTGTCTTATAAAGAGCAAAAATTTATTTCTCACAGTTCTGGAGGCTGGGAGGTCCAAGAACATGGAACCAGCAGATTCGGTGTCTGGTGAGGACTCATTTCCTGGTAGACAGATGACTTCTCACCATGACCTCACATGGTTGAAAGGGTAGTCAGCTCTGTGGAGCCTTTTTTAGAAGGGCATTAATCTCATTCATGAGGGCTCTACCGTCATGACCTAGTCACCTCCCAAATGCCCCACAGGACCTAATACCATCATACTGGCCATTAGGTTTCAATGTATGAATTTTAGGGGGACACAAATATTCAGCCTGGGGCAAGGACTAAGACTCTGAGTACAGACAAAGATTCAAATTCTCTCTTCCACTTACTTGCTGTATGACTTTGGGTAAGTGACTTAACTTCTTTCAGCCTTTAATTTTTTTTTCCCCTTGAAAATCCAAAGAAAATTACTGTATGTCATTAACTCTATAGCAACCACACAGAATTGTTGAGAGGGTTGAATGTGAATATAGCATAATGCATAGCAAGTACTTTACACAGGACCAATCATATAATATGGCTGAGTAAGTATTCACTACTCAGCCATATTATGAGTGGCTATTACTGATAGCCACTTGATAAATGTGGAGTAAATGGAATGTTTGGCACCACATGAACATTACTGCCAGTGCTAGGTGGGAACTTAAGTTCAGTGAGGGAACGACTGCTGGTTTCAGGCACTACTGACCCAAAGATTTAATGGTGGAAAAAAGGGGAAATTTTAAAACAAAAATGATGGCTTCCTTTTACCTTGGGGAAGGGAGTAGGACTTAACTAAGAATGAACAATACAAATGTTAGTACAATATACTACTAAAAACAGATTGATTATTTTAAAGATTAAAATTCAGGTGATATGTATGTAAAATTTGAAATATTTGGGCTCTTTACAATTGTATTTAATTCTCACAATTATTTTCTGAATGGAAAGGAAAATAATATTAAGAATATATTAAAGTTTATGGAATTTTTGAGGACTAAAGAATATATGTTTATATTACATTTAAAGCTAATGTTCCTCATGAATCCTTCCTTAGCTAATGCCTTCCTAATTTTTCTTAATATGATCAGGCTTTTATTTTAAGAGTTTCCATAATTTTGCACTCATGAGATGGTAAGCCTGAAAAGCTCTGTAAACTGTAAATTTCTATAAAAAGACAGGGTAGCCTTCTGCCTTTTACCAAGTCAAAACTGAGCTTATAAATAATTTGAGGGCAAGGAAAATGCCTTCTATTTGTGTGTACCATGAAGAATACTCACAGCAGCATTCTAAAAGGCATAGCTAGGGGGTATGCAATGAGTGAAAACTATGAAATATAAAAGCAGAACAAAAGGACAGACAACTGGCATTGCTTTGAGTAACGTCACTAAGCCATTTACAGAGTAAAAGGATGTGCACCAAATTGTCAAACTGTGCTATCCAGGCCAGAGAATCTAGGACGTGCCCACTAGGAACTAAAAGCACTGGCAGAGATATAGAGGAGATGGCTTCTGCATCCAGCACCAAGAGCAGAAGGGAGCCAACAGACCTGTTATTACAGAGCCACTTAGATTCAGGAACTCTCACCAAGGAACCCAGAATTCAGGCCACCTACACCTTGGAAATTAAAACCAATATCTGTAATTGTACTTAGATCAAATTTAAAAATATGGAAAAAATAGGCTTTTTCATCCCAGTCAGTGCATGTAATACATTACGTTAAAACATTTAAAATCAGCTGTTTTTCTTTCATGTTTCTGTATATATAATTTGGATTCGATTTTCAAAATTATTTACATGATTTATGAAAGTGGATTTTCTCCACAAAAATATGCTTTTGAATCTTTACTCAAAAAAGATTTAAAGAGATAATAAGGAATGCTCCATGAGAAGACAGAATTGTTATTAAGTGTTATAGAAAGTCAAAGCACCAAACTGAAAGTAAATTTTTACTTTTAAGGTAAAAGTTTCCTACTCTCATCTTGCTATTCATATTCACACCAATCTCTCTCTCTCTCTCTCTCTCTCTCTCTCTCTCTCTCTCTATATATATATATATATATATGTATATATAGATAGATAGATAGATAGTTGTCTATCAATGATTTGTTGAAGATCACAGAATTCCCCTGAAAATTTACGTAATCTTTCTTAAAATGACATCTTTTCTATCTTTTCTTTCTTTCATTTTTTTTTCTTTCTCCTTTTTATAAACATCTAGTTAATTGGGTAAATTTCCTGAGGTAGAAGTTGTAAATAGGAATTGGCATTTTTAGAAGCAGGCTGAATCATGTAGAGTCTATTAAATATCTCATTTGAGTTTATTTTCCTGTGGATTTCTAGTCAATAGGTTTTCCTATCAAGAATCCTCCCTCTCCTGAAATCATTGCTTCACTATATACTAATTTGGATGTAAATTTTAAAAAATAAAAAAATAAAGTTAAATTATATAAAAAAAAGAATCTTCCCTCATTAAAGGCATTGATTCTATTTTCAGTTTCTATAATTCAGGTAGATTAGAGATTCTCACACTTTCAGAGTATAAGAGTGATAAAAATTCAGAGTGATAAAAATATTCAGAGTGATGAAAATATTAAATTAAGATACTGATTTTTTGTATTTCTTAACTTAATATACTTCTGCTTCATTAGATAACAGCAAATTGTTTCAATGCAACTATATGTTTATTTACAAATATAAATTTATTTACATATTACGTATAATTTATAATTCTTTTCATTTGAAACTTTCCTAAACAGAATATGATTATTTACTGCTTGATTGTCAGAAGTTTTATAGTTTCAAGTATAAAAGTATAAAAAATTATATAAAACTAAAAAAATATATATGAAAAAAAGGTGCTATTTCAGCTTACAGAAACATACTAGGTTACTGAATTTGAATCTGGAATACTGACTATTATTTCTCCTATAGTCTTATAACATGAAGTCTATTAAGCCTCACTAAAACTATGACTAACCATTGTGTGTACCACATTCTTTAGTTTGTAAATGATTATTTTAATAAGTATTGCAATGTATTTGCCTGATATCAGAAATCTTCTTTTCCATGTAAGAATTCACTAGCTGACTTGCCTAATAGTTATGGTAAATCCATTATGACAGGTATCCTTTGTCTCTATCCCTAAGAAAAGACAGATTTCCAAAAAATATACACATTTTCACATTTCTTAACTATGTATCTTCACAAAGTTAATAGACTTATTACATCAAGTGATATATGCAAGAGGGTGTTGAAAACTGTAACATCTTTATCAATCATTATCAAGGCAAATTTTGTCTTTTAGTAATTTTCTAATAAAATGTTACTTTCACTTTTACCATAATGGTAAAGGACTTACTATCACAACAATTCATTTACTGTGTCAAAACTTTAAAATGATTAAGTATCTACTGGTGCTTATAGAAACGTTAAAACTTAAAAGCAGAAATGTGGAATTATCCAATAAAATGTATCCAGATCAATGTCCAGGTATTCTGAAGTGATATATACGAAGGGAAAGAAAGGGAAAAGGAGGCAGAAAAATAATAGAAAAAAATCACTTTTACTTGTTAAAATTTTAAAAATTGTGTTGATTTCCTAAAAAATAACAAAGCCCAACATAAAAGAAAAACGGACTATAAATTTACCCACTAACAACAGCATGTCACAACGTTAAATGCAATACCATGATATGATCAATTAATTACCATCTGAACATGATATTTTGACTGAGCAAACATCACACCCATCTGATAGACTTCTATTAAGAATCTTCTGCATTAAAGGCACTATATCATGTAAGACCCACCCACTACTCCCCTAAAAACCTGCTGCACAGTTACTATCCTTGAGTAACTTTGAAATTCATCTTGTGATAAGAACCTTATAGATATATACGGGGCAGAGAAGTATTTAAACAGCACCACATGAGAACAAAAAAATGTTTTGCAGGAGTTCAGAGAATCACTTTTAGCCCTGATAGAAAGTTGGAATTTGGGTAGGGCTTGAATGAAGACAAGGATTTTGACAAGCAAGGTGACAGATTAAGAACTTTCCAAGTGGAGGGTTGGACCATTACAGGTTGTACCTGTAAAGATGCAAAGAAAGAAGCTTTAAATTATGTTTTATAAACCCAAAGAATTCATGTCTGGCTAGAGCACTGCCAGAAATTAAGTTACATATGTGAGAGACAGAAAGTAAATAAGAATCATTTATTCATGTCACATATAAAGTATACATTTTTTACCAGTATTTTTCCATTACACACATATCACCGGTTTCCTATGCACAATACCTGTGACCTCACAAGTTGTTAAATTTTATCTAAATCAAATTCACGTCTATGGGCTTTCTGTGACCTTAACAAGAACAATCTGGGGGTAATGAGAGGAGGAAAACTCAGACTGGTGTGTGAGGAGGACTGAGTGGCTTTTGAGGAAAGAGAACACAGAAAACTTTCAAAAAGTTTCATTCATTCAAGAAAATCTTTGCATGCCTAGTAACAGCATTGTGTTAAATTCTGGGGAAGTAATCATCACTGAAAGAACAGATACAACCCCTGAGTTCCCAACTGGGAAAATCACAGTTGAACAAAGTGTTTTCACTATTTTATGTGAGCAGCTAAGTCAAGGATCAAGTTTTAGGGCAAGGTTGAAGAGCTGAAGATTCTCATCTTTGGGGGATAAGCCTTCATTCTGGAGAATCATTTTGTCTAGTGAGAGATGATGCCAATAGGCACAGTATAAATGTAAATGCTGCAGGAATAAGGGATGTGGGATTTGAAAGTCACAGTAGTAATATAAATTAACTTCTGGCTGAGCAGAGAATATGTTTAGATAACTATAAAAATGATCACAGTTCTCTAATGACTTCATCTGCATTCTGCATTGCAGTCAGTAAATTCTTGGCCTAGAGTAAAGGTCATGAAACTTTCTCTTTAAAAGACTAGATAGTGAATACTTTTGATTTTGTGGGCCATAAGTTTTGTGGCATGAAAGCAGCCATGGACCACACATAAATGAGTAAGTATGGCTGCATTTGTTTTTTTTTTTTAAGAGAGAGAGCAAGAGATCAGGACAGGGGGACAAATGGGGGGGAGGGAGGGAGGGAGGGAGGGAGAAAGAGAGAGAGAGAGAGAGAGAGAGAGAGAGAGAGAGAGAGAGAGAGAGAGAGAAAATATCCCAAGCAGGCTCCATGCTCAGCGCTGGAGGGCCCAACATAGGTTCAATCCCACAACCACTGACCATGACCTTAGCCAAAATTAAGAGTCAGACACTCAACCGACTGGACTGAGGCACCCAGGCGCCCCAGCATGGCTGTATTTCAATAAAACTGTTTATGGACACCAAAACTGAATTTCATATAATTTTTATGTGTCACCATATATTATTGTGACATTTTCATCCATTTGAAAAAAAAATCATTCGTAGTTCATGGGCCATATGAAACAAACTTTGAGCCAAAGTTTGCTGACCCCTGACCTAGTATAGAAAAGTACAGGAAGGGTTGGATAAAGAGAGAAGATGGATCACAGATCCATCACAGATTAGGTATAATCTGGCAGATTATACCTAACACAGGATAAACATATGGATAACTACCCTTTAAGTGTGTGCACAATGTGGTATAATGTGACGAAGTGCAATTTCCTGAGGTCAGGGCTGATGGATTTCACAAGATCTTCAAAGGGGGACTTGACAGGAAGAACTTTGAGAGGCAGTGATTTAGAAGAACTCCAGTTAGATTTTAAGAATTTGTATACCATTAATCACTTTATAACTAATGAGCAGATAAAAACATTGGCCAGGTTAGCTTGCCTCTCAGCACCATTCATGAATGATGCCACTAATATCTATTCTTTAACTACTGCCCTTCTATTTGGTTTCTCAGAATTATTAAAATTGCTAATTAGTATTACTATTGGGCCCTTTCTACATGCCAGGTACTTTGATAGAAACTGTTAACCTAAATTTTCATTTAATTCTCACAACAGTCTTCTGAAGTAGGTACCATTTATTATTCCATTTTATAGCTAAAGAAACCGAGGCTCAAAAAGGCCTTTACCTTTTGTTCTCCTTATATTCTGTACTGCCTTCCTAAGCAAATTCATTGATCCCAATTTCCATTTATATGCCGATGATCCTCAACTGCCTTAAAAACCTACCCAATGACTGTCCAAACATCATCATGAAGTGCCAAATAATATCCTTTCCCAGGAGTCACTCTCTCAGTAAATGACAATATCCACCCCTATCCATGACATTCCTCTCCTCACTACTGCCCACAGACTCTTCCAATACAAAGGACTGTAATCTCTTTCATGCTCATCTACCTTTTTCCAAATCTAGCCTGGTACAAGCCTTCTGCAATGGTGTCCTAAAGAGGTCTTCCTAAATACATATTTTTTAAAAGTAAAAAAAAGAGGTAGCATTATAGGACAAAATGAAATGTTATGAATATATAAGTATTTTTAAAAAGCTATATAAAAACATATCTCTATGTGTACATGGAGTTGCATGGAATTATAGTGAAGTGGTTAAGACAAATTCCATTTCAACTTCTACTCAGACAAGTCATGGAACCTGTAAGATGGGAATAATAATAGTACCTTTTATGACTGTGTTTTGAGGACTAGAGAAGTTAATACATGCAAGGCAATTAAATGGATGGCATGTAGTAATTAATAAATAATAGCTGTCATTGCTGATGGTTTTATCAATATTAATAACACAGATGCATAAAAAAGATTAGCTAATAATATACTAATATTTTCACAGTGAACTTGCAATTAGTGCTGGCATTGCAGGAGTTTTATGTATCTTCTTTTTTGTTTTTCTGTGCTTAAAAATCTGCAAAATATTACAAAAACAAATCAGCAATATATCTCTATATAAAATCACTCTGTTAAATGAGGATGCATTGAAATTCGTCATCTGCTGTAAAAAATTATCAGACACACTTCTCGTTATATTTGAGCTACCCAAAATATTTTATCATATCCAGTCTGAAATTGATCTCATGTTTAAAAATATACTTAGTATAGTTAACAATAATTATCACCATATATAATTATATGAGTACTTAGTATTGTCCTTTGAAGGCACTTAAGAAATGTTAGTTTCCTCTCCTCCTTCAAATCCTAAACACAAATTAATTATAAAAATTAATTCCACTCAAATAAATATTTTTTTCTGACAAATTGACCTAAAAGTATATATACATATTAGCCCAATTCAAAATTTATAGTTCAGAGCCAAGAAAAGAACAAAAACATAGCAGCTGGCATATGTTTGAAAATACTAAACCTTATTAGGGCATCTCTTCAGAAGATGAGTTGCTATAGCTGAACTGAATCTCTATTAACAGTAGTGAATTCCTAAGCCAGACAGCAACAGTAAATAAAAGAACCCATGCTTACATTCATTTGATGGTTTTGCAGACTTGAGAATCATTTCTGGCACCATGATTTTGCATTCAGGAAACAAAGAATATGAAACATTATGTTCCTCACAATGTTTTTCTTGTGCTATTAAATCAATCAAATAAATGAGGCAAAGACAAGAAATCTGGATTTCAGCAAGATTTTGATAAATGTAGCTTTCTATTTCTGAAACTTAGTGGGGCACCTATCCTTTGTAAGAACTTTTTGCTTCCATTATTAAGTAGCAGAACCAAGAAAACATTTCTTAAAATGTTCACAGAGAACACCTTAGCCTTCTCTGTAGCTACAGCTTACTTTTATAAAAAGGAAAAGACTGATAATATTCACAAAGCTGCACTAGACTTAAAATACAGAGAATATTTTGGCAAACTGGATTGGTTGGAAGGAGATAAAATAAGTCCTATGGCAAAATAAGACATGCATTTTCCCAAGGTAAATAAAGTATAAAGTCCAAGCTGGCAATCATATTATTTATTTTAGGACTTTCTTCACCTGTGTGGCTTTTGGGAAGAAAATTGAAAAAAGATTAGCAGAAGGGTATTTAATAACTTGGATATTTTCTTGGCATGATTATTATCTAAGGACCACATGAATTTTAAAATAATGCCCTAAACTCATAGGGAAATTAGATTATTCAAGAACTATCCCTTTAGGTGTAAGTGGGTTATAGTTGGAGTTTTATTAGTATATATTATTTACTTGACAGTGGAACAAGGGTAATTTTGTTCGTTTCCATTTATAATTTCTTCTTGAGAAATTTGTGATATGCCTTGGAAATTCATTAACTCTTATTAAGCTATTTTGAAATCAAACATATATACATCTACCCAAAACTTCTTAGAATACTTACATTTTTGCCTGTATAATCTTGTAGGATAATAAGCACTATGCAGTTTTTAACTCTACTATGAATCTTCTGAAATGTTTCATTCCCATGACTATAATGAAAGAATTATTTAATTTCATTGAGATAAACTGCCAAAAAAAAAGCCTTTTAGGCCCCTATTTTGAGTAAGAATAAGAAAAAGACTGGTTCATTGCCTCGGGAAGAAGTAATATCAATAGATAAGAGAGAGAGTAGAGCTTCAATTTTCCCCAATTGGACAAATCTTTGTATTGAGAAGAGTTCAACTAAGTAGTAAATGGCAGCCCAGGAAAGGTCAATTTCCTATATATAATTCTCTATACATAATCTATTTTAGATTATAGAATAGATTCTAGATCTAGATCTAGATCAGAAGAAATCCTGGTGTGGACACCGGAGATGTGCACGGCAGGGGATGACAGTCTTGAAAAACAAATGAAACTAGTATGAACTAGATACCTGCAAATCCTGGTAAATGCACTTTAAAGTTACCTTGCAGAGATTTTGCATTATCCAAACCCAGCTGGAATTCCAATGCTGCTCAGCAGTACTTTTATCATAGTCATTTCTTATGACATTCCTCACTCTATTTGCTCTCGCCTCATTTACACTGAGAAGATCAAAGGCCTCAGACTCAAGTTTCTTCAGTCATCATATTCCTGTTGCAATACTCCTGTGTATTCCAATCATTTCCTCTTTTCTATCAAACTCAGGGAGAGAACCATCTTTCCTTTTCTCCAAGAATAACTTTAGCGTCCTTGAATTATAACCTCTGTTCTCTAGGACTTTTCTCTGTTAATTAAAATTCTTTGTTATTTGTATCTTTCAATCTCTCCATCTAGAGGTGCTTTTCCCATACCTCATCCTTGGAAAATGCTCAGATCTCCTCATTCTGAGACAGACATACATGCGTGTGCGTGCGCGCGCACGTGCGCGCGCACGTGCGCACACACACACACACACACACACACACATCACACACCCCTTATTTACTCTTAGTACTGTCTCCATTACAGAGTCTGCTATATAAAAGTACTTTATACATTTTGGTAGAATGAATGAAAGATGAACTGTTCATACTGGTTTTCCCTTCCTAATACTAAGCTTTCTGAAGAGAAGTTCCTAATAATTACTTTTATTTATTCATCTTTCCAGCCCCAGCCCCATACATATGAATAGGCTTTAGGGGGGTGAGGGCAGCCTCATGCTATCCTGTTGTAGACCCTCTAACTCCATGTTTCTGAGCTCCTACCTACATTCTCTGCTGTTCTAGCTCCTTACACCCATGACAAGAACCCCATCACAAATGCAATGGGGAGTAATTAAGTGGGCATGGATAAGATGATGGCTACAGACAGAAAGCTGAAATGAATGATGAGTGGAGAGTGGGATGGGCTGTAGCCCATGTTGGGTTCTGTCCCACACTTGAGGCATGCTCTATCTTCACCCCTTCCTCTCCAGTCTATTCAAACTTAAGGTCAGGAAGAATCCTTCTGTTCCAAAATCCAATGGTCTCTTCTCATTCTCTAGCCTCTTCAGTCCTGTAAGATTAACTAGTCTTTCTCTACAATTCTTTCCTCCATTGGGACTCTGCTTTTCTTCCTCTTTACTCCTCACTCTTTTTTTTCCCTCTGGATCCTGCTTCCACACTACACAAGCTTCTTCCCTTAGAAGTTATTCCTGAATAAGGGCATCTCACCTTATCTTCTCTTAATGCCATTTTCAGTCCATTCCTTTCTGAGTGAGCTCATTCTTTTCCTTTTCCATAGCTCCTTCTCTAGCTCACTGTGTTATATGTCATTTGATCTGTTAGCTCACACCGACTTCCTTGCTTCCTCGCTCAGTTTGTACACCTGGCTTCTGTTTGAGCTTCCAGTGGCACAGCTGTTTCTTCTATTCTCTTGATTAAAATGTCTCCATCAAGCAGTGAGCAAAGTCCCTTACAGGGCTTCAAAAGACGTGGCCCCAACCTTTTTTCTAAATGTATTTCCCACTAAGTCTTTTCATACACCTTTGTTTCAGCCAAACTGTGTCCATGGGCTGGGATAATTTATTGAAATATATATTTGTGTTTTTTTCCCAGTATTTTTCTTTCCACCTTTCCAAAAAAATTATTAGCCTTTTAATAATTTCCACAAAATTACTTTCTGCTTCTTTGCTTCAGGGATTCTTGCAGGAATATTAGGGCAGCCAGAAGGTAGTAGTGACTCTTTCATCCTTCTTAAAGGCCTAAACCCTAAAATATAATGCTAAATGTGCCAGCCAGATCAAAAAAGGAGGAGAAGGCTTTGCAGGGCCTATAGACATGAGTGGATCCTGTAGGCACCTGGAAGAGGCCCTGTTCCATGCACACAAGAATGAGGAGGAAAACAGGAGCTTAATGTAACGGAAAGTTGTTTTTTTTTTTTTTTTTTTTTTTTTTTTTTTGGTACAGGTTGAGTTTCTTTACTCAGAGGGAGTGTGCATCATTTTCAAGTCATGGAAATTTTTGTTTATCCATATCCATGTGAGATATGCTTCCTTATAAAATATATACCTATTACTTTGCTCATGGCAGTAGCCTCAAATTTTCGTGCTTGCAGCAAATTGACAGTAAAGTCAGAGCTTGATCTAATAGGAATTCACAGAAACGGATACTGGTAAAGGTTGAAGAAAAAGGGGACAACTTATAGAGTTACAAGGCCTTGAGCAGGATCTTGAAGGAAAGGATTTGGATAGGGAAAAGTAAAATTTGGCATGGGGGAAAATTTTTAGAAAAACACAGACTATTACCAAAGAAACAAATGATTTTTTAGTACATTCTTGGTACATAACTGACTCTTAATTGTTTGAAAATTATAAAATAGAACTGCAACATCTCCATAATGTAAGCAGTTTTGATCATTAAACATGATATTAATCTAATAAAATATCTTCAACTGTTAATGATATAATAATAATTTTATTAAATGGTTAGACCATAATTATTTCCTAATTCTGCATGTGCTCTCATCTTGAGACATAGATCTTAGACCAAATTGTCTTCCCACTTCTTTTGGTAACATATGTAAGTGGCAAGGGGTTTTACTACATTTGGCACTTGCTTTATATTTTTTCATTTAGTTCTTTGGTTCATGTTTACTTCGAGTGTGAATAATTTCCTTCCACTGGGGATGATACTTTTAATTTTGAAATACCTACTGTGGCTGGTATAATACTGGAAATACAGTTATTCAATAATTTAAGATAAAGTAAATTGAACACTTTCTGATGATAGAAAAATAGAACTGATAGAAAATAGAGCTGATGATATTTTACATTTACAGATGTTTTCTTCATAAAAGTTAAAAGTTCTAAGCAGAAATCATAGTCTCGGATGCACAGTGCTTCTTTGATCTAAGATCTGTTCTGAGATGAGCTGTTTCTTGCAGTGAGAATGAATATCCATTAGAGTTATAGAAATCTTTTATATGATTTTAGGATGTATACCTTTCTCAGGGGAATAAGCACTCATCATTTTCAACATTTTATCAATGTGCTGTGCCGTCTCACCTGGAATGAGCTTCCCTATATGGTATTACTGATTTAATTTTTAATATTCAGTTTCACCTCTTCAAAGAAGCCTCTCAAGATTGCATGAGAGTGAATCACATTCTGTGCTTCCTCTGTACCACTTTGATAAATGGATAATTGCCCTTTCTGAGATGGAATATTTATATGTAATTCACCCTTTTCTACTGTGGCATCTTTGAAGCCAGAGGCAATATTTCATTCATCTCTTTAGTATTCCTAGGTCCTAGCCCAGTGCCTGGTATATTGTCTATCATGTACTAACAACAGAATTGTGCTTAAATGTTCGCTGAACCTTATTTCAAACTCTTCTTTTTTGCAGAGTGAAGAGAATAGGCTTGGGCACCTGGAAGCCTGGGTTTAAATTCTGGCCCAATCACTTACAATAGGAACTTAAGAAATTACCCAATCACTCAATGCTTTAATTTCTTCAATTTCAAAATGGAAATAGTAATAATAAGAGTACTTAATAAGTTTGTTGTGACCAATAAAGGAGTGAAATTATATGTACACACATATGCATGTATATAACTTAAGAGTGAATGGCAAAAGCTCTAGAAATGTAAATCATTATTAGTTTTATTCACTTAGACACATGAATAATCATTCTTATGATACTTAAAATTATCTTACATTTGTAGATAAAGTTATAAAGATTAGCCCTAAGTTTACTCTGAGCCTCAATTCCAAAATATTTCTAGATATGGAGCTTTTTCTCATAATTCCCTTTCCTTCACTATTTTGCTTTTCAAACTAATCTAGCTACTGCTTACTGAATAGGTTTTTTGCTATATGCAAGACGGCTTGAAGACATTTACCAGTAGTAGCACCTAGAGTCATTGGAAATGTCCTATTTAAAAATACATATTTAAAGAAGCTATTCCTATTTTCATTATGAATAAATAGTGTGGTAAAGGTGTTTTTAAAATATTAATATTTATAATTGAAATATCCTGTAAAAATAATTACCTATAATTGAAGAGAGTAGTAAATTATATGTAAGAATAATTTTATATATATTAAAGAGCACAGTAACTACTCTTCATAATAAATACATATACATGAATGTGTGTGTATAGTATATAAAATTTACCATGCTATCAATTTGCTGAAATAAATTTTACTTGATTTCAAACAAACACTCAAATATACTCCTTTAAGCAAACTTGTGGCTATAAAAACAAAAACAGAAAAGCAATGTGCTTGTAATATATCATTCTTAGAAAAGCTGATTAAACTTTTATTTCCAAGCGTTTCACATTTTTCTGATTATCTCTCATCTATATTGTAGAAGAGAAACTGTAACCCAGAGTGTACGGATTAGTGGTTCACTAAAAGAGAAGCCCTTACTTAGCCTTTTCTTCTACATTAAAATAATTAAACATTTACATTAAATGTAATACATTCTATTCCCCAGAATACACAGCTTGTTTTAAAGTAATGCTGTTTTCCTCTCCATATCACTTGTAGAAGACAGAAGAGGAAGAAAAATCAGGCCATGCACTGAAACAAAGAGGAATGATAATTAAGGTTTGTCACCATCTGTCATTTGCTTTAGAAAGATCAATAAGAAGTTATCAAAAAGAAGGTAAAATTATGATATAGAAAATATAAATAAAATTTTATACCTGGAAATATCATAGGAGGACAGATAGTCCAATCCGCCCCCTGCCCCCCCCCCCCCCACATTATATAAGCAAACTGAATCCTAGAGAGATGAAGTAACAGGTGATTTACTGAGTCACTTTAGAAAATAATTGTTTTGTTAGCTTGGCTTTGTAATCCAATGTCTTTTTTGCTCCCTTACACTGCAACCTAATTTTCTAAAGTAGGGTATTCTGTGGAGATTATTAACAATGCAACTTTTGGGGCGCCTGGGTGGCTCAGTCGGTTAAGCGTCCGACTTCTGCTCAGGTCATGACCTCGCGGTCGGTGAGTTCAAGCCCCGCGTCAGGCTCTGTGCTGACAGCTCAGAGCCTGGAGCCTGTTTCAGATTCTGTGTCTCCCTCTTTCTCTGACCCTCCCCTGTTCATGCTCTCTCTCTCTCTGTCTCAAAAATAAATAAAAGTTAAAAAAAATTTTTTTTTAATTAAAAAAAAAACAAAAAAACAATGCAACTTTTGAAAAGGTAAATATTATTTGAAATTCAACAATGACCATAAACAGAATAAAATTTAAATTAATAAAGCAAAGAGGCTAATTAAGTATTTCAATGACAATCATTTGAACCTATTACCTACAGAGCTATGTAACAAGTATAGTTCCTAAATTATTATTGTGTTTTATTCTAGGAAAATATAATTCTACTTTAGTGAATGGTAGAGAAGGAATTATAGGGGCAAAATAAAGGAAGAGAGACTGTGGATAGTTAGCAGAAGAAGATAAGCAGTCCGCTAAATCCACAGCCTCTCACGCAGGAAGCACTGGTTCATAAAAGAACATTTCCATTTCATCTAAGGGATGAAGGATTTTCAAACCTGGTGGTAAAAGCCTTATCCATACCCCACACTGTAAACTATCATTAGATCAATACCAAAAACCAGGAAGCGTCACCATCAAAAATAAGACAACACAAATGAAAAAATGCCTCCTACTCAAGGAGAAATCCGACCCTCAGAAAGATAAAAGATTCTCCTTTGCAATAAACAGCTCATCTTAGTGGGATGGCATAGAGACAGATCCATCAGAGACTTAGATAATCTAGGTTTATTCTATGATTTTCAGAAAGACAAACCTCTGTTTAAATAGCTGTGTGCTGTACTTCAGTTTCTGAATGGTTCAATTTCCTACCTTTAATTTATTTGTAAATATGTCCACTAGAATGCACATTTTAAAATAGATACTCTCCAGGATGCCAAGTCAACTACAGAAAAGAATTCCATGAACGTTTTCTGGAATAAGTAAATGTTGTTACAACAAGACTTTTGCTGTTAAGGAACAAAAATATGGAACCAACGGTTATAACAGAAGAAACAAGTGCTGACAATTTAATCAATTCAGTATTTCACTTACCTTTGGTTTTCCACAGTACTGAACATAGTAATGAATTAATCTAATATGTTTGATCAAATATTATGTAATTTGGGGCAATTTAAAAAATATTTTATAGTACAGAAATAACCATTCTCCCTTCTGTGTTTTGCCTTTTTCTATATACCTTGAGGACATAAATCTTTTAAGATTTATAAGCAGTAGAAAATATCTGGAAACTCAAATTTGTATTAAGACATTATTCTTTGCACAAATCCACTGACCCATTTTCTAAAGTAGAAATAACTGCCGGGTTTTTAACTTGCACTGAAAATATAACAATCACAGTTCAATAATTACATTCATACAGTACCTTGAAGACTATATCTCAAGTTGCACAACTGACATTCTTTTCCATCAAAATATAGAGCCTAAATTATAGGTAATTGTATTATGGAACATTTTGAAAAGGAGAATCCTGTTGCTTTTCTTGCATATAAATAAATTTGGATCTTTAATACTTCTTTGCATTTCCTTGCATATTTATAAACATGGCTTTACTTTTTTTTTTAACTTAAAGGAAAATATCTGACCACTTTACCGATTGACAAATGATACCTTGTTAGACAGCTGCACAGAAAAAAAAAAATAAAATCGTATATGTAACAGATTTTCAGAGACAGAAAAATAAACTTCCTTTGCAAAGAAGAATCAATACGCTCTGCAATCACTCACAAGCCATAGCACGAGGATCCACTTTTGTCTCTCCAGCAAGAACTCGAGGTATCTAAATTGAATTCACTTCACTCACCTGTTTGGCTTAGCTGGGATGTGCTTCTACTCCTTCTAGACACTATGGCAACCACTTTGGCACTCAGGCTGGATCTCCTTTTCTTTCCACCTCCTCCAACTGTACCCACAGCTGTGTCGGACTGACTGCCGTCATTATGCTCCAGTGTGTACATCTCCCCACTCACACTGGTGCTCTTCATGATGGCTCTTCCTGAAGTCCCCATCCGTCTGCCTTGCATTTTAGGGGTAAATGAACTATATTTACAAAGTAAAAACATATACGCATCCATAAATTATAGGTCAGCAAAACTGAAACTCTAAATCTAATTTATTTTGAAATAATCCAGGCAAATTTTTAGGGGGAAAAGCCAGTTGCATAGTAGTCTTACAACTATATAGCTCAAAACAATAGTATTTCAACAAGGAATCCATAAACTTTTAGTGAAAACAAATGCAACCAGTGTTATCCAAAAGGAGGTAAATGTTACTAATTTTTTAGTGTGTTACTTTCAGAGAAAAACAAGGATATTTAAATCAATAAGACAAGTTCATATACATTCCTGAGGAAAAAATATTAATAAAAAATGGATACTCTGAGTTTGCCATACAAGGTTTAAAAAATGAAAACAGCTCTGTTCTACTTCCAACTAACAGACATCTCTTTGCCACCTGAGGCTTAATGAGTCTAGGAAACACTGTTAATGAGGCAAAAAAAATTGCATTTCCCTCCTACTTCTTTGTCCCCTCATGCTCCATCTCCTCCAAATTTCATCTCATTTTTCTCTTTGAGTATTTCAAATTCATATGCTCAGGTTGAGATATTCCTTTTTTTCTTTCCTACCAAAACTTACTTGTCTATGTTCCCAGACTGTACTCATTTATCTGAACAGATTACTGCCCTTCTCTCCTAAATTAGAAAATTATTGTTGAGAATTTCAGGCACCATGTTGGTGGGAAAAAAACCATCTCTACCTGCCAAAGTAAATGTATGTCTGTGAACTGGGCAGAGAGGTAGGGCAAGCAAGTTGGGAGCTATAGATGTTAGGATTCTTCAAATCCTTTAAATTACATTGCATTGCATCTAGACTGGCCCCTTTTGGTCCAATAAAGATCTAGTTTGACAGATCTGAAATGACCCTCATTATTTTATGTTTCTTTAAAATATCTGCAAAAAACTGGCTTACGTGACACTCAGCACCATCTTCTCAATTTTCTATTTCTTGTTTTCAAGTACAAAGTACGTTAATAGAGCATTTTTTTTTTTCCAGAGAGAGAGAGGGAGAAAGAAAGAAAGCATGAGTGGGGGAGAGGGGCAGAGGGAGGGAGAGAGAGAAATGTTAATGTTTATTGATTTTTGAGAGAGAGAGTGTGAGCAGGGGAGGGGCAGAGACAGAAGGGGACAGAGGATCTGAAGCGGGCTCTGTGCTGACAGCGGAGAGCCCAATGAGGGCCTCAAACTCATGAACCATGGGATCATGACCCAAACTGAAGTCATATGTTCAACTGACTGAGCTACCCAGGTGCCCCTTAACATAAGCATCTTTTAAGAGTGATGATATTTAATAGTCATGTTGGGATAAATCCTAATATGATTAGAAATGATAAAACAAATTGTTGGGATCATGTAATATATTTGTGGTCATATATATAATGAGTGCTTTCGGAGGAAGGGAAATTGATATATTAGGGTGAGTTGAGAAATGTGGAAAAGTGAGATTGTGGAAGACTTAGAAGCAATGGAAAAGAAACAAGATTGTTTGATCTTTAGGATCCTTCCATGAATTGAATAGAAAAATGAGACCCTTCTTTGATAGGAATCATTTGGAATTTTTAATCCCTAGTTGTATTACTTGAACTGGTCCATATCAATAATAATATTAATATTTATATTCTTTCAATTTATTCTAATCAGCTTTTCATTAACTCAAAGTTTTTAAATTCATTTGCAAACCTGATAATTCTGCTATGCATTTTATGCCAACTCTTTTTCAAAACATGAACATATAGCCAGTCCAAAATGGATTCCTGTGGGGTTTATATTCCCAACTGCAGTGGACTTTCTTTCCTGATAAATGTTCCAGTAAATTTCTTCTGTGTCCTCAGCAATTTATTTCAGTGCATTATCTAAATCTGCCACCTCTCCTTAAGTCTGCTCTTGCCACCTGCTTTCTCTACTGTTTTACTTGCAGACTTCTGCTGAAGGACATGAAGCAATGTCACAATTTGGTCAGTTTTGCAGTCATGATGTCCATCTTCAATTAAACACCTGTGACTGAGAAATCAGTAGTTTTTCCACCTCTCACCAATCTTTGCAGCACACTCCTCACAGGAATTATTTGAAACTTCCCTTCTAATGATTTTATTTTTACCTTTATAATAAAATATGGATAAATTAACATGTACCTTTTTTCTTATTATTTCCATGAAAATTGGATTCTATTAAACTTTAAATTTGTATTTTAAAAGTTATTTCACAAAAAGTACTATTGTAAAATTTTCAACAGTGTTCTTCAGGCTATAGAAAAATTTAAAAGGATAGGGCAATGCTTTCAATAATATTTCTATCATGAAAATGTATTCAAGAAGAGCTAAGAAGATTCAAACATTTTTTAATGGATATTTAATCACAGCAATGAAATGTTCTATTACACTGACAAAATTTCTTTAAAAAATTAGGTAAATCTTTCTAGTCATTACCATTTAGGGGATTAAGAACTTATGTTATTTTGTGAATAACTGGTAGACTTTTTCCTCAAAAAATAAAACATTTTATTTAGAATCTTAAAAGCATTCTTTTTAAAAAGTATTTATTTATTTACTTAGAGAGAGAGGGAGACAGAGAGAGACAGAGAGCAATCAGGGAAGGGGCAGAGAGAGCGAGGGAGAGCGAGAATCCCATGCAGGCTCCACACTGCCAGCACAGATGTGGCCGTTGCGGGGTTTTATCCTATGAACCTTGAGATCATGACCCAAGCCGAAACCAGGAGTCAGACACTCAACCGAATGGGCCACCCAGGCACCTCAAGAATCTTTAAAGCATTCTTATATGATATGATGACTGTGCGTAGCTTCCTAAAGAATCTAGAATATCATAATGTTCAATGAGAACATGTTAAAACATTTTCAATTCTGTTTACCTAATTGAGGGCAGAGGTTTCTGGGGTCTAATCAGTCAGGGTAGTTTAATCCAAGTGAAGGTTACCATCTAAGTACAAATATGCTTTATTTTTTTATTTTTTTATTTTACATGTATAGAGAGCGTGATCTGGGGAGAGCGACAGAGGGAGAGACAGAATCTTAATTAAACAGGCTCCACATACAGCATGGAGCCCTACATGGGGCTCAATCCCACGACTTTGTGACCTGAGCCGAAATCATGAGTTGAATACTCAACCTAATAAACCACCCAGGTGCTTGAATATGCTATTTCCCTAATTTGTAGCCTTTTATTTGTTCTGCTTCAATTGCCTGGAAAACCATTCCTGTCATTTAGTCTCATCCTTCAGGATGTACTTTAAGGCTTTCTGCTTCATAAACTTCTAAGAGTCCCTTTATTGTCATGGCTACTGTTTCCCAGCCTCTATTTTCTTTTCTTTAAAATTTTTTTTTTAATGTTTGTGTATTTTTGAAAGAGGGAAAGAGAGAGCGCATGAGCATGGGAAGGGCAGAAAGAGAAGGAGACAGAGGATCTGAAGCAGGCTCTGCGCTGACAGCAGAGAGCCCGATGTGGGGCTCGAACCCACGAACCATGAGATCATGACCTGAGCCAAAGTCAGACCTTAACTGACTGAGCCAACCAGGCGCCCCCGCAGCCCTTTGTTTTCTATTTTTTATTGGTTATTTTAGGATTCTGATATCTCATATCAGCATGCACCTTATACATGACTAAATCTGTCACAGTATCATTCCAATTGCTAAGTGAATTGAAGATTTATGAGTAGGGAGTAAAAAAATAGTGATGTCAGTATACAAATAGACTATGATATAACCCATCTTTAAAATTAAACAAAAAACCCTCCATATTCCTTCAATATTCCCTCTCCCTCTGGCTACTGATTTTTGCTAAAAATCTACTCAAACAGTTGTCCATACATCCTCTCTTCCTATTCTATCCTGAACTAACTTAAATCAGGTTTTGTCCCTAGTATTTCACCAAAGCTGCCTTTTATCAAAGTCACCAATGACTTCTTCACATGGCAAAGTCCTATCATTGCATAGTCCTTATCCTTTTGACTTCTCAATAAATCATGTATATGACAATGCATTTGATTCTACCGATCTTGAAACATTTTATTTTTATGATTTTCCTACCTAGTGCCTCACTGGCAACCTTTATCCTCTTTCATCACTAAATACTGGAGCATTTCAGTGTGTGGCCCTCTGACCTATATTCTTCTGTAGGAGACTAATTAGCTACATGTCTCATCTGGTCTCAGGCTTTACGTATTATCTGTATGCTGCAAATTCCAATTGTTTTTCTCCACCTGTCCTCAGTACTCAGTCCTGAACTTCACATTTATGTAGCCAGCTATCAAGTGACATTCTTGTTTGGATCTGTCTCTTAAACATAACATGTTCCACCCAACCAAAAAACTGCTCTCAAACTTATCGTTCATATCATATTAAAGATACCCCATTCCCCAATTGCTCAGACTAATAATTGCCCCCCTCACAGAAAAATCTAATGTGGATTTGACACCAAAAAAGAAAAAAAAAAAAGCTGCCTTCCTTTTTTAATGCCATGCTTGAGCATTATCTAACAAGCCCACTTACAGGCCATTTGACTCTCTAGGGCAATGTAATAACACTTTTTACTTACTATTTAATCTTATAATAATTATACCACAAATATTTTACAACTCTGTAAAGCTAGATGTTAACTTGAATAAAACTAATAAGGACAAATGATTACTATTTAGAAGAGGTGGTAACTCCAAAGGGTTATGGTTTTATTGACCTACAGAATATTAACCAGTTTTGAATCTGAATTCATAATCTTATTCCAACATTCCTTTTTGTTTTCAATGACTCTCTCTCTCTCTCTCTCTCTCTATATATATATATATATATATATATATACATATATATATATATATATATATATACATATATATATATATATATATATATATATATATATATGTATATATAGGTACATGAACTTCTTGGATCATCTTTGGAACCATTATATAACTCTGTTGGTTTTCTCACTAATTAATTAAAACTTCAATATTTGCTATGTGTTTTTCTTATTACTGTGTTTTAATTTTGAGAATTATATTTATTTACTTTTGTGAGAGAGAGAGAGAGAAAGAGAGAGAGAGAAGGTGAGGGAAGGGCAGAGAGAGAGAGAGAGAGAGAGAGAGACAGAGAGTCCCAAGCAGGCTCTGCACTGTCATTGCAGAGCCTGATGTGGGGCTTGAACTCACGAACTATGAGATCATGACCTGAGCCAAAGTCAAGAGTCAGATGCTTAACTGACTGAGCCAGCAGGTGCCCTGAGAATGTTTTTATTATGTTGGGGAGTCCCATCAAAATGCCCAAGTGGACTCTACCGGATCCAACTAAATTTTGTTGGTGGAGCAGGGCACCTCATGAACTCAAGCCCAAGGTTGCCTTTAAACAAGTCCCAACAGAACATGACTTTCAGTCTCTGCTTTCTTTTTACTGACTCTGGTTTTCCATGTCTCTTTGTTTCTGGTTCTTGGTAAGTTTCGCTTTTATTTCACTTACTTGTGACTAATGATACATTCCTCACTAATGGGAGCAACAATAGGAAATCCATCTGTGGAATTAAATCTCCTGGATGGCAGACATCAGGATATATTACAAGTTGGATGGTGAATGACAGAAAATCTGGCTTGTTCGTCTTTTTACATGTGTGTTTGCTGCTAGAAGTTCATATCACTTATGAAAATGTGTTGAAAATGTGTTTCCAGAACTGCCCTTGAAAGTCTGGGCTTTGGTTTCCATGTCAATTTTGGCCCTATGGCTAAGTGGTAAAACTGAAGTTGCCAGTTCTCTTGGCATGCTTAAAAATAGTCTTTATTATTGAAAACAAAAACCTCTTACTCTCTGTGAACCCTAGGGATAGCTGTCCAGGCAGACAGATATTAGATTCCAAGGTATCTGAAATTTAATAGAGCTCCTGTTCCTGATTGATCTATACAGATGAGTATTTAAGTAATTTTAATATAGGTAACTGAAGAATCTGTACAGAAAAAATAAACTGAAATTCTAATATTTTGAATATGCTTGCCTTCTAAGAAAAAAATTCTCAGGGAATTGCTAACTCGTAAGAATTTTAATATAAGAACTTAAATCCACACAGTGAATCCTTAGATATATCAAACTAGTTCAGTAAATTTGGCTTAAAACAGTCTTATGAGAACCACAATGAGATGCCACTTCATATATGCTAGGATAGCTATAATAAAAAAGAGACAATAACAAGTACTGATGAGAATCGAAGAAACTAGAATCCTCATACATTGCTGATGGGGAAATAAAATGATGCTGCTGCTTTGGAAAAGTGTGACAGTTTAGTTAAACTTAGATAACAGTTCAATGAAACTCAAGAGTTACTGAATGACTCAGTAATTCCATTCAAAAGTTAAATGTAGTTACCATATGACCTAGCAATTCCATGCCTAGGTGCATACTCAAGAGAATTTAAAACACATATCCATATGAAAAATTACATATGAATACTCATATCAACATAATTCTTTATAGTTAAAAAGAGGACAACTTAAATGTTCACAAACTGTTGAATGGAGAAACAAAATGTGGTATATCCATACAATGGAATATTATCAACCATAAAAAGGAATGAAGTACTGATTCATGCTATAAACATGGATGAAGTTAAAAACATACTATGTGTAAGAAGCTAGATACGCAAGGCTACTTATTGTATGATTCCATTTAAGTGGAATGTCCCATAGTCAAATCCATGGAGACAAATGTAGATTAGTGGTCACTGGGAGCTAGAAGGAATGGGAAGCGAGTATTAATGGGTATGGGTTTCTTGTGGGGGATGATAAAAGTGTTCCAGAATTAGATAGTTGTGATGACTGCACACCTAATTGTAACTATACTACAAACCACTAAATTGCATCATTTCACAGGGTAAATTTTATGGTATGTGAATTTATCTCAACTTAAAAAAAGTTTTATGTCTTCTTACAGATTTCCTCAGGATGGTATATAATACAAGCACAAAATCTTACTTTATTTTTAAAGACTTAGGTTGGTTTTCATAGACAGATTAACCTAGAATTCCTAAACTTCCTATACTGGTTTTACTTAATGGGTAAGTTAACATTTCTTCCAATAATGTTTGAAATTATAAAAAATGTAAAATTATGTAATAACTAAATTGAACTATAATTGTGATTAAAGTCTGATATCAATAGTAATTAAGCTGGTTGGAATGTCAGCTTAAAATTTCCAAGTGATTAATTAGTTAACTTTAAGATTTAGCATTAGCATTATATTTCATTAATTAATAAAAAATATCTTTGAATGTCTGAATAACTGCTAAGTAAGTCAGAATATAAAACTTGGTCAATAACCAAGGAATGAATATATACACACACACACACACACACACACACACACACACACACACACACACATACGTACTTTAAAAATGCCTATTTTTCATATGGTATCCAGTAGCTTTGCCTTTGATAAGGTTTATCTTCATTTTTGCAATTTTAAGAAAATGTCTAAGGGATACTGTAGGCATACGTTGCTTTGTTATGTGTGCTATGTAACTTGCTGGTGTGCTAAATTTCTTGTATATGACAGCCTGCTATGCCTGATTTTCTACCTCTGAGTGTTCTCTATGAGACAGAAGCTTAGCTTAGAATTGTAACTGGGGTGCCTGGGTGGCTCAGTGGATTGAGCACCTGACTCTTGATTTCAGCTCAGGTCACGATCTTGTGGTTCATGGGATCAAGCCCTGCATCATCAGACTCTGTGCTGACAGCACGGAGCCTGCTTGGGATTCTCTCTCTCTGCCCCTCCCCCTGCCCCCTCTCAAAATAAATAATAAAAATAAATTTAAAAAATAAAATAAAATAAAAGTTGTAACTAATATTGATGGTTGGTTCCACACTAGGTAAAATATATGGATACAAATTCAAGGTAATAGATGTGTTTTTATTTATCAAAGGAAAAGAAGGACATCATTGCTTACAGTAAAATACCTAGAATGTGAATGAAGAGAGTAAAAGGACAGAACTTGAGTAGATACATTAAATTGTAGAAGGTTTGAGGAAAAGTGAATTATTTACCCTGTTTTATTGTAGTTGTGAACAGTAAGCCTGAAGGGCAAAAAAATAAAACTTTGACAAACTGGCTCCATTTGATGTAAATATTCACAATGTAATAAGAGAAGTTTGTGAGTCATTTGCTGACAAAGTATAAAAATGCAAGATTAGAATCAGGTTTTCAGTTAAAATGACTAACTGTGGGGCGCCTGGGTGGCGCAGTCGGTTAAGCGTCCGACTTCAGCCAGGTCACGATCTCGCGATCCCACGGTCCGGGAGTTCGAGCCCCGCGTCGGGCTCTGGGCTGATGGCTCGGAGCCTGGAGCCTGTTTCCGATTCTGTGTCTCCCTCTCTCTCTGCCCCTCCCCTGTTCATGCTCTGTCTCTCTCTGTCCCCCAAAAAAATAAATAAACGCTGAAAAAAAAAATTTAAAAAAAAAAAAAATAAATAAAATGACTAACTGATCTTAGAATATTTAGTTGAGAACAAATTTCATTTAACCAGAAGTGGCTAGCCGTCCATTAGGAATAGGAGTTCTACTTTATATATAGAACCAGTATATGCAAAGTCTGTACTATGGCTTACAGGATCCTAGAACTACAGATAATAAAAAAAAAGTTCATATACTAAATTTAGCACAATTTTAGGGATCTCATAGGTACTGCAAAGGATGTCTGGTGGTGATTTTCACTTTGGCTCACACTGTAAATAATACAGATGTACAATGCTTGCTGTAAAATTACTGTAGGTAACTTTTATCATTTTAAAAAAGTTCTTAGTTTGCTAAGATACTTAATCATATATATGTGAGAATTTTATCAAATATTTTGTTTCTATTGAGATGACGATATAATTCTTTAATTCTGTAATGAATTACATGGAGAAAATGTTAAACAAATGTTGCATTTGTGGAACAAATATTTTTGACATATTTTCATTCTCTCAAAATCAATCAATCTATCCATTCATTCATCTATTATATATCTATCTTGATTCAATTTGCTGAAACTTTGTTTCAACTACTTTAATGAGATTTGGGTTTATAATTTTCCTATGTTATAATGTCCTTATCAAATTTATCAAGGATAGGCTGGCTTCACAAAAATAATTTTGGAAGTATTTTTACATTTTATTCTCTAGAAAAATTGGCAGAAGCCTGAGAGAATTATTTTTTAAATATTTGGAATAATTTATCAGTGAGCCCACCTGGGTAAGGAGTTTCCCTTCTGGGGAGCATTAAAATAATTACGGAATCAGTTAAAAAACAGATATAATACTCTCATGGGGCGCCTGGGTGGCTTAGCCAGTTAAACATCCAACTTCGGCTCAGATCATGATCTCACAGTCATGGGTTCGAGCCCCACATTGGGCTCTGTGCTGACAGTTCAGAGCCTGGAGCCTGCTTCAGATTCTGAGTCTCCCTTTCTCTCTGCCCCTCCTCCACTCATGCTCTGTCTCCCTTACCTCTCTCTTTAAAAAATAAACATTAAAAATTTTTTTAAAAAACCAGATACAGGACTCTTCAAAGTTTTTATTTTTTCTTATGTCATTTTTGATAAGTTGTGCTTTCTAAGAAATTTGTACATTTTGTCTAAGTCAGGTTTAGGTAAACTTATTTCATAAAGGGCCATATAGTAAATATTTTAGGTTTTGTGGAACAGACTGTCTCTGTTGCAATTATTCAAGTTTGTTATTGTGGTGGGTGAAGAGCCATAGATAATATATAGGCAAATGAGCATAGATGTGTTCCAATAAACCTTTTTTTTTTTCCCACAAAAATAGGCAGTGGGCCAGATTTGGCTTGTTGGTCATAGTTTGGCTAACATCGATCTGAATTATAAAATTTATCGGCATAAAACTGTACCATTTAAATATGTGTATTCTTCACTGAGATCTTCCTTTTTTCATTTCACAACAGTGGATATGTGTATTTAGACCATTTACTTTAAAAAAAAACATTTTTTTAATGTTTATTTATTTTTGAGAGAGAGTGAGACAGAGCACAAGCCGGGGAGGGGCATAGAGAGAGGGAGACACAGATTCAGAAGCAGGCTCCAGGCTCCGAGCTGTCAGCACATAGCCTGACGCGGGGCTAGAACCACAAACCATGAGATCATGACCTGAGCCGAAGTGGGGTACTCAACCAACTGAGCCACCCAGGTTCCCCAAGACCATTTACTTTTGATGGAATTACTGATATAACTGGAATTGAGTCTATCACTTGCCACTTATTTTTAATAATCATGTTTCTTCTTTTACTTCTTTTACATTCTTCATTTACTTCTCCATGCCTAACTAGATTAATTCTGTGGTTTTTTTCTCCACTATCAGCATTTGAGTTATGTGTTCTTCTATTATTTATTAGTGGACACCCTAAGGATTAAAATATGTACCTTGACTTATTAGAAACTTCATTAAATTATACATTTTAACACTTTCAGAAGAATGCAAAAATTTTACAACAGCTTAATTCTACTCCTTTCATTTCTACCTTTTACCTAGGTGTTTTATATATTTTACTTCTACATATGTTGTAACTACCACAAGATGTTGTTGTTATCATCATTAACTCTTTCCAGTGTTCATTCTTTCCTCAAATTTAGTGTTTCTGACTGGGGACGTTTTCCTTCAACATGGAGTATAGGTCTATTGGTGATGAATTATCCTACTGGTTTTTATTCTAGTATTCCTTCCTTCCTTCCTTCCTTTCTTCCTTCCTTCCTTCCTTCCTTCCTTCCTTCCTTCCTTCCTTCCTTCCTTCCTTCCTTCCATTACTTCCTTCCTTCATTTCTTCCTTTCTTGTCTGTAGGATATGTTTGAAGGGTAATATTTATTAAGGATAAAATTTTAAGCTTGAAGTTTTAATTTTTTTTCTAAAGCATTTTTTCTTTTGGTTGTTCCATTGCTTTTTGGCTTTCACGGTATCTGTTGAAATTTCAACCAGTCTTATATCGTTGCTTCAGTGAAGCACTGAATGATAATGTCTTCTTTTTTTCTGCTCTTTTTCTGCTTCTGATTCTTCATAAAAGTGTTTTTTTAGTTTTCAGTACTTTGATCATGATATTGATAGATTTTTTTCTCTTTACACACCTTGAGGTTTTTAAAGGATTTTGGACTTATAATTTGATGTATTACATTAATTTTGGAAAACCCCGCTAGTACCACAGTATTCAAGTATTGTTTATGCCATTTCCCCTCCTTCTGGAATCCCAATTACATGTATATTAGACTTTTTCATTATGCTCCAAATGTCTCTTAGGGCCTTGTCCAATTTTTTTTTTCTCTTTGTGCACTGATTTATATACTTTCCACTGACCGACTCAAGAATTCTCTGTTCTATTGCTTCTAACATGCCATTAAACCCACCTATTAAATTTTTTTTATATCTTTTAGTTTTAGGATTGCCATTTTTTTAAAAATGGGTTCCAGGTCTCTGTAGAAAACATCCATCTTCCTTTGCTTTCTGGAATATATTAATCATGGTTATTTTAAAGGCCTTATATAAAAATTGTACTGTTGGTTGTAGTCAGTTGGTCCTTTTTTATTAATTTTTTAATCATGCCCCATAAATTTTAATTAGATGCCAGACACTGTGGATGTTCACTCTCTCATTTTCCTTCAGTAAGGGTAAAATTTTAGAAGTCATCTTATTCCTGGTCAGACTTGATTTTAAAGCTTTGCCATCACTTGTAGAGTGTAATGCTTATTCCCAGAGTTTGGCTTTTCTGAAATTTGTATAAGAAATCAAAGTATTTTTTCATTTTTTCAAAAAATGTTTATGTATTTTTGAGGGAGGGAGCGAGAGAGAGAGAAAGATAGTGTGAGCAAGGGAGGGGCAGAGAGAGGGAGACACAGAATCTGAAACAGGCTCCAGGCTTTGAGCTGTCAGCACAGAGCTGGACATGGGGCTTGAACTCACAAGCAGTGAGATCATGACCTGAGCCAAAGTCAGACATTTAACCCACTGAGCCAAACAGGCTCCCCTCCACCCCAAAGGTATTTTTCAAGCCCCTCTGACTGCAGAAACTGAAGGCAATCTGTATCTCCCCAGCATTGGGCACCCGCTGGAATCTTTGCTCAGCTCTTTAATCTTCCAGCCGCTGCTTTTTGTTTGGTTTCTTGGAGTCTTTCTCTGTGCACGATCACATTGGTCGCCAACCAATTTCATTAGGGGAATCTATAGCAAATTTTGGAGCCCTCCATGCAGTTTCCAGCTCTGTGTCTGACCTGTGATCTGTCTCCTTAGCCCAGTAAGACCACTGCTTTCTGCTTGGGCTCTATTATCCCATGTCACTGAACTGTAAATACCTTCAAAGAAAACTGGGGCAAATTTGGCACCTATTTCATATTCTTCTCTTCTTTCAAAGACTGAAGTCCTTAAAATTTTTACCAATTTAATTGCTTCCAAATACCCTAAAACATTTGCTTGTTTGTTTTTGTAGTTTTAGAGGTAGGAAGGTTAATCTGATACAAACTATGTTGTCATGCCCAGAACTGGATGGATTGTGTCATCTTATTGCTTATTTTTGAATAATGGTAGAGTTATCCAGACCAGTGATGTTTTCAAAAATATCCATAAGGTTAGTAATGAAGGTGTATGTATTATAATTGTGTTATAGAAATTTATTTCTTTGCAAACTACATCAAATAGCTTTTGCCATATTGATCCCTATGCATCCCCCCCAATAGCCTCTCTGCCATAGCTGACTTGTGAGGCTTCTCCTCTGAGTTGATGTCATCTGCTACTCTGAGGCATAAAACATACAGTGTTTTCCAGTGCTAAAACTGTCCCTCGTTCTCGCAGATTGTAGATGCGAATTTTTCTGATGGGGCTTTCCAAAGCTGTGTCATTTATTTTAGAGAGCTCCACATTCTATTCAATAGGTGAATAAGTCAGCATCTATTCTTGGTGTTTTTCCTCATTTTAGTCCAGATTTAACTGAATTTGAAAGCTGTTTTCTATCATTTATAATTTAAAGATGTAGTTGTCTCCTAGGTTCATGGTAGATGAGGTTTTTAGTTTCTTTCTCAAAAAATTTGGTTAGTTTTCAGCTGGCAATTAAAGAGGAATAAACACCTCTGTTCTCTGTAATCTTCAGTGTATGATCATGAGTTCTATTTAAGAAGCAAAATCAGTAAGTCCTGATGACTCATCTCAATATGCATTCTCAATGGGAGTGATATGCTTCCAAAGGGTAACAACTGGTTCATGGTGGAGGTAAGAGTAGTAAACATTTCTTAGATAATATAACAGTTTGTGGTCCTCTAAACAGCCACAGTATATAAACAGATACAGTGTTATCTGCAATATTAAAATGTCACGTGGAAAGGACAATTAGGAAAAGAACATCTAAAAGGCTTCTTAGGGGGTTGATAATGGTAAAAACATTGAGGAGCAATGCATTAGAAGGAGGACAGGCGAGAGTTAAAAATTAGGGTGGCTTCCAGTTTTTTGTTGATTTGGGAGCCAGGTGGATAATAGGGTGGGAAGAATAGAACTACTCTGTTCAAATATTAGGTAAGCCAATATGTTTTTATATTTGTTCTAAGAACAATTTTAGTATCTTAATGGCTGCAAATAGCTACTTAAAAATATATATCCTCATGTATTTCCAGGCTATTATAAATGTAATTAAATATATATTTGTAACACACACACACACACACACACACACACACAATGTTCAACAAAAGCTGGTGTACAATATTCAGTGAATACCAAAACATTAAAAAATCATCTCATATCACACATTTCTTATATGTCAATCTGCCTATCTGGATGAAAAACTTCCTAAATACATTCTGTAGACAACATGCATTGATTGCTTATGGGTACTTATCTAAGCTCTAAATCTTCTCCATGGACATGTATCTGTTTCTACCTCCAATATATCCACACATCTCTGTTCAGTGACATGCTGTCCATGAAATTTTAATTACAGTTGATTCTTGAACAATGTCAGGGCCAAGGGTGCTGACTCCATGTACAGTCAAAAATGCATATAACTTTGATTCCCCCCAAATTTAACTACTAACAGTCTATTGCTAACTAGAAGCCTTACCAATAAACACAGTTAATTAATATATTTTGTATGTTATATGTATTATATACTGTATTCTTTCAATAAAATAAGCTAGAGAAAAAGAAGTGTGAGGAAGAAAATCATAAAGAAGATAAAATACATCTACAGCACTGTACTTCATATATTGAAAAAAAATCTTCTGCATATAAGTGGACCTGGGCAATTCAAACCATGTTGTTCAAGAGTCAACTGTACTTGTGGTGAGATAATGATCATTCTCCTAGGTGTAGCAAATATTTTGTATCAATATGTAGAATTGAAGACCTATGATAAATGTTTTTATTGTTTTGTTTTTTTTGCTTTTCAGCAACCTGTACTGGACAAGCCTTCCAGTTACACTGCTTCCCCCTTGAATAAAAAAAAAAGGTCATACACATTTGCTTGTGTTCAAGTGTGATGGGTCTGGTATCTTGTCATCTTGGCCACAGCTGACTGAATCAGATTGGCATCTGAGTTGAAAGTAGCTTCTAAGGGCAGGCAGGCAGCCTACAGACTGTCCTGGCTTTGGGACTCTGATTACAAAATGCTCTCTATTTGATGAGTACTAATTGCTCCTTTGATCAGAGGCCCACCCATTTTCCTTCCTTAAATTCCAACATCCTGTGAGTTCACAGAATCTCTTCTTCCATTTTAGCTGTAATCTCCCTTAACTCCTTCCATTATTTTTCCATTCCCCAGCTACCACTCTTTCTTACATCTCCAGTGGTCCTTTCTCTGCTGGAGCTCCTTTCTGTCCTCGTTTTCCTGGCCTCCGCTCCCTCCACCTCCTCCTTTGATGTCCTGGACTGCTATTTTCTCAACACCTTTTTTTTTTAAATTTTTTTTTAACGTTTATTTATTTTTGAGACAGAGAGAGACAGAGCATGAACAGGGGAGGGGCAGAGAGAGACGGAGACACAGAATCTGAAACAGGCTCCAGGCTCTGAGCTGTCAGCACAGAGCCCGACACGAGGCTCGAACCCACGGACCGTGAGATCATGACCTGAGCCGAAGTTGGACGCTTAACCGACCAAGCCACCCAGGCGCCCCAACACCTTATATCTCACTGTCAGCTCAAGATCTGATTCTCCTTGCCTTGCCCTGACATCTGCTAACTTAGGATAAAGTCCCTAAGGCCATAGGTCTTCTTGCTTTTTATACATACAATTATATTCTTATTCATTAATTTCATTTTAAATATTACCCTTTAAGTGAGTAAATTCAAAAACTCAAGAAATAGTAATGCATTAAATATTAAACACCTATTCTAGCAATGTGGTAGATGATACATTCTGAAAATCTCTTCACTCTTAGATGCCTAGAAATTAAGTGAAAATTGCAACAAATACCCATTCCAATTAACAAACCCAAGTTCACAAGAAAGGCAAATCCCCTTACCCAAAATACCAAGAGGGAACTGAAAACAGATTGCTTAATGGATTATGAATGTCTTGGGAGGTTTTGCAGATGAGAAATTTAGAGCAGACCTAGTGGGGAGATAGAAATGAAATCTCTGTAGGAGCCACGGCCCTTAAATAACAAGGAAAAACTCGGGTCCTCCCTAAGCCTTAATGGCCTTCACTGGTGACATTCTAATGCATATATTTCAGGAAGACAGGGAATGCTCTCAAAATGAAAGTCTCAGACATATAGGAAATAGCAAAGAAACTAGAAAATATGTGGGTCAACCTAAAGCATTTAAAAGCAAAATAACATCCAATAATGGGAGAAAGAAAACAACATATAGTTAAAACACTGGAAAAATATGTAAATGTTAGCAGGATGATAGCAGAGATAAAGTGTATTACAGTAATTTTTTTTTTCCTAGGGGGCAATAGAGGTACTATTAACTTTAAATGTATTATTTAACTAACATATATTTGAAACACTAAACTTGGCACTAAAATCATAGAAATAGTATAATTTCCAGAATGGTAGAGGGGAGAAATGAAGTAAATGCAATTCAATTAAAAACCAATTGGGAAAGGGGAAACATATAATAATAAAAATGGAAAATATAAAGGATAGAAATCCAAATATATAATAAATCAAATAAATGCAAGCTGATTAAGTAGCCAATT
Source organism: Felis catus (assembly GCF_018350175.1). NCBI lineage: Eukaryota > Metazoa > Chordata > Mammalia > Carnivora > Felidae > Felis > Felis catus. The sequence continues at coordinate 65,189,147 of NC_058372.1, read as the reverse complement.
AAATGATAGAGATTGTCAGACTAGAAGAAAAAAAACTAAATCAGTTGTATACCATTTATAAGAGATATAACTAATACATATGGTCACAGAAAGGTTGAAAGTAAAAGGATGTGAATAGTTTGAATAGTAATTAAAAAATTATATTTTCATATAAGACAAAACAGACTTTAAACCAAAAGAATACTATCATTAGAGATAAACAGGTTCACTACACAATGATAAAAGGGTTAAACTACCAGTTAATTGGTAATTCCAGCTCAATTCTAGCTCTACCACATACTGGCCATGTGCCACTTATTTGTAAAACCAAGTTATTAGTGATTACACTATAGGGCTGTTATAGCGATAATGATCTTACATGTGAATAATGTATCAAAATGCCTGGTACACAAAAAAAGATACTTAATAAATCACAGTATTTTTAATACATTGAAAATATAATAGGGGCACCTGGGTGGCTCAGCTGGTTAAGCGTCTGACTCTTGGTTTTGACTCAGGTCATGATCTCAGGGTCATGAAGTCAAGCTCTACATTGAGTGCCATGCTCAGCATGGAGCCTGCTTAAGATTCTCTCTCTCCTGCTCTCTCTCTCTGCCCCTCCCCCACTTGCATGCATGCTCTCTTTCTCAAAAAAATTAATAAAATAAAAATATAATAAAATACATGCTACATAGTTATGGCAAAATTATGAAAGTAACACATGAAATAGGTGTAGTTTGAAAAGCACTGGTTCAAAGTAAAAGGATATTGTATCCATTCCAAATAATAGGATAACTGACACAGAAATATGAATATTTACCCAAAAAAGAGGATATTTAATGTTTATAACAAGAGTTCATGCCTGGTGACCAATAAAACAATTATCTGCCAGCTGACATAATACAGCTAAATTTATAATCCCCATGTGGTTCTCCAATAAGCAAATATAAACATGCAAACATACCATGTTAAATAGAAAATTAAGAATCTGTTAGAAATTTTCCATTATATATTTTTTGGCATGAAAATATAGTAACAACCTGCAGTCCTTTCAAAACAGTCCTCCTGCTAATTTGATAGTTACTATAGTACTGAGCATCCTTAATACAGCTGATCTGTGTGGTAATTACAACACATCAAAGACAAAGGGGTGACAGAACTGGCCCTTGAAGAAGTCCTCATGTGCTGTGAAAATCAGCACTGAAGCAAAGTCAGTCCACATCTTAGCAACAGGTGGGGTTTCTTACACTTAAACCTGATCTTTTAGAAGCAGAACACTCCTATCTATACCTGGCATGAATCCAAAAGGTGGTACCGCTGGACATCAGTCATAACCTCAGACTAAATACACTGTTCCTCGCCTCTGTGTCAATCACAAAGATCACAACTGCAAACATATCCTGTGAGGTAAAGAGGAATTTGCATTTGGGGGACAGATTTTTCTTTCTTTGAAAAGTATTCCCAGGGAGTAAAATGGTTGTATTTGAAAGTTGCTTTAATATTAGGATCCATAACTTGTGTTATTTTCCTTGCACTTAATATATACATAAACTTTACAGATCTTTAATAATATGTTACACTGAAGATATGCTGTTAGCAGCATGTCAGTTAATTTTTCTTATATATTGTGGGAAAAATAATAATTAAGCAGGGAGAATTATCCTTATTTTATTTAACAACAGAATGTTAAATATGTAACTTCGTTTAGGATAATTAAATTAGAAAACTACTGGAAAAAACTTATAAACAATCATAAATAAACTTGAATAAATTTTACATATTCTCTTCCAAAGACACAGTGAATTCTTTTTCTTTAAAGAAAATTTTCTAATTATCATTATCTATGATTTCCACTGACCTTGCTCTTTATATCTATCTATCTATCTATCTATCTATCTATCTATCTATCTATCTATTTTTAAGTGTTTGTTTAAGAGAGAGAGCGAGCAAGCAAGGGAAGGGCAAAGAGAGAGGGAGAAAGAGAATCTCAAGTAGGCTCAACGCTGTCAGCAAGGAGCCCAACACAGGGCTTGATCTCATGAACCATGAGATCATGACCTAAGCCAAAGTCAAGAGTCAGACGCTTAACCTACTGAGTAACCCAGGTTCTCCAAACATGCCCTTTAAAATATTTTAAATTTAAAAAGAATCTATAATTCACTTCTACCAGAATAAATAAAATTAGAGGGAAGTAGATTTCTATAAAAACAAGTCACAATGTACTTTTAAAACTCCATGTATAGTGTATACTTTTCCCGCACATGACCAGCCACTAAGGCCTAATTATAATCATTTCTACAGATAGCCCCATCTTTATAAGATATTCCAGGTTGCTATTAACTTTTGATAATTTATTATAACTTACCATTTTCACTGTTATGTAAGCATTTATCTAATATTTAACTGACATTCCCAGAATTTAACTAAATACATCTTAGTATAAATCTATAATGAATTGGTAGAGTAGAAAGGTAAAAACTAAGCAGATTGGTGCTGTTTCAAATGAAACCAGTGCTGCTTTACTTCAAACTGCAGTCTTAAATGGTTTGTAAGGAAGAAACTTACCAGGAAAACCTACTCACCTGTCTCAAGAGCTCTGTAACTTGCTGTTATCAAGACTGCTGTGTTACTTATATACAGTTATTTTGTTTATATGTATGGCATGGTATAATAATTTAAATGTATGGCACATTCAGTCATATGGTGCATTTTTAAGAATGTTATAGTAATTTTATGGTACCCTTTTTAAAAGGCTTATGGCACATTCTTTCCATTTATTTATAGCTTTAATCTGGTCACAGGAAATAACAGTGGTAATGACTCATCAATCTTGGACTATTAAAACTAAGATGATACTATGAAAGAAGCCACTAGAAGATTACTTAAATATCTCCTTTCTCAGATATTCAACATCCAGTATCTGGATTTCCCTGATATTTTCCTCTATTTCTTTTCAGTACTCTTTTAGATCTCAACAGACTGTTTTTCCACAGCACAACAGGCAAGCGTGCAAAATTAAGGGTGGATAGCTCTAAAAAATTCCCTCTTGATCGCTCTTAATATGTTCAGTGTCATTAGGCATAATAATTAGTAAGTATATAAAAATTAAAGTTTAATTTGTTCTTCTAAGCTATTAATGTAGCAAGTGATTTTGCAGTTAAGTATTTCTCAAATATCATCACACACAAAAAAATCCAAAGATTATTTTTAAATGTTATAGGGGCGCCTGGGTGGCGCAGTCGGTTAAGCGTCCGACTGCAGCCAGGTCACGATCTCGCGGTCCGTGAGTTCGAGCCCCGCGTCAGGCTCTGGGCTGATGGCTAGGAGCCTGGAGCCTGTTTCCGATTCTGTGTCTCCCTCTCTCTCTGCCCCTCCCCTGTTCATGCTCTGTCTCTCTCTGTCCCAAAAATAAATAAACGTTGAAAAAAAAATTTAAATGTTATCCTGTATTCCCTTGTGGAATTAAAGAACTATTATGAAACAAGGTATATTTGAAATTTTCTGTAACATTTTCCCAACATAACTGTAGTATCAATTGATTTTCCAGAAGATATTAACCTAACCCATTTATTTTCTATCACAATTAAAAATTTCAAATAATTTAACCTATGTCTTAAAACTCCCCCCCCAAATATAAACCTATTTCTTTCAGTATATGTTTACTAATCATTATGCCTATACAAAATGCCAAATTTTAGTAAGTTTATGGCTGCAAGATTATTATTTGTATATAGAAGATAATGTTTCTTAAAAAAAATTCATGCTAGTACTCATATAAGTAGCTTTGAAGAAATGAATGAATGCATGAATAAAGTCTCCTACCACCTTAAAAAAAAAAAAACTTTCACGTCTTTCAACCTATGAATGTAGAAAACAAAGGTAATTGCTTTTGAAAGTATTCTTCCCAAAAGAGATACCAAAAATGTCAAATACTAGTGACATCAAATTTGCACTTCAAGTTTGTTTATTAAAATCCAGCTTGCTCTAGAAAGCCAACTTTGTAGATCTAGGAGAACATACATTACAAATGTGAATGCTGTTGGAAAATAGTTTTGACAAAGCTTCTAAAATTCTGTAACACCTGAGAACAACTATAGGATTATGCCTGCATTTGCTGCATGGTTTTGTATGAACCATCTGAAATATGTCTGCCTGGAAAAAAAATGATATGTGATAAAGATGAAAAACAAGTTCAGAGCTAAACCAAGAAAATTCATCTCCTTTCTGAGATGAAAATCTTCTTAAATTTAAAAGTGAACAGAGAACTCAGAAGCTCAATATAGTCTTTATGGCTTCTAGTATATGCACATTTTTTATTGTCAATTGTGCCACTTCTACTAATATACTGTACATATTTTGTGGTTGGATGGAAAAACATTCTTTGAGGAACACTTAAGAAAATACTAAATTAAAATTGTAAGGCACATCAAGAAATATCTGAAAACCTAGAAACCTCAATCTTTATCGATACTTACTATTTTGAAGTATTAAGTGTTGATTTTTTAAACATTTTTTTTAATGTTTATTTTTGAGAGAGACAGAGCGTGAGTAGGGGAAGGGCAGAGAGAGAAGGAGACACAGAATCTGAAGCAGGTTCCAGTCTCTGAGCTGTCAGCACAGAGCCTAACACAGGGCTTGAACTCATGACCCGTGAGATCACAACCTAAGCAGAGTTTGACGCCTGACAGCCACCCAGGTGCCCCAAGTGTTGATTTTCTATTGTAAGAACCACACAATTATTTAAGCTTAAATTGTTTTAATCCTTGAAAATTAAAAAAAAAAAAACTTTCATTCATTATATCTACACAAGGTTATTTACCTTAAATGCAAACATCATAGTTTACTTTTTTTTCCTACTATAGCCCCCCTGCATATGTAAGCTTTGAAAACATGAAACATATTTTGGACTATTTTGAATGAACTATTCAGAATGCATCTGGAGGAAGGGATACTCCTTCTCAAGTCACACAGAACCATGTGGTTTAGCTAGCAGCATACTTGAGTAGATAAGATATTTGGTACATAATCATCTCAAACACAAAAGATTCAAGTGATGGCCCATGAATCTCTACTACTCTTTGAAAATGATATTTTAGAAATTGTTCATCCAAACATATTTATATTTTTCAACCTATAGACATCCTATAAGTGCTTAATTCTATTTGTCCTCAAACAGGCTTTGAAACAACTGTATAGTCTTTTATCTTTAAGGCAGAAAAAGATGCTAATTAACTAAAAAAGATTTTCTCAAATCTCTCACAAGAACTTTTCAATATACTAATTGATATCCTATGAAAAAGAACATTGTGGAATAAGTTTGGTACATTTTGGAATAAACAAAGACAAACAAATTGTTTCAAGAGAAAACTTCCCAGGACCTTAAAAACAGTAACATGTACTGTGAATCATAAATAGGAAATTGTAGTAAGGAACATCTGGAAAACTATAAATTGCACAGAAGGTTGTGCAGCCCATTTCTTATTTCACATGTGCTTATTTCAACATTTTCTTGGTTTATAATATACTTGGTTAGAGGAAATCAAAACTCTACATGGTATTTTAAGTACCTACATACTATGCTTTTATATAATGTGGATAAGATCATGTCATATAGTTTCTTTCTATAATCCTTTCTGAGAATACAGGTATTTGATTGGCTTTTAGGGTACTGAATACTGTCTTTGGAAATGCTATAATGTCCTCTCAATCCTTGTGTTGACTTTCAGAATAAAACTCATCCAAAACATCATATAATAAAACATGTCTTGTGTCATAAGAAAATTTGAATATATATATTCCATATATTTTCAAGTTTTCTTATATATATATATATATATATATTCCATGTATATGATATCTATCTATCTATCTATCTATCTATCTATCTATCTATCTAGGTAGATAGATATCTAGGTAGATAGATAGATAGATAGACAGACAGACAGACAGACAGACAGATATAGAATGAGCCCATAAAAATAGATTTAGGGCATCTGGGTGGTTCGGTCAGTTAAGCATCTGACACTTGATTTAGGCTCAGGTCATGATCTCATGGTTTGTGAGATCAAGTCCTGTGTCTGGCTCTGCACTGTCAGTGCTTGGGATTCTCTCTCTCTCGGCCCCTGCCCTGCTCATGCAGGCTCTCTCTCTTTCTGTCTCAAAATAAATAAATATATATTTTTCTAAAAATTGAAAACATAGATTTAAACTCTTAAATGGATTATAATCCCCTTGAGTATGTAGCCTAGGCATTATACTTTAAGTTAGTGTTGGAAATAATGGTGTCTTCTTTCATGATAGGAATTCAAAAGTTTGCTGCTACTTATTATGACATATAAATGCATTCTATCATCGTAATTGATCAAACTTGTTCATCTTTTATCCATGAACCTGAATAAATAGAATTTTAAAACCTATGCAGATGTTAGTTAAAAAAAAAAAAAGAAATGAGAAGCAGTACTATAATGAGAACAATCGTTGTGTTACTTACGACAATAGGGAATATTTAAAGGCTGATGAGCCTGCAGACATTGTTCTAATAAGAGAGACACAGCATTTCTATATTGAAATCATTCTGTTTTTTTTTTTTTTCATTCCAAAACCTCCTCTCAGCATTTTACTACATGGTTGATGATGGATGCAAAATAACTGTGTGTGTGTGTGTACAGGTGTGCTTGTGTGTCTATGAGGATATGTGGGGAGAAGAATGTATATGAAAAGATAACTAGACTGAAGTCAGAATAAAGAGCTACCCATATATCAGTTTTCCTCTCTCTTCCTCCTAAGTATTCTAAGAAATCAAATGTATACCACATACAGAGAATCAATCACTGGCCTAAAGTATGGGACTACAAGAAAAGTAATTCTTCATGTTAGCTTAAGGGGAAATTTGTTTAGTCATTAGCTTTAGGGACTAAATTTACATAATCCACTTATACATAAAAATAAACAACAACCCTCTCAGCTCATATGTGTTCTAAGTTGCAGAGAAGGGAAAGGGAGCTGAAAACAGAAATGCCTAGAAAAAACTGATTTAGCACTTATATTTAGCACTTTCATTTACATTTAGCACTTATATTTAGCACTTTTAATAATAAGAAATTATTTGTACCTTTCTTAGGTCCATGCCTATTCACACCACCTTCAATAAGTAAGAAAAGTCATGTGAATCAAGGAGACAAAGAATCCTCTATCTTTTGTTTCCTCTCTTGACACAGTTATAATTAGTGTTGATTTCTTAAACTGGCATTTTCCCACAAAGTAACACTGGTTCCAATATCCTACCACGTAGTTTCTTCTGAACCCCTTTGTATGAAATCACAGTCCTTTGTTGTACTACCTAGTTTCTGTTCTTTGCTTTCTTCCTCAAAAATCACACAGCCAACTTTTTCCTAAAGACCAAGTTTTGAAAAATACTATTCTCTTGAAATTTGAAGAAATAAAAATGGACCCACAAATTATTCCTGTAATTGACTAGTAATATGAATTCTATTAACCAGTAATATTTTATAGTGTAGGACTCAAGGTACTTGCCTCTATTGTGAATATAAATAGAAATTACTTCAAGATTTAGTTTATAATTATTCAGTAAGTTGTTTTTAGTGACTAAATGTGAAAAAGTCCTTGTTGAAGTCCTATTTATCAATAATTTTGCTAAACTGAATAGGTTTTGAAACATAATATCTTAATATTTCAATTAAAAGGAATCCATTAGAATAATTTTTACCCCTTGATCCTAAGCAGCTCAATGGGGCTGTCTTTTAGCTCTTCTAATTCTATTTTAAGTTTTAGGGAACATCATATTCTGTTAGGACCAGATGCTAAGAATGTCATAGAGATAAAGCATATTCTATTAACATCTTCATCAAAGTTGAAATTGCTCATGTAGATGATCAGAATATGACACTGTTAATTAACAGTAAGACAATTACTCTCAATTTGCTTTAGCAGATGATGGAGGTACAGGGAAATCCAGGAAGAAGGAATACTTGAACGTATTGTAAATCATCAAAATGTCCAATAACAGATTTTCAGAGTATTAGAAAGGTAATTTCTCCTATTCTGAGCATTTATGTCTCTTGGGCCATTCATCAAGCCCCAAATTCCTTCAATGAAACTTCTATTTCTGGAAACTAGTTGAGAACAAATATAAAATATGCCTTGCCCATATTGAGTCCGCTTTACATAAGATGGCACTTGGATTCCTGCAGTCTTTTCCCTTTCACAGCAGGGTATTTTCATTGTAAGAAGACAAAAGCACAATTGGAGATTTAAACAAACTTCATGAAAATTTGTTACAACTCATGTAATGTAAACTAGGTATGTATACTTTGTATCACATCTGTTCAATCCTACTCTGAAAGCAGACCAACTACAATGGGACTAAAGAGATCAGCAAACTAAAGCCCACAGGCAAAATGTAGCCCACTTCCTGTTTTTATAAATAAAATTTTATTAGAATACAGCTATGCTCAATTGTTTGCATAGCTTTCACACTACAATGACATCATAAAGTAAATACAACAGAGACTGTTGTACATAGCCCAAAATATTTACTAGCTGGCCCTTTATAGGAAAGATTTTTTGACACTGGACTAAAGAATGCTCTGTGGATTTAATCGTATTAGAAAAAACTCCTGTAGGGGCGCCTGAGTGGCTTCATTTGGTTAAGCATCTCACTCTTGATTTTGGCTGAGGTCATAATCTCAATGGTTCATGAATTCGAGCCTCACGCTCAGAGTGGAGCCTGCCTAAGATTCTCTCTCTCCTTGTCTCTTTAACCCTCCCCTGCTCATGCTCTCCCTCTCTTTCTCTCCCTCAAAATAAATAAATAAACTTAAAAAAAGAAGAAAGTCCTGTAAATGTGACTCCAACAATCTAAAATTATGACTCTGGCTATAGGTAGACAGTACCGAACAGTCTATAGGCGACGTTATACAACAACAAATAAATGCTCCACCCACTCCAGTCCCAACAATGTTAGTGAAATGTTTCTGCTACTTGACCTAAACTGTTTTTTAGTAGGAACATTAAGAAAGCTAGTTGCATTTTTATCCCGATACAGACCCAGTTTATATAAAGAGTATTGCCAACTCACCTGATCCTACCCCTGGGGTGCTCAGATTGCTCTGACATAAAGCTTGTGCTGCTGAGGCGTGAGGCACTGCTGGTTCGGGAAATGGCGGACACATCACTGACATCACTATCTGATGATTTGGCAGAGACGTTATCACAGCTTCTGTACTGATCTTTATGTATGTTATACTAAAGATTAAAAACAAGAAAGTGTGAGCTCCATCATCAGGTTGTGGGAAAAGAGACATACACGGTGAGGTTAATGACTACTTTGCCCACACCAAGTAAAAGTGTACCTTCATAAAAGTAGGTGTGGAATTTAAAATAATCCAAACACAATGTAATAAATGATTTTCAGTATAAAAATCCTACATCCTCTGAGCGGTAAAAGAAAAAAAAAAGAGGTTTATGAAGGCTGAATTATAAATCAAACAAAAACTTTAAATATTTGGGTGGAACATTCACTGAATAAATTATTGACAAATACTTGAAACCTCAAAATTGTATTAGGTACTTTTTCTAGTGTATCAGTTTCTCTATTTTGCTTTAGTTTTCATAATTACCCATTTTATTCACTGCTACTCTAGCAAAGTATAGGCTGCTTCTATCTGTCTGTATTTTTGATTCTTTCTAAAATGATTCAATTTACCTACATATTTTCCCTATTTCAAGACATCACATTGTTTCAAATTTCTTGAAAAAAATGTATGTCTTCACAAAGAAGGGCTGTGTCAAAAGCTGAGGGGCTGTGCCAAGCAGGATTAGAGCCATGGAGGTAAAGACTGGACTTCAACTTTCTATTATAATTAAGTAGAGATTTTCAGATTTAAACTATCAGCTCAGTGTCAAAAGTAAAAAAAAAAAAAAAAGGATTTCTATTAAAATTAGAATTTACACTATATCTTGTATTTTTAAATTTTTTCTTTGGTATTCATTACTGAAGATTTTAGAATTCATTAGGTAAAAGATTAAAACAGGCAAAGTTGTCAGAGCAGCTCATAAGCTCTTCTTCTTTCTACTTGATTCTTTTTGCAGTGGAACAAATAGCAAATAGCTTCATATATTAGTATTTTATATATGTGTTTTTATTATAATAAATAGGTTATAATATAACCACTTAAACCTTAATTATATATAATTTTGAAATACCTAATATATTAAGTGATTCTCTTATGTTTATTACTGGAAGTTAAGATAATATAACTTAATTTTTTATTTTTTTAATGTTTTATTTTATTTTTGAGACAGGAGAGACAGAGCATGAGTGGGGGAGGGTTAGAGACAGAGGGAGACACAGAATCCGAAGCAGGCTCCAGGCTCTGAGCTGTCAGCACAGAGCCCGATGCGGGGCTCGAACTCACAGACGGTGAGATCGTGACCTGGGCCGAAGTCGGAAGCTCAACCGACTGAGCCACCCAGGCGCCCCAAGATAATATAACTTATTAACAAAAGAACACATAACTAAAAGGAACACATGACTAAACATTGGGTATTTAAGTTTCTTATCAAGTAATTTAATTCTATGTTTATACATTAAAGTGTGAAAATATCAAATGTTTATTAAAGTTGTAGAAAAGCTCATCCATTCTCTGATGTTCCTATCAGATAACTTTTAATGAACTTAAAGTAATCCATCTATTTATAAAAATTTGTATAAATAATTGTCTTGCTAAAGTACACTAAATAAAATGATGCTAAAAACCTGGATCTGTATATAGCATTTTTAAAAATGCTAGAAAAGATAATCATGTTTATTTAGAAATTCCTCAGATAAGAATAGTTCAGGCCTGAGGTATTTACATGTTAGTTTTAATTCTTTACTTCTCATGTGTATGTACTGAGCAAGGAACTTCACATCAAGCATGAAAACAATTCCAAATTATAGAATATCAATGAAATTATCTTTCCAAAGAAATTTTTCATAATTGCATGACTTGTTTTTGAAAGCCATATATCAAATTATAATCCAAAAGAAAATTCATATATGTCCAGAATTGAGCTATTTATACAACTTGATGTATGCTCTAACATTCATATGATTTAAGGTAAGGTGCATTTTAAATTTATGTGGTAACGTTTCATCATCAAATTCTGTTACATTTGATTAACATGATCCTGACATGATTCATTTCAATCAGAACTATTTTTTATTTACAGAGTAGATGTGGTAAAAACTAAAATATGCTGACAGCAGGATCTAAATTTAATAGTAGGATACAAACACAACTCCTATATTACTTGTCTTGGAAATGATTTTGCTAAGTACATAGATCATGTAATTATTACAATGTTTCCAAACATATTGAAATGATAGCTTGTCCATGAAAGAATATGAAAGAATTGGGTTCTAATACAATAAAAATGTACCCAGCTATAGGAGATTTTTCTGGCATTGTATTGACACCCAGAACAAATGTTCCCCTTATTTGGCAAATGCCCATAACATACAGTATAGACTATAGCATCAGGGTATGTGCGTGTACTTTGAACTATTTCTCCTAAAGAAATCTTGCTTTTCTGTAAGCCATCTCTTCTTCAACATTTTTGTATATAGACTTCTGCTATTTCAGCAAAGTAATAAAACAAGGTATCTTAAAAAACTAGATCATATTAAATTTTTCTATGTTGGGTGAAAGAAAAATCCATCATTCTCACACAAGATCAGTTTTCTTTGCATTTAGTTATTTGAAGGAAATGAAAGACTTTTATATTCGCCTTTTACTATTTACTTATTTTCAAAATCTGTTAGAAATTTAAATAATGACTGACTTTTAATCAAGCATAATTTGTTAAATTTCCTATTTATCAATTAAATATTTTAATGGAAACACATTAACTATTATATTATTTAATATTTTAATATAATAGCTATTATATTATTATATTATAATATTCTATTATATTTTTAGAAATATAATATCCCTAGGAAGAATTTATACTAATCATACAGCAGGGAAATAAGTCATTGATGTGAAGGGAGACTCTAATTATAGGGCAGCTATTTTTAAAAATAAGTAATAATAAACACTTAACAGCTACCTACAAAACTCATCCCATTAGTCTTGGTTGCTGTTCCTGGACTATAGAAACATAAACACTTTTTAAAATGTGAGTGCTTAAATGAGAACTTACCCTCCAATTATGAATTTCACCCCATCACTAGGGAATGTAACACTGTATACCATCATTGAAAAAACATCATGGTATCACATTTCAGGGATCCTAAAGCAGTCTTGTATTTTTTCAAAAGAAAAGTTAGTGCTAATTCCCTACTCAGGACAGTTAGGGATGTTCCATATTTTAAAGGAGGTGCCAGGTTTGAAATGTTTTAGGAATTATAGTACATCTGTCTAGTAATTCTTTGCCCTGAAGAAAATCTAGTTCTATTGGTGTTTGGTTCTAAATATTCCGAGAATGGTTAACTAATTTCTAATTTGGCAGAATTTCAACAAAGCTATTCATCCAAAATGTCAAATGGATTAAAACACTAAAACAGAGTCAATAAAGAAATAAAGTTCAAAATTTAATGTATATTAAATTTATGACAATGCTTGTTCTCAATTATATGAATAAAATAGATTTTTGTAAAGTTAATTATAAAATGGTTGGGGTAAAAGAATAAAAAATGAGAAAGACTTTCTTAAGCACGTAAAAGAGTTTTGAGTTAATGGAAATGAAACTACTTAAAATGGAAAACTACTTACATGATTTCCTAATGAAATGGGAACTACTTAAGAAATTTATTGTAAGCATTAGGCCATAATATGAATACTAGAATTGTGGAGTATGTAACTTCTGCTTGACATATAAAATAAAAAATAAGCTAATTATTTGTTATCCTATTTATTTTTCTTATCCTATATTCTTATAAGTTCTTAAAGATACCATATCCATGATCTCACATTTATTGATACAATTTGTAATAATTTTATTTATGTAACACAGTAGTATCAATTTATGCCATAGGAGAAACAGTAATATATTTGAAAGTAATGTTTTTTTTTTTTAAATATTCAAATGGGATGAGAGAGAAAAAGAAAAAGAATGATTGTGTAAAGGAGGGGGCAAAGACAGAATGTGATAGTTTAATTGTATTCAAATTAAAAGCCCTGGAAGGACTTATGAATCCAACTGGGATGACATGTACATTTCAATGATACAAGACGTAGAACAGTAGTACCTAAGTTTAAGACCAGGAGTTCTAGGGCTTATCACTCCACAGAAAGGCTTTACTAATTCTGGGTGAGACCTCAGTTTTCATAAGCTGTAAATAAGAGAGCTGGAATAGAAGATCAATTTCATCTGATTCTAAATTTCTATGAAATCAGAGAACTTGGAATCTCCCAACCAAGATAAACCTACTTGTGATTCATCATGAGTATTAAGTATTAGTGGTTGTTTAGACTTCTAGAGCACTTTGTTTCTAGATTTTTTTTGATCAACTGATTAATGATTAGAGTCCTACTTCAGAATGACCAGAAAGGTTTTCAGTATTACCCTGATTGTTTACCTCTTTCTTGCTTCCTCTACTGGCCCTAACTCCAACTCAATGTTCTATTTGACCTTATCCTTTGACATGATGCTAAGAAACCAATGAGGCATGTCCAGCTACAATGAAGCATTTCCAGTTTAAAGAACTTTTCTAAATAACTGCATCCAATGTGGAGGCAGAAGACGTACATCATCCTTTCTTCTAATCTCTACTGCGTTTGTAGTAAAAGAAAACAAAGATGAGGATGATATTCATAAAGAAGACAAACATATAAGCTAAGTGATAATAATTAAGAATGAACTGCAGGGAAGACTTGTGGAGCTAGAATCAGCAACTCTATGGAACATCAAGATATTCTGCTTGCTGTTTTGTTTTGTGTTGTTTTGAATGATTTTTACTGTTTAAAGCGTTGTTTCAGATTCCTAGGATATTGAGTCTCACTGAGTCACATCTCAGTTGGAAATCCTCCTGCAACTAACCTAAGATGTAAAGTGATAAAATGCCTCTGATACATAGGACTCTATATGACAAGTCATATTTTGTAACCACCTCTATTTTCTTGCATTAATCTCTGAATATCTGAGATCAACCTCTAACATTTAAAAATCAGTAGGCTTTTCTACAGTCATATTTCAAATTAACAATATTGATTTAGTAGCTGGGTTTTTTTTTAATTTTTAATTTCTAAAAAGTCATTACTTCCAAAAGGGCTTCTTGACATGAAATTATAACACAGGTTGTTCTGTGATGGCTGGTGCCACTTTTGTAGTATTAAACAAAAAAAAAAGGATTTTTAAATAAACCAGATAGTATATTTAAAACTGCTTCATGAGGTATACAATTCTACGCATATTTTAATTAAAATTATTAGGTGCTATTTAGCAGTTTATAAACTCATAGTGTATCCTTACAAAATAATGCTGAAATATAAATTAAATGTTTTAATGCCACTTGAAATTGGGTAAATTTCAGTTTCTAAGAATTTGCTATCACTTACTTTTCTTACTGAAGACAGATCAATAAGAAATCTCACATTGCACAACTTATGTCATTCACTAATAAATCTCAATAGTAAACATCAACCTAAAATAGTACTTAAGACTATGAATCTACATCTTAATATTTTAAATGCAATTTAAGCAATAAAATGGCTTCATGTCTTGCTTATGTATAGGAATTTGACTATTGACAACAGGTCATTGAGAGACTTTAATAATATCAAGTATTTACATTTCCTTTTTAGAAAAAAACATTAAATCCAAGTTAATAATATTTTAACAGAGTTATATATCTTGTGAAAATATCAAGAGGAGAGAGGTTATGATGCAAGACCATCACCTGAATGATAACTTCTCTCACACAACTGGTGCTTACTAGTCCTACCTGCTATATACACTGTACATTTTTAAAAGGGAAACTCTTGGTTGGATACTACTTGTTTTACCTTGGAATATTGCTCGCGATCAAGTTCTTGACTAGAACCAGACCCTGTTGTCTGCTTAAATCGATGCACTTTCATTTTCATCTGTCTTGTTCGCTCCTCCACTACTAAGCTTGCTGCAAAAACACACAATGGAAGCCTATTAACACAGGCGAAGCACTTTTAGGAACTGAATGGTTTAAGATTTCAATTCTTTTGATATGACTTCGATTAAATGAAAATTTAGAAGTAATACATGACTAATAAAATGCAGAATATACAATGCTATCACCTGTTAATTTAAAGATGAACATGACTCAAATCACACAAAATGGGGAACACAAATGTTAGTAACAAAATATAAGGACCCCGCTGCTTCTTCACCTAATATGAAATATTTTCAATTCCATTCATAAATGACTATATGAAATCAGATTTAATTGTGAAAATATGCTTTCAATTTAATCAACTGGTGGTTGCATGTACATATATAGAGAAAATAAATATGCATACTGAAGACATCACACATATATGCACATGCTTAACATGCATGCACACATCCACTTAACATCCTCAACTAACAGCAGTCACCTAAAAACTATTTTAATTGGTAAGCACCTGGTTTGCTGAGGCACTCTTATTAAATCATTAATTTCTACCTGTAGCATTTCATGAATATTTCCAGTCTTAAAAAAGGACTAAGAGTAAAGATTAGATTTCTATTTCTGGTGGCTCTGTCTGACCACATAGATGAAATTCCTATGCTTTGAAAAAGTGACATAAAATGTTTAGCTATTTAAGTTATAATTTGTGAAGAACTGCATTACATTTAAGTCTTTATTAATCTCCTGAGTAGCAAGTGTGACTGTTTAGATGGGAAAATTATAGCTTTCAATAAAGTACAAGTTATTTTAAGTCAGAATCCATCAGAAGCAGCTTAGCTTCAAGAGCATGCCATTAATTAATACATTTTTACAAATTAAGGGGAAAAAAGAGCCAAGTGTGCAGAATCAACTCTTCAAAACATACACCTGTATTGTGTGAGACCTATTTTTATTTTTTACAACTTATCTTTTGACAATTTCCTGGACTATTCAACCTCTGCAACCAGTGCTAAGATTTAAGTTGTGTGTGTGTGTGTGTGTGTGTGTGTGTGTGTATGTATATACACACACATATATATACATTTATATGTATATATATGTGTGTGTGTGTATATATATATATATATGTATATATGGAAAAATACCTATTTGTATGTGATTAAAGTATTGGGGCTTCTGTCAAGAGGGCCCAATGACTTAAAGGATAGTATAAATGTTGATATATGTGACTTAACTTGGCTGATGATTTCATCTCTTACAGAGTTTATAAAGATACTTGTTGGCAAATTTTACCACTGCAATGATTAAAGGTCTATCATCCTTGATAAAAGATACTGACACCAATTATAAAGATTATATAAATATGTAGCTTTTATTGTGTATACAAACTAACAGCACAAGAGACAAATACATAGTTTGAAATGTGTGGATAAACATTTTAATTATATTTTTAGTATAAAATTATTAGATGTTTAGCTTTGCTTAAATTCAGTAAATGAGATAGACAGTATCAATCCCTAACATCACAGTTTTGTGAATTAAGCAATGATGCACAATTGGTTTGGAAATGTTGACAGGAAATGATAACTATGATTAAAAGATGGCTCTATGGAGATCTTGAGAGAAGTAGTTCAGAAATGTATACCTGACAGTATTAAAGGAGTCATATCAAGTACTAGAAAGTAAAAGGCTACTTGAGATTAATTAGAAAATGAGAAAAATCTATTGAGAAATAAGAGTTATATTTGCAGAAAGCCATAGGCAATACAAGAAAATGCACAATTATCTGTTCTCTGCCTTATGCCTATTTTGTGGGTGCCTCTGGACCCTTGCTCAGTCATTTGCTTTGAATTTCAAGGAAGTTAAATGAACTGTATGTAATCAGTTATACTCTACACTTAAAACTGGAAGTAACTCAAAGCCATCTTTGTGATAAAAGCAAATTTAAATGGTATTAGCTTCATATTCTCAATAAATTATACTAATTTTAAGAAATTTTTCACATTGATTAGCCCATAGCTTTGTGACCTTCACTTTTAGTATCATGAAATTCCTAGGGAAGACAGTAACTTGACACTGAAAAGATTTCTCAAGAACTACTGGCCTGAAGCAATCTGAAACAGTTCTGATGATTTTAGTCTGCCAGGACAACACCTCATGTCTCTAAATATGACATGGCTGCGTTTAAATCTTTATTTTGAAAAACTGAAAACGAAATCATAAGGAGACAGGGGTAGCCTAAATAAAATAAATCCTAAAATGGTTTTAAATGACTTCACTTTGACCTTCTAAAAATGATTAATAAACTATTTTTATTCTTAAAGGAGTGAAAGTTGACATCTTTTAATCTGTTGAAGAAAGAAAATGCCCAAAATCTGACTCAAAACCACAAGTAGACTCCCTTGACTAGCCAGCAAAAATACAGTTGCCATGCTGTCCTCACTGCTTGCTCTCAGATTTCAAGAACAGAAGCAAAACGCAAATAGCTTATCATTTACTCACTCATAATCAAAAGATCAGATAATTCCATAAAGTTTACATTTTTAAGTAGTTCTCATTATTTCCTTATGGTTTGTACATTAGTGTGTATTCTGAAATAACTTTATACAAGTTCTTTACACTTTTTACAGAGTTTGCTTACTTGCATTTTATTTTTAAACAATCTATTTTGAAATGAAATGACATTATTTCTGAATTATTGGTGTGTCTATCTAAATAGTAAAAACAAATATATGAATTAAAATATTTATCACAAATTTGAACCAGATGACATGATTATTAATGTACATGATTTATACAAAATAACAGATACTTAGCAATGATAAAACTAAATTGCATCGTTGGAATATGATTACCTGTTGAGTATCCCAATATAAGGAAAATGAGCCACAGCCCATAGAGCTCAAATATCTTACTTTGAAAAGAATGATTACTAATCACCATTTAAAATTTTTGTATTGACTTTTAATGCCAATAGCAAAATTAAAATATGAAATATCTTCCAATTCTCCCCAAAATCCTAGCATCAAATTCACATTTAGGAGTATCCTGAATATTGGTAGCATTGTAAACTAACAAAATCATTAAAATGCCAGTTGCTCGTTCTTTATAAAAAGAATTTAAAAATTGGAGGACTTCTGGGTTTTATTTTTTTTTAATTTCAAAACTGTCACATACTAGAGAGTTAAAAAAATACCCTCTCATTTTATACAACAAATGTAATTATCATGCAATTGCATTTAATCTTTTAATGAACATATAGTCATTAGATACAATATAGTCAAAAAAGGATGTTTGTTAGACACTGTTTCAGCTAGAATTGCAGATAGAGTGACAGTAATAAACAATTCTTCTCTACCTTTAAGGTGCAATTAACACTATAATTTATACAAAAGTTCTTTAAGTTGGAATTATTCACTATGCTTTCTAAAAGCTGAATGCTGTGTTTGATGTTGAATTGTGTTTTTTAAAAAAGCAGATACTAACTTACTTAAAAAATATTTATTGAACTTAAATCTTTTTCTAAGGTCCACTTTACTTTCAGTTATTTTTAAACTCTGGAATTTTTATCAAGTGAATGTCTATATATCAAATATGGACTCAACATTACAATTAAGAAAGTATAAAACTAGAACTTTTTTACAGGTTAATTTAAAATCATACTTGTGAAATCATTTCTTCTAAGCTCAACAGGGACTCTTATTAGAGTATGAAAGATGAGAACAGTAAATATGATTTTAAAGTCTATAATTTATTACAATTTTCTAGTGGAAAATATTAGATACTGTTAAGAAGTCAGAGTAAAATAATTGCTCCCTTTTCATTTTCCAAATTTTGTGATGTATTCTTAGTTTAATGGTATGGATAATCTTTGATGAAAGTACAAATAAGCTGAAATCATTTGCAAATACTGTGTTTGTGCCTGCATGAATTTCTTCCAATTTTATCTCTTTGTAAGACTATTTAAGATAAGGCCTGTGACTTAAAAAATAAAAAAATAAAAAGCTTAAGAATCTTTAATAAATCTTCCTTAACCCATCACTGAAAGCTATATATATATAGTGCATACATATGTATATAGTATCACCTCCACTAAAAAGAATGTGATTTTTCTGGGAAACTCCTTTGACTTACTGGACATTTGTGATTTGCTTAAAAATATTTTAAATATTAGAGTTAAGTGTAATTTAAGATAATTATAATGTAATCATTATACTTTCTTAGATATATTAAAAATATTCATAAATTTACAATTATACAAAGATAAATTTGCTCTGAATCTTCATTTCTTCCTATGCATCTACAAATTAACATGAATTCGGTATTTCAAATATTTGTGTTTACAGGCAAAAAAGAAAATCCATACAATATGCTGTTAAGCCTTCAAATACTTTTGGGTATTCCAAGTGAAACAAAAGTGTAAAAGAGAACAGGAATAAAAATTTCTATATTGGTAAATATATTAAAGTAAAAATATTATTGATTATTTTACTTTGTAACAAGGTGAGCTAGTACATCTGTCAGTGGTGATACAGGATCATATTTGGATAGGATAACTAAGCTTGTCAAGTCAACTACAATGTGTTATCACACTTTGTGAACAGAAAAATTAATGCCTCTGCTTCACTGCTATTTAGTAGTACAGTGAGTCTTCAGTGATAATGGAGTCCCATCTTTGCTCCGATGTCTCAGAGAAAGCAATGATAAATGACCGCATATCTGGAATTTGTCAGGCAGAATGAAATAAATAAATGAAACACCTACAATGTCTCAGTTATTGACAATATTGAAAAAAATTTCTTCTCTGAAGCATTTAAAAAATCACTGATAGTAGGAACTCAAACATAAGAAACAATATAATATGAAACATGGAGAGTATAAAGTAATAAAAGATGACAAATATTTAGCTAATTGATTCTGTAACATTATAAACTATCCACAGCCTGAACAGAAAGATGGGTTGATATCTGAAAATTTTAAAAATGTAATACTAATCTCTACTAACAGTTTTTTAAGCTTTAGTAGAGCACACATTGTTAATATGTATAAACATTCTCCATACATTTGGAAGCAATGTGGCAAAACGGTAAATCCCAAGGATGGGGAATGACTAGGCATAGATCATAATCTTAGACCCATTACCATTCATTGGTTCGTCAGTGTTGCCTTGATCAATTCCTCAGACATTTCTTCACTATGCACTTGTTATTTATAAAATGATTAAGACTACTCAGTGTAACCTCCAGCTATTGTGGTTTATGATTTTGTATTACTTCAACAGGGTATTAGCAAGGTAATTTTTCCATTTTCAAAAAATGGAAAACTACAATAATGACTTTCTCACTTGCTCTAGTACCTAATTCCCAGCATTTTAAAATTTGTCACCTTGCTACAAATATAGATGTTAAGGGGAAAAAATCACCAGTGTATTTTACATTATTATTTATTATTATGGTTTCTTCTCAATTAAAAAGTATTCCTTGCATGTTCATCTTATTTGTGGAGTCATACAAATGTAGTAAGCAACTCTGATGTAATACTAATATGTCCTCTACCTTCCACACACATATACAGTAGATGTACATGAAGATTTAATGTCTAGACTATTTTGACTACACAGAAAGGCCCAAATTCTGGGTCACTTTCTCAGAATAAAGTGCATTTCAATTTGTAAGGGTAGAAATGTGTCAAATGGTCCTCCTTGTGCTATTGTATGCTTCTCTTAAATATGAAGGATTGTGCTATGCTAGTAGGAACAATAAAAATACAAGATAACATCTGTCCAGCATGGGAAACATTAAACACAAAAAGTAAATAACATGTTAAATGAAAACACATTGCCTTTAAAGGCTTTTAAAGAAAATAACCTGTGTTTTGGTATATCACTGAAAGGCAGTATCGGCATAGGCAAAATAGGTAATTTGTATATATAATCACTCAAATCTCACTGCAGCCAAAGCCACATACCATCACTTATAGCATGCTGATTTTCACCAAACTGTTGAAAACAAAGCTCAGGATTTCCAATCCCAGACATCACTTTCAGTGTCAAAATTGTCAAGCACCAGAGCAACACTGAAAATACTAGTCCAAAACCTGACAGGTAAGAAAGTCAGGCTCCTGATGAAAGAATCTGCCATTTTACCTTGTTCTTTTATGTTTTACAGGAATAAAAGGCTTTTTAAATGTTTTTCTCTTCTGAGAGGGAACACTATTTTCCTTATGAGACACTTCTTAGAATACAGTCTTCATGAAAAGCAGCCCAGGTAGGTAAGGCTTCTCTGGGGAAATAACAAAATCATTCCTCGAGGGGCCATGTTGCTTATTCCAAATGATCTTCAATATATTTATCCATAGTTTTCATTACACTGATGGCAATTAACACTTCAATTACACTGACGGCAGCAGTATCTATCTTGAAAAGTTTGATGTGGCATAACTACTAAATTCAATATCAATTTTTTGACAATCTCTTCCCTTTCTTTTGTAAAAAATGTTTACCAATTTTAAAACTTGCTAAAAATACACTAAGGGAAATATATGTTGTTAAAAAAATCAAAGAGCTTGTGCATGGCTAGACCTCTGTCTGCCTTTTAGTCTTCCTCTGCACTTTCCCCACCACAAATTCCAGGAAGAAAGGGGTAATAATGATGTTCTCCCACAATGAGGCATATATTGCAAGCTGAGCTTTAGTTGATGTAAGTGTTAAATACTCTGAAGTTTTAAAAGTCCATATACTATTATAAATAACCACATATGAATCAGCAGAATGGGAAAATAAGGTTAAAACCAAGAGTTCTGGGACGCTTGGGTGGCTCAGTAAGTTAAGCCTCTGATTTCGGCTCAGGTCCCGATCTCGCAGTTTGTGAGTTTGAGCCCCACATCGGGCTATACGCTGACAGCTCAGAGCCTGGAGCTTGCTTCAGATTCTGTTCCTCTCTCTCTCTCTCTCTCTCTCTTTCTCTCTCATAAATAAATAAATAAACTTAGGGAAAAACCCCCAAGAGTTCTAAACTGTTTCACATGAGCTGCTTCACTCTCTAAAGTTTAAAGAGAAGGCTAGAATGACAACTATATTTATGGATTTGTGGCAAAAAAAAAAGAAATGGATAGACACTTTTACTAATATGAACAGTCATTCATAAATATTCGTTAAGTGTTCAAGAAAAGCAAAGCCCTGGAAGATAAAGGAACTTAAATCTTCGAAATCACAACATGATACAATAAGAGGAAATGAAATCACCTGGCCAAATATGCATCTAATAAAATGTAAATAAAACTGAAATCCTTTTTTACTTAGTGACAGTTAAAATAATGCTGCTTCTGAAGAATACACAAATTAATTTACTTGTTTTAGCAAAAATGAAGTTACATGATTTTTTTCCTACCGTTTTACAATCATAGTATACTCTTAATGTGCAAGTATCATCTATACAATAGCTAAGGTCACAGAAGATTATTAAAATAATGTTTTCCACTTTTTTTTATATGAATTGCATCTAATTAAGGTTAATGCCTAAGAGTTCCAGAAAAATTACAAGTTTTTTTTTTTTTTTGCATAAGTTAGCATTCCAACTGTTCTTGTCAACATTTAAGGAAGGAAATTATAGGTAACTGATTGGAGCATTTTTTTATAGAAACCTTGTACTTTAAAATACAGTTGACTAGAGATAATCCTTTAATAGCCTCTATGACCTGACTGCAATAATTATTATATATCTTATTAGTGAAACTGGAAAACAAAAAGCAACAAATGCCATTTACTCTCTGCCCCTATTCAAATCATTTAATAACTTGAACTCTAATTGCTGCTCATTCTCCATGTGTGTAAATTACATTTTTTATAATAAAGAAAATTCATATTTGTATAAAAGAGAATATGATGTGTTTTGTTATGATTCAAAATTGCTTACAAAACCCAAAAAGTTAATGCGCTTAAGAAATACTATCCAAAGTCATATAAGTTAGAAATTTATTATGATAGTAACATTTTTTCTCACCTTGATGTCATTTAATTTCTGGTTCTGTTTTGATCTTCTTATATCATTATTGCGATGCCCCCAAACTACATTCATGGGCTCTTTAAAACTGTCCAAGAAATGTAGCAGAGAGGGAAAAATTGGCTTACTTTTAGAATGATTAATTTAAAATATGCCTATAAAGCAGTTTGTGAAGTCTAAAATGATATGGTTTCTCAGCTTTCAACATAAAAGAGGGAAGTAAAAGATAAATAATGTAGTATGAATATTTATATTTTCTCAAGTTAACTTTTCAACCCCGAAAATGTGTTATCTTTACTCAAATGCACCGGTTTTATTTTCTCAAATTAGTAACTTGAGGGCAAGCCAGGTATTAGGAGATTTAGTTCAGTGGTAAAAAAATGGCTCTTTAGGGGGTGCTGGAACCCCTAACTGGGCCTCTCCAAGATTCTGGTGTTGTAAGTGGTAGATGTCACAGCAACATGGAACCCTGGACAGAACATAGGCTGTGGACTGAAAATCTGGTTCTGCTGTCCAGAAGCTTTGTCACCTTAGGCATTTCACTTAACCCCCTTAACTCTACATGAAATAAATGGGTAATAATACCTCCCTTATGGCTGTACACGTGTTGTTACCATAATCATGTGGTACTGCGTGCAAGGTAGGTACTCAGTAAATGCTGTCTGAACGCTGAAGAGCCGGTAGAGCAGAGCAGTTAAGAACAAGGTCTTTGGAGTGAGTCTCAGGCCCACCTCCTGTTCTACCACTTACCAAATAAATGACTGATAAAGGGCCAGATTTTTAACCTTCCTAAGCATGAGTTTTCTCAGTTGGAAAATGAAGATATGGATAGTTATCCGTCAGGTAGCGCTCTTGGCCAAGTCATTCACATAGAGTAAGTGCTCAATAAATTTTATCTAACATTAAAAATGCTAATAGTATTTAACGCCTCTTTTTATGTGCTTTACGAATATATGCTGAAAAGTTATATACCTGCAGTATATATAACTCCCCTGCAGTTAGAGTGACCAGCCATCCCCCTATGCCTGCAACTGTCCCAGTTTAAGCACTGGAAATTTTGCATCTCAGTCCTCCACAAACTGGGACCATTAGCTGTCCCTACAAGTTCGTCTACAACTCATTAAAAGCAAACTCTCATGAGGAGCACCTTCACCTATATGCATGGCTTGTCTCATGTGAGGACTCAAAACATCTTAATTCTCCAATATGATCCATCCCAGAAAAGATCAGCTCATAGCAACAGAGTTTCTATGCAAAACAAAACTGTTTCTTTTTTATGGGGTATGTGAGCCTAAAGTCTGACGTTATTTAAAGAGATTTCCTGAATATGCTTCTATTTGTTCTGGGCTTTGAACACTGTCTGTGACTAAGCAATACTCCCTTCGATACCAGGAGAGAGATGCAGCATCCCCTGGGCTCTCTGCTCTGCCTGCATGCATTTTGGGAGGTACCTTGTTGGCTATTTTCAGTCATGTGTGGTTCCATTCTGTGAAGCATATCCATGTCCTGTGTGCAAAGAAAACTGGGCAGAGTGATGACACATCTCAGCCAGAACACAATGACCTTGTAAAAATGTCACAATCTGTCACACTCTGCAAGGAGCCTGTAAATGTGCATACTTCACAGAGACTTTAGGTTGCACATCTTAGGAATTTTGTTTTGATTAATTACAGCTTTTGGGTAGTAATAATACATATGGAAGATCTCTCTAAACAATTATTACCTTTTTCCTTCTTTTGGCTGAATTAATTAGGTCATGGCCCATTTCTAATATAGAATTTTAATATCTTTATCTACTAAAACTTACCATGAAAATCCAAGTAAATTCTTCTGAACTAAAGTACAAATGTATTGGCCATTTTTATACCACTGAATTTAAAGTTATATTTCTGATACCTGAATTAAAAATTCAGGAAGGCTAGCAATCTATGCAAAATCTAGGGATGTAGACATCTTGGATCTTACTGAATAATATTTTATTTTTTCTTAATATGTACTTATTGCCTAGTATAGTGTCTGCCAGAATATGCATTTACCAGAATATAGACATATTTTTAAAAATTCAAATTAAATAAATAATTGAATATTATCTCCCATTTTCACTCTGTAATACTGAGATATATAACAATACCTGAATATACTAGGATTTAGGGATAATGTAGTTGGGATTTGTGCTTATTAAAACAGGATATACTAAAGTATAGTGGAAGGAGGTCAAAAGTAAGAGACCTGGGCTTATAGTCTACTATTCATCAGCAGTGTAAATCTCTTAATCTCTCATAATCTGAGTTTTATCATTCATAAAGTAGGGATGATGCTACTCTCAGGACTAATTTTTAGGCTTACTATGTCCACCAAATTAATTCAATCATTAATCCACAATACTGAGTAAATGTACTTTTATTACACTATACAGTATTATTTAATTTTTAACTATTATTACTAATATTATTTCATTAAGCTAAAAACTCATATTCAAATACTTAATTATCAGGCCAACAGTAATACTGAATAGGAAATAGTATTAGCAGCACATGAGAGCAGGTCAAGGTATATGTCTGCTTGAAACTCAAGTCTGAAGACCAAAACTCAACTGTGATCCAAAAGATAAGGTTGGAGGTTACCAATGTGCCAACAAAGCAGTCTAAGTGGGCCAAGAGAAGTAACATTTAAGCATCCATTTCCTAGATGCATGATTGCAGTGGGGACCAAACATTCTACAATATTAGTGCTATTAAAAGGGAAAATCCAGGGATTTTCTATTCCTTTACTGGAGATATTACCCTGAACGGAAAGTAAGAATTAAGCCCTTTACATGAGAGCAGGGGAATGGAAACAAACAAAACAAAAATATTTTAAAAATGTGTTATTTTTCCAAAGGAATGGTCAGAGTAGGTAAATTTTAAGACAAAGCACTCTTCATTTTAATATTTTCCTCTGTAGTGTGAACTGTGCACAATATAAAATACTTAACATAAAATGCCTTACAAAACACTGTAGGGAAAAAACTACCTTTTTGCTAAATAATTTTGCTCATTATTTTAATAAATACAGTTATATAACTCACATATTATGAAAGAAAAGGAATAATATTAAATGGTTAAAAAGTTACATTAATATTTACCTTTTGTGGAAGAGTTATATTTTTCTTGTTCTTCAATGAATTAAATGCACATAATGATGGAAACAAAAGAAAGAAATCAGCAAATTTATAGTTAGACACGGAAATGTGAATCAACACAATGGCATGAATAATAAAAATGCACAACATATAATGTAATATGATAAATCACAATGACAAACCATGAGGAACTCTCAAATATGGTACTAAAATTAATCAAAGAAAGAATGAATACAATTTAAAGATTTAAAATAAAAACAGAAACATTGGGAAATTAATGTTTGGTGTTGAAAAATATATTGTATGGCATTTTTCTTGCCTTTTAAGAACAGCAAAATATTTCAGCACCAATTTTTCCTAAAGCATTCTAATTTTAATCCATTAAGACTTTTTACTGCAAGTGTATTAAAAAGCATACTTAATATTCATACATTTTTATCATTTCAAAAATGATAGTACAGATAATTTGAAATTTTATATAAATAATGAAAACCTGATTTCTGATTTTTACTAGATAGTAGGCATTTTCTCTTCACTGTGAAAATAGTAACATTTTCCACATGGAAAAAAATTATCCTAATTAAGTGATCCCTTCTTCCTTCTCAAATTAATTATATTAAAATATCTCAAACATAAATTGTTCTTTGGAGATTATATTTCTTAAGACATTTTACAAAACTTTATATCTGCTTCCTTGTTGGTACACTATTTATTGAAACATAATGGCTTTTCTAGATATTTCCGAAGGGGACTACCATTAGACTGTTAAGTGGCAGATGTAATAATAGAACATATAAAATATAACTAGCACACCAAGTGTTAGTTTACAAATAATTTTTAAATACTTCTTTAGAAGACATCTAGTTGAGCATGAAAAAATCACTTCACTGGTTTCAGAAAACCATGTAACATTTGTATGCAAACAATTATGTTGCTTTCAGATTCAGTCTCCATAGGGCTACACTGGAACACAACTTTGTAATATAACCAGAGAAATTTCTTGGAAGTCTTTGCTCTCAATTATCACAAACCATTAGTTACCTAATTGTAAGGCTACTTTTTTGACTAATTTATCTCAAAATCTGTGTTGTGATCATTCCTCTTCTTTTCTTCCAAGCATACTTTAATATAATCAGAATTCCTGTAGCAAGTATGCTAACATTCTTAATCTTTAAAAGAAACATCAAAAAACTTTTTCAAAAATTAAGTAAAAATGTCTTTTCAAAGGATGCGTTTGCCTTTAAATAGCACATATTGCTTCTATGTTACAAAGACAGAGTAGTAAAACTGAGTTACAGAAAATAAAACAAAACATGCATCCAATCTAATCATCCTGGCATGAATCCAAAAAACAATCATGTAGGTAACTGTACCCAGAAACCATATGAATAACATTACTTTATAAGTTCATCAAGAAGTTGCATCACTATCCAGGAAACTAAACCATTTGAAATATTTGCTCTTACCAATCAACTGCTTATCATCACCTCAGTTCTTTTTTCAAAAACAAAAATAAAAACAAAACCAAAAAAAAAAATACTCTTTGTCAAAAATAAAAACAACAAAAAACAACAAAAAAGAAACTTGGAGAGAAGGAAATCAAGTAGAGGCTTAATTGCAAATAAACTGCACTCAGCATTAACTTCATAGAAGATATAACTAACTTTCAAAAAATAATATCAAAAGAAAAAACCATAATTCTATGAAACCCCTATGAACAACAATGAAATGAATCATAAACAGAACACGCTACATTCTTTCTAGTCCATGAATCAAATGAATATTTTACTTTAAAAAATGTATTTTGGGACACACAAAGATGTCATGTCTGTTCAGTGTGAAATAGATCCATGATAAGATGATGGTGGACACTATCATCATTTACCAAAGGTCCCAGAGCACATGATAAAATCATAAAGTAAAACTGACCTATTTTAATTATAGAAAAACACTTAGAGAAAATAACACGTTTGTTCTCATATTTTTAAAAGGTTTTATGTATATGACTGTTGAGATCACAAATTTCAGGAACCTCAAATAACAAAAAAGAGTTTACTAGTATATTTATGATATTAAATATCAAAATAAGTCCATCAATTTCATCCTCAGTCATTCCTTTCTTCCCACCTCAATTCAATCCTTACAAATTGATGATTTCTCTGAAAGACAACTGTGAATATGAATATCATAAACAATAATGTTGATATTAACAATAGAACATAAGCTTTAAAAAAAAAACAAATCCAGCATACATTCCAAATTATTTCATAGAAGCAATTCTTATTTCTATAGAAATAATATAGCTACAACCTCACTGTATGCGTTATATGCAGTACCCTTATATGCTTTTGAACTTATAGAGTGTTTTAGCAACTGGAGGAAATGCAAAGAATTTTAGGAACACATGACTTTTTGGATATCGATCTTTGGCAAATTATGGCTAATAACACTGAGTTTGTAGAAAAATTCTAGAATTTGTAGTTCTTTTAGTTGTGCAACAGGAGTTCATGAATGGATAATTTATATAAACACCAAATTTTATTTAAAGCAGTTTCTTTCATCTGGGCTGTTGTTAATTTGAGTCATAAAAACATTATGAATTATCTTCTCAAAATGTTCCCAAAAGAGAAAAGAAAGTTTGTTAAACACGTGAATTGAGAATTCCAATGAATTAATTGCTATTTTAGAAAAGAAAGTCAGATTTTCACATAGCAGCATATATATCTCAGTAACTAAATGAATACTCTTATAATAATCCTGAATATTGAAGCATGATATATCAGTGAGATGTATAATCTTTAAAAATAATACACATCCTGAGTTTACCATAGTAGCATTCCTCTATCAGTAAGTTAATACTTCTTAAAATCTACACTAATCTTTCTATAACCAAGTAGTCTATTTATAAATTCTGCCATAACAGTCATTGAAACAATGTAGTTATCTTCTTAGATCATTTCTGTGATACTTGTGTGACACATTTCTGTGATACATTCAGTAAAGTACTTCAATTAAGTAAAACACATACACAGCTCCCTCAATACAGAATGAAATACAAGTTTTATATCAGCAACAACCAACACTGTTGAAAAATATTCAAAATGTTACCCTTTTAGTCATTTTATGGGGATGAAGATTTTGAATACATGTTTTAAATGTGAGTCCATTGTATTTATATTACAACCCCAAAATAAAAATTATTTCACTAAATTACTTAACAGATCCCACACTGGTTATGTGATAACATATACTGATAAATCATTTCACCTATGGAGGAATTAGGATAGATCTTGGGTCACATGAAAAAACACAGTGACTATTTTAACCTAGAATTTATATAATCTAGCCCAAATACTTTAGGGAATTTATTTCCACTGTCAAAACTTTTTCCTTTTCTCTTTTTCTATTTCTCTTTCCCATTCTCTCTCTTTCTAGGAAAATAAACACAATATGTATATACTTAAAATAAGAGAATCTGTAAGTAACATGAACCGTTAAAAAAAAACACAAAACACTAAAATGTGTTCTCTAAGTCATTCTTCATAAAAGTTGTATAAAAAACAGAGAATATTGCAAATGAGTTAAAATAAAAAAATACTAGTAAAGACTTCAATATGATCAAGTGTTTGTTTAAAAAATATTTTTAAAAAGCTTAAATAAGCCCTCTCACACATATAAAATACCATATTTTACTAAGATTTTAAAAATTGTGTTTTGTTTATTTCTTTGAACAAAGGTGTTTCTAGGGCTGATTTAACTCTCTTAATTGGCAATCTAAAATTCATTCATTCACTCACTCACTCAGCAATGTCAGAGTATATTCCATGAACCAGTACCGTTAGGTTCTGGGAATAAAATTTCAAGAAACAAAATCTTAGGATTCTGCAAACTACATAAATCAAAGTACTATTCATTTAATAAAAGGAGTATAAAAAGAGGTGGTTCTCAAATCCAAGGTTTTTGGACAATGATCTCTCTTTATTGGATACCTTGTTCTATACTGCCGCTTCTCACTGGCACCTGTGGTAGCTGCCGGCCCCTCCGATTGCTGAAGGATGTGTCTGCAGGAGGAGGATGGGTCGGACTTGCTTGTCTGTGCATTCTGTGGGCAAAGAACAAAGGGGGGAATGAAATGGTGAAATTCCAAGAGGGCCTGACAAATACCTTCCCTTCATCCTATTACTATTAAAATAGACATAAACCTCCTAACTCAGCTTTTGGAAACAAAATCAAATGTTTTTGATGGTATGTGTAAAAGAAATACTATAAAAAGTGACTAAAAGAGACAGGGATAATGTCTGTCACACACAGTTCTGCATAATGAATTTCTGAATTGAGTACAATTAGACTCCCTTCTATGAATTAACTTTCTATGAAATTGTGGCTTTCCATTAAATTATCCATTTTTGGTGGTGCTGAACCAAATATATTGACTTACAGCCTCTGAACTCTATCATTGTGGATAAATTAGTTAAGAAAGGCTGTTGCCTAAATTGCTACAATTAAGTTAATGAATGTTTATATCTAGAATTATTTGTAAGTGATAAGAATAGTTCTAGCTGTAGACTTTTATAAATTACCATTCACTTGTTATTTATTTTTAAATAGGAAAAATCTTGACAGATATTAAAAAAATAACCTTAAGTACATGTTATAAAATATACTGGTGGAATGGTCAAAATTACAAATATAAATTTGAGAAGTGTGCAGATACATTACTACTGCACATGAGTAAGCTGACCTCCATCTGCTGGCATTCAAAAAATTTTTTAAACTAAAGAACTTTAAAATACTCTTAAGATTTTATTGAACACATACAAAAATTTTTTTTTTAATTTCTCTTATACTTTTTAAAGAAAATACACATTTAATTCTCCAGGTAATTTCTCATATAGAATTTCACATAATTAAAATATATCTATATCTATATATATATATATATATATATATGAATATGCCACAAACAGATGGAAGGACATAACACAGTCAAATTTAATTTTCAATGATAGCTAATTGGCAGGAGCTATAGACTACTACCAGCACAGTGAAGATAGATGCAAGTAATAGAGGATGTGGGAGAGGTTTAAGTGCCACAAAGAAAGGATTAAAAAATTATGGTGTCATAATGAGTGAAAGCATCAAGTGCTCAGGAAGGTACAACACCACACCAACACCCGGAGGCAGAACATGAATGCTGGGCTGGACACTGAATAGCGACCTTGTCAGAAGCGGAGAAGGTGGCGCCGACCCTCCAGGGGCAAGGTGGTGGGTAGAACACAGTGTTCTGACACTAGAGTGCTCACTCGACCTTGAGCGAGCGGGATGTTTTCCCCTAAGGACTGGCTGATCAGTCGCTCTTAGGGCTGCGTATCCCCTTCTAGAAAGGCATGGTGGGAGAACCCTAAAACATTAGGGCCAAAAAAGATCTTCAGTCAGCAGGTTCACATTAAGTTTGATACCAACACATTCGTCCAAGGAAAACCTGGTTACTCTTACAAGGCAGCGACTTTAAAAACCAGAAGAAACCCATCATCATGCAATCACTGAAACGGAATTAAAACGAAACTGACAAGTTACTGCAACTGTGCATGCCATGTGGTTTTTAGAGGGCTAATCCAGAATCCTCCAATGTAACAAACCTCTTGTTAAGTTGTACAAGGGCAGAGACTTCTGTCTCTTGTTTTTTATTGAGCTCTATCTCTAGTACCTAGAATACAGCTGTACAGCAAGCAAGAGCTCAATAAAGATAACTTGACTGAACAAATACAATTAGAGTCATGAATATAGGAATATAGGAATACTTTAAGCATATTCAAGAAGAAATAGCACACTGTAAGACTCTGTATTTACAATGTTCATAAGTTTACTCTGCAATAGGAAGTCTATTCCAAGTAGGCTGCAAAAGGAAGATGTCTTCTGAGGTTAACTTAAGCAGACCAACAAATTAAAATGATACAGTAAGGAGAAAGTTTCATTATTGAACTGACTAAATACAAATGGCTGATGTATGGATAACAGCATGTCTTCTAAGATTAAAAATAAGTCTGAAAAGATATTTGTCCATATATTGACAGTTATCTTAATACAGGGTTTAAAATTATTATGAAATCAATTTATGAATTAAGGATTAAGAATTAAAAACTGATGTATGTGTATCTTGTTTAAAATATATACATGCTTTTGCCTTTTTAAATCATTTGCAGTTTGTATTTTAAATAAATGCATGTTTATATACCCAATCTGTATTATTTTTTACAGTGACAGAAGCAAAGAAATAATACCTCATCATTTCTAGAACAATGCTGTAAAATTCACTTATCAAGTGATTTGAAGTATGAGAGTAAAAAATACATACTGATCACTGGAAATATATTACTGTTTTATTCAAGTTGTATTCAGATTGACAATTTTTCTTTTAGATAAAATGATTTTCACAGCTGTAATTACTTTACTACAGGGTTATCTCCCCTATTTTAGAACAAAAAAATGGGAAAATGTCAGACTCTAGGGGACAATAAGGTACAACTTAGATATGTAATAATGTGCATTTTTATCTTCTTGACCTATAGATAGATGCTTCATCAGACCCTACTGCAAATCCTGAAACCTGGACTGTTGTCTCAATTTCCAAATTAGAAGAAAAAAGAACTAACTATACATACTAAGATTGTTCATTTATTCTAAATAGACTTTTCACATTAACTTAACTCTATAGAATTACTTTATATGGAAAGGATTACATGATCAAATCCTTTCTATTGGTAAAGAATGAGTTTTTATCTATTACTCTTTAAAAACCATGGTCATGAGAGTAAACTTCAAGCAATCTTTGCTCAAAATACACTTTCTTAGTGTAGTCTGAAAATCGAGTAACACAGTTTTCACCCTAGTATTGAGAAATTTCATTTCAATTTCACTAAAATCTTGCTTCATTCCTTAATGCAATTCGTAAGCATTAAAAGAACTACTTAAATGTGACTTGAAATGTGAAAACTTTAGGTGGCTCTTATATGGCACCAAACTAAATGGCAAAGATATAAAAAGCAATTTTGGAGCAGATAAATGGCTTTCTAGGTCAGTATTATACCGATTGAGACTACATGACTTAGTGTTCCCATCTCCAAAGTCATGAGCTTGCAGTGTCTGAGCACAGCTTGTAGTGTTTACGGTTCATCATTTCGCACAAGATCTGTTTTTTCTTTGACATGAACTAAAAGTCCCTCAGTGACAAAGCAGTCCCTGCTGCCAGCCAAACTGTAACAAGTATGAAAGCGTAGACCAAAGGGGCAGTGTCAAAAACCACTTTGCCTGAGGAAGAGAGAGGTAAGTGCCAGAAAGTCTGAATTGTAGGAAAGGAAACTGAGGAGAGTAAATGAAAATGCAGAACTTGAGATAAGAGCAAGGTTTGGAAATGAGAGATAATGGAACCAAGTATAATTCATTTTAGATGAAAGGAAAGGAGAATTAATCAAGAGATTCTGAGGTACAGGAGTGAAATGCTGGCAAAACCCAGGCTATTGAGCCTTGATATTTCAATGAAATGGGATGTGCTAAGAATGTAGGGATGCATGAATGGAAGAAATTAGGAACAACCATATTAGAGAATGGAACAGGGAGTGCATGAGGGATAGGAAAATGACAGTAACAACTTTTCTTTACTGAGCATCAATATGGAGCCATCTATACATGCCAGGCACTGCATGTATGTGTGTGTGTGCATGCATGCACACATACATACACATGTATGTTCTTCTTTTGATACTCTCATAACAGTTCTGAGAAGTGTCATTATTCCTATTTTATAGACAGAAAAACTGAGGATCATAGAGTGCCTTGTAAAAAGATAAAGAGCTAACATGTGGTAAAGACAGGATCCACACAGATCCATTGAGTGCCAATACTTGCTCCCTTTGCTGCCTATTGAGATAGGTTGTTATATCACATTATGAGAAATGGCAAATCCTTGGATATATTGTTAATCTTATAAAACAAAACACAAATATATATCCAAATATCAACCTGTTTGACAAGGTTTAACAGAATTGTCTCCTGAGAGTTTACAGGAACAAAATGTGAAATGGCATTTAATGAATACCTACTCTGCTATATAGATCTATAAATAACTCATAATTTTTAAGCAAAAAATAAGTCTTCTAGAAAAAAACTCTAATTCAAACCTAAGTATGTCTCAAGCTAGTTCACCATCTCTAAATGCATATCTAAATATTTACCACTTAGTACAATCTGTGCCTACTCTCTTCACCTAAGACTAGGGTTTTGACTTGAACTTAAGTAAAACACATTTCTCACCAAAACCTGAGGTTGTCAGTCAGACATTTCTATTGTTGCAAATGGTCTTGCAGTAAATTTCTTCATTGCAGCTTAATAATATAATTCTGTTTTTTTTTTTTAATGACTTGTTATGGGATGGACATGCACATGGTATTTAAGGTCAACAGTTCAGAATGGTTCCTCTTGTAATGGCCATTACAGGCCTATACAGTCCCTTTCCAATAGCCCCAGTACAACATTGTATATACAACCAATTCTAAATACTAGTCCTGACAAAATATCCCCCAGGTAGGTTGCAGAGTATAGGTTCTACAAGAAGAAAAGTCACTAGGGTAGAAACGAGAAATGGTGCTAGCAGGTCATATAGCTGAATTCATATGAGAGTTAAGAGTCAGACTTTTATCTTACTAAGGAACTTCCCAAG
The DNA here is from genome assembly GCF_018350175.1 of Felis catus. Classification (NCBI taxonomy): domain Eukaryota; kingdom Metazoa; phylum Chordata; class Mammalia; order Carnivora; family Felidae; genus Felis; species Felis catus. Next base: position 65,154,240 of record NC_058372.1, on the reverse strand, counting down.
AGAATCTGAAGCACTGCTTTCAACGGCTAGGTACAAAAGTCAGACATCAGTTCTGTTTATATTCTGTCTATAACTGGTCACCATCTTTCAAAGTATTTTCTTATAAGACTATTACTCATAAGGCCAAATGTGTTAAGGCCAAAAAGGGCCTTCAAAACTGATGACCATTAAATAGCAAATTTTGCCAGGAGCCAAGGTGTGGCTGTGTGGTATGAATTCTTTGTGTATGCTGTTAGCTTCCCAAAGGCCAAGAATCAATGCCCAAGGCATTCATACTGTGACCTCAATTCACCTGAGGTTAGATGTCAACTCAAGGCATCTTCTAAAGAACTGAGAGCTGACACAAACCTAGAAAATCCAGGCAATTCTTCTTTTGTAACTAATTATTCTGCTCACTTGAGATATATGATATATACTCTAATAAAAGTCAATGGAGAGCTTTAATTATAATAAAACAAATATGCACACTTAAAAGGTTTGAGTTTTCTACATTAAAACCTACTAGCAAAGTAAATAAAGCAAGAGTAATATGAATATGGTCCTTAAGCAGCAAACATTTGAGACTGGGGAAATCAATCACATTCTTGCTATTCTTTTTGGAAGGAAGGAGGATTTGTATTTATTTACAGGTATTTTCAGTGTTGTAGAAGAAAATGCTCAAATATTACTCATTTGTAGTTAAATACCATCAGTTGATTCTAGAATCATCTAGCATTTTGTAAAACAGTATCCTATTGTCAAAGACTTGCTCATTGATATATCCTACTACAGAACTGCACACAGTAGTCACTCAACTAGTAACTGTTAAGTGAATTTAAAAAAGCCTGAACAGAATAAAAATAAGACTTTGAGGAAAAATTTCAATCATGTCAAAAATAATTGAAATTATGTCTGTCTGGGAGGCAGGGGTCAGTGAATGACAGTTAAAGATTAAAAATTTGCCTAAGGAATTTAAGTCACTTATAATGCTAGTTAAGAAACTGCAGTTAACTGAGATGACATTAAATAATATGTAAATAGAAACATAATCAGTACTGTTTCATTGCAGTCTGTCTGTCTACCTACCTATCTATCTGAAGTGCTAGAGCTTTGTACTTCTTTCCTTTCTCAAAGCCTAGCTCCTTTGTAAAATTGAATTTCTACTCAACACTTTTCTGAATTCTCTAAATCTTTGTTCCATTGTGAATTAGATTCCCTAGTCAGTATTTCCATAGATATTAACTAGGAAAAAATCCCATACTCCCTTTATTCACATTCTTTGATGTAACTAATACCTATTCACACTTATAATCTCAACTCAGAGGTAGTATCTCCTGGGAAGCTTTCCTCTTTTGCTGTTCACTATTTTATTCTTTGAACTTAGCACATAGTTGGGCACATATCCTTTCAATGAATAACTAAATTGTACAGAGTCTATCTCAACCAAGCCTATTGTGACAGCTTAGCTGGTGTCTCGCATTTGCCCTCGGATCTTTCAATCCACCTTACAAAATGTTGTTATAGTGTTCTATAATTCTGGAACTCAAAACCAATCATCTGTCTCTCAGCCTATCGATGGTTGATGGATGAATAAAACAGAAGTTGAGACTCTGTTAAATAGCACACAAGGGCATGTGCAACAAAACATCTAGGGATTTCTCCAGTTTTATTTTCATCACTCTCTCCCAGTTCCTGAAAGAATTCTCCCTCTCAAAATGTATACGGATCCCCCAAAATCAAGAGGAAATTTTAAGCCTCAGTGTTTCTCCCATTTTTTTTCTTTCTCATGGACTATTCTCTTCACATCTTTTATGTATCTAGATTTCACTCAAGCAATACCTTTTATGAGATATTTCCTGTTCCCACTCCATTTTCCCCTGTGTTCCCACTGTATCTTATGCATACCTCTGTAGTAATAGCTACGACACTTTAATACATTCTTTCATTTACATCTGTGTCCCCCTGTATGTTCTCGATAATTTTTAGATGAGTGAATAATATGTTAATGGGACATTTGGTGTTTTTTTAACAGCTATGTAAAATAATGTGTTAATATCTTACACCTAAAAATAGCAAAAAAAATCTGTAAAATTGGATAAATTGCAAAGAAAGGTCAGTAATTCCTTTAACTTTTACATTAACTCAGCAAGTATCTTTTATATACAAGTATAACTTAGACCTATTCACAGAAAAAAGATTTTTTTAAACATCATTCAGATAAATACCACTCAAAATATTCGCGTATCCTAAGTATTACGTTCATTGCTAACATTTAAATAATCTCAGAAACAAAATATTGATGTCCTAATATGTAAGTAGGAATGAGTACAGATTTAGTCCTTCTTAGTAATCAACATGATCACTATGAGAAATATGAGATTTTTCTTAAACCCTAAGATTTAAGGGCCACCTTCAAATTACCCTTCTCTTGTTTTTTGAGGCCATTCCAATAGGCGAAGTTTATTTAAATGAATGTCTTTAAACACCACAATCTGTGCTTAAGAACCGATCATGTAAAATGAGAGAAGGCACCCTTGAATATATCAGCTGAAACAGAAGATGGCCACACAGCACAACACCAAGCCTACCTTTCTGCATCAGAGGCAGTGCCTTTCCTAGTCTGTTTTTGGATGCTAGATCTTTCAGACTTTCTGGAGTGCCTGTGGAATGAAATGTTAAAGAAATACAAAATATATGATGAATAGAGCTACAATAATATCATACAATGATAAAAGCAACAGGCATGAAAATGACAATTATCTTCTTTAAATGGTTTTGTCAGTCAATGCTTTTTAAAATAAAAACAAATGATAATAAATAAAAATAAAAATAAAAATCAGAGTTGGTGCTGGGTGGAAGACACAAGTTGCCCAACAGGAGACACAAGAAGCTCCATTAGTCCAGACAGGGTTGTTTGCAGTAAGGACTTAGTACGGGCCCTTGCTGAGCAACTTTGCCTCTCCTAATGAGTAAATAAACCCAGTGGGGAAATGTAGTGATGACAGATGTGATGACAGCAATGGTTTAGGTGCTGAAAGACCACAAAGGGATGACATGCCCTCTATTTTACAAGTTGAAACATGGTGCTACAAAGATTTTTTTGTTATTCTTCTCTTGCAAAATATGAACTGAAGAAAAATACTATAGTGAAATATGCTTCACATCACTTTAAATCAAATATTAAAATTATTTCCAAAGTGATCATAACTATGCTTTTGTGACCACGCAGCATCTTAAAAAGCTAATCACATATCACAAACCAAACTAATAAAGTTCCCAATTTACTTTATGTTCCAGAAGTAAATATATGTACACTGAACATTTACAACTTGAAATGCATTTTCCCAAAGAAATGTTTATAGAGAGCGTACCTCCCTAAGCAGCAGTTTACGTATGCCTATTTGACCTAAAATGTGTCTAGCCTACTATATATTTGAAATAAATATAAAATATTGTGGTCAAGAAACTTATTTAAAAAAATTCCAGAGAAACCGTAAAAAGTAATTTGCACTTTAATCTTGATAATTATGTATTTTTATCACAATAGTTGACTCTTTAAACTTACGCTTATTTTTCTTTCCTATTTCTTCCAACAACAAAGAGAAAACTGTCATTACTTACTAATGCCAGATAATCTGAGTGTATCCTATATGTCAAGCCCTGCTCTGAAGCTCACTAGAAACACACGTCAAAGTAAAAAGTCCACCTTCATGGTGTGTATAGACTTCTGGGGCTGTTCATCTCTCCCCATCTCTTTCTCTATTGCCAAAAACTGGGTTCACTGTGTTGTCCTTCCAATTCAGGGTTTCGGCTGTGTGTTCTTCAGCCTTCTGTTACTGTGACATCTCACTTCTGAGAGATGAAGAGAGGGTTTAAGCAGAGGGGGGAACCATTTCTCACTTACCACTTTCCTTTACTATTTGGAAAAGAGGATATATTGAAGGACAGCTCTATGCCAGGCACTGAGGGAGGCACTGACTTATTTAACCCTCATGACATTCCTTTCAGAAAGTGTCATCTTCATTTCAAAGGTGAGGAAATAGACTCAGGACAAGGCTACTCAGCCAGTAAGTAGTAGAGCTAGGATCAGAATGTAAGTGTGTCTGGCCCCTAACCTGTTCTGTCATATACTGTCCAGCAAAGAGAAGGGAGGAAGTAGATTCTGATTATGCCCTTGGGGTACACTCTTGCTCCAGAAGGGAAGAAAGCACGAAATAGGGTACAGGCCTAGGAAAGCACTAAGAGATGATCTCTGATGTGAAAGGCATATCTCCGATATTCTTATTTACTTTGTTGATCCTGTGATCAGGAGAGGTCGATAGTAGTGTGTAGAAGACTAGAGAAGTATGTGGCATGTGCCCAAAATCAATGTGAGATGGTTGTTGCGAAGGAAAGCTTGTTCCTAAGGCAAAGGGAAGGGAGGCATATATATAGCAGGAGCTACTGCAGGCCCAGTAGATATGAGCTCAAAATAAAAAGAAATATACCATTATGGGAAATTTATGCATTGTTCTAAGAATGCTCAGGGACTGCGAGGACAAATGTTCCTTTTCTCATATTCAGCAGAAAGCAGAATGAGAGTACAGAGTTTTAGGCCAATTCATGAAACTCATTGCCATAAAGGTTTTCATTCCTTCACTCATTTATTCACTCAACAAATATTTGCTGGACATGTGTATATGCCAGACACTGCTAGTTGTCTGTGAACACATGCCTGTGAACACACACATATACACAGAAGATTTCTGCCTTCAAGTAATTGACATGTTATCTGTAGGAGACAAGCAATAAGCAACAACAACAAAAAGCCCACAAATGAATTACATGGTGGGCTGATATCACATGAGAAGGTGATAAATGCTAACAACAACAAAAAGTCCACTGGGGCAAGGAGGATCAGAAATGTGTGTGAGGGAGGGGCTTGGGGGCAGATGCAGATGGCCATTTTAAGTAAGGTGATCAGGGAAGGAGTCCTTGAATTGGTAACCTAAGATCAGGAGGGAGTTAGACCTGTTATGTATCTAAGGAAAATGTATCCCAGCAAAATGAAACAGCAAGTACAGGGGTCCTAAGACAAGTCTGTGCCTGGTATGTCCAAGCAAAGTAAGGAGACCAGAAAGAAAATTGTTGGAGGGGGAAGAGTCAGATGGCCAAGTTTGGCCATGACGGGGGTGGTGGTGAGGGACGTGTAGAATCTGGTAGACTTTTGTACAAACTTTTTACCCCTGCACAACAAAAGGGTTATAGCATCTTTTAGAACTTGTCTGCTTTTGTTTCTATCCCTACTAATTTCTATTAATCTTTCTGGACCCCACTGAGATTTTACTTCTTAAACTTTCAAGTCTTCTTCCTCTTGTGATCCCTATAATATATCTGTATACTAGATTATCACAGCAATCCAAAATGATGGTGGTGACGACAACAATGATGATGATACCAATGACGTCTAACATTTACTAAGAGTTTGCTGTATGCTGGCATGACTGCTTTACCGGAATTAACTCATCTGATCTCACCAATCTAGTGAGGTAGGTACTACTCTTTTATCCCTTTTAAAAATAAAAAGATTGAGGCTTAGAGAGATTAAATAATTTTCTCTAACGCACAAAGTCATTAAATGTGAAAACACGAGGTCAAATGAGACTCCACAATCTCAAAAGCAGTGATCACATTGCGTCTGTGACATAGATGACTCTGGAACACAGTAGTTAAAAGCATGGACACTGGACTCGTACTGTCTGGGTTAAACTGTCTGTTTCTGTCTAGCTGGGTGATTTTAGTCAAGTTACTTAACCAATTTGTGCCTCAGTTTTTTGTTCTTACCTGTGAAGTGGAAATAATACTACCACATCGCAAGTTTGCTAACTCTAAATATTTCAACATTACTATTTTTATTATAGTCTTTGTTTGCAACATTACATAAAACAAGGATTTGTAATAGTTTTAGCATTACTTAGAACTAGCTAGTGGTAAGTGCTATAAAAGTATTATTTAAACTGATAGTTACATATATTTGTTTCATGAAGGTGAAGAATTTTATTTATCTATAATAGTGCCAAACTCAGAGTCACTGTTCCATAACTGGGTGACAAAAATTCATGCAGAGGTTCATACATCTAATTTTTTATATTTTTAACTCACTTGTCAAGAATGACCTTTTTTTTCTCTCTCTCTAAATGCTATAGAAACTTGCTTTTATTGAAGATTCATCCTAAGATTTCTACAAAGGACAAGTTTTTATCCTTCTTTTAACCACTTAAAAGGATCTTCAAATTGAGTTAAAATAACATACACATTAATTGTAATAATTCAGTATAAAGGAAGAATAGAGAAGAAAGTAGAAAATTCGAATGTCTTTTCCACTCCAAATCCCAAGTTACAACTATGAATACATTGCATATTTTAAACACAGCTTTTCTTAGAATAGAATCTTGCGACATGTGAAATGGGAAAGATAAGAACAATTCATGTACAGTTATGTATTACACTACTGAAACTACTGATCATATAATTATAAATGGATCATAGTGAAATGAACCACATTCTACCTTACATTACTCTAAGTTCCTCACAATCAGGAATGGTATCCATCTGAGTTATCACTGTAACGTCAATACCTAGCACATAGTAGCTGCTCATAGGTATTGAGTGAATGGTTAAAAAAGTAATAATTTGAGTTTTACTCTGTAACTTGAGAGTCTAAAAAAGTAGGGTTACAAAATTCATTTTACATAAAATCAAATAAATTTAGAAATAAAACTTTTCATGTTTTCTGGGCTTCAGTAAAATACAAAATACCATAAAAAATGCCATTTGGTTACTGCCTTATGCATAATGAACTGTCAGTCATTATTATTGGCCCAATATATGCTTACAATGATACAACAAGGCAGCATAGACACAAGTGTAGTCTTCAAGGGACACTAGAATTCAGCGAGTCCACCTACAACTACCTAAATTTACAGATGAGGAAACAGAGTCCCCTAAGGTTTAAGTGACTAATCCAAGATAACAGGGGCTTTAGTAAGTTGGTGAGGACACCATCATGAGCTCATGTCCTTAGGTTCTCTGCCCATTCTGCCATCCAGTGGCTTGCATGATTTAATGTTTACTGGAGGGACCCCTGGAGAGAAGTGAACAAAAAAGTTACAGTGCTTCTATGATGTCTTAATTATTTTGGGTTTTAACAGGTTTTGTTCTGTTAAAAGTTTTTATCATTATTTTACTGTTCACAAAGAATGTTTCTTTGGTTTACACATGCAAGAATCAGAACTATTGAGCTTTCTCTTCACTTCAAAACTTAATACTTGTATGGTTTTGATCCTATAATTCTTAGTTCACAGGGCACAAGTGGAATTCTTTAAAAGTTATCAAACTAAATTCAAATGTAAGGTATGACAACAATTATTTTATTATTAGAGCAAGAATAACGATCTGAAAAGGATCCAATGTTCCATATCCAATGTTCTATATCCAATGTTCCTAATTAATCTAATTTCTTGAAGTTCCATCTTTATTATTCTATTAATTTAAATGTGAAGATTCATAAAATGTACTAATGAAGAGAGGTATGGTTAAAATCTATTTCTGTGCTATTTTCCTTTCCTCCTCAGTAACTAAACTCAATTAGAGCAATTTCCCAAAGACATTGGTAAATACAGCTTTTCTCACGATATTACAATTCTATTAAAGTCTAAAGTTAATGTTAATAAAAAAATAATACTATTAAAGGTATTTTATAATAAAATGAAAATACAGTATGTTCTGTTTGGGAGAAAATGTAACAAAAATCTACCACATAATGTTTTAATTTAATTAGAATTAACACGGATATCATGAGTAAATATCTGTATATTTGCTGGCCAACGATCTACATGGCTTAATGTGGAATGCAAATCCATCCTGTGACTCAAGATGTGACTCATCTTGTGTCTGCATAAGTTTAGGAAGAAAGTATAGTATGTGAATAGAATCTACTTAAATAAGAAATATTCACACAGTGAAGACAGCTGCATGCAGTTAAGATGCATGTACATTTTTTAAGTATTGATAGTTATATATATGACTATGGCCATTAAACGGACTTAAGTATTTTGGTGAATGAGTATATTTCACTCATTCAAATAAAGAACATCTTTGAAAAGCACAGGTAACAAAAGATGTTATGAAACAAATAAAAATGGTAAGTAATGTACTGAATTTATGAATGGTTCTACATTAACTCTGTATCACTGTGGTAACTGCCCTGAATTTCGGAAGTAAAAAAAAAAAAAAACAGATGATCTCTTCATTCCAGAAGATTCTCTTAATGAAGAGAGAAGATTCATTCAGTTTGAATCAAAAGAAACCATGTGACGCTTTTGGTCAAAGATTCCAATAGGCAAGTAGCTGCTACTAAGTGGCAGGTGTGGGAAACTATACAAATAAGATTATTTGCAAAAGAAAAAGAACTTTAGCAACTTAGGAATTAATCTTAAACACAGCGGGATGCTTTACTTGTTCCAATAATTTACTTCTTTCCAATAATTTAAAGTCCTGGAAAATAGGGTCATTTCATCAAATATTTTTAGTATTTATTTAAGTCACACACCTTAAAAAAATCCTTAAAGATACCATGTATAATGATGCAAAAATATATTTAATCACATATTGGAATTGGTAACTTCAAGTTAATAAAGGGTTAAAATACATGTTAAAATGTACCAAAAGGATATATTGCATTTTCCTGGAAAAGCATTTATACCAAGAATAGTTTAAAGTAGAATTAGTCAGTAATAATTATGATTATTTATACTAGTCTTTCACATTTAAGAATGATTGATTCAGCTGTGAGCACTAAACTCAGAACCTTGATGCTTCAGGGTTTTATTAGAACGCATTTGTTTCTAACTTGTAACGCAAAAAAAATTTGATTAGTTTGAAGCCATAAATAGATGCAAATTTTATTAAGATTCATAGACAGAATTATGTATACACAGATTGATAAAAGTTACTTTTTACATATTAAAATGATGCCATTTACTAAGAGGTATTTTGTTATTGGAGTGATTATTTCTTAAATGTGAACATTTTTAGTAATAAAACTACAAGGAAATTTTCCCTACAATTTTACAGTCAGAACCATTCCTGGGGTTCCAAATCTATGTATTTTCTTTTTATCATTGTTTTAAATATTCTACAACTTCTAGGAAATTTTTCCAGATCTAGACAAACCTACTTCCATGTTAATTACAAATAAATCTATGATATAGCCTGAGATGACATCAGGACTGTTTGAAACTGAAATTAAATTGTGGAGAAAGGATACATTAAAAATTCTGTGTGTGCATGCATGTGCATACATGCATGTACGTGTACATTTATGCTGTAAGAAATAAAGGGGCAGCTAAATGCTTTCCAACTTACTAGGGAACTGTCTTAAGCAAAATTTTTTGTATTACTGCTATAATCAAGTAGGACTCTGATACAGGACGTCCAAAGGCTGATTATATAAACTGTGACTGATTTTAGAATACTCTCTTAGTTACCAGTGACCTGGGGCAAAAGTCACCTGATGCCCAAAACATTATGGGCATTCATCATCTCCAAATTTGATGTTATATTAACTTCATTTGGAAATTGGTAGAAACTTCTGAATAAATAAATAAATCTGATAAGAGATAAGATGCAAGAGTTAAGTTTGCCAAATGACTGACATGGTTACCTATGAATTTAGCATCTGTTGATTTCACTATTTCTCTATCATTTTTATGGGCACATATTCCTATATTTTAATAAAAGTTTATTGTAAATAACTTTCTGTTCCCTATAGTAACAAGTAATAGTATCTAGCTATTTAAAAAGTATTTCTGTTGGTTGAACATGGATCTTATTTACCTATCGTCATAATAAAAAAATGTGTATTCAGAATTACATATTAGTAAAGGTTTCCATAGTAGTCTTACCTAAAATGACCATTTCCATTCCTAAAACTACCCATAAAGTTATATATACAATCTATTAAATCAAATAACAGAATTAATTCATATGTCATTAAGTGACATCTAATTTTCAACTAATTTTCATCTCATGTATGTAAGAACTGAAACTATTGTTTGGATATCCATTTTGCTTAATCTATGTCCTGATAAACTTACATTTATATTCATTATAAAGACCACTATATTTAATTGTCCTATACTCAGTCAGTACATATGATGAAATCCACTGATTCATTTGTTTGGGATAAATTCAAAGGCTTTCCAGAATTCTGTTTTATAAAAGGAAATTCTAAGTTGCTTGAATGGCCAAAACTTTGCTTTTCTTATACATGCTGTGACGCTAGCCATAAGAATAGTGTGCATAGCAGGGCACAATAAATATCTGTTCAATGAATGAGCAGCAATGGATGTAACCTTTGATTTAATTTATATGATTATTTTGTATCTTTTTTGAGACTACTTTAAATTTATAATAATTTTTAGATTGGATATTTTACTAATTTGTCTACTCTCAGAAATTCTATCCTAGAAACCAGATAAGTAGCAGAAGGAATTAGTTTTAAATTTCAAATACTTTAAGTCATATTAAAACGTAAATTTCTTAAAGATTAAAAGATGATAAAATATTCTTAAAGTCTTTATAAACTACTAGTTTGTGGTCCTTTCCAACATTTGTAAGATGACTTAATTTTTTCTGGGTGACAGGGTTTAGCTTTCTTTCCATTTGAAATCCTGAAGATATTTCGACTATTTACAGATATTGAAAAAAAAAATTACATCACTCTTAAGTAAGACTGCAATTACTCTGCTATCACCACACATAGCGGAAACAAATAAACAAAAGGAACCTCCTGTATATGCTTGCATGACTAGCTGTTCTGTTTCTGAGCTACCAAACATACTTCTCTATTTAATATATATTACCAATGTGTTGACTGAATTTCTACTTAAACTAGAAGAAACATATCCTAAATATCCAACAACCTTCTGTGACCAGTCAGAAAAAGATACTTAAAGGTAAGGACTATATATAACAGACACCATAAAACAGGAGAACTGGGTTAACTACAACCGAGAAAGGTAACAAAGCATTTCTGACATATCAGCATGAAGTAGATTCAAAGCACTGATGCTATTTTTAAAAACCTACCTTGTAGACTGGCTCTAGCCCTTGGCAGTATTTGGTTTAAAAACACAATATTCATACGATTTATAAGAACCCATTATTCTACTTTCAATCAGATGTTTTTAATGTACCTCCAAACCTAAAATTATTATTGACAAATTTATGTAGTAAAAAAAGAAGACAACTGAGATTAAACCGCCAACCGATATAACAAAGAAAAGTCTGTCACAGATTTTAATAAATGTTAAAGCACCTGAAAATTTTTATTTATTCATGAATGTTTAAACAAAAACAATTATTTAAGTGTGTTTCCAGAAAATCAAAACACTGAAACAAATGCCCATTTAAAACAGAACTCTTCCGCTGGATCTGGCTTAGTTTGTCTACACTATAGCATTTGCATGCCACTCTCATTTCAGGAAACACTCTGAGGTGTGTTATTAGAGGTGGATATGCAAAATAAGTGGTTCTGGCTCCTGAAAGGAAGCATATCACAACCCACATTTCTTGGTCATCCTTCACTTGGTGGCCTAGAAGCCTGTTGAAGCCACTTGTCTGTGAGGAGGAGTTAGCTAGTACCTGTCATTCTCCGGAGATGCATGCTGGATTTGAATCCTGGGGCTAGGAGGTCGTCTCCTATCTAGGGAGGGGGACCATTTACCCCTGTTTGCCCAATGAACAAGACAGGAAAAAAACAGGACATTTAGTAACTTCTAACATAAAAGAATATATGGAACAACAGGACTGGAAAAGCACCGCAAAAAGGCAAAGGGTAGCTTCTTTGCTCCACAATTTACTCTTGATTTTGATAAGTCTTGGAAAGAAAAATTATAATGTTGTAAGAAAATAAATCTTGTTACCCTATAAGTGAACAGAGAAACAACTTACTTGGGAAGATGTTTGAAATTTATTATGTGTAATTGTTTTCTTTTAAACCGTGCTTGTGTGTGTATACATATCTGCACACATACATATATATAACTTTAAGTGAAAAAGATGCACCCTTAAGAATTTGGCTTATGTTTGAATAAAATAGGTTTAATAAGCTACCAATACTTAGTTGATACCAGGTGTTGAAATTACTGGATAAAGTGGCAAAGATGAGGTGTGTGAATTTAATACAAAGGAGAAACACAGTTTAGGTGAAAGAAAGAAAAATGCTCTTCAGTGTGGAAACAATGACATTAAGAAATAATTCATAGGAATGCTAACCAGTGAAATCTTAACAAATTTTCTTGGGGGAAACCGTAGCACTAATTACTGAAATTTAAAAATTGTGAGTAAAAAACACTGAGGGGTAAAAGTGGGAAATATTACTTGTAAAAAATTTCTGCAAATCTTTATTTGCAAAAGTATCTCCCAATAGATTAAACAATGGTTTTTTTTATTTCTGTATTTACAATAATATTTTTTGTGAATAACAGTTAAATGAAAGTCTGAATCTTGGTTTATTCTTTGTTAAACTATTTTGAGATTCTGTCTGTGTATAACCACAAATTACAAACACCTAGTTGAAAACTGAAAAGAGACAATAAGGGACAGAGCAGGCCAGATTTGGAAATTTTTACATATTAGATATGAGCATTTTAAACAGGATAATTTCTGTTAATATTGGCTTCCTTTTATTCAACAAGGGATAACTGAATGATCTTTAAGGACTCATCTAGATATAAGATTTTATAATTATTCAAAATAAATTGGTCCTGTTGTTTGTTTGTTTTTTTTTATCTGCATTTTTTGCCTTTTCACTTGGCTTATTGGATTTAGTTGATAATCTAGACAAAAACAGCAAAGGGCTGTCAACATGTGACCAGGATATCTGAGACCAGCAGATACTCAATTCTGAAAGCCCTTTGGAAGCCTGCTTCATCAATCAGCTTTAGATAAACTTGTCATGATTCAAGCAGGGCTTTGAGGAAGGTGTGAGGCAAATAAAGATATTCAATAGCAGAATTTAGGCAGAAGAGAAAATTGTGTGACATGTACTCTTAAATGTGTTACATGTTTGTGAAATTAAAAATACTTTGCATTAATCTGAAATTATTTAATAATTTTAGATTATTGAGATAGTTGGTCAACCCAGTCCAAAAGCTTTAAAATATATTTCACTTTACTGGCTTCTGTTCTGAAGAACAATAACGAAAAAATATTTCTAAAATAATTGAAATCACGACCACCCTGTCTTCTACATGAAGCTGGATTCAGTCATGTTAAAACTTGAGGTGCTGAAAGTTTTACAGGATTTGGAAACACAAAAAACATGGCTAATGTGTTTTTCTGTAAAGTGATAAGTAATGTTAACTTGACAGGATCATGAGTAACCTTGCTTCTTGAGGCAAAATTCCAGTCCTTGTGTTTATTTAAACAAAAAAGTAAAGAAAAATGCTGTAATTATGAAACATGCAGTGAAAAGCTATGAAGGAGAAAGGTGTACATTTGGAAACAAGCAATTGTGAATGCAAGCTATGAAAAGGTAATTCTTGACAAAATATTTAGCATAATACATGGATTATCTGTACATTCAAAGTCCTTCTGAATATGCTGATATATGGTACCAATATAATAAAATCCATTTGCTTTCCCACCATATATTTAATATGGGAGCAAGACCAACTTATGCTCAATTTTTGTCTAAAGACTAGATATTAGGTAAGTTTTAACAGAACCCATATTTGTGAGTTTCAGATATACTAGGATATTTTACATGCTTTTAAATTGTGTGCAACTTCTTTCTCTCCTATTACAAAGAATAGAAGGTCAAAATTTGAATCTTTATCCCCTTGTTATTTTGCCAAAACACAGGGTTCAACTTCCATTTTCATCTTGGAAGGTAGCATAGTGCAGCTGTTAATCATGAAGCTCCTTTTCTTGATTTCTCTTTCCAAACTAGCTTGCCTATAAGTTACACTGGTTAGTTACAATATTTGCACTTTAACATCAGGTATCCTAAATTCATTAATTCAGGAATGTCTATTTGTTGGAGCTCAACCCTTTCACTGTGATCACAGTAGAAGAAAGGTCACTCTGATGGTTAAGGGATGGAATTAACAGGCTGTGAGCTCCTTGCATAAGGAATTGTAGTGTTTTTTGGTTGAGTTTTGACAGTTATATAAACTATGCATTGCACTGAATAAGTAGCTTATATTTGCAAATATCCAAGTAGATAGTAAGTTAATACAGGTAAGAAATAGTGAGAACCTTAAGTAACAGATTACCAGTGGTGAGGGGACCTGCTGATAAGATATAAAGGAATTAGAATTGACAGGTCTTGATATGCAAATAAATGGTTCTTTCATCATGTCTTTTTTCCCCAGCAATAATACACTATAAAACAAATACGCATGTGTTTAAATGTGCAACTAATATTTATGCTTTCGTATGTACACATCCTTCAATGGTGCATCTCTCTTGGCAGAACATGGGAAAGCAGCTTAATTATCTGAAAGAGAAATTATATGGAAATGTAAACCATTCACTCCATAACTAGCAAAAGAAGTATCTGTGAGTTGGGGTGCCTGGGTGGCCCAGTCGGTGTCTGACTTAGGCTCAGGTTATGATCTCACAGTTCATGAGTTCAAGCTCTGCACTGCGCTCTGTGGTGACAGCTCACAGCCTGGAGTCTGCTTTGGATTCTGTGTCTCCCTCTCTCTCTGCCCCTCCCCCACTCACTCTCTGTCTCTCTCTCTCTCTCAACAATAAACATTAAATTTTTTTTTAATCTGTGAATTACTGTAATATTAGAACCTAAATCTGAACAAATGAGACAACTGATTATATACTATTTTTATATTCTAATCCCACTATTTATTTTAGTCCTTTAAAATGTGTGTGATGGGGTACACTTGGTGGGCTCAGTCGGAAGAGCATGTGACTCTTACTCTCAGGATTGTGTGTTTGAGCCCCACATTGGGTGTAGAGATTACTTAAAAAGAAAATCTTTAAAACAATGGCTGATGGCTATTAAGGAGGGCACTTCTGATGAACACTGGGTGTTATATGTAAATGATGAATCACTTAATTCTACTCCTGAAATTAATGTCACATTATATGTTACCTAACTGGAGTTTATAAATAAAAACTGGAAACAAAAATACATAAAAAGAAAAAAAAAAAGAAAAAAAACCCCTCATTTTTCCCAATATTGTTTTAAAGTAAAATTAATATACTTATACTGTCTTTTTTTTAATTTTAATTCAATTCCAGTTTATTTATTTTAATTCAAATTACAGTTGTTAAGTTTTAGGTAGGCACCTCCTTTCCCTTATTACTCATGTTTTCCATGTAGAGGGAAATTTATTCAAGCAAGCTCCTAGTCTCTTTCTACCCTTCGCCTCAGGCTACCTACCCCAAGAAAGGAGGACTGTATTATAAGATCAGTGATTATGTTAAAAGACCAGGCACAGGTAACTTAGTCCTTTCTGGATGACTCCTTCCAGATCAAGCTACCTACAAATGGTAAATGCTACAGGACATAAACCTACAAAGCAGCTGTTAAGATGTGAGGCCTGGGCCTGAACCTGTCTTGTGGTTCTGTGAATCTGGCTGATTCTAGGGTGAGTTAGTTATTAACAAGCTTATAGACCTAAAGTCACAGCTTCTAAACTTGTTCACTGTATTTACGGTGATAATTAGATGTCCCTTCTTCTAGTTCTTGGGTCTAGCTCACAATTAGACCCAAATTTGGGAGCAGAAAATAGGGTGTATCTTTTAAGTTCCCCAAGTCTCCAAATCGAGCATTTACTAAGTAAAAAATAATAATGCTATCACAAGAGATGGCAAGGACAAATAAGATATGATTCCTGTCCTCCAGGTATACAATATAGCAAAAGAAATAAATACCCTATTAAGTAAAATATAACGTGTTTTAATAGAAATATGTAGTATCATGTGGGCCCAGAAAGTAAATAATTCTGACAAAAGAGAAGGGGGGGGGGTAGTATAAATGGGTGTTATAAAAGCTATGGTTATTAGACCTAAATTTTTGAAGAATGAGTAAAAATTTTAAGCAGACAACAAAGGAAAAATGGCATTTTAATTTTAATGGATAGAAAACTTGAGACAAGAAGGAATAAATACTACTAATAAAGCTCATGAAAAAATCAATTGGGCAAGAGTGACAAGGGAAGGGCTAGAATATAATTCAATATAATCAAGGTAGGGGATCTGTTTGGGAGATTCTGAAAAGAGAACTGATAGGATTTACTGATTCACTGAATGTGAAGGAGCAGGAAAAATGTTTCCAGCTAATGTACTTTATTATATGTCAAAGCCATCCTAATAAGAGGAAAATTTAGGGAGAGAAAGTATTTTGCTGTAAAAGGATGTAATGGGAGCGGTGCCTGAGTGACTTAGTTGGTTAAGCATCCGACTCTTGGTTTGAGTTCAGGTTATGATCTCACGGCTCATGGGTTTGAGCCCTGCATTGGGCTCTGTGCTGAAAGTACAGAGCCTGCTTGCAATTCTCCCTCCCTCCCTCCCTCTCTCTCTCTCTCTCTGCCCCTCTCCCACTTGTGCTCTGTTTCTCTCAAAATAAATAAGTAAATAAACTTAAATTAAAAAAAAAGAAAGGATGTAAGAGGAGATAATAAATTTAAATTAGACATTTTGATGTACACAAATGGCAACTTTTAAAATTTAGACCTAGCACTCAAGGGAAAGTTCTGGCCTGGTCAATTACAGTAGAGTGTTGTCTTCATAAGTATTAATTAGAATGGAAGTTTTTGATAGAAATATAATTTCAGGGACAGAATGAGTGGGGAAAAACAAAAATGAAGATGGAGCCAGGAGAACACCTATCCGTGTGGGGTGAGATAGGAAGAGAAGCCTGCAAGAAGAGCTGGGTCATAACCAAGGCCTAAGAAAGAAAATCTGTAGAAGGTACTAAATACAAGAGAGGTTCAAGTGACTAGGTGGTTAATGGAAAATGTTGCAAGACACTGTTGGGACAATCAGGGAGCCAGTGTAGTTCATAGAGGAATTTCAGCATAGTGGTAGAGCCATGGTAAGGGGTAGAAGTCAGACTGCAGGATTTACTAGGAGGCTAAAAAATGGAGGCAGTAAGTATACACTACCATTTAATGAGCCTTCAGTAAGGCTGTGATTTCTGTGAACAGTCAAGGAAGAAGATAAAATATCCCAGGAAAGCAAATGTTCTCCAGTAGCTCTAACAATAAATGCTTCTGAACATTTCAGTAATAATTTGTTTTAAAATCTTGGAAAGAAAAGGTTAATGGCAAGCCTATAACTTACTCGTTCCCAAACAGGGAACAAGCGGAATGAATGACCTCAACAGACCCTGAATAAAGATGAAGGAAAAGTGAAACAACCTTAACTAAACTTCCTTGTAAATATTCAATGGTATTTGCTAATGAAAAGATAAAGGAGAGTCCTCTATTAGACATCTTTAGTAGGAAATAGTCTTTCTAGACCTTTTATTGCAAATAAACCCAAATTTTCTTAAGCATGACTAGAATGAGCAATGGGGTAATCCATAATTATTTTTGTTATTAGTGTAATCAACAGAATATATAATGAAGACACTCAAAAACTGAAATGGCTTCCTTTGCAAACAGTGCTTCTACATGCATTATTCAGCCTGGGCCAAACCATCCTAATGAAGGAGACAAAATGGACTCCTTCAAGAAAAGAATAGGTCACTAGTGCCTGGTGCTCCTTTATCTTTGAATCATTAGTGAACTATGGTGTTGGACACTGAGTCTGCTTTGACAGTTTCATTCTTTGCACTGACACAATACTTCATTTGCTTTAAAAGTGAGTGAAAATTCTTCAGAAAAGGGCACTGAGTTGGTATAACAACATACAAACATTCATCAAAGTGGTTTAGAATCAGCAAGTTGTTTAGTTCACAAGGCTGTGGGCTGTGGAAATACGTTACTATCTTAAGTATATGAAATTATGTTTAAAATTTTTCTTTAACATTTTATCTACTATGTATAATAAATTAGGCATTAACATAAGAAGCTCTCTGCTCAATCAGAGAAATTAATAACCTGGAAAGCCCTCTAAACCTCTCCATTCCTACTCTCTGCACATCCTGTCTAGGGACTTTAGCTACAGTGGAGAACAAAGTCACCACTGTTGATACTATGATGTTCTGCCTCAAAGCCACTTGTAGGCGTGTGCACAAAAGGGCATCTGAAGTCCCTATCCTCCAAACCAGTAAGAATCTACAGCTTCTGTAATTTTCTTGATGAAACCTATCTCATTTATTTTTTTCTTGGCAATAAAGTTGACCACAATAAATTAAAGATCAATGAGAATACCAATTCCTGCCTCTGTCTCATTTTTTAATGGAAAATTTCTTTGTATTCAATATATAGTGAATATAGATTTCAATCGTACTTTTCTTCTATCAAAAGTAAGTACATTCACTTAGGCCTTAGACTATTGTGACCGGTACAATAACTTGGCCAGAATATTTGTCTACACGCTGATCTATTTTAAGGGTATTATCTGAGAGGTTAAATATACCAACACATGGATTTGTGAACCCTATGGCTTTAGTGTAACAAGGGAACATATGCTAGATAGGCTTCAGCATAAGGATAAACCTGTGGTATCCAATACAGTAGCCACAACCCACCAGTGTCTACTAAGCACTATGAAAACAGACATGCAAAATATCTATACTTTTTAATAGACTATATGTCATAATGTTATGTCAGATATCATTGTCAGATATATACTGGGTTAAAGTATTAAATTTAACTTCATCTTTTTAATATGGTAACCAGAAAATTAAAAATTATAAATGTGATTGTGTTATACTTCTATTAGCTAGCACCTATATAAAGATATTAAAAATGTTACGGTGTTGTTGTAGTCAGAATATTCTACTGACTTGAACAATTCTGTCTTGTTTTAATACCAAACAGAACATATAAGGAAATAAAAAATAAGTAAAAAATATAAAAAAGATTTTTCTGGCTACTCTTGTATTTACTTTTTTCTTGGGGAGAGGAATAATATATAACAAAAGAGGAAAAATAGAACAATTTCAGCTGTGATTTTAGAAGACCCAATAGCCATTTCAACTAAAATTTCTACTACAAATATAAAAAAAATACAACATATATAAGTTAGATTCTACTGTTTTCTATTACAATATAGAAAAATACAAAAGAATTAAAAACAAAAAAGTAAACTTCTCAGTAGAATGTTATGACAACAGTAAAAAAAGGGTGTGTATATCTGTGCCGATTATTCAAGTCCAGAAATAAACAGCTCATAAACAAATAAACAGATTTAGTCTAGAAAGATTGCTAAAGAAAAGCTTTAAGCAGCCTCTAAAGAAGAGAAGTGGGTTACACATTAGCATCACTAACCATTTTTTCTTCAGGGTTTGTAAAGAGGGAGTAAACAAATCTCCAGTGACTGACTTCTAATTGAAAAGAAAAAACAATTACATCCAAGACTATCAATGATAACCAAGTTTACTGAGATAGAAAGTTCCACTACGATGGAAAAATTAGCTGCTCAAAATTAGGAGACATTGTAATACAAAAACATTGAATACATTTGAATTAAAATCAGAATTATTTATTAATCAATTAAAAGTGTTAAGCAAAACTGTGCGTGTATGTATAATGTGCATTTATTTTGTAAGGCATCATAAGATCTAAGATAGACATAACATTTTTTATTGTCAAAATGTAACTTACTGCAAAATGTGATCTATATCAAAGAGTAGGTTGACTAAACAGCGAATATAAATTCACATGGCAAGTTTTCTACCTAAATGAAATTCTTACTTTAAGTTTGGGGAAGACTGCTGAAACCTACAAATACTATTTATCCTCGGAACTAATAGGAAAGTGATCCTCCCCTTCAGATAACTCACTGAACCTTATCACATTATCAGCATACTGAAGGCTCCCTGAGTAGTGTGTAAATAAAACCACTGAACAGGAACAGAAGGGAAAAAGCAGCAGCCAGAAGCAGTTACAAATTACATCACACCATTTGCAACAACATTCATGGAAATATGTGTATGTGTGCCCTCGGGCTGACCCACATACACATATCTCTAGGTAGACTTGTATCATAAGGGGAGGGGGGAATGGAGACAGTTAGCAAAGTGAACATGAATGAATAAACCTGTGAGACTCACATGAAACAAAACAAAGTGATTAAAAAAAACCACTAGTACAAATGACAGGGAATTAAGAAAGTCTTTATTTTATACCTTTCTCGTTCTGGTGAATGCAAACTAGTATCTGGTCTCAAGCAGTTGGTACTAGCACTCCTAGCCCTGTCAAGGGAGGGCTGCAGTTCACTAGTGCCAGTGCATTGCATCCAGTGGTAGAAGAGAAAGACAAAGAAAACAAAGAAAGGAAGACCATGTTAGAGAGTAAAGCATAAAATAATGTCCCCTTTACATAAAATGTAGAATCACTGTGATTCAGTTCATAAGGGTGTGAGAGAGCTGACAGGATGGCAGTGCAAAATTTTGTTTAGAAAATGAAACTAAACAAAGATTATGCTTGAATTGGGTTGCATAATTTTTTTAAAAGGGTCTCAGACTGAAAAAAAAATGAGACTAAAATCACACCTTCTTATGAAAAAACTGGGATACAAAAAGCACTAAAACAAAATGCCTAAAACTTCATTACCAAGAACAGATGCCACACCAAAACAAAATGAAGGACATCAGAGAAGAAAAAATTTACAACTCAACTATTTTGGGTCACAACACTAGACAAGGGAAGTGGAAGGCATGACTTCCAAATGTTCTTACCTAACCAATATTTCATCAGTAAATCTCAATACTCTTGTGTTAAAGCATTCATGATGAAGGGGAAAGTCCTGTCTAGTCACTGACTTGGTTTTGGTATGTGCAGGCAGAATTGAGCTTCACAAATCAAAATTATCCAAAAATAAAATAATATAAAATTAATTATCATAATTAAAATCAACAAACAAAATAACATAAATGACAAGACAACTAGAATTCTGATATTTGAGTAATTAGATTTCATTTAGAGAGATAATCTAGAATAAATTTTATAATTAATTAAAGTTATTTTTAGATATCATTAATTTAATGTTTCTCTGCATATAATTACTCTCAAAGAAATGGTAGTGCTTTATTAGAATTTAAATTTGTTATTTTTAGTAGGCAAGGGATTCAGGATTAGTTTACAACTGGGACTCACTGTCATGACTCTTACCTGTAAATATTCCAGTGAGAACTGTTCTCTAATAAAGGCATCTTAGGCGGTAATGTTTTATAGTGCCTAACAAAATATCTGGAACGTGGCCACACAAACACGCAGAAAACAGAAAAATATACAGGAAGCAAATTTTACTAAGACACAAAAAAAATAGGAGGCCTATAAAGCTAAAATCAAAGACACATCTTTTTTTTCCCCAGAATAACCACAATAATTATTTGAAGGTAGAAGAATCATTAAATATGGAATCATAGACATTGTTTTATAATTAAGATACTCAAAATTATAATTGCCTTAATTTGAAAAATATCTGCTAACAAACTTCTATGAGTTAATCAATATTTAAATGTACTCTTTAATCCTTGATTGAATTTTATGCCTGCTTCTATGGAAGTAAACAACTCATACCTAAACGTACTAACCAAATAATTTATGTAATTTGGGAATTAAAATATGACTGAGAGAGTTAACATTCTAGTAATTAGCAAAGCGCTGACCAGCATGGCAGGGAGAAAGCTGATCACTGCATCAGACTGCAGTAAGAGAAGGCAACACCAACACATCAAGTGGCTGCAATGGAGGAAATCCTTCCCATTTATTGGCTTCTGAATTCAAATCCAACCACAGGTAAAATTTATCACTGGAAATTAAATGGGATGGGCAATAGATGCAAATGGGAATATGGATTTTGATTTCGCAGAAAATGGCAGAAAAAAGCCCAACTTTATCTGAGTTCTTTTAAGATCTATGAGGGATTCTGGATGGTTTGTACTACACCAAGCACAAACTAGGTCCAGTTAATTAATTAATTTTTTGATGATTTAATAATGTTTCTACAAGTTTAATTGCTGTTAGGAAAGTCCCTTGTCTATTTTGGCCTACATTAAAATACTATAAATAGGGAAGGGAATAAACATTTGCTAAGGACATACTAAACATTTAAACACCCCACTGGTTTACTCATATTTATACTAATGGCCAAATGAAAGGAAATCTCTTAAAGCTTCAGTTTAAAAATATATTCGAGTACCATATTTGAATACTAATTGAGGACATATTTTACTGAAACTAAGGATTTTGCCTACTTCACAGACAATAGTCTTATTTTCAACTCTTAGCCTTAGCAAAATATCTCTAATACCAGTTGCTATATTACTTTTTAAAGCAATTGGTTCAAAAGTGATTATTCAGGAACACTCTAACAAGGATTAGCAAAGAATGTGAAACAGAATGGAAAATAGCATAATATTTATTTATAGTATGAAGTTCTAAATTCCCACCTTGGCTTTACCACTTAATGACGGACAGCTATTGAATTTTCTGTACAACATTACTTTCTTGGGTTGTGTTTTTATGAAAAAATGGTTTAATGGTTAAATAAGTAAATAAATATTATTATAAATACTAAATTATAATAATTATAAGTTATAAACATAATAATTGGATATTATGTATTAATTATAAAAATAAATAGGCAGAAAATGAATTAAACAACATGAGACAGATTTCTTTAGTATATGACTTTAACATACTGTGCATATTAAATCAGTAGGGAGGGACTGTAATTTGCAATGTTTCCAAAATCTGTTTGACTCACAAACTCTTTTATTGGCACAGCACCAACTCCTCAGAATCTAATTTTGGAAAAACTAGATTTTCCAAGTTTGGTGGAAAATGTCAATAGACCTGAATTTGAATCCTTGCTCTGTTACTTATAAAATTAAACTTTCTCAGGATCTTTCCTCATCTGTAAAATTAGGATAATAACATTCATATAATATAATTACTGCCAGGGAATTGAGATAAAGTATATTAATGACAATACTATGCTTGGTGGCCAATGAACTTTATTTTCATTGTTTGCTAGAAAGTAGCAAATTCTTAAATTTTATTCTTCAAATTCCAAAGTAAATATGATATTATGTATTTTGAAGATTGTACAAAATAATGAAATTACCAGTATATCATACTTTTCATATCCTCGTATTTCACCTTTAGAAGTAGATAACATGGGAAAGAAAAAAAATATATTTAGCTGTTCTGTTTAGACTATTGGTCTAAATTTATTTTGTTTTTGTTTTATTGTTTTTACAGTTATAGTCAAATCAACAGAGCTATGAGAAAAAAAGAACATTGTTCCTATAACAAACTATTTGTCAGAAAGAACAAGTAATAGTAAGCCTGGGCGGTTGAGCACTATAAAGAATTTGAGATAATATTTACAACATTTCTCATTTTATATTTTTTCCCTAGTTCACAATCATAACTACTATTTCCTCATTTTTCCCCCCATGGTGCTACAAGCAAACATGAAAGTAGTTATGAGTAAGCTAATTTTATATATATATATATATATATATATATATATATATATATATATATATAAAGTTGAAATAATTCTTATTAGCACGATCATGTTTGCAATACTGAGCAGAACCATATGTTCCATCTAGACAAAATAAATCCTGCATTTGACCAAGTATTGCATGCAGGTGCTCCAGGTCTAGCTCTTCCTTCGCCTTGCTACTGTCTTTCTGTTGGCCAAATATATGAAAGAGTCTGTCTGTGTGTTGGTTTGTTTCACTGACTTTCTATTTCCTTACTTTCTATTAACTCTAAATTGACAATAAATATTTACAGACTGCATTCTATGAATAATCTGTAAGAGATTTTATGCATTAATTTATTTATTCTGGATGTGAAATCTAAGATGTAATGAGATGACAATAAAGTATCAGGTTCTTAGCTCCAGTTTACAGGAGAATATTCCATCCCCTTTTCTTCTCATCTTTAAAGAAGCATCATATTGTTTGTTACATGCTTTTAGGAGGAAGTCTGTATTGTAACCCTTCTGGACTGGTGGTGGGGGGGATGGAGGGAGGGAAGGTTTAGAAGTCAAAGGTCAAAGATTCTCATTCTTCATCAAGAAGGAAGCTGATGTTCAGTCGGCAAAAAGTGACTGCTGAAGATTTTATTAAAAGCAAACAATATCTGGGGCACCCGGGTGGCTCGGTCGGTTAAGCATCCAACTTCGGCCCAGGTCATGATCTCACGGTTTGGTTAGTGAGTTCGGGCCCATGTCAGGGTCTGTGCTGACAGCTCAGAGCCTGCAGCCTACTTCAGATTCTGTGTCTTCCCCTCTCTCTCTGCCCCTCCCCTATTTACGCTCACGCACGTGCTGTCTCTCTCTCTCTCTCCCCCTCTCTTTCTCCAAAATAAAGAAACATTTAAAGAAAAATAAATAAAAGCAAACAGAATATCAACCATACTAGATTCCAAAAGGAAATTTTAAAAAGGCTAAAACAAACTTATAATCACGAAAACAGTAACACTGCCATGCACAGATAAGACCTCTTGTGACTAGACAGGTGTGTGTGTGTTGTTGGGGAGGTTGGGGTGGGGGGGCTGCTCCCTGGTGAGCATTTAGAATTGTAATTGCAAAATTGGCTCCTCAGTTTTAGGAATGTGTAAAACAGTTCCAAAGAGGCTCATGAAAATCAGTCTCTGGATTCTGAATATACAAACAGGAAAGCAGTCTGCCTGGATTAGAATTGAAATATATTTGGAACCTTTCCACAACCTCCAATAAAACAAAACAAATTTTGAATTAATTTAACATATTTGTCATCATACCATTACGGGAGAGAAGAAAGAATAGTAGAATGGAAAGAGAGTCATCACACACAGTTACCATTACCAAATCCCTGTATTTACCTGGTAGTATGGAGGCATTCTGCACTTCGTCCTCGTTTTGCTCTGGGCAGCATAAGAAGCTCACTGCACAGACAGGATGGGTGGTGAATGGAACAGATAAATCATGAGGCATTAAATGACATGGGTTATGCCAATGGTATGCCGATGAAAACATGAAAAGGGAAGAAACCAGATTGTCTGCACTAGCATATTTGCTTGAGAGGTTAAACAAAAAGAAACATGACAGTATTTTAAAAAATTTAAACAATAAAGTACAAACATTATGGTCAAAGTCCTAGCTGTTGCTGATTTGCTATTATATCTCCAAGTGACTTTACAAAATACTAAAACAAAACTAAACTAAACCCTCCCCAAATAAGACATAGAAATCTATTTCCAATTCCAGATACTTGGATATTTTAAAGACCTTTGAAAGGCCTATACACCTGGCCTTTCTCATGCTAATTGGAACCCTAAGCATGATAGTCCTCTTGGTTTCTACAGCCACTAAAAACACAATATCACATATTAGTTTTTTTTAACCAATCATGAATATACTCAATTAGAACTGTTTTATTTTAAGATTGTACTTTTTCTACACTCAAATTAATCTCACTTTATTAAATGCCTTGGTCAAGAAGTCCTTTTTTCCATCCCCACCTAACATCATAGTGGCCCCAATGAATGTTGACAAAGTGACCCTCACTCAACTCAACTCAGGCTGAGCAGTGTGGAATCCTATTCCTCAGAGTAGTTCTTGTCTCAGTACCCAATATGACTACACTTTTGAAGGTCATGGCACCACTTCCCATGGTAGGATGACAATAAATGGTTAAGAAGCTCTACTGAGTTCTATGTCCTTGACTACACAGGAAAAAGTCAATCATTAAGCACCACTGTATCATTTCCCTACTCCTTCCTGAAAGTTTCTCTACTTTAAAAAGCCAGAAGAGGATATTCAACAAGGTGGGTATCCTAAAACCTTAATTCAGATCCTGAGCTTGTGGTCTAGCATATTATACAGTTATGTGGTTAGTTTGAGAAGAAAGTCTATGGGCATGTAGAACAACAGAGTCGTAATGTAGATTTTTAGTAACTGTGTCCAGGAAGTACTTGTTCACATGAAAAAATCCATCTCAATTATTTTGTTTTTTATAGAAATACATTTATGAAAATTAAGTATATAAAAATATTATTACTGAAGTCCTCACAGAAACTCTGCAACATTAACTTTCAGATGACCTGTATCCAAAATTGTTTAATAACATAAAAACATATTTTTCTAATTACATAAATAACATCCCAAAGACTGCATTCCACAAAATATAAAACATTGAAAATTGCTTAGGTAGGTTTCCTTCTAGAAGTTAGAACAACAAGCTACACATTTTAACCTGGCTAAACATAAATTTTGATCTGTAAAAAAATGCACACATTATGACAATATAATGTTAGCCAAATACTTCTTAAAGTTGCATTTCTATTGGGATACCCAGTTGTTCCTTGAGAGTTAAATTTTGAGTGATTAAATACTTTTACTTTTTAATGTACTATGCCAAGATATTTACCATAAGTTAAAACAGAACAAACAAAAAGTTATAATGTTGAGATCATAATTTGAACAAATACCTGTCTTGTTCTGATAAATACTGACTATCCACATCTCTGGATCTGTGATCAACTGGACTTCGGGAGGCATCATGGTGTCTAGTTGGAGAACGTGACCTTCTTGTTGGATGAATTTCATCTAAACTCCTAAAATGATTACAAAAATTCGTATGCATCAAAGTGAATCATCTTCCCAAATCAGGCCGACAGACTAATGGGGAAGATTTGACAGTAACTGGCAGATAACTGGCATGGCTTAAAAAGTTTTGGCATCATAACCAAATACATATTTTATCAATGAGCTAACGGTATTTATTCTCTGAGTGCTCTGCCTGAGCTACATTTCTTCAACCCTCTTTTCACCTCTGTCAAAAAAGGACCACAATTTTCATCTGCATATTTAATTAAAATTTAAGAAGTATGTTTCAATAGAAGATAAAATATGGCACTACATGATTTATGCTTTATATACTTTTCTAAGCATTTAAAGTGCTTCAAAGAGACAATTCTAAATTTCTTAAAAATACAGTCTCCCTAGGGGCGCCTGGGTGGCTTGGTCGGTTAAGTGTCCGACTTCGGCTCAGGTCATGATCTCACCGTCCATGAGTTCGAGCCCCGCGTCAGGCTCTGTGCTGACAGCTCAGAGCCTGGAGTCTGTTTCAGATTCTGTGTCTCCCTTTCTCTCTGCCCCTCCCCTGTTCATGCTCTGTCTCTGTCTCAAAAATAAATAAACGTTAAAAAAAATTAAAAAAACATAAAAAAAAATTAAAAAAAATACACTCTTAACCTCTTCCTCTTTGCCATTTCTCTCCACAGGTTATTCACTATGATACAATGTTTCCTAACAGGAGAGAAAACTAGCAAACAATACAAGATAGTTATTCAAAAACTGTGCTTGGGACATAAACTTCTTCGACTCCCTGGAAAAAAAATTTCTTGAGATTCAAGAACAGAATGTAAGATAGGTTGGGTAATGAATAAAAAGACATTTTGCCCACAAATGATTCTGAAGAAAAGAACCTGACTGACCAAGCCGTTATTTCATTTCAGTAACAGTCTTGTGGCAGCTTACATTATATTAAAATTAAAAAGTACTCTCAGAGACACTAAGCCCATCTTAAAGCCTACCTCTGTAATGGCACATTTGGTAAACGTGAACGCGGCCTTCCCTGATCATCGCCGCGGTGAGGAGATACTGAACGTGAGCGGTGATGAGTTGTTCTTTGCTGTTCTGGCACAGTTAATGTTGTAGATTTACTTTCTCTAGCACTAGACCTATAACCTACTGGCAAGAGTACACACAAAAAAAATCTGTCAGTATTCTTCTATAACATAAACTTTAATGTGGAAATATCAGATTACATCTAAAGCAGCCACTGACCTACGAAAATAAATGCCATGCAATCAATATTATTAACCTTTCTCTTCAAAACTATTAAGTATACGTACATAGAATGTAACATATACATGCATAAAAACAGGCTACAGATTTGTTCAAAGGTACCATGGAGATACTGAATATGAATATGACAGTTGATGCCTCAGACATTATAATGAGTTGGGATACTATTTTAATTCAAAAAATGAATGAGTTAGTGATTTTTCAGCAACCCAGATCAAGAACTTGACAGGGAACTATAGTTAACAGATAAGTCAATGCTTGGAAATTTGGTGTCTCTTTAAAAGTTATTTGAACTTTTCTTCCACAGGATAAACTATCTTGGCTGGATTTCAAATGGCTTTGCAAATAAGAAAATGAAAATATCATCATATAAATTTTAGTTAACAAAGAAAAGTACTAGATCTTCATTATTACAAATACTGACTGAATTTTGCAAACCACATATAATACTGAAATTTTCAAGTGAAAATAGTGTATGGATGGAGATGACTATGGCAATAATGCAGAGAAGATTAACCCTCCTATAGAAACAATCATCAAATCTACTTGAGACATCTGAACCTATTCCACAAATGTGTTGGTAACATAATTAATATAGTTAACATAACTGCAATTAGAAATAAATTCTAAAATTGATTCTCCCTTGAAGCAAAAAGGTTTATATCATCTTCTGACTTAGTTAAGATAAAATAGCAATCCAATCTCAAATCCACAGTAACAGTTTAAATTTTTTTTTCGCAAGGGTCATTGTTTGCCATTATTGAAAGCAAAATAAAAAATTCTGTGGCCAAAGGAAAATGATTATATTTACAACTACATAAATGTACATGAAACATGAAAACATTATATTTAATTGGGCAGCTTGAACTTTTCTTCATTTATTTGCTTCATAACTGCTATATTATTTTAAAATATGCCATGAAACATCATTATTAAAGGCAGACTAAAAATCCCCAACAATTTATTTTTTCTGATTGTACGATCTTTTAACTAAGCTTAAAGTATAAGGAAGGTCTTTTAACATTTTGTAAAGTAAAATTTGACAATATTGAGATCAAAGAAGCTCAACCACTCTGCCATTCTGAAAACATCAGTATAATGATCGAATAACATAACCATAAATGATATAATTTATAATTTCATATAGTTAATTTTATAACAAAAATCATAGCAATTAAGCTATTATTTTGTGTTTTGTGTAGGGAAGTTTCTTTGTCATTGTTAAATTGTATAAACTGCAATATTAAGTCTAGAAAGAAACCAACTAAATTTACATGTAGTGAATTTATTTCACAGCTCATTATAAAACATCGTGGTTATTTTTAAAGATAATTAATCCAAGGTCCGAATTACATAAACATTTCAAACTACCATTTGTTATCACTTGATAACATTTTTTATCAATTATACAACAATTATGGAAGGTGAAAACTGAATTGGAAGCACCATTTCAAGATTTCAATGAATATTCATGTTATATAAATAAAACTTTCATATTTTATATAATTAATCACTATGAAATAACAGGGAATTAGACATCTTGCTGTGAGAAGGATATAAATGATTTTTTTCCCTTGGATTCTTTGTATTTATGTAGAAAGTAAGATTTTTTAACTTATCCTAATTTGTATTCACAGTTGTTTTTTTACCTTTTAATTTATTTTATTATTATTGTTTTAATATAATTTATTGTCAAACTGGCTTACATACAACACCCAGTGCTCGTCCTAACAAATGCCCTCTTCAATCAGTTTTTTGCTTTTCAAGGTAATTTGGTTTTCTCTGTAGAATGTTTATTATTGAGAACACATTCTAGCTTCAGAAAAAGTTGGGAGGACACTGATATTTTATGTTCATTTCAATGTTTTAGTTGACTCAAAGTTTGTTTGTTTGTTTTTCACTTTATGTATTTGCAATAATGCTCAGAAAAGTTGAGATTACCATGGGGCTGGCTCCTGGCTGGCTCAGCTCAGTCAGTTAAGTGTCTGACTTCGGATCAGGTCATGATCTCACAGCTTGTGGGTTCGAGCCCCACATGGGGCTCTCTGCTGACAGCTCAGAGCCTGGAGCCTGCTTTGGATTCTTTCTCTCTCTCTCTCTCTCTCTCTCTCTCTCTCTCTCTCTCTCTGCCCCTCCCCCACTCACACTCTGTCCTACTCACTCTCTTTCACACTCACTCTCTTTCAAAAAATAAACATAAAAAAAGAAAAAAGAAAAGTGAGATCACCACGTCTTGCCCCATAAAAGGGAATTCTGTATATGATTATTTTTATTCTTCTTAAGCAGCTAAAGTCATTTATTTCAAATAACCACAAAATTATGATACAGTTAATAAAAAGTAGCTCTGAATGTCTCAACTAATTTCAGAACCTTAGATTCCCTAAGTGGAGATAGGTAGTAAGTACATCAAACAAGAGCATAGAACTCTGTGGTTCTAGAAAGGCGAACATATTTTTCTAAAAAGAAAATTTAAGGTTCAGCTGTGGTAGGGCATCTATATAAATAAAGGTTTTGGGGGCACCTGGTGGCTCAGTCAGTTAAGTGGCCTATTCTTCATTTTGGCTCAGGTCATGCTCTCACATTCATGAGATCGAGCCCTGTGTCAGGCTTTGCACTGAGAGCACGGAGTCTACTTGGGATTCTCTCTCTTCCTCTCTGCCCCTCACTCACTCATGCTCATGCTCTCTCTCTCAAAAAAAAAAAAAAAAAAAAAAAAGAAAGCTGTTGAACTTCTTGGGGAAACACAGAACCAGAAACTTCAGAGTATACTGAACATATGCAGAACCAGTCTCTACTTCTAAACAAACTTCTCTTCCTATTGGATGCTAGGAAATGTAGTAACAAATTTGTAGTCAACTTCTAAAAGCATATGAGAATGTATCATGATGCTTATTAGCTTATCCCTTCACTTTATTTTAGCTGCTTGCCCTAATTTTACCCCTTCACTTTATTTTAGCTGCTTGCCCTAATTTTACCAATGTCTCATCTTCCCTCTTTATTTAAAATATATTATATGTTACTTTCCTACATTGTATTTTTCACACCTGCATATATCTTTAGAAGCTACCATATGTCCATTTTGGATCAATGAAGACTATACCTGAAAATATAAATTAATTTCATTATCTCTCTTCTTAATTTATGATCAGACCTCTGGAACATAATATATTATTGGTTATTTATTTGTTATATTCTATCAAAAATCTGCCTCATTACCTTTTAAAAACTAAATTAAAATGAATATTACTTGAAATGACAATTTAGGCACTGCTCCTATATGATAAAAGAGATTATATACATTAATAAAAATCATAATATGGTATTTCAGTACGGAATAAAAATATTTTTAGAACTCTGTGTTTTTTGGTGGTATTCAAGCACTAATTCCACCTGTAGTGGGTCCCATAACTTCCCATTTTGGTACCTGTGTGATCTTTCAGGGAAACGAGAAGAAACTTACCATTTCAGTAATTTAGTGTTTATTCAATTGGCCGTTTATACTTTCATCCATTTGCTATCCTGCCTCATCATAAAAAATATGAAATTTTAGGTGAATAAAATGTGAGAACTACACATAGAAGTAAATTCAATTTAGATGAGCTGGTAATAACATTAAGGCTGATTAATAGCCAAGATTCTTGTTAGAAAGTTTTGATGACTTTCTTAACAGGAATCATCTGATTCCTATTTAAATATGTCAGATTTAATGTGCAATCACCTTTCCACTTTCAATTTTATAAAAAACCAATATTCTATTGAATGTTGTGTTAAAGTTTCTGTGGACAATGTGTCTAAATATTATGATACTTTTATAAATAAACAAAACAAAATAAAACATTAAATTTTACCCACTATTATTTAAAACTCTTCCACTCTGGTATCAAAGAGTATTATCTAAGAGTATAGATGGGTACAGCAGCAAGTTCATTGTTTTTAAGAATATTTGCTAATGTCATACAGTGATTAAAAACTATATTTTCTCTGAATTACAGGAAGCAAATGAAAGCTAAATTTAGAGAACTCTCCATAATTTCTTGTACTTTTAAAGAAGTTTTATGTTTCTCTCCAAATTGTGAATTTAGTCACTAGTGTGGAATTGGTCTACTGACTTTACCAAAATCATTGCCCTCAAATTCAGTGCATCTCCATCTGAGAAATGACATAAATTAAGGGGTTATATGTCAATATCTTCCTAAGGAAATGCCTTTAGTAACTCTTATTTATACATCTCAAGATTTTCACTTTACTTACTTATTTGGTATTTCCTTATTTTGTATTAGTAAATCAAGGAAATAACATAGAATTAGTGCCAAGGAAATAGGCCTTTACTACTTGGTTCTCTCACTTTCTGACAAAAAAGTGTCAGATGAGAAACTGAGATTTGAACCAGACAATGCCACAAAAATTTTACTAACTTACACAGCGATAAAAAAATGTTGACTTAAAATGAATACTGAATCTTTCTAAAGCATTTCCTTATTTTAATACACACATACACATTCTAGGTATAATAAGTGGTAAACACATCACAAAAGCATTAAAAGTTAAGCCATGCTGCATGCAATTTTAAATCCTGCCATGCACCTGTCTCAGTATATTCCATGGAAGGCTACATTATTTTCACAAACAGAAGATGGAAAATCGTAGGCATACAATATAAAACATAGGAAAATGGAATTTTTATTTGAGAAAATGAACCATATCCTTTCAAAATAAAATTCATATTTTTACTTATGCTCAGAGCATTGTGAAATGATTTCAACCTAGCTAGCCATGCTTCTAGAAAAGAACCTAAGTTAAGTGGGAATGTTAATGGATAGTTACTAGTACATTTTAAACTTTTTTAGTAATTTGGAACACAAGTCACCATGGAATAATATAATACTGATTTCTCTGTGCTATAAATCTCCAGTTCAGTATCCCGAATAAGTCTGGAAATTGACAGTGAAAACAAGCATAAGAAGCACAGTGAAGCGGAGCCATGCTCTTCACCCACGCACCTGGAGGAACTACTCCAATACCATCATCAACCTCATAATCTGAGATGTCACTATCACTGATTCGCTGAGATCCTGCACAACAGTAAGGCAAACAGATACCTCTGTGTCTTGTTGGTTTATGAAATGTTAAAGGACAGGGTCAAAAAAAATGTTTTTTAAAGCTACTTAACGTTACTACTAAATACTTCTGAACAAGAATAATACAAAGTAAATGCTGAGCTGATAAAAAAAAAAAAAAAAAAAGGTTTGTGATCCAAGGATAACATTTTCTCAGTATTTACTCTTTAAATCATTTAAGACATAGAAGGACCGGAATTTCATACAAAATCAAAGTAAGATTTTGACTTTTCAAATTATTCTTTAAGTATATACACTGTTTTCTACCCAATTAGGTGCCCTCCTCTGCAGTTCAGGGTGGATGTGGCTGGGTGGAAAGGTTAAAAGACTTTCTTGGCTGGAGCTCTACTGAGCTCATATTATTAAAAAAGGCACCATGGCTCTTTATAAAACATTTATGTTTATCCTTCAAAATTAGCCATTATTCTGCATTAAACATTAGCTTTGAGAAAATGATTGATCAGAGAGGCACTAACATGAAAAATTCAATTATATGAGGAACACAATCAGGTTCTAGATTACCAAAATGAAGCTTCTAAGTTTCAGTTGATTATTTACTCATAAATCAAAATTTAATGGATACATGCAGAAAAGAATATTGTTCTTCCCAATCACCAGATGAAAACAACAAACATACTTTACAATGTGTTTTAAAAAATGTTTCTTATGAATAACAATGTTAAAAATACCCAGGAGCTATAAGGTTATCAAGAACCTTATATGTAGCAACTCATCAATAATAACAAAAATTACTTTATTAGTTAACCATTCAACAATTCAATCAGTACTGGGAAAAGAATGATTAATTCAGAGTTTTTAAACTCTCAGCTCTGGAATCCCTCTACTGTACTATCCATAATACTTGCATTAGGGAAATGTAGAAAATAGTTTTGCCAAGTCTTTTTGTATAAATAATTTTCCAGTATTTTGATGTCTAATAAACATTTGAAAAAATATCTTGAATGTTAATCTCTAATTTGGGTAACTAAAAATAACTTTAACCTACTTTGTAGTTTTTTGCTAGAGCTTTCTCCATGAATGTGTCGCCTTGGCATGAAAGGTGATGGCTGAGGCAGAGGTAGTGAAGATTCATCATGCGTCTGAAGTTTATACCAATGTGGCTCATCATCTAAAAGTGCTGTCTCCAATTCTATGAGGATCTGAAAGGGCAGTTCTTAAATTAAATCAAGCACCTTGACCAAAACATAATATAAAAGCTATCATAATTAATACATATCACAAAACTTCAATAAGCATTTGGCTCGAATCTTTACAATATACGTCACCTCTCCAAGAAATTCACTCTCTTCTTCTTGTACTCTTGGTTGATCCCACACAGTTATTTCTAACATCCGTTCTCTAAAATCTCTACGATGTACATGTGAATAGACAAATGTTTGATTCCATTTTGGTTCTAGCACTTTCTTTACTGTTTTAGTCCTCCTTTTGCTTTTATCACTGAAAAATAAGTATGTTTTGTAAATGAAAAAGCAAAATAAAGTATATGCTGCCATCTACTGTAGTGACATGTAATACCACTATTGGGATTTTAAATATTTTTAATTCATAACTTTTAACATTAAAGTCTAAAAAGACCACAGAGTTTAATACTATCCTAATTTTAACTACAGTGTTAGCAGTAGTTATGATAATAGACATATATACACAAAGGTACATTCCAAATGATGTATAGCTATCTAAGACTAATAGATGTATAAACAAGGTAATAAAAAATTTTAAATTGGTAAATTATGTTTTTAAAAATACAAGGCTTGAGGGATTTTTTTTCAGGGAGAAAGTTTATTCCCTCATAGAAAATGATTTATTATACCTTAAAACTATATCACAGGTGCATGTGTATGTTCAAACTCATCAAAATGTTCACATTAATTATGTGCCATTTTTGGTATATCAATTTTACCAAATAAATAAAACTATATCCCAGGAAACAACAGTCTACCTTTTATATTAGTAAGAATTTTTGCATATTTTTTTCCAAAATTATTCACTACCTTCTATCTGGAAGAAAATACATTTTCACATAGGGATTCCTGGGACGCCCATCTACTCTTGTCGGTAAATCTGTTGCTTGCAGAACATTTACAATCAGCTGGTGTCCCACTTTATCATACCACAGCTTTACCTGAGATCGATAAAGAAAAGAATCATTTGCACAAGCCCTAAGATATTCTAATTCTACAAAAAAATACTATTTTTGAAGAACTTTTATAATTATAAATACTATTTTTGAAAAGAATACGAATTTGAAAGCATAACCACTTACAATTTGACTTTTCTCTTTATGTATTTTAGACATGACTTACAACTGTCAAGCCTATAGTGTTATACTCTCTTAGATCATGTTATGAAAATAAAACTGATAAAAATTTTATTAAAAAGTAAGGGAAGAAAGGGATATTGAAATAATTATCCTTGTTTATAAACGCTAAGTGCCAGTGTTCAGTGATTATAAGTGACTTAATGACCTTATTGTGGCTACATGCATTTTGTAGCACCATATGTCACTGAAATAAAATGAGGCTTGATGAATAAACAATTTACCCAAGTGATCTGGAAGAGATCAGGAAACATATTTACTGTGGGCCCCCTTTACACCAGGTACTGTTGTTTCCTGTTATTTTTTTCATTTAATTTTCATAATTCACCTATTAAATGTTAATGTTCATGAGAGAAGGAGAAAAGAACAAGGAAGGCAGGAAGGTGCATTACATACCTTCAGCTAAGCGAAGGCCAAATAATGATATTTTTACTAAGATTTCATAATAGTTTGAATAAAGAAAAACGGGGGAATGGCACACTGAAATACTATTGTTGAGCTCCTAAACACCAGAACTTTAGCAGTCAATATATTTATAAATGCTGGCAGTAAACAGTGTTAACATTATTATTATTTTTTTTTAATTTAGAAGTTAGTTTTGGTTTTTTAGTTGAGTAAGAACTGTGAGAGAAAGTTGTCTAGTGGCAATATATATATGGAACATATTTAACAGTCACTATAAGAAAATAAACTAATTTAACATAGGACTGGTCTTTCATAGTGCAGGGCAGATTAAGGATTCAAACCTGATTCCATATGAATCCATATCTCTGATTTCAAATAATACCAGAGATGTGTTTTTCAAAAACCCAAACGGATTTTCATCCCTCTTGAAATATAGGTGGAGTACTTCAGAGATTCACACACACAGAGATGGCAGGGCAGATAAAATAAACAGAAAGGACTATTCAAAGATATCAATCTACCAAAAACAGAAGTTAAAACCAGGAATGGTTTTAAAAATAACATCAAGCTTATAGTTATCTTCTTTGTTTAATTAACGACAAGAGAAGTACAGCAAAAGCAGACTACAGAAATCCACACATTACCAAAGGAGAAGAAGTACACTATTTACAGAATAGTTTGAAGCAAGTTTTCTTTCAGTTATGAATATAAATGTCCTGGATTCTACCATAATCTACACAGATGTGGCATTTCATAATGGTTAGCCATCACTTCCTTACTCCAGCTTTCCTCACGTCACATGTAAAGCAACAGTAAGAAAAGCTGTAGCTTTTTCAGAGTGATAATCAGAAATGAAGTGTTTCACTAAATGTCTCAAGAAAGTAAAAAGAATATTGAAAAACTTTTTTCAGACTCCAGACTCATAAGGTTAAATAAGTGGAACATGACTTTCTTAGTTTCTTATATCTTACCAACTGACCTTGGAAACTTGCACACAAAATATAATGGATATTTTATTTACTTATGTTGTCATTTATCATTGAATGTTTATAATAGCGGGGTATACTGTAGGCACTCAATAAACATTTCCAAATAAATATATGGATAAAGGATAATCTAACAACGTAATAAATATATGCAAAATTGCTGAAATAGATTATGGTGTTAGGTGACTACAAACATATCATAGGCTTCAAAGAAAGCCATGCATTTTTAAGGACAGACTCAGAACAGTGAGCAAATCCTAATGGTCCCCAACATGTACAAAAAAATACATACAGAAAGTTGTCCTGGCAAGACTTGTGGGGCATCTTTTAGAGCTCCAGGACTTGTTGGAGAAATAACAGAAATGGAAGGTCTTTCCATCTTCTGAGATTCAAAGGAACTTGAACCTAAAATGAGAAAAAAAAATAATTTGTAGTAACATTTATAATATATGTGTAGGAATATTTTTTATAAAATGTTAAATGCATCTGTTATTTGTATAAAACCATAATTCAATACCATCAATAACAGAACATACTTCCAACTGGATAGTCACAGAAAATTATCATACTGTCTTCTTTGGTTAATTGCCTATTTTAAAAGTATTTATAATGATATAATCAAATATTATATTTATTTGCTTCAATTTATATTGGTTTTCTACATTTCTGGAGGGTATCTGTACAGTTTAGATTCTTGCATAAACTCACATATGGGTGAAGGCTTCAGGCTTTACTGATAAGAAAGATGGTACCTGTTATTTTAATTATCTTGGCCAAAGAATCATCTATTATGAACTGTCCTTGCTGAAAGTAAAATGAATGCACATATAATATATGAGCCAAATCTAAGCCTAGAATTCACCACTTTTAAAATAAGATTTACCATCTATCTCAGTTTTGATCTTGAAATGTATCTTCTGTATGTCTGAGAATGCTGTCTCCAGTGACTCACCACAAGTGACCCACTTCACCTTTGTGTAGAGGAGGCTGGCTGTCCACTTAGCTACTCGGTGAGGCTTTCCTCCCCTCTTTTTTAAATGAGAGGTCTCTCTTCTCAGATCACTCTTAAAGTATACCTTGACATGATCCACAGTATAGAATGCCTATAGAATGCTATTACCCCAGCAAGTATAACCTTAAACCCACAGTCATTGAAAACTTAGCTTTACTGATAAAACATTCATGGAGCATTGCCGGAGGGTATGTCATCCACATATTTTTTTTCTAAATACACACAAATTAAGTCTAAATTAAGCCGTGTAGCATCACTCTGTGCCCTGCAAAGACTTTAAGAAAGAGTTCTATAAAATTCTTTGTTATTACGCTTCTTTTATCAAGGATCCTTAGGATAATTTTTTCTTGGGTCTTAGTACAAGAACAGTATTGCTTCTAATAATCAGTCTGCTTTTAGTATTATATCAGTTTCATTTTTAAATAGTATTGACACTATAAATTATGCAATTGGTCCCATTTCCTTCTGTGTATTAGTTATCAGAAACTTCAAAACCAAATATGGGTTCATCTAGCAGGTATGCATGTTGGTAGGCATTTGATATACCTACCTAATCTTCAGCTCCTTGTTTATCCCAACCATATATTTTCCACCTCCTTGTAACAACGATCACTTGGATCACTTGTTTTCCTCTTAAATCACCTTGTATTTTGTATTTTGTATTTCCGTAAGATGGGGTCCATAATAACACTTGGTCATCAAGCCCAAGGTATTGAATTTAATATCAATCCATTGCAAAGTAAATATCTATCACTTCCACATTCTCACTGAAAACTTAATTACCAGTCTAGACTTTACTGCACACATTGTCATCTTCTATCACGTGGAGTGTCTTTAAAGGCTATGTAGATAATTCAACCCTTTAGCCTCACTGTCCCTTGACTCCCTTATATCCATTGAACTTTACCTCTACTCCACCTACTTACTTCCACAATCATACCTGACACTGTTACGCTGTTTTTAAATTATCTGTTAGCATGTATATTTCCTTCACTAGAAGTCTAGCTCATGAGACTGAGCTAATTACCAATCAGACTGAATAATCCAGTGTAACAATAAATTTTTACGTACAGCAAATAGAACTAGTACTGTTATATTAACTGAGCTTTGTGAAGGTTCTGACTATTATGATGCAGAAGGTATACTGCCAGTAAAGATTTTTGTGTAACCATCACAAAAAAAAAAAAAAAAGGTGGGGGGGAGGTAAAAAAAGAAAAATCTTAACATAGAACTTTGGGTTTCCAATGATTGTCATAGTTGTCAACTTCTGCTTTCATTAGAGATAACCTTAGTATAGTAATACCAATTCATTTATATCAAATAATTAAAGCAAATGATAAATCTTTATTCTTTAATTTCATCCTATATATATCATAATAACAAATAAATCTTAAACTCACTGGACTCCAGTGGAGGATGGGAGCTCTCAGGGATCCGTGGAATATCACTAAAAGAAATTAGGGTATGGTGAAAATCCCATTAGCTAAGTTACCCTCCCTGAGGCAATCACAGCCACATGTATTTCAGTGGTGTGAACAATCCTTTTGGGTCTTTACAGGTGTGGAAATGGACAGGAGTTACTATTAAGGCAATTACTAATATGCATGATTGTCAAACACCACACACACACACACACACACACACAAACTGCAATAAAAATAAGTTTTTATATATTTAACAGCAAAACACTTCAACATGACAACAATCAGACTAATATTGTGGCTAAAACTACCACAATATTTTTACTACCAAAACAGTAGGTTTTGGAAATAAAAAATGTTAAAGGTAATATTTTATTTCAATTCTAGAAAATCAAAATGACACATTTTACTAATCAGTAATATGCTTTACAAACACATCTGAAAGAGTTTACTGAATGAAAGGGATGAAAACATTTCTTGATAATAAAATAATATGGTGAATATCATGGGCAAAGTTAATAAAATGAAAAGGATGAATTGCTTTGGAAAATAAAAATGGTTCAAGCTTGCAACAAAAAAGCTAAAATATTTTATATATGTGAATATATAATTCATATACACATATATAACCCTATATAGAGATTTGTATCTCTATACTGAAGTTAGCTAAATATATGGCCATTTACTGTATGATTAGAAAGTGACTTGTGAGAACACCCACTCCTGTCACACTCACAAATTCCTCTGAATAAATGTTTAATTATAACCTCAGCTTAATCCATTATCCACTGTGACCTTAAGAACCCTGGACCAGCTTGTTTTGGGAAGTATACTGCATAGAACTATTTTACCTCTGGTTTTTCAAAGATAGTTTAGTATCAATTTAAGGAGATTAACAATATGTAAGTATTAACATGACATATTAAAGCAGACTGGAGTTAGTACCAACAGAATTATTAGAATAATGTTAGAATATTATTTTAGCATTTCTAACCACTTACCTGTGACCTAACTTCACTTTGATTTTGAGTTTTCTTTGGACTATTGTGTGTGTGTCGGCAGGGGTAGAGGGCAGGGACAGAAACAAAAACAGTTTTCTCTGATTATTTTCTGGACTCATTTTCACTTTTTGTGCAAAGTAATTTTCATAACCACCTATAGTTTATACTTCTTACAAAGATAATACGTCCTGTGTTATGTATTTTATAAATACATTTTATACGTATTTTTATAACTAGTAATTTGTATAATGTATTTCGTATGATAATTAAGAGACTAATTTGCAATACTTAACACAACAACTATTTGAAGAAACCAACTATTTCTCTTCTGCTACCGTTTTCTAAATTTATCTAGGCAAATAAAAGTAAATTTTTAAAAAGAAACGTAGAAGCAATTAATTTTTAGATAGTACAACTTCCCTGAAAACCAGCCTCAAAGTCAATTATGAAAATTAGAATTTGGAATCCTAAAACCAGGTACAAGCTTAGGATTTGTATGTGTCTGAAAGATTGTGGAGAAGTTGTAAAAAAATTTTAAAGTGATTTTGAATCAAAATATAATAATGTTAATTGCTTCAGTAATATTTTCAGGAATAAATTTCCACATTTACAAACATGTCTTCTTAATTAGTTCTACAAGAAAGGTGACAGAATAGTTCTAATACCAATTGTAAGTATAAATGCCAAGAATGTTATATTTGGTAGGCTAGCAAAAATGGTTCTTACCTCAAGATGGCAGATATTTCTTAGACCATGTATGATTCGCAGAATTACTATGCCACTAAACTGTGAATAAATTTTGGTTTCTGCTTTAAATTATAGAACTACATTAAACATAATTATTAAATATAGCTAGAATTATTCTTCTAGGATTCTAATAATTTCTCTATTAACTGGAAAGTTGATGCCAGATTTGATTTTTAAGTATAATCTTTGCATTCCATATTTCCTACAATTTAGGGTTTGGCTATGCAAATTATGACTTTTTAAATTATTTTCATACAAAGGTAACAATCATGAAAATGTTATTCCAGTCCACTTTAATTGTCTGTTAGTTTTTTTAAAAGTTACCATAAATCAATATTTTAGCTGATTACTTTTAAACTACTACATATCTGAAAGTATTTGGCAATGTGTACAATACTTGATTTTAAATTATTTTTTGAAACTTTTGATTCATTTTCCAATTTACTTACCTCTTTTCCAGCCTCATATTAACCTGAGCACTAGAACACAGGTCATGTAAAACTAGCATAAATTATAAAGTGTTGCTATTTAAAAAAATTTTGCATGGAAATGTACAAT
The DNA here is from genome assembly GCF_018350175.1 of Felis catus. Classification (NCBI taxonomy): domain Eukaryota; kingdom Metazoa; phylum Chordata; class Mammalia; order Carnivora; family Felidae; genus Felis; species Felis catus. Next base: position 65,112,674 of record NC_058372.1, on the reverse strand, counting down.
ACTTTTGCAAATGTCTTCAATGTTTACTCTTAATAATCACCACTTAAAATTATTTATAATCTTGCTTTTATTTTAGAGTTTATATATATTAATATTATTCTTTGAAATACGTGATCATCTGTTTTCAGTCCTTTGAAAAATAGGATAATTATATTTTCTTCTATGTTTTGCATTGACATATATGCATGAAGACAACAAAAATTAAAGGCTATTACTTTTTCAACATAAGTCCTGAATTAATGGCTCTGTAATATTTTAGACAATGGGGAAAAAAAAGAGGGATTTATTTCCAAAAATATATTCAAACATTAAGGCAACGATCAGGAGATATTTCAATATGTCTTCCAAAAAAATTACAGACTGGCAAAAAGAATATTCTGGACTTTTGGGTTAGCCAGGAAATCTAACAATGTGGGGGACCCTACACACAGATTAAAAAAAAAAATTCCCATTGGCTATAGAGAATTAAATTATGCTAAAAACTGAAGTTTAAAAAATATTATACCAATTATTATGACCATTTTTTAAAAAGTTAAAATATTTCACACTCGATTTTAAACAAAAGTTGGCACTACCCATGGGTAAAAATATAGAAAAAAATACTCTCTTCTTAGTAAAATAATAAAAAGTTCATGTAGACATGAAACAATTACGGTTTTAAATGTCATAAGATGAGTTGTTAATGACTTCTTTTAAGGAAATACTACTAAGTTAAATTACTAAAAATAGGTCTGCCATTAAAACAAAATATTTTTAGTTTATATTTCACTTCTGAAAATATATAACAATATTTTTTGATACTACAGTTGTTAAATTGTGGAGCTTCTAAAATGTAGTGAAGAAAATTCAGTATTCAAGTTTAAAATATTAAGAAATTTAAAAAATATAAAGTGTATGCCCATAATTGAAGAAAAACTATCCATGTTATTAACATGTACTGTATGAATGTATAAAGTTCTTTTTAAAACCCTGCTAATACATGTAATTTACTAAACTTAAGAAGTAAGTTTTTTTAGCCTTACCCAATAGGCCTTGAAACAATAATTTCAACTTGAGGTTCTGATTTTGATTCTAAAATAATGTTGTAAACTTCTTCATTTGTAGCTCCCGGCAGGGGTTTACCATTCCATTCTAGAACTTCATCCCCTTGAATTTAAAAAAAAGGGTATTTTTTTACCTTATATATTCTGTTTATTTTTCTTATCTTTTCTCTTTTTTTAACAAAGAAATGCAAAACATATACAAATAGTTTGTCTAGGCTCTGCTCTCAAAAGCAAATGGACTGACATATAATGTCAGCTAAATGGTTCTTCTAAACACTTTTTTCTTTTCTTTCTTTTTTTTCTTTTTCTTTCCCCCATAGAATATTACTGGTCACAGGAAACAGTACAATACAAAGCTACCTTTATCTTTTGAAATATACCAGAAATAATATAAAAAATAATCTCATGCTATGGGATGGAATTAGCACAGCCTATTTGGAAACATTAAAAAATAATAATTAGCAGCATGTCCTCCATATAATAAATGCAGGCAGCTCTATATGTGAAAGATTCTTATTTAACTCTGGATAAAGTCCTTTATTTTTGGTTGAAATAGCAATTAACATTTATTAGCATGAATTTTCCAATTGTAAGTCATGCTTCATTGTCTTCACCAGACGCACAACAGAATAAAAATGCATGAAAGGATTTGAATTCATACCCACAGGGCAACGCAGGTAGCTATGGAAAAGTTACAAAGCAAGCAGATGTAAAACTGTTGCATGACAGTTAACCCACTTCCAGATGTTCATAACACACACATTCTATACATAATATATATTGTGAGCATTAAAGTAAAATTAGAAAATATTTTTAAAATATTTGAAAATAATAAAAAATTAATACAATACTCATTCATTTGTTAAATACTCTAAGAATCCAGGAGAATAATATAATGTTAAAATAAATGAGCTAATAATTTATTGTTGATATTTTAACTAGGGATTTTACCATAGATCATTTGGGAAAAACTTTATTTTCATGAATATTTAGAGCAGTTTTAGATCCCAAATGTTTCTCTCCTTCAATTCACAACAGCAGACTCAGCTGAAACACCCCAACCTCAATGGTACTTTAAGGTGTCTTAATTTAATTGTTTCTGCTCATCTTATTCTCAGTACCTGTAATGATTTAGTAGCTAATATATGCTGAATTGATAGATCAATATAATTTATATATATAAATATATATACATATAATAAAAGATAAATATGTGATATATATATGAAAGATAACTGTAAACATGAGATGTTTCAGTTTGTAGGTATATATATATATATATATATATATATATAGGCAAGAGAACTGTAAACAGATGTTTTCAGTTTGTTTTTTTAAAGTAGAAAAATTTTGTTTTGCTAGGACTATTTTAAAGTATTTTTTCCCAAATGTTTGCTTACTCAAAAATGAAAACTAAATATTTGAAAAGCATATAATGCTGCTTTGGTTTGGTAAAAGAGTATGGTTAACATTAATAGTTAAGGGACTTATAATTGTTTGACCTAAGAAGTTACACAGCAAGGTGTTTTACATAGGCAATGAATACACTTCAGTGTTAAAAAAAGAAATAAAATATAATTACAAATTTAAAATATATTCAGTCTTTTAAATTTGTTTGACCAAGAAAAAAAATAAAGTTTACATCATGTGAATATTGTATGTTTATGTGTATGTGTGTGTATGTATGTGTGTATGAAAAAAATACTTTCTGAAACAATATTTACCCTGATATCTCCAATTCTATCATGTTCCATTTCATTTTTTTTAATTGATGGATGTAAACCATTAAAGTGACTATACAGTAATGAGTTGCAGTCAACATTTTCAAAAGCACTGAATTATAAAAATTCTCCCCTTTATAGACAGCAATCAGAAGCATAACTGTTAATATCTTATTAACTTAATACATGTATTTATTTACAAATCAAAATATCTTAAACTAGAGGGTGGTGTCTTTAACAATATTTATTTTTATACGGATAATCTCTTCAGGCAGAGATGCAGATTATAATGATGCAAATAAAACAGATTTCCTCTGTCATTGGTGGGGGAGACATACAGGAATTAATATCTTTACTAAAATGTTATACACAATGATAGGAGTTCATCTGAGGTAGAGAAAGAGAGCCAGGTAGTGCTAGGGAGATAGTACTTAGGTATTGTTCCAGGTGAGATATTAGGAAACACTTTACAATTAAGGCAACTTTAGATGAGTTTTGAAGTATGGAAAGGACTTCAACAGGTACAGCACAAGAGCAAAAAAGCAACCAGATAAACAAGAGGCATGGACCAGGTCTAATAGGTGGATAGCTTGCCAGGGACCTATAAGCACACTGCGATGGCTAACAGGTAAAGTGGATGGTAATAGAAGTGGCTGGAATGGTTAGTAGAGGACAGAACTACAGAGCTTTGACTTAAGCAGATGATGACTGGAGACTGTGAAGACTTTTAATAAGGAGCACATCAGTGTCAACCTTGTTTTTGATAACTAAACCAAGTAGTGGTATAGTGCATGGACTTAAGGGGAAGAAACAGTACAGAAAGCTATGGCAAGATTAAAGCAAGATTGCAAATGCTGAACAAAGGTCACATTAATAAAAAAGCACAGCACTGTACAGCCAGTGATGGTTATATGCAAATAGAAGGAAGACTGTTCCTAAATTATAATGTAAATCAAACAGAATATATGATCTAATTTATTAAAATACTTCTTTCAAATGCATCAATTGCTTTTAGTGAAAACTCCACTTCTGTGTTTTACAGCTATCTAAGCTGAGCTTTTAACATTTTACATTTAAGTTTCTCAGGCTCTAGGCACATAAGGGTGTTAAAAAATGAAATTAATCACTAAGGGATATTTTATATAGAAAGACCCCTTCACTGACTTTATTAAGTAATCCTCTATTAAAATACAAAGACAAAATCAAAAGCCATTATGTTTATAATCTGATCTGCAAATTCAGATTTCTGTAGTTACATTAGAGCATTACATTAACTCAAGGGATTCTTATACTTTCTAAAAAAGAGATTCATAAACTTTCTAAGGCATGTTTCTCAGTCTTTAAATAAGCAAAGGCTCAGTTTATTGACATAGTCACACCTGATTGAGTTATTTTCTTATTAAATCATAACTAGCCCTTGATAAAAAAAAAAAAAAAAAAAAACAGCGTACTGTACCTCTACACATCTTCAAAGCTGTATATATTGCAGATGAAGAAAAACCTCTGATTTGGATTTTCTCCCTATACAACACCTGCATAGGAAGTCTCTATTAAAGAAAAAACCTAAATGATTTTGAACTGATATCCTGGTAATCAACTACAACAAAAATATCTTTAACGGTTATAGAACACTTTTCTCAAGGTCTCAGTAATTACAATGTTAAGGTATAAAAACTGAAAACAGCCTAGAAATGTTCTCTTTCTATGTGCTACGGGTTATTAATCCTCAATTCTGTAGTTCAGCTTTCTCTGTTTTCTTTGTAATTGTCTTTCAAATGCATAGGCAGACACTCCAACCGAAAGATTTCTACAAAACCATGAAGTAAACTGGGAAAAATACGTTAATATGATTTTAACTAAAATGAAGAGTAAATAAAAAAAACCAGATTTTAAAGTGTGTTGCTACTGAATATGGTACATGTGAATATATTAAATGATTTTATCATATTACGTTAAGGTTACAGAGTAACATAATGTAAGTTTCCAAATACCAAGAAGTAGCACATCTGCATGAGTATAACACATGTCACAATAAAATTAACAAATATTTTATTATGTAATCTGTGTAAGAAATGTGATTATGGTTGTATTTTACTAAAAACACTGCTACTGGTTAAGTGTTTTGGGACCACTATGGAAAACTTTAGTAATTATAATAGTTTAAAATATAAAAAATTAATTAGTGATATTATTTTTTCTACAAGGCTAAATTGTTTTGGTTTTTGTAGCAAAATTATAAAGTCATCTACAAAAATTTGTGATGCTGCAGCATTTTGCATCTATTTACTTTTACATGAATAATAAAAGATTCCTAATCTTTCTCCAAACTGCCATTGATGCATAGTTACCTATAATTGCAGTAAATACCCACGCCAGGGGAAAAAATCTTCACCCATGCACTAAAATTAGTTATTTATTTAATTGACTTATTTGTAACTTACCCCACATTGAAAACCACCAACTCATGCAAAAAGTACACATTGTTTAAATGTTAAAAAGAAACTTTACCTGCTCGTAAGTGTCCAACTACATCTGCAAGGCTACCCTTCTTTACTTTGGTGATGAAGGCACCAAGGCGTCCTAAGTCAGTCATTTTTCCTCCAACAACCTGAATAATAATAAATTTATAAGTTCCCAAGATTCATATTAAAATATAAGTTTATTACTTTTAGGAATTAATCATACAGTCTTTTACAATGTATTTAGGATTGAGTGTAGGCACATTAATAAAGTGAAACATATTTTTGATTAAAGGAGTGGCAGTATACTTTTAAAAAGAAAACATCTCATTATATTTTAGATGATCATGTGTCCCAAGAAAGTTCATGTCCTGATTACTTATACTGACCTAACAACACAACGGCACCAAAAGTAGTGTTTATCCTTAGAAGACAAGTGCGAGGTCTTTCCTACTTACAGAAGTGTGTGACACAGTTTACATTAGGGTTCATTTTTCTTTATCCTCCAAGTTCATGCCTCCTATTAGAATTAAAGTTCTATATGCACATCATGCCCCATTGTCACATCAGATCTTTATCCCTTCTGTATACCTTTAAGTAGGATATAGGTCTAAGACATAAAGACTATGGATTCAAACCAAGAATAGGCCACTTCTGGGAAGCAATTTACCATGGCACAATGAGTAATAGCCTAAGTTTATCTCTGCTACTGACCGTCTGAATGACTTCACCTGAAATACATATTCTAAACTAACTCCTAAAGTCTGGGTTATATTACTGAATATTTAACACTTTCACCTGGCTTTTCCACTGTAACTAAAACTAAATACATCAGAAAGTTTCTAAGTTTAATTTCTCCCAATGCAGTCACCAAGTGTGTATAAATAAAGGTGCAACACATGTTCTCAAAGGCTGAGGCTGATCCACCATACTTTGGGATATGCCCATTAGTGGAGGCGATCAGAATTATTTCATAGCAAGAGAAATAAATGTTAATAATGAATAAGGTGATACTATTAAGTGCATTAACTGAAGAAAAGTTTTAGTTGGATTAATAGTCAATGGTTTTGAAGAGGTCAAATTATCACACGACTATAATATAATATCTTAGCAAATAATTTTAAAGCCCATCTTTGATTGTTTCTCTAAGTTTCTGAAAGCAAATAAAACTATGTGATTTAGCACATACACACATACACACACAAATAAGACAAAATGTGCATATATATTTTTCCTATAATAAAATATAATCTTTTGCAATTTGTTAGTTTTTCTTTATATCAGTTGGATGTCAGTTAATATTTTTAAAAGACACATTTTACTCTTTTGATATTACAATAAAGTCTATTGTACTTAGGAAACAATTTCTTTAATGATGTTTTATGTTGTTTGTCAAGATAAAATAAAATTATGCAGTCCACATAATCTAACTTTACTACCATCCATTAAAACCTTCTTAATGTAAAAATCATCCTTGAACTTCATACTGAGATAAAAATTCTTTATTTTCCTATACTTCATGGCAGTTTCCTAACACATTTGTAAGCCATATTATAAAATGATTTTGAAATATTAATCCAGATAAAAATACTGTATCTGTCATAAGACATCAATATATGAAGAAGATACGTTCACTAGGTGAACTGTATTTTGGAGAAGAGAGGAAGATATTTAAAAATCGTTGTCAGAAATTTTGTTGAAGTCAGGCTGTACTGTAATCCACCCTTAAGAAACATTTTAAACCAGCATACTTACTTTCAGACCCAGTAATGCACCTGATTCTTTGGGCATGGTTGTTCTCTTGTTCAGAATAACACGTCCAATTAATCGGTCCCCCTCTTTAGATGGTTGCCACGTTACAGGATGCTATCAAAACATGGATAAAGTTTAAAAAAGCTAAGTGGTTTTCTTTCCTGTAGACACATAATTATTGGTTGTACCAAGATGTGATTTCCTCAGTTAAAGGTACTCTAGAGGAAATTCTTTATTTTGGTGGGTTCTACCTTCAACTTACAACAATTTGCATTTGTAAATGCAGCTACATTTTATTTGCAGTAGACTCTTGAACTAAACAGATCTAAGAGTGGTTAGCAACTAGGTAAATCTCTAAAAAATTGTTCTGAAATGATTAAAATGAATTAAACTTAAAACATATCTGCTTATAGAAAGAAAACTTATTCTATATTTTGAGTTGTTAATGTTGATATCATTAACCAAATAATATCTCATTTATATACAGTCATCATTTAATAATTGCTTCTTACTTAATTTAAAATTTGTTATGGAGGCACATTGATGGCTCAGTCGCTTAAGGGACTCACTCTTGATTTTGGTCATGATCTCATGAACCCTGAGACTGAGCCCCACTTTCAGCTCTGTGTTGACAGAGTGGGGGTGGGAGGGCTGCTTGAGATTCTCTCTTGGCCTTTTCCCTGCTTGTGCATGCTCACCCATGCATTCTCTCTCTCAAAAATAAACTTAAAAAAAAATTTGTTATAATTATTCAGTGATTTTTTTTCCCTTCTAGACTGTACTACTTTAAATGAAATGAATATTTTCTTTCTTAAAATGTATAATGGAGGGCGCCTGGGTGGCTCAATCAGTTAAGCATCTGATTCTTGATTGTGGCTCAGGTCATGATCTCATGGTTTGTGGGACTGAGCCCTGGGTCGGGCTCTTTGCTGACAGCAAGGAGTTTGTTTGGGATTCTCTCTTTCCTTCTCTGCCTCTCCCTTGCTCGCTCATGCATGTTCTCTCTCTCTCTCTCTCTCTCTCTCTCTCTCTCAAGATAAATAAATAAAATGTTTTAAAAAATGTATAACGAAACAGAGTAAGACTGCTATCCATCACATGTCAAATATAGATAGGACAATGAACAGTACACATCATCCCTAAGCTCCAACTTTCATTTCCCAGAAAGCTTACCGAACTAATAGGTGATGTTTCCCGGCTATGCCACGTGGCAGGATCCAACCAGTAATAATCCAAGTCACCTGCACCATGGGGGAGGGGGGATGAAAAGTGCAACGCTTTAAAGTGGAGAATGCATCATTTTAAGTATGACTTCTTCAGTCTATAAAGTAAAGGGTTATGAACATCATAATCTTGAGTGTGTACATACCAGAATGATACACCCCTGTATTGCAAAGGCTGTGACCTGAATCATTGGAATGAATGTTACAAATGCACTTCATACTATAGACTACCTTTATTCTCATAAATCAGCCTAGAAACACACATAAAAAGCACTGAAAGAATTGGGTTAACTCACTCCACCTTCCCTCGAAAGACTATCCATGCCAAGGCACAGCCTGCCATCTAGTGATGCTGAAAAAGTTTTATTCAATGAACTGAAATAAGTATTAAAACTTAGTGTCTCTCTTTCTACTCTTCTGAACTATATCATGTTATTTCAAAATTAGTCTCTGGTGTCTATCGTCTTCCCTCATTAGCTGACACTAGGACACACATTTTAGCACACAGCGCTGAATAAATTTTCAAGAATAACTTTTAGCAAGAGTACAACACAACCAACAGAAAATCCAATTGTACTAAAGCCATCAGAAAGACTTTAAAAAACTTCACAAATCCTAATTTTGTAAGCATGAATTTATGAGCCTTTAATTTTGATTTTTTTGGCTTAAAAATATAATATTAAAACACCTGAGAAAAAAAGGAAAAAAATAACAGAAAGCAGCAGTGCTCTCAGTATTTGCACAGGAAAAAAAGGAATGGGTGAATGTGAGAATAAATTATCTCTTACATTTTAAATATTAGATTAAATCAATGAAATTTTTCTCCTGATGTATCTTTAAAGAGAAAAAAATTAAGAAAGTGAGTAAAGCACACTAACTAATAGTGACATATCTAGCTGAGTGTTGGGAAAATATGTTTTTCTGGTATCTGTGAAGATCACAAGCAAAGAACTGTATGTAGATGACAGGCATGGCAGATACAGTCACTATAAAAGAAATGTGATAGAAAATGTAAAAATGTTTAAAATCTGCAGGCATAAAAAAACCTATACACCTAAGTTTCTTAGTAGTTGCTTCCCTTTCCTTTTAAAATAGTATCTTAGAGGGGTGCCTGGGTGGCTCAGTTGGTTGAGTGTCCGACTTCAGCTCGGGTCATGATCTCGCATTTCGTAGGTTCTGGCCCAGTGTCAGGTTCTGCTTCAGATTCTGTTTCTCCCTCTCTCTCTCTCTGCCCCTCCCCAGTTCGGGCACTGTCTCTCTCTCTCTCTCACTCAAAAATAAATAAAACATTAAAAAATAATAAAATTAATAAATAATAGCTTAGAAAGGCTGAAGGAGTTTGTTATATATACAACAAATACTAAAATGTTCTTCAAATGTGTCATATACATAACAGTATATTTTGTGAAGGGTTGAATATTAGAAACTGCATTAACAGAAACTATATTGTTAAAATTCACTACACACAGAGTCCAAATCCCTTTCAAAATCACATACTTTAACATGTGTACATGGCTTGGTGTCAATGATTATCTTCTTCTGAACCACCTCAGTTAATTAAATACAAGGAAATTGTAAACAAGGTTTTTATCCCTCTTTTATTTGTACTGTTTTTAAACTTCAAAAGTTTTTTTATTAATTTTTTTCTTCGAATATAAGTGACACACAATGTTACATTAGTTTTAGGTGTACAACATAGGGATTCAACATCTCTATACCTTATGTTGTGCTCACCACAAGTGTCGCTGCCATCTGTCACCATACAATGCTATTATAATACCACTGACTATACTCCCTGTACTTATTCCCATGACTGACTCATTCCATAACTGGAAGCCTGAATCTCTTACTCCCCTTCACACATTTTGCCCATCCCTGCCTACTTACTTATTCTTAAAGTTGCTTTTGTCTTTAGTATTATGACACTGTTCCCTTGAAAGAAAAACTATGTATAATAATAATAAAATTGCAATTATTATTAAGTAGTAACTAAAAATATCATTCAAAAGATTATTGTAACTCATAAAACTTTTTCCCTAAAATTTCATATACTTAGGAGTAAGAAAGACTGATGACTCCTTAAATGCTGACTCAATTTGAAATACTGTGACAAATTAACAGAACACAATATTTACGGGGTTTAAAGAAGAAAATTAGTCATTAAGTTGAAAGTTGGACTGCTTTGAAAGTCGTTGAGGTTAAAACAATGGCAAAATCCAACCCATTTTAAAACTTCAAGGGAACAAAGTTTTTTTATATCCTTCAATTACTTAGATCTTAAAAACTACACTCCTTGGGATCTTTCTCTGGCTCATGCTTCAATTCCTCATACGGTGTTTCAACCCTGTACTTCACTCACCTTGTCATAAGTAAATCTAGATCTACATATCTGATTAATATTTCCTGTGCAGAAATTAGTCTTTATATGCAAAGAACCAAAGCTGATGTTTCTGGTACGTTTGGTGATGATACCAAGCACACTTTAGTATAAAAACGCTGCTTTCAAGCAATGGTATCCTATCATCTATAAGCTTTGTATAATTATGATCTTAAATGGAGAGTCTAATTTAATTTGTTTAAAATAGGATAATTTTGGTCATATATAGTGTTGATGTCTACTAAAAATTTCTATTAAATGAAAATCTAAAAGACATTCAATATTTTAGCATACAATATTTGTATATATTTTAATGTATAATTACACTTTTTCACATCCTGAATAGTTTCTAACAGTTTTCTTATCACAAATGTCATTATCACCCATTAAAATATAATATTTTTGCTTAAAGACTTATGAGAAATAAATTCTAAAATCTAAATATGTAGTTTTAAACTTATTTGTTCTTTCCATGTAATTACTAAATTTTAAAGATATTATTGAATTTTTAAGTACTGTAATTTGTATTTATAAGTCATATTTCTCTATTATTAATGGACTAAGCAACACTCACCAAAACCTCCTCCTAAAATATTTAGAATCTAGTATTTTATTAATATAAAACATTTTCCTTGATTATCTTTCTAATAGGTGATTAAAGAGATTGATTTCCAAGTAGCATAGCTACAAAATGATAAACTCATGGTATTTGCTTAAAGACCTGATACAAAATCATTTTGGTTCCAATAGTCAATAAAACTATAAAAGAATAAATGCACTATTATCATCAATTTAGATCCAGGGAATATATCAGTCTACTGAAATGGCTCAAGTTCATAAACAGCTAAAATTCAATAATGTGTTATAATTTTGAGTATTATTTTTTGTTAAAACTTTAAAAACAAAATTTTATCCCATCTCTTGTGAAAAAGTAATTAATAAGTAAGCACACAACTTTCATTGCACAAATGAAAGTCAGCTAAATGATTCCTGAACCTTCTGTAAAGAGAACCAGCTTTTCCTAACACAGGTTATTACCATTAGAGGATATAACAATGTATAAATATGCACCTCTATGATTTAAAATTTTGTATCTTGTGATATTTAATGTCAAAGCACAGTGGATTCCAATAAGACGAATCAAAGTCATTTGAACAAAAATGCTTTCTACATCATACAGATGCATAACTGTGTATGAGTATATTAACATTGTAAAAGGAAAACCATTAACTCTGATTTACAAAATAAATATCTAACAATTCACATGATAATTACACTCGACCAGGTGGAATGTGTATCTAATGTGTAGGTAGCAAAAGAAAGGTTATATACATCAAAGCTGTTATGTATTAGAAAATTTGGAATTCTTTTCTATTTCCATAAGAAACATACAGCATACTTTTAACCTCATTATAATGATGGTGTTAAAAGATGGCACTCAAACTGATTGAAAGATTGACTCACAGTAACTGCACAATTCCAAATACATATCCTTAACTATGTTACCTGTCATCTCATTCCTATATAGTACAGATTGTTGTTATCCAAAGAAATTATAAAATTCACAGACCAAAAATCGGTAGAATCATCCTTCCCAGAGATTTCCTATACCTCTTAAAATATTCTCCTCTTTTATTTTTGTTTATTCTCTATAGTAGGATGTGTGTTGGGACTAAGAAAAATTAAATAAATCCTAATATATTTTATTACAGCATAGCACATAGACAAATTAAAATACTGGGCAAAAAATATATTTGTTGAATGTATGCAGTGCACACACAAAAACCACTCAAGTTCTAAGAATGAGTTTTTAATTTAAGACAAAGTAGGGTATTTTTCATACTGAGTACCATGGTCAACACACATGAGTTAATAAATATTGCTTTGGTTATAATGTGATAAAAATGTTATACATTTGAAATCACTTAAATATTTTACAAGGGCATTCTTTTCATAGATAGGAATTAAAATCCAAAGCCTAAGAACTGAGATAAAAATCTTAACTTCTGATTAATATAATGAAAATACCATTTTGAAATAATTTCTTCTTATTTTAGAAACCTATTTCAGATAGTCCCATGCCTACAAAAGGCAAGTGTGTCTGCTCCCACTTCTAAATTAAAAATAATAGTGGAATGAACTTTGAAATAAATAAGCAATAATTTGCTATACAGCAAAATCCTACAAAGCCTAATTTCACTTAAGTTAAATTAGCAGTCATGGATAAGAAACAAATATTATTTAATAGGTCTTAGAATCCAGGCATTAAAATAAAATGGGAAGACATACTTGCTAAATTCAATCATTAATCATATAATCAGTGAAATATTAAAGTCTAAAAATAAATATAAATACCATGTGTAAGCAAAATCAGTAAATTATCATTCACTACAGAATTACTGACAGTCTAAGTTCCTAGGATAGTAAAAACATTGTTCCTCAAATACTTTTTGGTGATTTTATTCAAAATATACACTAATATACACTACACAATCTGACAGCAAATACTGTACAATTAAGGAACAGAGATTTGTGTCCCTTGAGCAATAAAGCTTGAGGCAGGGCCAGAGGCATTCCCAAACCACTGGTCTTCACAAGAACCTCTTCAAAAATTCTAAGTAACATAAATTCCAATTTCTGGTTTTGGTCCAGGACACACACACACACACAAGGTGCCATTTGCTAGAAGACTTACATTATTCCAGTCTGTACAGATTCACTAGAGTGGCTGTTCTCTAAATGCTTGTTAGAAATTTCACTTTCAAAATTCCCCTTTGTTAACAATGAGCTCTGCTTCTATCAGAACCAACAATACCATTCTCTCTTGGGTGTATAAATTTTATGGTTCAAGGAAATGCAAGTTTTCTTTGTTAATTTGTTATTATTTGTTAAGTTAATGAGGTGCCAAAGATGCTTGTATTCAGAAACATTTATACTCAACAGAGCCTCCAGAATTGAACTACATCCAGTGAAAGGTAAGATATTTGTGTAAGGGTCCATGGTGCCATCTTTGTTTAATACTTTTAGGGCACGGGAATATAGGCTTAGTACCTGATCTAGAGTTTCACTAACATATTTGGTGGAGCTGATACTTCTCTGGTTATTATGCGTATTTTTTTGTGAATTTGAGAACTAATGGAACATCAACCGTATTGCCACACAATTCTACAAAGCAATAATGTGGAACTCAGAATGAACACTCTGGTTGAGCTCTGAGCTCAGTCATTCAGATAATCCCTCAACTTCAGAGGTAACTCCTATAGCATTCCATTGTTCTTTCAAGGGTAGCCTGAGGTGAAGCACATGAAATTGCTTTACAATCTATAAAGCACCACAGAAATGCAAGTTGTTTATTAGAGTGTAAAAATAGACACTAAAAAGTATTTCCAACAATAATACTGATAAGCCCTTCTGTCAATTCTAATGCAATGTAAAAATTAAGAAACTGCCCCCATGGTTTACTTATTGAAAACTTAATCAGAGGGGCGCCTGGGTGGCTCAGTCGGTTAAGTGTCCGACTTCAGCTCAGGTCACGATCTCGCGGTCCGTGAGTCCGAGCCCCGCGTCCGGCTTTGGGCTGATGGCTCAGAGCCTGGAGCCTGCTTCCGATTCTGTGTCTCCCTCTCTCTCTGCCCCTCCCCCGTTCATGCTCTGTCTCTCTCGGTCTCAAAAATAAATAAACGTTAAAAAAAAAAAAAAGAAAAAGAAAAGAAAACAGAGAACCTCACTCTATTTTCATTCCTCTATTAACAGCATTATATCTTAGCTGAAACTAATAATTTACGTTGTTTCTTATAAAACATAAAAACCAGCTATTGTGCAAAAAGAGCATGTACTCGATGTTACAGACCGATGACTCTATTCCTTACTCTGCCACATTCCTGATAATATCCCTTCATGTCTATAGACCTTGCCCTTCTCTATAAAATGGAGACAATGCCACTTTCTTGCAAAAGTTTCATGGGGATTAAATGAGATATGTTAACTCTGCTAATTACAAAGGACTTTAGAAATGATTTTATTATGTAACTATACAACTGAAATTAGGAATATGAAATCATGGTGTTAGAGATCACATTTATAATTAATTAGCTATCATAACTAAAATATATATATAAAATCAGTAATATTTGCAAAATGTACTTTGAAATAGGCTTAGAAAAACGTTAAAGTCATTTTGTTTACAGAAATGATTAATCGGCCTGGTGCAAATGGATGCTCAAGTGTTCAAAATGTGTGAATATTTCTTTAATCCCAATTGCTAAAGGATGAGGAAAAGAGCCATCATATACAGAAAAAGTAACATAAAACTTCCTGTTTAATTTCCATAAAGCCAAGGGAAGCCTAAGGTATTAAGAAAATGGTTGTTTTTATAGTACAGTCAGGTGATCTATATGCTAAGTATACAGATTAATCTCTAAAAATATTTGGACTGTGAAGTAATTAATATGATCAGAATGTACAATGTATCCTTAATGTAAAAATAAATATTTCATCATTTCTTCTTTGATCATATTTTTATGTGGGAGAATAAAATATACATGTATCAGCAAAATATTTGTGACTGAATTGTTCTGTATCATGAAACAAGTAGGCTATTATATCCCTTTTTACATTTTTCTTGATGACTCAAGATACCCTTGAAAATGTCTTCTTAAAACCAGCTTACTTTATACTTTAAAAATTATTTAGTACAAGCATCCTAACTTCCTAAGATTCTTTTTTCAGTTTATATTCTTCCTAGCCAAATCATCTAGAAAATAACTGTAAGTTTAAATATGCATTAGGGTCACCCTGGATGATGGGGTTTTGGAAAAGCACAGAAAATTTTGTATTACTTTAAGTAGGCTAAAGGATATTGAGAAATAAAAAGCTATTTGAGATAGTTAACATTGGTCATGAGCTTAATTTTTCCTAGTTTTGAAAGTATATACACTTAGATTTTTGAGACTACATGAAGCTTCAGGGTTCGGAAACACTTCCAAAACACCATGATGTTCAATGACATCCTTATTCTTTATCTCTGCACTGACCTGATGTTGCAGGACTCAGAAGTCAATAAATTAAAATTCCTGAGAGTTTTGAACAACAAGATAAAACCACACACACATACTCACACACACACACACACACACCTTTGTGCCTTAGAATAATGTTTATGGTCTTCAGGAAATGCAGATAGACTGTATTTATTATCTGTATTAAATGACAGTAACAATGTATCTAAAGAAAAGTCTAAGGTCATTGATTGAGGTTAAGGCAAAAAGATGCCTACATATAATAGTTTAGAGAGGAATAAATTTCATGTGTAAATATGGTTTGAAGCCTAACGACTGAGAAATATCTTTCGTAGAACCTAAGTATA
Source organism: Felis catus (assembly GCF_018350175.1). Classification (NCBI taxonomy): domain Eukaryota; kingdom Metazoa; phylum Chordata; class Mammalia; order Carnivora; family Felidae; genus Felis; species Felis catus. Next base: position 65,096,734 of record NC_058372.1, on the reverse strand, counting down.
TAATAGTAAAGTACCCTGGATAGCAAAGCACAAAATTAACAATCTTAGGGAAACTATTTTCTTTCTTCCAACACAATGATTCTTCATAAATAATAATTTTGGAAGTGCTGCACACAAGAGGGAAATATTTTACTGCAACTTTCCAACTGACCAGGCTTCCACATTGACACTGAGTATTCCATTCACGTGGGAGAACAGGTTGTCACGTGCAAAGCCTCGGAATAACCAGCCAGGAAACCCTGTGGAAAAAATCGGGGTTTATATGTTTTCATTGTTTGGGGACTGGATGTTAACCACAGGTTTAAGAAATTGTAGTGCTGGGCAAGTTCACAGCAGAGACATTACAAGAAAGCACTCTAGATGTAAATATATTTGATAAAGGAAAATGTTAGTTTTTATCCAGACCTCACACCCAGGCAACACTAATAAAACAATATTAGTTTGCAATAATAATTCTGGAATGTCAACTTCTATCTGCCCCTACATCCCAAAGACATGGAAATAAAAAAATATGGAGACACATTATCATGATTTTAGTGATATAAATAACAATAATAATAGCCAAATGATGATAAAGGTGAATTCTAAGGGTATACAGAACAAAATGGAAGCACTTATGGGGGACTGATATTGCTTATCATTTAAAAATATGTAATAAGCTATAAAATAGTAGAAAATAAATATACTCTTAGCAAACATTTTTGGTAATACAAACATGTTTTAAACCCAGAGCGCTATCAAAGAAAGTTACTGTAAAAATTAGGGTTCTTCCCTTTCTTTCTTTTTTTTTTATTTGCTTGTTTTTATGTTGGCTACTCAAACAATTTATAGATATATTAAAAGACTTTTCTTTTTAAGTTGGATATTCCTTTGTTGGCAGTGGGAAATCATTAGACATAGAAATTTGGAGAACATTTTATGCCTCAACAGTATTCTAGAGAAAAATGTTAAGTATCCATATTCATAAACCTTCAAATTATAGCCACAGGAAAGCAGCGCAAGGTCACTGTCTAAATCTCTGCCACAGTGCAAAAGTGGTCAAGCTATATAAAGCTTCCAACCATACTCCAATTCCGTATGATGGAAGATAAATCAGGCAAGAAAAAAGCACAGAAGGAAGGAGCAATATTCACAATGGATTTAGATCACGTCTACACTTATTTTTATAAAGCAAACTAAGTTAAAATTGGTCAAAGATTAACCTACTGACTCAAGAAAGGACTTCTCTTCCAGAGTTTCTAAATATTAAAGGGTTGGATAAATGAGTCTAAAATTTTGTTTCCAAAATAGCTTCATTTTAGATAACATTTTCATAACAGAAGTTGTTACTTTAAAAAGACTTAAAGGGCCCAACATAGTTTCTTGGCTGGGTCACAGATGCTCTCCTGAGAAGAACGGGGTGGACTTCTATTCAGGAATGCAAGGCAATCCCATGTCCCATGCGCCTGGCTGTTTCAATCCACAATTTCCACAATTACCCAGCTGCACTGAGCTACTCCCAAGTGCACTTCAGAGGGAATATATTTAGGAATACAATGTTTCTCCGGTGTTTTTGAAATCTTTTAGCTTAAAGCAATAGTATCTACAGAGGTCTTTGTGAGGGATATGCAGTAAATCAATTTAGATATTCTACAATCTAACTCTGAATTACTCCAGAACATCACACAACCATGCACCTGGAATACACTACATTTCTATACAGTCCCTTTCCCCTCACTGCCTCCACAATTCCTTCCATACATTGTCCCTGAACATATGACTATAGAGATCATGGTGATGATGTCACTCACAAGGATCATGCTCTGATGATGATTATCTTTTCTGTGAAACTACACAAAAGAAACTTCTCTCTGGTGTCACTATCAGGAAAAATTAGTGTGCACTTAACTGGTTTATTTTTATGTAGTGGAAGCTGAAGTTTTGTAACTGATGTCACTTTTCTCGAAGCATGTATGTTAGAATGTTTATGGTTAAATCTACAGCCGAATTTTCTACCCTTATTTTTCCTCACCAATCTTTTCTACACATTTTTAACTTATTTCATGTGGCTCTATTTTTACATTTTGGTAGGTACCTTAAGTTACTTTCGGTATTAGGGTAGACTTTAAAGCAGGAATTGAAATAAAATTAAATGAATATGCACAAAACATATTTTAATATATTTATTATAACTGCTTTCATTAAATACAGAATTTTCCACCCATTAATCTCAAAATACCTTTGATTCAATGAGAAACAATGTAACTAAAATACAACTGATGTACAGGTGTTAGTTTATCCACAGCTTGAACAGCAGAATTCAGGAAATAGGACATTATCTCAGCAAATTACCGATTTGGAAATCTTGCAAAAAATGGAAAGTGAAAAAAAAAAAAAAAAAGGCTTCTCACCTAGCAAATAAATCAATAAGTAAATAACATCACAAATCTGAGTTCCTAGACTTTATTCCTCCAAAAACCCACTAATTTTACAGTCACAATCCTAAGAGTTTCTGTTATTCAACTCCACAGGACCACTGAAGATGCATATTGTCCACAAGGAAAAGCACACTGACAGTAGTAAGAATTCACAAGGAAAGGGGCAGGGTAATCAAAAAAAGGGACAAGAAAAAAAAATCAAACACATTGGTGAAGGGTATACATGCTCTCAATGCTGTGATACCTGAGTAGCACGATGAACATAGCTATACTAAGGGGCAACCTAATAACAATATCCATTATGTTAACGGACCAAAAAAAATTACTTTATGGCATATAAACTTTAAATTTTTTTTTCAACGTTTATTTATTTTTGGGACAGAGAGAGACAGAGCATGAACGGGGGTGGGGCAGAGAGAGAGGGAGACACAGAATCGGAAACAGGCTCCAGGCTCCAAGCCAACAGCCCAGAGCCTGACGCGGGGCTCAAACCCACGGACCGCAAGATCGTGACCTGGCTGAAGTCGGACGCTTAACCGACTGCGCCACCCAGGCGCCCCTATGGCATATAAACTTAAAAGAAAACAGGATGAAATATCCTTTTCAGTTTTCCTGGTTTATTTAAAACAAAAAATGATAGATTAATATACAATACTGATCAAAAAGATTTTAATTAAAATAATGTAAACAAATAACATCAATAACAACAAGCTGGTTGGCAAACGTTTTGCATATAGGAAAACTCAGCTATTGAGAATGAGTTTTCACCATTCCAAAATTAAATCATTACTCATAAAAGCAACAAAAACAGACATGTATTATTTATCAAATATTGCTTTAGTTTTATGGTGTATTAAAGTAAGGTTTCAATACATAATAAATATTAATTCTTATTTTCTCCCTTTGAATGTTCTATTTCTTGACATTTTGTGAATGAAGTACAAAAAATGGGAAATACAGAGTTAATTGTTCTTTGTAAAAATTCCTACACACAGAGTGGTTTAAATGTCTTCTAAATATTCTTAATCAAAATTAATGCTTTTTTAAGTAAGAGCAAAGCCAACAAAACTTGTCTAGGGGATGACAGTGTAACTGAATTAAACTGTGAATTTATAACTATTTGGTGAAAAAAACTGAAATTGAATACCACTATTTGCACTGATATTTAAACTTTTCAGTGACATTAAATCTGAAAATTTACATTATTCTTTGAACTCTTTTATGAAAAAGATCAAATTGTTACTTCAACACTGTTAATTAAGAATAATGATTTTTCACATGTATTTTCTGATACAAATTTTATAAATCTGTAACAAATCTTTCCTAAGTAAGACATAGTGATATCATTCACAAAGATAGTAAATATTGTTGGGGTGCCTGGATGACTCAGTTGGTTAAGTGTCCAGCTCTTGAGTTTGGCTCAGGTCATGATCTCACAGTTCATAAGTTTGAGCCTGCATAGGGCTCTGTGCTTGGGATTCTCTCTCTTCCTCTCTCTGCCTCTCCCTGCTTGCACTCTACCTCAAAAATTAACATTTTTTAAAAAGGTAGTAAATATCTTTAAATATTTTCTCCTAATAAATATGAGTACATTTAAGATTGATCAAATAATTCCAATGATTTTACCAACTCAAGATCATTATACTGCATCTGATTTCCATATATATCAACCCAAATTTTAGGGTGTCTTACTGATCACAGCAAAAATGAACCGAAGAAATGGATGAAAACCATGAGAAATATCAAATTATTAGTGTGATTATAATATCTCCAATATTAAGAAAACAAATTATAGTTTATCCTAATCTTTCCCACAATATAAAGGCATATTTATTTTATATATACTTTAACTCAAATTAAACACTCATCTCCATTTGAAAAAGGAAAGAGCCAGTCAACTGGCATCCCCTAAACTCAACCTCACTTTCTATATGGTAAGACTGTAAGTAGCATTTAGTTTTAGGTATAAAATTCTTATTATTGATGTTTGATATATATTTTATTGATGTTTATAGATATTTCAATAGATTTCGAAATCTGTTGCAACTGTATTCTAATGACTAAAAATTCATTTTTCAAATGAGAAACTATATTACACCAGCCTGGCTATTTGCGTTTTTTACTGTTGAAAAGGATAAAAACAATGAAAAGACAACATCTTGCTAGACTTTATAATTTCATGTATTACTAAGAATTTTTATAGTTCCATTTGTTTTCCAAAGTGATACACTAATAGTTTTGATGACAAAAAATTACACACATGCACACACACACTCCAGATCTTTGGGCCTACTATAATCTTTGTTCGGTGTAATTATCATGCATCATATTTTAGGTCAAACATCTAGATGTGCACTTAGTTCACAGGCATGAAAACTGTACCCATTTCAATTTAGCTTTATAAACCAGCCTAGGCAAATGTGGAGAGTAAAGATGGTATGTCCAAGACTCTGTACAGCAAACTCAAAAGGGACAGCTTCAAGCTAAAACTCCACAGACAGATATCCTTCTCTTCATTATAAACCATAGGTTTCTTACCAACACTCTAAAAGTCTCTCAGATTAAATAGATATTTTGGAGGCTCTTATTCTGTGCTCATTTTTTCCATTACCTTCTTGTCTTCAATGAATAGCTCTGATTACAATAAAATTTCATAGACTAAAAGAAGCCTTACATAGAGATCTCAATAACTAAATGCTTGATCTAGAGCAAGACTAGCCTCTGAAGTCAGGGAATCACAACATATTTGTCAAGGAAGCCTAATGTCAGAAAAAAATCTAGTCTCGGTTAAGCTATTCTGAACAGAAACAACCCTAGCTAAGCCCTTCAGGTACAGATGAAATAATGTGCGTCCCTATAAAGTACAGTCCCCTATTCATCTGAATATGAAAGCACTCTATGTTGTATCTGGATTGTCTGTCATTTCTAGTCTCTTTACTCATATCAGTGTATCTAATCATTTATATACCTTTTGGAAAGTCAGGATTGGGTGGATTTTTCAGTATAATGTGGAATAACATGAAAATTTCAAATGATAACGAAGTGTTCTTAAGCAAGAACATTTTGAAGTGAGTTTTGGGTTTATTTACTAACCACTGAAGCAAAATGGCTTACCTTCATGAGGGCAAAACTTTTTCTACCACAGGATGTGGTAGAAAGCATTTTGTTTTTATGATCTTTAAGGCAAACTTTATAACCTGAGTTATGTGAACCCTTTTATATGATCCACAATTAGTTTAGGGGATCCGTATACTCTTTAAAATACAAATAAAATTTTCTGTGCAGTAAGTATATTTCTGTGAGAGTCCACTGCTTCCTTTATTTCCCTGATGGGCCCATGATCACTCTCCAAATTACCAACAAATGGTTAAAATGTCTGGATGAAGGGGTGACTCAGACTGGGGACACTTCTATATTGCCTTGGTGCTTTACCTTTAGTTCCCAGAATTATCTTCTCTTGCAGGTCCTCAGCCTCAGCAGTATGCTTTCATTAAGAACCCTATTTAAGCTAGACACTTAGGAAATCAAGAAACCATACTCAAAGAAAATGAAGTTTATGATTACATGCAGAGAGCAAAGAAATTCATCTCAGAAAGCACTTTTATGAGCTTTCAGGACGTTAATGAATCATATATTTGAAAAGACTTTCATATCAATAGACAAAGGAAATACTATATACAGATGTGCTAATATCTCTTTCCTGATGAGTGTCTTAAACAACTTTGAAGACATTGACTAAAAAAGAAAATATAGAAAAAAACTTTGTGTAATCTAAATAAACTATTAGAAAACATAATCTCGGAATTAAAGTGAAACTTCAAAGTGGATGAAACAATCGTTCCAATTTGGACTTGCTTAGAAGTTAAGAATAAGCTTCAAGGGCTAAGCATTCTTTAAAGATGGTAAAACAAACAAACACACAAACAAACAAACATTGCAAGGCTAACAGTTTCTTGTTACCACATAAAAGTTCAAAAGCTATTAATAAGTCTAAAATATCTGACAGATATTATACTATTGAAAATATGTTTGTTAGAGCCCACAACTGTTACAATCAATATCCCCGCATTACTGAAGTCAGCTTTGCAATTTGTTCAATATTTACAGTTTGTCAGAATAAGAAATTTATCCTCCTGGTCTTTAAAACCCACAGCTCACATAAAACCTTCCTTGAAACTAGGAAGGTTTACAGAAACTAGGCATTTAAATTTTTTGGTTGTGTTTCTGCAATGAATTGACCAACTCATTATATGACAATTACCTTCTTAAAGACAAAAGATGGCCTACGTGAAGCTGGCTATCCAAAATCTAAACCCATTTCGCTAGCCTCCCATTTATTGGTATGAAGCTGAATAGAGTAATAATCTTTTTGATTATTAATATTACTATAGATAATTAGTAACTCTTCACTGGTTTCTATATTTTTATAATTGAACATGCCACTTTCTAATCTTCATGGCCTTAGAAAATTGAGAAGAAGAAATATTTATTTCATTTATTTTTGACTCTCCTCCCAGTCACCTTGTTACCTCCTAATTGGATCTGGCTTTCCCTGGAGGCCACCTCAGTGGGAAGATGGCATCTTGAAGGGGCCTGCTGTGCTCAGTCTGTCTCAGTGTCACCATCAAGGCCTCTCTGTCTCTGGGGCTGCTTTGATTTGCCCTCTGTTAAGACATGCTCTCAGAGGCCACAGGTCACAGAGTGACTGCAGGCACAGGAAGGAGTAGGGACCCCAGAAACCAACCCTCCCCCTGACATGCTCCCACCATGTCCCATCCCCTCATTGCTATATGGTTGCTGTTGTGATTGAAGTTTGTATATTAAAGGGTTTTTATAATATGTTTTTGATCTAAAAATAAAAAGCATTTCATCTAGGGAAAAAATTGTCTAAAAGGTATAAAAATTGCCTGCTTTGGACATTTCTCTAGGTCTCAGTCTCATTATTGGGTCTCAGGCACATGTAATTAAACTTTATTTTTTGTTTTATTTTTTTCTCCTGTTAATCTGTCTCATGTCACTTTAATTATTGGATAAGCTAGAAGAATTATGAATGGTCAAGAAATTTTTTTTCTCCACAACACTCCAGAATTACCCGGAATATATACTTGCTGTTCACAGAGATTAATTTTGTCTTTGTTTTCCAAATGACTTCCATCACTTCTCTAACATAATATTCCTAAGGGCCATTCACAGACAATGCTTCAAAATGAAAGTATCTCCTTCTCCTGAAGAGCTTTTTAACCATGGGTTAATAACGAAGAGTATCACAAAGTTTGAAGAGAACTGAGTGGGCAACCTTCTGTATGATAATCACTTCACTAATGAAGTTATTGCCCTCATACATATATTTGTAGAAACTATAAGCGCAAATAAACTGGTTCCCCAGAGCTAGATAGAGAAATCAATCACATTATTTTCCTCTCATCTCTCAGATGCAAATGTATGGGAGGATGAACCATCACTGCTTCAGTCTTCCTCTCAAATTAGTGGATGTCTGTCATTAAGAAGACACAGTAAGTATGACCATGAACATGAAATTCATGATCTTTATCAAGTAGCAACAACAGCCACTCTGCAAGTACATGCCTCAGTTTACGATAAAATCCTCTATCCTCTAGAAAGAACAGGTTTAATTTGTCACGAATGTTAACTAGAATTTGATAGACAGCAATATGATTCATACTTTTGCAAGCAGAAGGTGCCTGGTTGCTTCTTTTCCATTTGCCTCTGATCTCTTGGATTTTAAGCTTGTCCTCAGCACAAAGTGGACCTCCTGAAAGTCATCTGCTGGGAAGAGCATGCAGGCGCTTTCCTTAGCTGCTCTCAGCAGTACTTGCTGTACCTGAGAGGGAGCAGAGGAGTAGCCAGGAGAGCTCGTGTCCCTGGCAGGCTTTCAGAGAGCCCCAGTGCCTCTGCATCCAGGACCTTATCCTGCTGCTGCATAACTTGAGATGCCTCTTTCCTCCCTCTACCCCCACCCCCACCAAAGGACTACAGTCTAACAGCAAGTGCCCTCAGGACACTTCAAACCTGCCCAATGCCAATTTGGCAAAATAGTAACAACGAAGCCAACAGATTTACCAGTTTAATTTAAAAGGGTCGTAATCTCCCTTCTGAAAAGCCTCAGCTGCTAAAACACTGAAAAGAAAAAAAAAAAAAAAAGCTCTATTCCCTCCCTGTACTAAGAAAAATGTATACTTTTAAAAATTTAGTAACAATGTCTTTTTATGCACAGAAATCATCATCAGACGATCCTGAGGACCTGAAAAACATTATGTTTTTCTCTCACCGATAACAGTAGTCTTTTTTCAAACTGGCAGAATGGAAACAAGGGCCAGGAGGGGTTAGTTAACTCTGTCGCCCCAAGGTCACACATCCGAATCTCTGACCCAAAAGACTGTATTTTCCTTTCCTTCTTTCTGTCTGGGCTTTCTTTCCCTTTATCTGGACAGTTCTCCTTTTAGTCCACAGCTTAATGTCACAGAAACACTGGCAATTCCATGCTGTGCTCTAAAATTCAGGACTGTCGACCAAGAGAAACCAGGCCTTGGCAGCCTTTGTCTAAACACTTCAAAATAACAATCTATACAGAAACTGGTATCTTTCTATTTTTAAGAAGATTAAGTTCTGAAGCTTTCTAATTTTAGTGAAATTAAGTAAACAGGAAAAACAACTGCCTTTAGGCAATCAGAAATGGAAAATATATACTTTCTGAATGAACTGTATATTATATACATATAAAGTTGAAAGTTATATATATATCAAGTTGAAAGTTAAATACTAAATTTAATTTAATGTACACTTCAGATAGTCATTTAAAACATGAAACATGAAAATAACTTCATATAATGCAACTCGATGATCACCATTGTATTCTAAAATGATGATACATTTGTGTAATTGCCGTGTTAAAAGTAAACTATTCCTTATTCTATATTTATAAAATCTACATGAAGCATTTTAATATCTTACTCTTGGGATAATTAAACAATATATTCCATTAATTTTACATTTATGTATAAGATTAATATAGCTTAGTTTACCTGTTCCTGAGTGCAACGTATGAAGTAGTAGAAACTGCAGAAACCCAGCAAACATAACAGCAGCATAGGAGTGGTTAAATAAATGCTACTGGCATCAAATCACTAAATTCTAGCTAGCAAAGGCAGCAAATCCACAACACAATAAAAAATCCACGAAAAATGCAGAAGACATTTTAAATAAAATTCCCTATGGTCCTTGCATTCTAAATCAAAACCAAAAAAAGCCTGCAGTGTCCAACATTATACAACGGTGACACTAAACAAGGCCATAAGTGCTGCTGTCATCAAAACAGATCTCTGCAGTGTACAGATTCTCATTGATTACCGCATTAATCTATAGTGTTCTCTGCTATACGAAAGAGGTTTCCACTGTAGCAAACACCAAAGCTCTGGTAGGTCCATAATTAACCATTTCCTGAAACAATGCACAGAAGATGTTACCTTCCTGTAGGCAGAGACACAAAATGAAACAAAATGCTGTGGTCCCTTAAAACTAGCACAGGAGAAAAGACTCGGGCATATGCTTGAAGAGCTCCTCCTATTATCCCCCCAGTGACATTGCACTGAGATATTCATGGACTAAGATAACAAAGTCAAGCCTTGCTGGCTTGTGGACCACAGAAAACTCACCTGAAATGATCTGGTCCCATTATCAATCACTGGCAATGGTTCTGCCACGCTCTGTGTAACAGATCATTTCCCCTGCAGTTTCCCTGAGAGATCTTACTCAGTCCAATGACAACAACTGGCACCAGGAGGCATAAACCAGGAGTACAGGAGTGATTATTGAGAACACAGACAAAAGTGTTCCTGTATAGCCAGCCTAGAGCTAATAATGGCTCAACTCCAGGAGGCAAAAGACAACTCCAAATAGGCTTTGTCGGCGGGGGGGGGGGGGGGGGGGGGGGGGCGAGGGGGGGAGCGGGGCTCATATTATATTCAACGCTTTAAAAGATGTAGGTTTTTGATCCCTGTAGAGTCACAACTCATAGTCTTTTTCACAACTTACAGATATTTCTCACTGAGACAGAATCATTATCCTCTGTTAGGTCACTACACTCACTTTATCATCCCCATATCATGTATTACAGAACTGAAAACTAGAGGCAGACTGCTTCTAGTTTGTTTTAAAAATTAAATGATCAAACGATAATAGAAGAATTAAGAACCATCTTTCATTTATTTAAACTAAACTCACTGTGTTAAATCAAAATATATATACTTGTCAAAAATAATTAATAAAAAAAAGTTAACACTGAACCATGGATCATCTATCACCAAATCAACTGCCAAATATCAGTCTCACACAAATCAGCAAATGCGAATGTTTTCTTCCCCTGAAGAGAACATGACTTTAGCCTCTATTTAGAATCTTTGGTTTTTCTTTATCTCAAACTTGCAACTGGCTTAAGTTAAAGACTGGCCAAATTGTTGCTGAGAAAAGAGAAAGGGAAATAAATATTATTTGAATGATTGTTACGTGCCAAATATTGTGCTGTGTTAATTTTACTTACTACATGGAATTCTCGTAGGTATATGGCAAAATCAATATTACTTACCCTTTATTGCTGATGAAGCTCAGAAAAGCTAATTAACTTGCCCAAGGTCACATGGTTTTTAAGGAGGAAAGTTGGAATTTGGACTTGACTTTGTCTGACTTGAAAGTCCATGCAAAAGCTTTTCAATACAACATGGTATATATGAGCCACTGTAATTATTTTGACAGATTACCTCAAAGTTAAAAGTGCCAGTGACTTGGTGTGGAAAACCACAGTGATGCAGGAGGGGCCTACAATCATCTACCTCTATTTTCTACATCTGGAGTCAGACAGATCTGCTGGCCCAGCAAGCACACTGAAGAGAACATATGGAAGGAGAGTCAAACTTTCAACAACCAATTTACCAATCTCCTCTAGGTATAAGTGGTACTATATAATTCTATTTCACTGAAATGTAAAAATCTATGATCTTATAGACCTATGTACGCTAAGTCAACTGAATTAAAATATTTTAATTCACTGCATGTGAATTTCTTTGTTGTACTTTCTTTGAGGTATTTCTTTGTTGTATTTTCTCCTATTTCTTTTTTCTGAGTTATTAACTGGTAAAAATGTACTTCAAATTATAAAGTTGTTTTGAATGCTACTGGTCTAATATTTTTCTCTTATTCCATGTCATGAATTGATACTAATTTGGTATAATTATCTTTGATTCCCTTAAGTGCCTCCATAAGAAGAAATTTATCAAATGGTAACAAATTGTATTTCTAACAAAAGATACTTGGAAAACCAAATAAGGTCTCTGAAATGATGTACATAGCTTTCATAATTACAGAGTTAAAATACAGAATCAATGTGAGAAGGGGCTGATGACTTTATTTTAAAATACCCTTCCACTTATTTCTGAGTACCACATACTTGGATATTCTATGATAGAAACAAGTGTCAGTCACTGAGGACACTGTCCACAAATAAGTAGAAAAAAATCCTTCCATTTTCATCTTGTCAATTCAGAAATTTATATTAACAATATTTACTTATTTAAAGCATTTCTGTCACTCTGTCCATTTTGAACCACCATATCCCACCTTGGGGTTATATATTTCATACCCTCCCACTCGGCTGTGATTCCACAGTCTTTCAAAGACCAGCAGACTGATTTCCCTAGAGAGAGAACACATAAAACCTAACATCAATTGTAATTTTGAGCCAGCTTCACATACACCATTTGACCTTGTGATACCATGGCCCATGTCAAGGCTTGTGTGTTTGTGGAAGGGTTTCAGCTCTTTTCAAGAACCCAGGATCCATTGTTTTGAAAAAGTGACTCAAACTTCCTATATTTGCATTGAACTATCCACTAATGGTGAATTTAATTTGTTAAACATTTCTCACTCTCTGTATTAGCATGAGGTAGCAAAGCATGGAATACACTGACCACCAAACAAAACTCACGCACAATTAAACAGCTTGCTATTCCTCCTCCTTATTTTCAGAGAATATTGCCATTCTCATCTTTACATCTTTTTGGGGTTGGCTATTACACCAAAAAATAAATCACAAATGTGATTCATCATCTTACAATCTTTAGGGCTATGTTGCAAATATAATCATCCCTTTTCAGAGAAAAATAATGAAGATAAAGTTGGTATCTAGAAACTTTGCTTTGTTGAGAAAATGGAACAAAATCACTCTACACCTGACACACACAGAATGGGAATATTTATACTGAAAAGATAGATACAGAGGGTGTGTTAAATATGTTTGTGTCCAATTCTTAAATATAATGAATTCCCATGCCCCAAACTCATTGTTGCTTACCAGCACCTGTTCCTCCGGCCTCGACTGTTCCCTCTTCGGAATCAACAGACCTCACTTCTTCCCACCCTTCTGAAGAGATGGGTATCCCAGGTGCACACATGACAGCAACTTGTAAAGAAATTCAGCCTGGGGATTTTCAGCTGTGCTTTTAAACAAATTCAAGATATTATCTAAGAAGAGCATAAAGTGCCTCCACCACTCTGCTTACATCATTGAACATCAGCAACAACCCATGGGTCAGGAGCAGCAGAAAATGGAAACTGAAAGAAAATATTGGTGTAAGAAAATTGCTTTGTATGACTGACGTAGGTCATCGCAGGCACTGTGCAGCTATGCAAAGGATTGCTTGGATAAAATACTGTACCCAAGCCTCAGTGGGCCTGGTGGTGTGGAGACTGGTAGCATTTACTGAGGAGAAGCATATTGGCATCTCTGTTGGGTTTTAACCAGATCCACAGGATTCAGGAAATAAGCTCTCTGCCAGATGACACTATGCTCCTAGCCATTCCTTCTGTTTACTTATCTTCCAAATTGCTCTAACTAGTGGCCTTTCTCCTGCTGGGAGCTTATTTGTGGAGAGGGCTAAATAAAGGATTTTTATGACAACAAAATGGCCATTGGCCCATAGGATGATTTCTTAAAACATAACTCTTCTGCTTTTGTTTAGTACTATTCAAATCAATTAAATGTGAGTTTATTATTATATCTTTGATTTCTGAAGAAAAAATTTTGTTTCTTCTGAAGAAATATTTGAAATTAGGCTATCTTTGTACGTATGCACATTTTCTTTGTATAGTATTTTCCTCCCATTTACATAAACTATTAAAGGTAGATTCTCTCTTCCTATTGTGGTATTTTCCAAGCAGAGGCAAACACTTTTAAATATAATATATGTGCATACACACACACACACACACACACACACACACACACACACACACATACATGGGTTTATATGGGGTTTTTTATATGGGTTTTTTTTTTCCTACTATATGGGACCTGGTACATTTCCAGACTATGAAGAACTATATCTTCTTTTAGATGGAATGCATACTCCTACTTTATGGGGGAGCAGGGGAAGGAACTGTATTTTTCCTCTATCATAACACAGTCTTTTCATTAACACAAACAGGTCTATGTATTTTACTTTTAGCATATTACTCTTCAAGTAATCATTACTTTTTTTTAATTTTAATACAGAGAATGCTGTAAATAGTAAAAATAAGGTATATACATGTATTTCACATTTCCTAAAGCATATTCATGTACTTCAAAACAAATCTGAGAAGTGACCATAACACTCTAAGAGAATCAACCATCTATAGAAACAGGCATGGAAGTATATACCAAGACTGACTTGTCTAGAAACTAAATTCCTAAATCACAATGTAAGGCTTCTACTTCACCAAATTTTTTTATTTCCAAATTAAATTTCAGTACTAATAGAAAAGCCAGAAAGTACAGATTACAATCAAGTGACAATACTATTAACGTTGAAATAGGAATCACATAAAATATCCTGGAAAATATGGGTTTTTCTTTTCCTCTACAGTCCTAGTAACTGATGAAAAAAAAATCTGATTTCAAACCACAAATCTCTTACAAGTGCACTTTGAAGTAATAATCAATACTGTATTGAAGATCTAAGTTCTATATAATACATGTTAAGGAGAGTGGAACTGAAATACAATACGGTAAATACATATTATTTCCTAACTCTCCTCAAATACTTACAAACATTGAAAAACATCTGTACTCAACTATAGCTGAGTGTATGTAATTCCTCAGCTGGTCACAATCATATCTTATAAAAAACAAGATATATCTCCACATAGACAAATATATCAAGTAATTTAAAAAATGAGAATATCTAGATCATAAACTCTTCATGGGATATTCATAAAGCATCTGATTTTCTGTAGGACTACAGACTTAAGACTGCCCAGGTAAAAATAACATGTTGTTACCATATTGAACAGCTTTATCTGTTTTGTGAGCCACACTGCATTATATTAATATTTTGGCATTTCAGATCAACGGCAGGACAAACTCTGGACAGAAGAGGGTAAATACATTATCTTTCAGTCTATACATGTGTAAACTCTATGTGCTTTAAGTAAAATGAAGGTTCTTAATCTTTGCAACCAGTAGCAGAATACAGTATTTGTGAAAAGTTATGGCATAAACACAAGTTCAGGCTCAATGAACCTCTTCTGAGACATTTTCATAGACTAAAAAATCCACGTGGATATCTTCATTGTTTTTCACAATGGACCCTTCAGGTCCAAACAGGAATGTTCCATATTGGACTTAATTTTATTATTTCTCAAAGTTTTGTTGATACACACACACACACATAATTTCTTTCACCTAGCAAAAATTCTGAACACTGCATATACTAATTATTAAAGAGAAAAAAGAAACAGACGAGGTCTCTTCCTTGAAGGTTTATTATCCCCATATTACAGAAGAAGAATCTGAGGCTTAGATATGATAAGTGACATACCTAATCGGTGGCACAGTAAGACTTTTAATTTAAAAATAACAGTAATATAGGCGCCTGGGTGGTTCAGTTGGTTAAGCATCTGACTCTTGATCTTGGCTCAGGTGATGATCTCATATTTCATGAGTTCAGAGCCCCACGTCAGTCTCTGTGCTGACAGTGTGGAACCTGCTTAAGATCCTCTCTCTCCCTTTCTCTCTGCCCCTCCCCTGCTCATGCTCTCTCTCTCTCTCTCAAAATGATAATAATAATAATAATAATAACAACAACAATAATAAAAATAACAGTAATAATCAAAGCTAATCTTGCTTTAGTTCACAACATCCTTAAGTCTGGGAACTAACTTTTACCTAATATCTAGTACAAGACTATTCTTGGTGGTTCATGATTGAGGCAAATAAATCAACACCAAGTAAAATGCACAGGATGCTATAGGCTGAGGTCTATAGAGTCTTCATGAGACTCTAGCAGGGCTCTGCCATGCCTTGACCTCAGAACACCAGTTTATAGAGATGTTAATGGATGGTTCAGGATGAAAGGTACCCTAATCAAATGTATTTAGGACACACTTTGTATTGTATTATTTTCTAGAACAATCACAATGCACATTACCTATAAAGGTGGTGAGAAGTCCTTAGAGAAATTCTGGCCAAAGTTAGCACTGGCCCAATTTATTTGAACACAAAAACTTATGTTTGGCAGCACACTTATTAAAACTATTATTGCTTTGCAAAAATACTAGATGGGAGTGCAATGCTGCATAAGTGATACTATTTCTTTTTATTTGTTAAGATACCGTAAGGAAAAAGGGAAGTACTGAATTCTATTTTATAGATTCAGAGTTGATTTTCAGGACCATGTTCTTTGTTTGGATAGTTTCTGTAATAATAAGCACTGTTCCATGTCCTGCTTTGTCACTGGGATATCTGTGATTCTGCTGTCACAAAGCACCAACTCAGCTATCTCCTTCCTGACCCACATGGATATGCTTCTGGATCAAGGTATTCAATTTATTCAATTCTATTTAATCACCCTGAAGCAACTATTCTGAAGGATTCTAAACTAAAATAAAACAAACAACATTAAACAAAACACAAAGTCCAAATGACATATTCTGGGAAATCCTAATTGTATATATATAGACACAGAATAAATCAATATTCAAAATACAACTAGGAGACTTTGTGGAGTAACAAAAAAGGTAAGCTCTAAAGACATGAGAATGAATAAAATACAGATGGTCCCTGACTTACAATGGCTCAACTTACAGTTTTTCAACTTAATGATGGTACGAAAGCAATATGCATTCAATAGAAACTACAGCTCGAATTTTGAATTTTGATCTTTTTCTGGGATAGCAATATGAGGTATAATATCATCTTATGATGCCGGGCAGCAGTAAGCCACCGATTATAGCCAGCCATGTGATCACAAGTGTAAACAACTGATAGACTTATAACCATCTGTACCCAAGCATTTTTTTTTTACTTAAGTACAACATTAAATTGAGATATTTAACACTTTATTATAAAATAGGCTTTGTGTTAAATGATTTTTCCCAACTGTACGGTAATGTAAGTGTTCTGAGCATGCATAACATTGACTAAGCTAAGCTATGATGTTCAGTAGGTTAGGTATTATGTGCATTTTCAACTTAATATTTTTAACTTATGATGGGTTCATTGGGACATAACCCAATCCTAAGTAAAGGAAAAACTGTATTAGGATTTGGGAAATTAATATATTTAATTAAGTTTTTTTTTCCCCCAGGATGGAGAGCTACTTTCATACTTGCAACTTCCTGAGTCATAAGGCTACAACCTATCTTGTATCAGGATTTATAGGTTTCCTACAATGGTGTGTTGGATACTAGAAGAAACTCTGTATATAAAGTGCCTTGTCTGAGAAAATCAGGAAGGTTAAAAATACTCAAAGAATTAGCTGCTATCAAGGGGCCCTGAATTCCAAAGCACTCTGAAATTCAATTATTCTGAAATTCTGAAATACAGGTGTGGGAATTACTGCTTTCAAATTGTGGTAATGAAACCATTTACAATATAAATGAATATAAGCATCCTATGAACGTTGCCATTCTTTGTCTCACAGTATGATAGAGGACAAGCATGTATGTAAAGGATCTTTCAAGGAGAATTGACTGGTATGACCTGCCTTGATCTGTGTTGTCTTCTAAGCTAGGGAGACCTAGGTCTCCCAGACCCTGAACCAACTACATGAAGAAACAGAGTTGATGCTGGGTATGGAATAAAGGGGATCAGAATAGCACATATGTCAAAATATCAGAGAGTGGCAGGATATAGGGCACAGTGAGGTAGGGAACACTTCAGAGAACATCTTTTTAAGGAGATGAGGGGAAAAGATGAGTGAGTGATGAAAGATTAAAGAGAGAAATAGAAGGTAAAGGTAGGTCAGTATTAAGGATAATGATTACTTTGTAAACCTGATCTACCTACCACAGAATGTTTCTCCAGTGTAAACCCTCTGACTGATCCTACACATTTTCTATAGGAGACCTGACAAAATAGGACAACAGGAAATTGAGTGCTTCTCATGGTGCTGAGATATTTAAAGAATAACCAAAAGTTGGCCATTTCAGCCTAAAGTCTGTACAAATGCTTTAGCCATTACTGCATTTCTCTGTAAAAAGATAGAAAACATGCTAAAAGAAAAGAGAAATAAACCCAATGGACAAAGCCAGAATATTGGCTCTCTGAGACCCATTTCTTAGCACTTGTCTGTCCTTTGTAACTCAAGTTATTGATTATAGCAAAATGGGAAGGCTTTTGAGCTTGAAGCTGCATAGTAAAGGTATTACAGAATGAGGTATCTTTGACCAAGGACCAAATTTAATGTTAATTTCTTGTCCTTGGATTAAGTCATAATACAGACAATATAAATTCAGTCTACAAAATCCACCTAAGAACACAATGAAACTTCAATTCCTTACAAGAGATTTATTGATTTTTCACCCAGGGTCAGACAGAAAAAGGTTCCTCATTTATCTGAGTTGTGTGAAATTTAATATTAATCCTTTCTTTGTAGGGTAAGCACTCTAAGGGTGATGGTCTTATGCACAGATGTCAATTCCAATTACCTGCTTCTTACAAGGGCAAAACTGCCTCTGGTGGCCCTGCGTTGTTTAAAAACCCAAACCCTCACACATTGTAAGTCTTGATTCCATCAGAGGTGTTGCTGAAGTATCACACCCACATACTTAGGGTTCAGTTTTCTCCTTTCATTTCTGACTCTTAGAGATTTCTCTTAACACAAATTCAGCTACACCTTTTTAAATAAACATTCTTTTTCACCATTATAGGTTTTATGCAGTGGAGATTAGTTTTGTTTTAAATTTCTTTAGCTTAGGCAGCTATATAACTGTAAACAGGAAGTAGTTTCAAATGGTGTGTTGGGTAACTTTTTTCTTTTGATATGCTGGCAGTTTAAAATCTCATTTATATGTTCAGGGACACCTGTAGGCTCAGTAAGTTAAGCATCTGACTTTGACCCAGCTCATGATCTCACGGTTCATGGGTTTGAACCCTGTGTGGGGCTCTGTGCCAACAGCTCAGAGCCTGGAGCCTGCTTCAGATTCTGTGTCTCCCTCTCTCTCTGCCCGTCCCCTGCTTGTGTTTTCTCTTTCTCTCTCTCTCTCAAATAATAAATGAATAAACTTTAAAAAATCTCATTTAAAGTTCAAAACCATTAAAGTATATATATTTATTAAGGATAAAATCCAAGTATGTGGTCCAAATACCTAGCTTCCTACAGTTATGGATACGAACTATGTCTTCACTAAGAAAACAACCAATAAAAAGGCTTAAGTAGAAACATTAGGCCATGTATTACAAGACTTCAAACAGCAAGGTATTAAAGAGGGCACAAAGCCAAGAAGAGAGGGAAGATCATTTACATGATGTACCAGCTAATTATTAAATGCTATAGAAACTTTCTATACCCCATTTCTATACCTCATTTTCCTTTCCTATTTATTTCTATCCATGTGTTGTCTCTTTTTTTTGCAGTAGTGGTTGTTAGACTTTAAAACCGTTCAGGAATTAAACAAAACAAATCAGAACCTGTGATTTCTCAGAAAAAGAGACTCCCTAAGTTCTAACTCAGTTAAATTTCCAACCAAGTCACATAAAAGGTCAGTAGTTTCTCTGGTTTCTACTATTACTAAAGGACCACAGTATTACTGTGGTAGTTTTTTCATTCTTAATTTTTTCATTCTTCCCTTAGTTAATTTTTTAAAAACGTCTTCTTAAAAATGGTATGTATGTTCTAGGTCAGGGTAAAGCACACATAAAATCTCCCTCTACTCAAACACAATATATATTTCAAATGATAAATAACATGCTACAAAGCCTAAATAAGACAAATGTAGGGCTCAATTCTACAGAAACCACAGCGGTGAGTGGTTGAACCTGTCTGTCCCACTGATAGGGAGATCAGCTCTGGGTTGAGGCGGCTATTGCTGTAATGCCACGTACTGCTGGGAGAGAAGGCTAAACCCTACTTCAAGCTCTCCCAGTTAACAGGGCTCAAAGTAACTCCAGTAAGCCTCCCAGGACTGCTTTCTGAATGGTGCGGATCCCCATGTGATTTACAAAGCACAGGAAGCTATGGAGGAGAAAAAGCCTATGCTGTACATTCAACTGAAATATCATTCAAGAAATGACAAACGAATGGCATTTTACTACTCCCAGACTCTCACTAAAAGAATTAATAAAATATATGCTCTAACAAAGAGAAAAATGAAGGCAAGAAAAAAGAGATCTAGAGGGGCGCCTGGGTGGCGCAGTCGGTTAAGCGTCCGACTTCAGCCAGGTCACGATCTCGCGGTCCAGGAGTTCGAGCCCCGCATCGGGCTCTGGGCTGATGGCTCAGAGCCTGGAGCCTGTTCCCGATTCTGTGTCTCCCTCTCTCTCTGCCCCTCCCCCGTTCATGCTCTGTCTCTCTCTGTCCCAAAAATAAATAAACGTTGGAAAAAAAAAATTAAAAAAGAGATCTAGAAAATAATTATGAAAAATGAAATCAGTAAATCATATTAAATACGTTGGTAAATCTAAATATTAGCTATAAAAATAGTATTAACATTTATTTACATAAATGTTCTACAACAAGCTGGACCTATTCTAGATAACAGTAATATTAATGCTAAAGCCCTGTTTCACAGAGATAATAATTTTAGATTTTGCTAATAAAACAATTATAAAAGTAAGTATTGCACTGAAAAGTTACGTTTGCACTGAAGGATAGGAAAAAAAGTATAATATCCTAAGCTCTAAAATAAATGAATAGGCTCAGAAAGTAACTCAATCAATCTAATAGGAGACACAAAAGGAAAAAAAGCAAAGCAAAGAAATAAAGGAACACCCAAATTAAATTAATACAAAGGAATATGTTTACGGTAGGAGTTTAAAAATATAAAAACAAAAAAATGAAGAATGCATCACCATCCAGATGTAAGTATGATCAACATTTTGATGTACATTCTTTCAGTTCCTTCTCTATATACAAATGTAAGTATTTTTTCAAAAACATACCATATAGTGTATATATACAATTAGCAACACCTTTCTCTCAACTATCACAAAAATATTTTTATGCCATAAAGATAAGAATATACAATAGATGTTTTATGGCTATATAGTATTCCTTTAAACACGCCCTTTAATCAGAAAATAGAGCTAGCTTCCAATTTATATATTTTATAATAATAAATATTCACCGATACCCATGATAAAATGCTTTTTGAGATGCAATCATATTTTATAAACTAAACACAAAGAGGTCAGTTAGAGGTGAGGGTTCTATTAAATAAATTCGACAATTTCCTCATTAATTGGGCTACAAACAATTTCTTGCATAATTTTGATTCCAACCATCCAGACTGAGTTTGAGTAATTTCAATCACTATCCCAAGTGCCCTCCTCATTGAAAAATACAAGGCCTTGGATGATGCTGCTTAATGTACCTCATGGTTTCCCAAAGGTTCTTAATCTCTAACCTGATTCATGGCTTCCCAAAGAAACTATTCCCTCTGGAACCTCCTAAACCTAATTTAAAATGTTGGGGGATTATGCCAGTTAAATTTTCAGCTCTTTCCTTTCTGACCACTCAGCTATAAGTCAGTTCTCTGTGAACTGGTTTTATTTTACACAATTATTGCTGGTGTTATTGATGTTGTTTGATTTCTTTCTTAAAATCTAATAGCAATTCTTTACTGTAATTCACAATATAATTTCTTCTGTGTATAACTGAAATTTTTTTCATTAAAATATGTATTAAATTAATGCCTAGTAATAGCAATATTGTGGTTTCCTTTTTATAGCTTGAAGAATTAATTAATGTCCAAATTACTAAAAATAATTAAAGAAACAGAATTCTGAGAATGGAGAAGTAAACTGTAATCACACAAGAAACAAAGTAAATAATTCTGTGCCATCTGGTAATCAGGTACCTGTTGACTGAAATACTTTTTCCACGTGCACAATCATTAAATCAATAAACTAAAGGGATAGATCAAGAATTAGAAGACAGGAAGTTACTCTTTTTCAGACTCAATTATCCTTAACTGTAGTTTTGGGTACATCTTTTCTCTCTACCGAAACATGTAAGTTATTAGTTTCTTACTTTTGTAATTAGCTTCACACATTTAAAAAATAGAGAAACATCGAGCAGTGTACAACTTAATCCAACAACTACATTTCTACGTATGTAAATATAAACTATCACTCTAAGTATAAACCAGTATATAAATGCATAAATCTGATGTCTTCACTTAAAATTACAATCGATTTCCTTCAGGAAAAGACACAAACATACAAATGTCAAAAATAAAATTAGATACTTCAAGAGAATACAGGAGGAAGTGAAATTTAGTTTTAGTTTTAAATCATGACTAGAGATACAAGGGCATTTAAAAGAGTGGAAAATCAAGTGTCAAACAGCAGAGATGGAAATGTGTATGATATGCATAAAGTACAGTGTTGGGGCACCTGGGTGGCTCAGCTGGTTAGGCATCCAACTCTTGGTTTTGGCTCAGGTCACGATCTCACCATTTTTTAATTTGAACCCCACACTGGGCTCCTCCATGCTGATAGCACAGAGCACGCCAGGGATTCCCTCTCTCAGCCTCCTGCTTGTGTTCTCTCTCTCTCAAAATAAATAAATAAATAAACTTAAAAAAAAAAAAAAGGAGCACAGTGTTAGAGGAGGTGAGTCTGTGAGGATAAAATGGTGCTAAACTATGAGGACTGATGATCTTGGCTTAGGTTTTGGATTTTATTCTCTATGAAAAGACCCAATTTGTAAGAGTTTACCATTAACCCAACTGGGACAACCAACTGTTAGGACAGTAATAATTACTCACACTTGTAGAATACTCCAGATTCTGAGAATTCTTTCCTATTAGCTCTATACAGGCATGACTTCTGGTTTCTGTTTTAGACATTTCCAAGGTCACTCCTCCAAGGTCACTCCCTCTCTCATTTGTGGGCTCCTAAGCACTATAGTCAGCCAGGCAGAATTCACACCTGTTAGTCTGTCAGAAAATTAATTTAAAGTACCTGGGTACCAGGGTCGGAGTTCTAAAATCTATCTGGATACATACAACTCTTTATTCTGTCTTCAAAACATCAGTTGAGTCATTTTGTACTTATTCCAGCCAAATACATCCCCATATAAATAAGAAACTTTTTAAAATGGGGTTCGCATATGATACAAAATTAAAATTCTCTTGGAAGAACCAGCACTTCATAATTTATAAAGGGTCAGGACTGAGATTTGGAAAAGTCCCTGAATGAAGACTGTCAAACTGCCATTCATAACCCCGACTACACACTGGAATTAGCATAAGTGATCCTTTAAAAAAAAAAAAAAACAATAATGCTTGGGCCACAACCCAGAACAATTAAATCAGAATTTCTGTGCTTGGGAGCTTGAACACTGATATCATTTGTAGGAAGCTTCTCAAGTGATTATAATGTGCACTGAACTAGTCCTATAGTTCTCAATTTAGTTGCACATGTTAAAATAAATTGGGGCATGGTTCCACAATGACTAAATCAGAATCTCTTTTGGTGCTGCTCTGACAATTTTTAAAGAGGATTCTAAGGTATGCCCAAGGATGAGGATCACTAATATAATCCATCCCTCTCATTCAGTAGCCCAAGGTAATTCAGTTCTTGAAAGATATGGGATTAAAATTGTTCCCTTGATCAGTAACCTCTAGGCTCTCTTTCCTCCACAAGTCTCTAAGCTTATAGTTCCCAGAACAGTGTATATGCTCAGCATCTCTCATTGTTCATGCCAGGCTCTCTGACTAGAATACCACATTGAATATTCCTGCCCAAATTCTACCCCAGTTCCACGATGAAACCTTAGGATTCTGGCCTTCCTCTGAGTTTCTGTAGCATGAATTATCTATACATCCTATTTGGTATCATAGAAATAAAAGTATTTATTGAGCACTTGCTGTTTGTCAGGTACTAGGTACACAGAAGCCATACCAGATTATCTAATTTAATCTTCACAACTACTGCATGGGATATGAACAGTTATTCCCAATGGCAGAACTTGAGGCTTACAGAGGTTAAGAAACATACCCAATGTGTTCCGTCTCTGGCTGTGCCTAAAACTCTCTCTTTGTGATCTTGGATATCAACTGTCTTCATAAAGTACTCAATAAGATTCTTGATGATCTTATGTTTTTTTATGGATGAAAAACAAAGGAGACAAATGCAAAACTTTTGTATTTATCATGTACGTACACAAGTATGGAGAAGCCTTAATCTCGTTCCTCCTATGAATGTTATTGCTATGAACCTAATTGTGCCCCACTCATACATTAAAGTCCTCACCCCCAAGTGAGAATATAATCATATTTGGAGACATGGATTTTACAGAGATAATTAAATTAAAATGAAGTCATTAGGATGGTCCATAATCCAATATGACTGGTATCCTTATAAGGAAAGAAAATTCAGACACACACAGAGGAAAGGCAATGTGAAGGCTCAGGAAGGAGATGATCATCTACAAGGCAGAAGAAAGGCTTATTTGTTTTGAGAGAGAGTATGCACGCACACAAGCTAGGGAGAGGCTGAGAGGAGGGAGAGAGGGAGAGAGAGAGAGAGAGAGAGAGAGGGAGAGAGAGGGAGAGAGAGAGAGAGAGAGAGAGAGAGAGAGAGAGAGAGAGAGAGAGAGAGAGAGAGAATCCCAAGCAGGCTCCACACTCAGCGTGGAGCCCAATGTGGGGCTCAATCTCACAACTGAGAGATCATGACCTGAGCCAATATCAAGAGTTGGATGCTCAACCAAGTCACCCAGGTGCCCTGGAAAAGTATACACTATTATCTCAGACTCAGAAGAGTTTACTGGGGATTAAAGTTAGATATGCCCTTGGGCATGGGACAGGTGCTTAGAAAACAAAAACAAAAACAAAAAAACCTAACCACAGAAGTTCAGCTCAGTAATTAGTACAAAACACTCAAAGAAGATGGTTACAGGCAATAACTATTAAATCCAGAACAGCCATAAGAACCAGAGATACCCCACAATGTATGAAGAAGAATGATATACAAGGTAATATCTGGACTTCCAATATGGCAGTTGGCATCAAGAAAGTCAGTATCCAGAGGTCCAACTTTTAATTTCTGGCCAGGAAATGGTGAGGGCAAGGCAATGTTTTAGTTCTAGAGGGACTTGGGTAGCAGAATTGGATCCATGGACAAAACCAAAACATGGCAAAAATCTGGTGCCTGGTCTCAGGAATAGGTTAGAAGCCAGGCTGCTGGGGCTGGGTCTAGACTACAAACAGAACAAGTGGTTAAATTGTGAATGCTAATCCTCAGAGGGTCTGGCTGGAGCTGGGGACAAATTGAGTTCCAAGCTCTTCCAACTACAAAGAGAAAATGGCTTCAGGGACAGGAAATCAGGCAGGCCTCAACACCCATAATGTCTCCTTCCCTGTTCAATAGCTTCTGAATTCTCTCCCAGGTCTAAGATTCTGTTATTTTGTTAAATTGAACCAAAAGTAAGGACAACCTTCTCATTCACTGGATAAAATGGGTCAAAAACACTGCAGTATGATTCTGCATTTTAAAAGGATACTGAAGAACAACTTACTGAGATAAAATAGTGGCACTAAAATCTTCAATATCAAATCTTTTTCTAAATGTATTTTGAAGCATAAATGTTTCCCCTTAAAATGACCTTTACTTATGAATCTTTTAAAACATTCTATGTTAAAATTGTAAGCACATATTACACATAAAATTTGTATGATTATTTTTGAAAATGTGGCCCAGATTTTAATTTAGTTTCTCCTGATTCAAGAATAGGAATATCTTTAAGATGTAACTAAATGACTAATATTTCCAGCTATGGATTAATTTAGGAGAAATATTATTGGGTATAATCATGTTAGATTTACAGGCTTAATTTCTTTCCTTTTTATAGGATTTCCTTTTAATCACAACTCTTGTTTTAGAATCAAGGATATTTTTTAGTAGTTATATATTAGGCGGAAATTGTAGCTCTGAAAAAGCCAGCTTTTCACCATGACAATTTCCAAAATTTGCTTAACACATATTCTTAGAATTAGCTCAGACCAGACACATACATATACGCACACACACAGGGAGTTATTTGTGTCCTCTCAATCTCTTCCTAAGATTTAAATTGCACAGATGATTAAAACTGCTAATGTCCATTCCATATTCACTGTAAGAAGAAATTAGTTCTCAGAATCCCTCTAAGGCATTTAAACGGTAGCATCTAACACCCTAAATCATGCCTCTCTCAGTAGTTGAAAGGGAGAAAGAAACTTATCTTTCCCTCACCAATACCAGACAGTAGTCTCCCTTCTCTTTTGTGTATATTCTCATCTCTGTCCTTTACAATATTAACAAAAACCAGGCCAGGTAAAACTGTTGGGCTTTGGTGCTAAATGTCAACCTGTCCAACTGCTGGTCCTACAGTATTCTCTCTTGTCTGTATAGATCAAGAGGGTAAATTAAATAAAAAGCTAGAGAAAGTACTTGGTTGAAAGTTAAGAAGTGCAGGCAGAGGTCTATAAAAGTGTGTTCTTCAGCCTCTGTGTGAATGGGCTAAGCAGAAGTACATAAAATGAAACACAACAAAAGAAATGAGGTGGGCTCTTCTGAGAGAGTCACTATGGGCAGGGGCTATATTCTAATCATATATTCCAAAGCCTGGTAAGTGCCTGTCATACACTAGGGAACTCAATGAAATACTATGTAGAAAAGGTAAAAGAGAAGCCAATGCTGTTATGATTCTACATGGATCCACTGCTGTTTTGAGGTTCTGGTGGCAAAAATGCCAGTTATAAAAGACCCAGAAGATACCAAAACTGGTTATTTACAACTTAATGAAGGGGACACTAGATACCAGTTTTTTTATGTATTCCTATTCATGCACATGATGAAAATTAAAATAAATACGGGCCTGATATGTAGTTACAATAATTCATTTCCCCTCACATCCTATCTGTTCACACTATTATTCCACTTTTCAAACTTATTTTTAAATATTTATTTTCTTAGTTCTTCTAATGGAAAGTACTCTAATTTTTAAAAAATAAATTGCCTCTGTATATTGACAGCCTTATCGAAGATATTATCCACTGGTTACTAATTTTAAGATAATACTTATGGTTAAAACTGATTAGAGATGTTATGGGGCGCCTGGGTGGCTCAGCTGGTTGAGCATCTGACTTCAGCTCAGGTCATGATCTTGCTGTCCGTGAGTTCAAGGCCCGAGTCGGGCTCTGTGCTGACAGCTCGGAGCCTAGAGCCTGTTTCAGATTCTGTGTCTCCCTCTCTTTCTGCCCCTCCCCCACTCATGTTCTGTCTCTCATTCTCTGTCAAAAATAAATAAACATTAAAAAAATTTAAAAAACTGATTAGAGACGTTAGCTCACTTTTTACATCCTTTGCTTTCACAAATCAATTTCTCCTATTATACTTCCATATTTAAATATACAAAATCTGGGGTGCCTGGGTGGCTTAGTCAGTTAAGCATCTGACTCTTGATCTTGACTCAGGTCATGATCTCATGGTTCATGGGATTGAGCCCCACATCGGGATCTGCACTGACAGTGTGGAGCCTGCTTAGGATTCTCTCTCCCTCACTCTCTGCCCCTCCCCTGGTCACTTGCTCTCTCAAAATAAATAAATAAACACTTAAAAAATATATATGTATACATAATCCTGTATTTCTTGTCCTAAAATTTCAACAAGCTATTTTAAACTTTTGACCATTTTAGATGAGAATATTCATGTGCTTATCTGCACTTCTTCCCTGCCCAAATCCTCTCACCCCCATATTGGCCAGTTTTACCTTTATTTTGACATGGACAAAATATTTATATTCAATTATGTAAACATACATAAGTATTAAATGAGCAAGGGAGTTCATTCTAAAACTTGAAAAACAGTAAGTGGCACTTACAATATTATTACATATAAATATTCCAGAACCAAGCAAAAATGATATGCAAAAATTAAATTTCCTTTTCTAGGGATGAACTGCCAGGCTTCCTGTTCACTCAGAGGAAAATGTGCCTAGGCTAATAGTTGAATGGGCTATTTCAATTAATAAAATAATGTCACACTTTTGTTTGCCTCATATTTGAAACTTGATTTTCCTTAATAGTGGTTGTTTTTGTTTTCTCAGTGTTCCTCTTTATTGTTGAAAAAAAAGAGACAGCCTTTTCTTATTCAGTCAATAATGCCATGTAATTCATTAGTCATTGGATATTTCTTAGAATCCATGACATTCTTCTTAACAAAGATTTTCTTCTTGGAACTTCCTGGAAATGATTTCCAGTTTTAATTTGTACATACTGCTTTCTGCACATAATGTCATTCAGGGATTTCTTTGCACTGGATTCTTGATTCAGTTTTTCTTGTTTCCCATTTGTCCCACTTTCTTCTTATTATTTTTTTCTTGAGTGATACATCTTTAAATAATTTTCTCGGAAGGAGACTGCAAAGTAGGTTTTCTGAGAACACGGAGTTCATTGAGGGTTTAGATGTACACAGAATTGTATTTCAAAATGGTTTTGTTCTTCCATACTTGAGAAACATTGAACAACTCTAGTCTGGAATCCACTGCTAATAGGAAGTGTAAGGGCAGTCTAACTCTTCTTGTTGTGTATATGAGCTGGTTTATTTTAACTTCCAAAAGCTTATAGATACTTTCCCTTTTTCCTTCATATCTTTAATGTTGTTGAACTTCCTCCTATGTTTCAAATTATGATCTCTGGGCTCATCCTCTGGGCTCCAATATATTTCCTCATGGGTCAGTTTCACATTTACCTCTTTTGGACCAAAAAGAGTTTATAGCCTTTACAATAGCTTTTATTTTAATGTATCAGATAAGATTATTTTACTTCCTGGTTAGGATAATTAACTCATACCTGAGGCAAGTTTGTGATCCTGAGTCCAGTCATATAGTCTTATATTTTGTCAAGTATTTGTGCCCAAGTGCTTCAGTGTTATGGGTTTTGGTAGCCACAGCTTTCATTTTAAGCTTGGTTAATAACTTAAACTTTTCAAAAAAATTTTTACACAGAGTATCTGTGTGTTTGGGTGGGGAAGTTGCCGGTGGGGATGGGGCTTAGACAGTTCAGAATGTATCAAAGGTAACCAGGAATGTAGTATTTTGTACTATGTTTTTTGCTCTTGAATTACTTCTTACTTCTAAGGTCTACTTGTTTATCTTGATCTTTTCTAGTGCCTCTTGCTGGCGTTCTTCATAGTTTGTAGCCTTTGTTGTTCATTCATATTTAAGATTGAGTACTGGCTGTACCACTAGGTATTTACCCAAAGGATACAAAAATACTGATTCAAAGGGATATATGCACCTTGATGTTTATAGCAGCATTATCAACAACAGCCAAATTATGGAAAGAGCCCAAATGTCAATCGAATGATGAATAAAGAAGTTGTGGTGTATATATACAATGGAATATTACTCAGCCCCCCAAAAGAAGAAATCTTAACATTTACAATGACATGGATGGTCCTCAAGAGTATTATGCTACGAGAAGTCAGTCAGAGAAAGATAAATACCATATATGATTTCACTTATATGTGGAATTTAAGAAATATAACAGACGAACATGGGGGGAAAGAGAGGCAAAGCATAAAACAGACTCTTAACTACAGAGAACGAACTGAGGGTTTCTGGAGGGGAGGTGGGCAGGGGGATCAGTTAAATGATGGGTATTAAGGAGGGCACTTGTGATGACATTGGATGTTGTATGTAAGTGAGAAATCACTCAATTCCATACCTGAAACTAATTTTACACTATGTTAACTAAATAGAATTTAAATAAAAACTTGTAGGGGTGCCTGGGTATCTCAGTTAGTTAAGAGTTTGACTCTGGATTTCAGCTCAGGTCATGATTTCAGTTTGTGAGATTGAGTCCATGTAGGGCTCTGTGCTCGACAGTGCAGAGCCTACTTAAGTTTCTCTCTCTCTCTCTCAAAACAAATAAATAAACATGAAAAAAAAATTTAAATAAAAACTCGAAAAAGAAAAAAAAATTGAGTACTGGCTGGATTTCTGTGTGTAGCTGGTATGAATTTCCATGTAAGTCTTCTTATCAATGCCATTCAAATGGACACTAACAGTGTCTCTAACATCTGTGAATGAATGGTGTTCGAGAGCTAATAACCTTCACTTTAGGGTAAACAATGTGTGCAAGTCAGCATTAAGCTATAAAGGTGGGGGTGCAACAACCCCAATATCTGAGTTTTGCTCAGGCAGTCCACTGGATTTTTTTCTTGATTTCTATCTAGGGATTAAACGTGGGGTAGCTTTTGTTGTATACAAGGAAGTAAAGAGGAGAAGGGAACAGTAAGGAGAATAAATGGCTACTCTGTCAACATATGTTGAATGAATCTGCCAGTCTAAAGCTTTCCTTCTCACTTCCTGCTCTAAGGAACCTAGTATCTGAGCCGTAAGTCTCTGTAAGGCACTTCACAGCAAACAGCCTTCTCCACCACCACATCCTCTTGTTCACCTGGAAACCTCTTATGCCCAAAAGTTGGCTACTTTCTTCCTTTCATCTTCTCAAGAACATCTCATGTGCTCATAGCTCACTTCCTTTTTCTTCACTTTTGTGGGATCTCATGGGATAAGAAAAATAAATGCTTAAGTTTGGGCAGCCATTTGAAGAGGAACCTCTTTTAAAGTTGCATTTGTTTTAAAGTTGTAATTTTTTTAAAATGTAGCCAAATTCTTACCACAGAACCTGATTTTATCTTGGTGTATCCTATCTCTCTATAAACTTTCCAATCAGAGTCTTCTGAATAGCCAATAAAAAAATGTCATGAGGGCAGAAATGATGGCTATGAATGTGCGTATTTATTTATTTAGTCACTGTATCTCTAGAACCTAGCACAGTATGCCTGGAATGCAGTAGGTTCTTATAGATACTTTGTTTAGTATCATGTGTATCATCCAATATTCATGTAATACTACATATAAATTAATATATAAATAAATCTGACCAAGTATTTCATTGCAAGCCCTCTTAAGACTATCAAAAGGATATAAAATGCATTCTTCACTGTCAAAAAAACATAAGTAAATCAATAACTTCTGGCCAGAATTAAAAGTTCTGTGAGCAGCAGGCACTGTATTGCTGGAGGTAAAAGAGGATACTCCCAATATTTTTAGTTTAATGATTAAAGAATAACATAGAGGGGCGCCTGGGTGGCGCAGTCGGTTAAGCGTCCGACTTCAGCCAGGTCACGATCTCGCGGTCCGTGAGTTCGAGCCCCGCGTCGGGTTCTGGGCTGATGGCTCGGAGCCCGGAGCCTGTTTCCGATTCTGTGTCTCCCTCTCTCTCTGCCCCTCCCCCATTCACGCTCTTCTCTCTCTGTCCCAAAAATAAATAAACGTTGGAAAAAAAAAATTAAAAAAAAAAGAATAACATAGAGAACTACATTTTCATTTACAGAATTTAGTACCTGATTTTTGCAAAGGTTCCAATTCTTTTTCCTTATTCTTCAATGATTAAATTGCTATGTACCTAAACTTAATAGTCAATAATTCATAACACCTAAAACCTATGCTCTGGTCCCTGGAAACTGTCTTTGTCTTTAGGTGGAAAATTCATACCTGTAATTAAAGACACATAGTCTTATTTGATACCATTGCAGGTATCATTTCTTAGAATAAACTAGGTATCACATACCCCTAAAAGGACTGATAAATACTACCTAGCAGTAATAGCTACAAACAAACTAATAAGCCCTTATTATACAAATTGACCTCAGAAGTCATTCACAGAGTACTTTCAAAGTTCACAGGCACAATCAATTTGTGTTGTATTTTCTGAGTTTATTCAAAGTCAGTAAGCAGAAGGGGATAAAAAAAGGAAATCCTGTTATCCAATGCCAGGCTCTTCTTCTAACTAGTTCTGAGGATTTATACTTTAAATTCCTTGTAAGTGTAAGTAGCTTACTCTCCTGATCAAGGCAGCAATACTTCTTTGTTTCTTCTCAGAACTGGTGCCATTTCTCTCCTCCACATTGGCACCATCTTTGTCTCTTTATTTCTCAAGCCTCTCTACTGAATTCCTTGAGGAACAAAAAAAAATTTTTTTAATGTTTATTTATTTTTGAGAGAGAGGGAGGGAGGGAGCAGGGGAGTGGCAGAGAGAGAGGGAAACACAGAATCCGAAGCAGGCTCCAGGCTCTGAGCTGTCAGCACAGAGCCCAATGGGGAGCTTGAACTCACAAACTGCAAGATGAATTTGCAGAATTTCATGAACCAGAGATGAAGTTGAACACTTAACCGACTGAGCCACCCAGGTGCCCAAGATCTTGAACCCAAGATTTTTGAACAGAGGATCTTCAAATAGTATTTAAAGTAAACAGTACTGGGGTGTCTGGGTGGCTCAGTTGGTTGGGTGTCCGACTTCAGCTCAGGTCATGATCTCACAGTTTGTGGGTTCGACCCCTGCATCAGGCTCTGTGCTGACAGCTCAGAGCCTGCAGCCTGCTTCGGATTCTGTGTCTCCCTCTCTGTTCCTCCCCTGCTCACACTCTGTCTCTGTCTCTCTCTCTCCCAAAAATAAATAAACAGTAAATTTTTTTTAAAGTAAACAGTATTAAAATGAGGGGAATGCTAGACCCCAGTGCATATATTTTTGTGACTAAATGTAAATGTGCAATCTTAAATACTGCTTTGTATTAAGAGTTTTGGATCTTCATAAGAGAGGTTCAGAGTCTATGCATAGACAACAGACAACCCAGACCCCAGGGAGATCCAGAGATAAAAAGGTGGTGGTCCTTGGGCTAGATGCAGCCAGTAAATGTGTCTGGCTGGCCCACAGCATGTTTGTAAACAATGTGAGCCAATTCAAGAATCCAATTTCACATCAAAATGAAAGATGTGGAAATACAAAAACTTCATTCTTACTTTCATTCAGAACAGCTATCCCTTTAAAATGTATGAAAGCTTTCCAGTTTTCCTCCATTTGATATTTATTTATTTATTTATTTATTTATTTATTTATTTATTTATTTATTTATGAGAGAGGGAGAGAGAGGAAAAGAGAGGGAGAGAGAGAATGAGTGGGGTAGGGGCATAGAGTGAGGGAGACAGAGAAACCCAAGCAGGTTATAACCCTAGCATAAAGCCTGATGCAGGGCTTGATCTCACAGTTCTTGGGATTGAGCCCCCCATCAGGCTCTGGGCTAACAGTGCAGTGAGATCATGGCCTGAGCTGAAATCAAGAGTCAGATGTTCAACTGACTGAGCCACCCAGGTGCCTCTCTAGCAAAAAGTTTCTAAAATCTTTGGAATTTCCAAAATGATGAAAGCCATAAAGGTATCTATCTTTTGTTAGGTTAAAGACATGACTTTTGGACCACACCTAAGGATGGGTGCTGGTTGCTGGAGAATCAATCATGTGATTAGCGGATTGAAACTTTAGGTTCTAGCCCCCTGACTTCCTGACAGAGGAGTACTAGAAGTTGAACCAATTACCAATGGCCAATGATTTAATCAACCCTGCCTATGTAATAAAGCCTCCATAAAAATCCAAAAGTACTAGGTTGAGAGAGCTTCTAGGTAGGGAACATACGGAGGTGCTGGGAGAGTGGCATGCCTGGAGAGGGCGTAGGGGCTCTGTACCCTTTCCCCAGAACTTGCTTTATGCATCTCTTGCATCTGGTTGTTCCTGAGTTATATCATTTTATAATAAATCAATTATCTAGTATGTAAATGGGTTTCCTAAGTTCTGTGGGCTGTTCTAACAAATTAATCAAACCCATTAGGAGGTTGTGAGAACCTGTGATCTACAGCCAGTTGGTCAGAAGCATTGGTAACAGCCCGGGCTTATGACTGGCATCTGAAGTGAAGGGCAGTCTTTTGGGAATGAGATACTAACCTGTGGGATCTGATGCTATCTCTGGGTAGGTAATATCAGAATTGAATTAAGCTGAATTCTCAGACATCCTGCTGGCATACGAGAATTGCTTGTTGGTGTGGAAATTCACTCTGCTGCACACACACATATTGGAACTGAGACCAGAACCCAAAATAATGGGCTATAATTAAAACGCAATTTTAATTTCTGTCTCCCCCTGCCCTTTAAATTTTATTCCATGGGGATAATCTTCCCTTGACCCTGAAACTCACAACATGGCAGCCACTCTCCTAAGAAATCTCTTCCCAAATCATTCTTCTCACCCCATTAGATCCTATAAGACATAAATACAATTCTCACACCTTTTCTTTGCAGTTATGTAAATGAATGATGCTCTCACACTCACTGTAACATTAAGTATCTATGGTATAGGTAGCACGAGCAAAACCAAGACAGGAAGAATGCTAATTTAGTATCCTATTTTATATGCACCATCTCATCAAACCACTCAATAATAATACCACACAGATACTCTTAGCTCCATTGTGCCAATAAGAAAACTAGGACATATGAAAGTTAAGTAACTTGTGCAGAGTCACAGGATACTGCAGATTATCAGGGCCAGTTCCCTAGATCGTCCTTAGTAGACAATAGTGGGGTTTGGTAACAAAGGCATTAATAGCACAGAGAGCAGAATTTCTAATTCACTTTGAAATAGGAAAATTTCTATGCTACATTGATTCTAAAAAAATGTATGCTCTTTATAGTTATTGTTTCATTTGGCAAACACTTAGTTGGGATTGGTTAAACTATTAGAATAAGACAACTACTTTGATTGGAGTGTATTTTCAAGACATTTATTGAAAGCAGATTAATTATCAGAGAAAACAGAGTTGTCTGAATCAGATAAATACACATGTGATGCCCCTGTGTTCCCAGAAGAAGATATTTTACCTCAACTTCAGAAGTGTATATAGTCAACTAATGTCCCCAGAATGATAATTCCTAAGGAAGGAAGGCAGTAGGCAGAGGCAATAAGTTCCTCACATTACACCAATTCCATCCTTGCAATTACCCATGCCACTTGTCATTTTTTTCTTTCATAATCTGTTGGTATTGTGAGATTCAATTCTGACTTGATTCTATGCCCATTGTGACTTAAAACACATATTCAGAAAAAGCTGATGTAGAGTTCTTTAAGAAATGGGAAAATATACATATACATATACATATACATATACATATACATATACATATACATCCATTAAGAGCTATCTGCATACCAAATAAGCACATCCAGTTACATTTTAATTTAACAGTTTATTATTTCAGGGAAATAAAATATGTGCTCACAAAACAATATTAGGTCACAGAGGCAGCAAGAGTACACTCACCATGGGACTTTTAAAAAGACCATAGACAGTATGCGTAAGTGTATGCATGTTGACTTCTAAGTCAAACATAAGTCATCAGAAAGTGTGCTAAAAAGCCAAATGATCCCATATGCACAGAATATTTTAATTTCTGTCTCCCATTGCCCTTTAAATTTTATTTCATGGGGACAGTCTTCCTTTGACCCTGAAACTTAAAACATGGCATCCACATTCTGCTACATAATCTCTTCCAAAATCACTGTCCAAAAGACAGTTATTTTAACTCGAGATGCAATAATTATAATGCCAGAGTAAACTTTCTTAATTGTTCCCAAATACATATACCCTTTCATACATCCATCCACTCACCTATTTATCTAGACACACAGATAAATAGATGGATACGTGTGTTTATATATGTATATCTACATCTATACTTGTATCTATCTACCTACCTACCTACCTATCCACAGAGAGAGAAAGGAGACAGAGGACATAGAAGGGGAGAGGACACAGCCATGCAGTTTGAAGATAGAGAAGATGAGGAGGTAAAGTTACTTTTTTATAAATTTATAATATTTAGCACATAATTTAGCAACTATAAAACAAGCCAAAAAACTGTAAAAATAGTCACCTCAAAATATAACTAAGAAGCACTACAAGGATGATTACCACCACCATCAAATTTAGGACTGTAGCCAATTTAAATCTCAGTGAACAGCAGCAGAATGATGTGAATCTTCAAAACAAATACATAATTTCAACATTAAACTGAAATATTTTCTAGACCAGCATTATGTTATCCAAAGGAACTTTCTGTGATGATTGCTCCTGAGCGCTTGAAATGTGGCTTAGTGTGACTGGGGAACTGAATTTTTAAGTTTATTTAATTGTAATTCATTTAAATAGCTACATGTGGCTATGGTATAGTACACAGTGCAGGACAAGACAGAAAAAAAAAAAAAGTCAGCGTATCACACAACACTGTAAAATGTTTTGTAGGGGCTCCTGGGTGGTTCAGTCAATTAAGCAACTGACTCTTGATTTTGGCTCAGGTCATGATGTCACCAGTTGGTGAGTTCGAGCCTTGCATCAGGCTCTATGTTGACAACACAGAGCCTACTTGGGATTCTGGATCTTGTGTCTCTCTCTGCCTCTCTCTCAAAATAAATAAGCATTAAAAAAATAGAGGTACATTTGGGGCACCTGGGTGGCTCAGTCGGTTAAGCGTCCGACTTCTGGTCAGGTCACAATCTCACAGTTCGTGAGTTCGAGCCCCGTGTCGGGCTCTGTGCTGACAGCTGGGAGCCTGGAGCCTGCTTCAGATTCTGTGTCTCCCTCTCTCTCTGCCCCTCCCCTGCTCACGCTGTCTCTGTCTCTCAAAAATAAATAAATGTTAAATAAATAAATATAAATAAATAAATATAAATAAATAAATAAGTAAGTAAGTAAAGAGGTATATTCCCCTTTATCAGGAATAGTTATGGTTTTCTAGAAAAGAAGCTTTTCCCCCCAGACAAATCACCCAGAAATGATAAATTAAAAACACAAGACTGCACACTGAATTTCCCAGACTGACAAGAACACAAGTCATTAAGAACTCTTGTAACCCAAATTTGAAGCCTGTGATTATGTTTCAAAATCCTACCAAAAAGAAACAAAGGAAGCGAGCAAGCTAAAACCTATTCTATACCCTGTGAAGCTATGTCTGTGAGCACTCCAAGTCGCACTTTCCCCTCCACTTCTATGGAAATACAGAGCTATAACTGACATACAACTCCGTATTAAGTTTAAGGTACACCACATGATTTCACATACATAATGCCAAACGATTACCAAAATATAGTTGGCATCTATCTACTCATCTAGCTAGAATTTTTGTTTTTCCCTCCTGATGAGTTTGGAATCTAGTCTCAGCAACTTTCTAACATACCATACAGCAGTGCTAACTACAGGCATTACCATGCAGGTTTCAAGGCACTTGAAACTTTTTACCCCTGCGCACGCGCGCCTCTGAGCCCCAAACACTTCCGTGCTCGTGGTCCACGCGGCCAGCCCTTACCTTTCTCGCTGACGCTCTCGCTCTCCAGCTCCACGTCCTCGCAGCTGGTGTACTCCGGCGTGGATACGCCCTCCTCCTCGGAGCTGCTCACGGACATCTGCCGCTTCTTGCCGCCTCTCTTGGACCGGTGTGGCTTCGGCGGGGAAGGCCGCACGGACTCCGACTGATCAGAACTCAAAGAGTCGTTCCGCAGCATAGTCTCCACCTTCTCGCGCTTGGACTTCCTGATGAGGACGGCCGAGCTGGGGTCCAGGCGGCTCTGCTTCCTGAGGGACTCCTGGGCTTTGGGCTCCAGGACTTCTGCGGGGACTGGCCCATGCCTGGGTGCCGGCGGGCTGTGGTTCGCCAGCTGCTTGGCGCCCGGCGTCCTGACTTCCGCAGTCCTCTCGGCAGAGTAGGCCCGCGGCGACTCCGGCGGCGAAGCCCTGGCGGGGGGCGGTGCGCGCTTGCCGGCCTTGGCGTCGGGCGGCGCAGCTCCGGCCTCAGTACGCGGAAGCGCCACGTCGCTGTGGCGCCGCTCGTGCCTCGCGCGAGACACCCGGGCGTGCATGCGCATCTGCTGCTCCTCCGGCGGCGGTTTCACCGGGTACCGCGCCAGGTTCGGATCACTGCGATACCGGGTCTGGTACTCCTCCTCTTTCCTTTGCTTCTCATCGTCCACCGCTTTGCGATCCTCTCGTTTTTCCGGCACATCTGGGTAGTCCTGTGACCGTCCTTTCTCAAGCCGTCGACTTTCCCGCCTTTCTTTCCGCTCGCGCTCTTCCACGGCCCCCTCTCCCGGCTGCACTGAGGACTTGGGCACGCGTTTCCGCTCGCTCTTCTGGGCTCCTTTGCCATTCTGCTCAGAGAGCCCTGGAGTCTTCTTCCTGTGATACACAAAGGAACGTCAAGAAGAAAAGCAATGTGTAAAGCTAAAAGTAAAGCTAAAAATGAAGACCAGATTATTCGTTATAATCCGATGTCTAATTAAACGATTTGATAAAGAACTACATTAAACCTGTGTATCTGATTAGCTTTCTAACTAAAGCTCCTTTATATTACAGCAGCCTAAGGAACTTTAAAAGTTGTTTTCACATTTAAAATTCCCTATAAATTAACTAGATTAATTAAAACCACCAATAAATTAATAAATGAACACATTTAATGCTAACTTCTGCTTGTGAATGAAAGACTTAAAAATGTTTTAGATGAAACTAAAATATATAAAATATAGTAGCACAAGAATACACATATCAGTTCAATTCTAAATATATATACTTGATATACATCTAGACAATACATTATCTGCAATCTTTTATTATAATAGAAGCTTTTAAAGAAATGTAAATACAAGTATGCTGATTTCAAAAAATCAAACCTAGTAGCACTTCTTTAATAGTAGAAAAAGGTAATTTTAACAAGCTTATGTGCACCCAAACACTTAAGGGAGGTGGTTAGGAAAGAAAATGACGGAACTTTCGCCTTCATTTTACCTACCTTGGGCAATAGAAATATTGAAATGTTTCAAATTATTATTCAGTTTTCCTCCTTCTCTTCCCCTCTTCCTTTCCATCTCCCTCATTTTAGAACATAGTCCAAAAAACAAAAAAACAAAACACCAAAATAAAACAAAAATGGTTTTGTTTCTACTCTTCTCTCCATCCCATTTAAGGTACTGCAAAGATAAAAGGAAAGGAGTTTGGCGACCTTTGAATCTTGTAGCTATATCATTCAGTTGCCCTTTCAGTCCTTTCTTGTACACTGGAGTGCACCTAATTTGGGAAAGTTCCAGCAACTATACCAGAATTTATCAAAAGTAAGGGCCTTGTCTAAGCACCCTGACACTATACAATATACCAAGCAATTAAAGTGGGAACAACCTAAGCCTTTATTTTATTTTTTTGAAACCCTGAGGCCCATAGACGGCTTTCCAGAGGAAACATTTTTTTATTTCAAGTCCAAAAGCAGACCTCATGCATAAAAATAAAAAAATAAAAAAACCAAGATGAGAAAAAGGGCAATTTCTATTGTGGGTCACCAAAGTAGTAGTTACTACGATATGCTCTGGGGTCAGTTTGAGGAGGGGCTAGTAGTAGTAGTAGCAGTAGTAGTAGTAGTAGTAGTAGTAGTAGTAGTAGAAAGAGTAAAGGGGTTCAAATGGCATAGGTAAGCAAGATAGCATGGCAAATTCTGCTGAAGACGTTTAGTGCACATTGTTCTTTTGAAGCGAAAGAGATTGTCGTAAGAGGGTGGAATTGCAAGGGTGCCACTGCAGGTTTACAATGTAAGGAGTCTAATAGGAACATATATTAATTATCAAATACAGTTTTCATACAAGTGTGATGATTGTACTACAGATACTTAGTAGCTCATCAAGGCATCGCTGATCTTGTTAGAAGTTTACATTGAATAAATTTTTCCTTGAAATGCTGATAAATAATGCTTACCTTGCAAAGTTCACATGAGCATTAAAGGAGAGGCCATCTGTGAAAGTGCTTTATGGAGAGTGCTTTATATGGAGTGTCATAAAAATGAAAGATGTTCTGCAGTCTCTCTGATCTTTGCTTCCCCGAGTATGCGTTTCCCCACCTCTACCTCTAATTATTCCATTTCCACTAACTCCTGATGAAGAATTCTTCAATAACTTTAAACAGACTGCCTGCCATTCTTTTGGTCTCACTTATCTCCCTGAAGTTGCCACCCATCTCTTCTTTTCCTTCCATACCCTCAACATCCTCACTCTTTTCTTATGTAGTCACATCGTCACAAGTAATTTATATAATCAGCAGTAGCATTTGTCTCTATAAATCTTCAAATTTAATTTAAAAGTTTAAAACAAAAAGTTGGTTCTCAGTTCTTATTCTTGAATTCTTTATAGTTTTTTGTTTGTTGTTTTTTGGTGTTTTTTTTTTTTTTTTTTTTTTTACCATATGTCAAAAACAGGATTCATATTTTCCCTTTAGAAACTTTAGAGCTCCAAATTCTCTTATTTACAGGTATCATTTTCTGACCAATCCCAAATTGCACCTCCAATATTTTTGTCTCTTCTTAGCCCACAATAGTTTGTCACCAAAAGCTATCCATTATACCTTCACTGAAGTATCTCTAGTGTCCTCTGTGTGTTCTCTCTGTATAGCTCAGGTGCATCCATTCTCTCTTTCTGAAATGTCCTCTCCTTCCTGTCTGCCTACCCTACAACTCTTGGGTATCTTGGAAGGCTTAATTCAGAAGGCACCTTCTCTTTCCTGTGACTCCCAAAGTACTATGTATCTTCTAGATCCCAATGTATCTTCTAGCTTCGATCAAATCAGCTTTCTGGTACAGTTAATTGCTCAGGTGTCTGTCTCCTCTAGGATAGTCTGTGGTAATTTCCCTGGGATCTGTCAGAAAAGGGACCATGTCCTAATCATTTTTATACTCTGGTTCCTAGCACAGTGTTTGCTTATAGTATACACATGGCTACTGGATTGATTAATAACTACATTCAATGAATGTGAGATGCTCCAAACTACCAATCTCATGATGAACAGGGCTATGTCCTCCTTGTTAACATGGTCTCCCAGTGCGTAGCATCCTGTCTCATCTTAAATGCATTGTTTGAATGAAGGAATGAATCAATTAAAGTAAGTTATCTGATCATGTTAGCCCATGCTTAAAACCCTCAATAGCTTTCCATTATTCCTAGGGTAAAATGTAACTTGGCCAATAGGCCCAGTATGACTTGGTCCCTGATACCTAACCAGCCACCTCTCCCCAACTCTACCATGCCCTCCCCTTCTGCTACTCACATTCCTGGCAGTGGGCATCCTTTAGGTTCTCTCATGAGAACTTGTTTCTTCAGGCCACATGCCTGTGCATATACCTGGAGTACTCATTCCATTCTTTACCTGGTTAATTCCTAGTCACTTGTCAGAGCTCAGCATAAAAGAAATGTCCTCCAAAAAGACTTTGCTAATATACCTGTGCATCCTCCACTGTGTCAGGTCATAGTTTCTCAGAGCACACTTTCAAATTAAAGTACTAGTTCTATAAGTAAATAAATGATCTAAGAACTTTTCTGAATTCAAGGTTGGCAGTTAGTGACTTGTTTACATCCGTGCATGTTAGGAAATAAAAGCTTTTCAATAAAGGTCTCCTAAGGAATGACACATTCTAGAGGTAAACAAAGCACCTCAGGGCTATTGTTGCCTTCCAAGTGGGGCCTGAGAAGTACTACCTCCACATATTCCTCTTAATAGCACTTAAATTCCTGAAAATAGGTTTTCTCTCAATATAAAATCTTGTCTTTTGTTTACAGGGTTAATGAACTATTTATTACCTCTCTCTTGGAGGTTCACTTCTAGACCTCGATGAAACCTGCTTCTGTTCAGGCCCCAGGGCTTGCTGTGAGGACTCCGCCCCTTTGCTCCTGTCTGGCTGTGCGCTGGGAGGCGCTGTGTCCTGGGAGGAGGCAGCTGCTGTGCTCAGGGGTGTCTGAGACCGTGATCTTTCTTGGAGCCGTGCTTTCTTTTCTCTCGGTACCTCAGAACCAGCACCTGTAGCTGTATCACTTAGGGTTCCATCCTGACTTGGCTGCTGAGGGCCACTTCCAAAGAACCATGCCCCAGATTTGGTTAAGATTTCTTGTTGCTTTCGACATAAATTGCATACCCACATAACCTATTTGAAGAAGAGAGAACAATATAAATTTTCTATGCCATTTGGAAATGATGTATGTTTATCACATTAAAATGTCTTTTAAGGAAAAGAATGGTTGTAATCTTTATACTTATCCTTGCAAATTTCTTGTGAAAATGATCCTTGCACAAGTTAAGTACATGAATGCCTAGAGTGGCACCCACCTAAAACCAAAGCACCTCTATCTAGGTTGCCAGAGTAGGGTTTTTTTCTTGGTGTTCTTAACCACGTGATTCTGACTTTCCTTTTACCACGTATCCCTCACGTTTTATATGACTGACTCTGAAATTTCATTTAAAATATCTGTTAGTAAAAATGTTCTAAGCAGGGTAGTTGATTGATTAGAAAAATGCAAGGAGCTATAGAATTAATATTTATGTACATGAACCTCAATGTCTTGAAGGAGTTAGAAAATAGGTCTTCTCAAACTTTATGTATTATTAAAGCCAATATTAAAAGATATTCATAAGGAACAAACAATAAAAGGTAGACACAAAAGGAAAGGTCAAGCTGTATATCTTCTCTAGTTTATTAGTAATAAACTACCCTCAGGTTGATATTATGCTATAAAAGTTTCCACACACATATTTACTAAAGCAATAAATTTGGGGCTAGGTTTATTCATTTGTGACTACTCCGATATAGTTTCCACTAGAGGAGCTATTTTGGAACAGTCATCTAGCAACATATCCACTGATAAATTATAAGATGTATTACCACCCAAAATAAATCTACATATCAGCTCTCCTCTTGGTGACATTTAAAATTGAATGTAACAACGAGGACAACGATGGTAACAGAAGTAATGAATAACAATAGCAGCAAAACATAGTAGACACAGAGCCAAGATAGGTGCCTATGGCCCCATGAGCCTTCTTTTCAAATATCACCAGTACCTCTGCTTTGTGGTATAATTCCACCTCCCTGCCTCAGTTGCTTTCTTCTGAACACACTTCAGTTTTCCTTCGTACTTGAGAAACAGCACCCACAGGAAAGACTGTTCACCAAACTTCAGGCCCTTGTTTTCACAAATACTGATTCAGTCAACAATTACTCAAAAATATCACATAAGGGTGAATAAATTCCAGATACAGTAATTGAGAAACAGTTAACTGCTAACAGTCACCTATTAACAGGTAACTGTTAACAGTTAACTAACAGTTAACTATTAAGATAGTAAAAGACAAAGCCTTATTTAGTTGGCAAAAAGAAAATGTACCACTGAAAACATTTGAATGAATAGGAGAAAAACAACTGTAGTTATAAAATAAGATAAAATACAAGCTAAAGTGAGAACAAGAAAAAAAGGGAGAGAAGTTATATATTTTTAACAAGAAAGAGTGTATAGATGAACTGTTAAGAACTGCT
Source organism: Felis catus (assembly GCF_018350175.1). NCBI lineage: Eukaryota > Metazoa > Chordata > Mammalia > Carnivora > Felidae > Felis > Felis catus. The sequence goes on along the minus strand of NC_058372.1, from coordinate 65,053,556 downwards.
GCTTTCCAAGAAAGAAAACTCAAATGAATTAATAATATAGGAAAAACTAAGACTTAGAGATGTTTACTCTAAAAAGCTTAAGATTGACAAAGCTTAATTCATTCCTCTACCCTTCTGCAGGTCATGAAATGAAAGAAACTAGATTCACAAAAGCAGTTAGTTGAATTCCCATATGCTAAGATGTTAAACAAGATACATAGTGCATTTCATAGGCCTTTAACAAAATAAAGGAAATATGGAACATATCTGTAATTTACAATGCTTCCCAAATAACACTATATTGTGCACAGTGTATCACAATATCTTTATGTCATGATAAGGTCCCTCAGAAGTTCTGGTCAGTTGAACACAGTTATCAAGGATAACATTATAAGGGGCAATACCCCAAGGCCAGGACTCCATGCAACCCCAAGGCCAGGACTCCATGCACAGTGACACTGATTCTCCTCTATCCAGACCCTGGAGGGGGACAGGTGATGCACTTCCTCGTGAATTGCCTCTTCAGCTGACAAAATAGTAATGAGAAGGTCTGAAATTACGCAGTTCAAAGAGATTGGTAAGAATCTCAGACTATTTTGTATCACCTAAGTAGACAATAAATTTGTATTTACTACACTGTAAGCAAGTATTATTCATCATCAAAAGTAAGGTTTTTAAAAAAATATTAAAGTATATTTAGGATAAATATAAATTTCCTCTAAAACCATACAGAAAACACAATAAAACATATAATTAAAATAAAAATTCCAAAATGAAGTCAAGTTAAAAAAAAAAAGAGGCAGAAAGGAGCATTAAATATGGGTAAAAAGAAAGGTAAAGGAGACTCTTCACTTCTTTGTACATCTGAATATTTTCTAGAAAATAATCTTATTTTGATTGTTTCATATTTTTAAGTGTTATAAAAATGGGCCAATTAAAAGTAATCGCTAGATCTGGACAGGTTCCAAATCTTGAATATGTGCAGAATTGCCACAGGAGTAATAAAAGCAGACAAATTATGGTTGTTGCCAAATGATTATTATTAATATTAAATATTAAAAGTCATTTAATTTCATTTCATATTGATTCAAAAGGTTACAGCTAGTAAGTAGAAGCAACTACTTTAATATTTTCAAAATACTACTTATTTACTTAAGTCTGGATATTTCATTAATTTTGTCTATTTTTAAGAGGAAAAATAGCATTTAAGTCCAAATTTTTCCTGTTTTATTTCCTTGTGTACACATTTTAAAATGTGTATTTCAAAATTAATTATAAGTGTGGTCAATCTATCCACCAATCTGAAAGCAAAACTAACTAAAAAAAACAAAATATTTTTTATTAAAATACTATCTCCCAATCTCTACCATTATATAAATTACTCTTGCCACAAAGCTCACTAATAAAAAAGAAACTGTTTATACAAGTTGTAAAGTAAATAGATGACAACACAGTGGAACATTTGTTATTGTACCTTTCAATGCAGTTCATGTCAAACATTTTGGTATGTTTAAAAATGAGCCAAACCGTTGCTAAGAAGCAACACAGTTATGTATGTTTATAAAGCCTCTTTTTGAATTTAGCATCAAGTATTATGTTTGCCTTCAACTATAGATAATACAAAAAAATGGGATAATAATCCAAAAGTGGGATGGGGAGCCTTTCTTGTTTTGTTTTTGTTTTTGTTTTTTTAAGGACAAGATACAAATATTTCTACCAAAAAAAAAAAAAAACAAACAACCCAATTTATTTAAAATACACACACACACACACACACACACACACACACGTTTTTAAATTTAAAGACTGCACCATGCAGGATTATACCCTGATTAGGTACCCTGGGATGTGTTCCAAACTAATCTAAAGTCTGTGTAATACCTTATCTTAACAATTTACAGATGTTAAGCAACCAAACACAAACTTAAATGAAAGATTATTGTGATAGAATATGGCTTCTGAAACTCCATGCCATACATCAGAATTATGAAGAACATGGGAAAAATTTTTATTTTTAAAATTTTTCCTAAGTGTTTATTTTTGAGAAAGAGAGCAAGAGTGGAGGAGGGGCATAATGAAAGAGAGACACACACACACAGAATCCAAACAGGCTCCCAGGCTCTGAGCTGTCAGCACAGAGCCCCATGCAAGGCTCAAACTCATGAACTGGGGGATCATGACTTGAGCCGAAGTCGGATGCTTAACCGACTGAGCCAACCAGACACCCTTGGAAAACTTTATTCAGAACTTTTGCACTAATAGCATTTTAAATTCCATTTAGAGAGGGGCGCCTGGGTGGTCACGATCTCGCGGTTCGTGAGTTCGAGCCCCGCGTCAGGCTCTGGGCTGATGGCTCAGAGCCTGGAGCCTGTTTCTGATTCTGTGTCTCCCTCTCTCTCTGCCGCTCCCCCGTTCATGCTCTGTCTCTCTCTGTCCCCCCAAAAAATAAATAAACGTTGAAAAAAAAATAAAAATAAAAATAAAAAAATAAATTCCATCTAGAGAATCCTTAAGAAATACAATAGACCATTTTATGGCAGAAAAATCATATTCAGATGTAAGAAATACTTTATACATGAAATGTTACAGATCCAGACATACAGAGCAGAAGAAATGTGCCTTAGATTTATTTACTCTCAATGATATTACTAAGGTGATTAGTGATGACAGTGAGGTACAGAATTCCTATGTTAACACAATTGTCTTGTTTATAAAAATCTGGGGCACCTGGGTGGCTCAGTCAGTTAAGCCTCTGACTCTTGGTTTCAGCTCAGGTCATGATCTCAGAGTCCGTGATTTCTGGTCCCACATTCCGCTCTGCACTGATGGCACAGAGCCTGCTTAGGATTCTCTGTCTCCCTGTCTTTCTGCCTCTCCCCTGCTCAATTTTTATCTCTCTCTTTCTCTCTGTAACATGAAGAATAAATATAAGCATGAAGACTTTTTACAAAGATAAAATGTGAAATACTGAATTGTATTTAATACAGCATTCAAAAATAGTTATACTAACATTTTGAAAAACATGAAAAAGAAAACAGGAGATATTCAGCTTTATTATAGATGCTGCATTTTCTGAATATTTTTACTCATTTTCCTTACTTTCTCTATTCAGTGAAGGTACTCACGCTAGCAGAAACTGGGGACAAAATTATTAAGGTGATATTTCAACTTTTTTGACAATAATAGATGAGACAGTAGAAAATAATTGATTACTAAGCAGACGACAATGAGAGAGTTCTCTTTGGTACTTGTTTCAGAGTGCGCGTGCATTTCTCCCAGTCTTTTGTTATTGCTGTTGCTATTTCATTAGTTTATTTTTTTCCTTTTGGAAGTTTTATAAAATACATGAGCAGAGAAGTGAACTGATATATCTCAGGTTTTATAATAAGGTCCCTCTGATTGCTGTGTTAAGTTGAGCATAAAATGTAGGGAATCCATTGTGGAATTTTTGTGAACTGAATTCTAATACTGGTATTTTTATTCTCTTTTGGTTCCTCTTTAGCAGATACATTTCCCTATCCCTTTAGGTTATCTATTTGTGAATTTTGTTGGATATGCATTTCTTTTTATATATAGCAAAAGCCTTAACTATTTTTTTAATTCAGCCCAAGAATCTTTGTGTTTTAGTAGCATCCAAACACACACCAATCCTTACTTTATATTTCCTGACTGACATGGTAATATAAGATGTTCCTCTATTCAGGAAAGTAAATGCTCACACCCGCACTCTGGATACCACCCGTCTTGTCCAGTGAGGATTTCACTCCATCACTGACCCCTTCATTTTCCTGCGTCTTCAACCTTGCCTTCTCTATTTCTCCTTTCCTCTTGGCATATAACTATTAAAGAATTTAGAATAATCAAAACTTTTTTGTCTTTGACTTGTTCTCTCTCTAGCCACTGATTTTTCTCTAAAAATCTTTAAAATCAAGCTACCTGTTAATGTAACCTAAATTAATACTCTCTCCACTTTGTTACATCCCTTTTATTTCTCAATAATCTGACTCCAGTCTCTAAAGCTGTATTTAATTATCTTTCACAGACATTAGTGATTTCTTCCATGGTGCTAATTTCACATATAGACACTTTCTCATCTTTTTCCTATAGTGTATGTAATTTAAGACTACCTATCTTTTTTTTGGTTTCTGGATATTAATGATAATTTTCTGTTCTCGTCTACATCTTACTTGCATCACCTCTTCTTGTATTCCTTGCTAAAAATCTTCCTTCTTCACTCTTACTAAATGTTAAGGTCACACAGAGCTCCATTTCTGCTCTTCTGCATTTCTTATTCCAATAGATTCCATGTGAGATGGAAACAGGACTTCTATTTTTTTAATCACAACCCTTTCTGAAAAATATTTTTCAGAAAGTTTATACAATAAATTAGTATTTGTTTAATAAATTAAATTGGTTATTACTATACTGTATGACCACCCACACAGCAAATCAATTAATGTGAGTGATCCTAACCTACCCTCTCCCTAATGCTTCTTCCAATAATAACTCTGATTCCTGAATATGATGACTCAAATTTGCTTCCTCTTACCTATTCCCACTGTACTGACTAATCTGAGGTCATGATCTCTATCAAGATTTCTATAACTGATAACCTAATAGATTTTCTTCTTCCTTTTATTGGCCCTGCAATAAATCCTCCATACCTTTTCACATCTTCCAAAATTTAAATTTGACAAAATCACTCCCTGTATTCAAGATATCATAACTCTTGTTTAGCATACTATGGTTCTTTCTTATGTTTTCAACCTCATCAACAGCTGTTTCCCACATACACTCCATTCTCCAGTTTTCTGAACATTGTGCAGTTCCTAGAATTTGTTCCAGATGTTTATAGCTATAGGACCTCATTTAAAGGTTCACCCCATATCCAAATGGATTTATACATTTTAGAACATCTTCATTTTTCACATGTATTTATTGATAAGGTAAAATTTTCATATGTATCTTATCTCCCAGAGTTATGCATTATGAAGAAAACTAATAAGATTATTGTGTGTTCAACATAGTATTCCTAAAACTTGATATCTTATTTTTCTACTTTTAATGGCATAAACTCCTAATTTCAATAATGAAATAGGGACCCCTGGGTGGCTCAGTCAGTGAAGCATCTGACTTTGGCTCAGGTCATAATCCCATGGCTTGTGGGTTCAAGCCCATGTCAGGCTCCTTGCACTCACAGTGCGGAGCCTGCTTGGGATGCTCTCTCCCTCTCTCTGTGTCTGTCTCTCTCTCTCTCAAAATAAATAAATAAACATTAAAAAATAATGAAAACACAAAGTGTTATTTGTTCTTATTCTGTTATGCTGGGATACCAAACACTATAATATACTACACAACTGCAGAATTTAGACTGATAAAGATCATTACTGTATAATACCTACAGTGTATTTATATCTATCCCTGAAGTAAATTATTACAGAAAGAGCATAACAAATGTTTTTATGTTGAATTGTTCTAAAACTACATGGTCTAAAATAGTGAATAAGCCAACATACTTAAAAAACCGTAAGAGACTCTTGACTATAGAGAACTGAGGGTTGCTGGTGGAGAGGTGGGTGGGGGATGGGCTAAGTGGGTGATAGATATGAAGGAGGACACTTGTTGTGGTAAGCACTGGGTGTTATGTGTAAGTAATGAATCACTAAATTCTACTCCTGAAACTAATATTACACTATATGTTAACTAACTAGAATTTAAATAAAAATTTGAAATAAACAAAAAAGATTTAAAAAACACATGTATAGCCTTTATGGTTTAAAAACATTTTATTCTGGCTTGTAAGTTTTGGCTAGTACCACAGTAGTAGCCCAGAAATAGGTATAGATAGATCTTTGAGTCTTTATTCAGATTCTAAACTGCTCTTGTTTAAGGTAAGACTCTAGAATGCCTGACAGTGAATTGCTATTGGGACCATTAAGCTGAAGAAATAATTCAAATACATTTTCTTTTCAAGTCAAATGGAATAACCACCAGGATAGATCACAGGCAGCCCATTAAAAAAAAATCTCAATACATTTAGAGAACTGTTATCACACAGCATATATTCTCTGATCAGTATTTAATAAAATTATGAGGCAGTTGGGTGGCTCAATCAGTTAAGTGTCCACCTTTTGATTTTGGCTCATGATCCCGTGGTTCATGAGACTGAGCCCCACACTGGGGATTCTCTCTCTCCCCCTGTTTCCTACCCTCCCCCAGTGGCACACTCTCTCTCTCTCTCAAAATAAATAAATAAAACTTTTAAAAAGTTAGCATTTAAAAACTTAATAAAATTAGACAATAACTCAAAATTCTGGAAATAGCATAATTTTGGAAATAAAGCAACACATATCTAAATGTGACAAGGCCTTGGGGCGCCTGGGTGGCGCAGTCGGTTAAGCGTCCGACTTCAGCCAGGTCACGATCTCGCGGTCCGTGAGTTCGAGCCCCGCGTCAGGCTCTGGGCTGATGGCTCAGAGCCTGGAGCCTGTTTCGGATTCTGTGTCTCCCTCTCTCTCTGCCCCTCCCCCGTTCATGCTCTGTCTCTCTCTGTCCCAAAAATAAATAAACGTTGAAAAAAAAATTAAAAAAAAAATAAATGTGACAAGGCCAAAAATATCACAAGAGACATTAAAATAAGTATGCATCTGAATAATACTAAAAATATAACCTATCAAAACTTGTAAGATGCACCAAAAACACGTCTTAGAGAGAAAACTTAGCATTAAATACTCTATTGCAGAAGAAACAATTATAAAATCAATGATCTAAGTTTCTACCTTAAGAATAAAAATGAATGAATTAATTAACACAAATAAATATGGGGTAAAGAAGAAAATAATAAAGATGAAAGTGGAAACCAATAAAGTATAAAATTTGAAAATCAATAACCTAAAGAAAATCAGTAAAATAAAAACATATGGCTCTTGCAAGGGACTAATAAAATTGATGAACATCCCCTTGACTGATCAAGAAAAACCATAGAGAATAAAACTACCAAAAGGGAGGGCATCATTAAGGACCCGGGATTAATTAAAAAGATAAACACTGGAATATTATTAACAATTTTATGCCAATAAATTAATTAACATGGATCAAATAAATTCCATAAAAATGTCAAATTAGCAAAATGGACACAAAAAGAAATAGAAAACCTGAATATTCCTGTAACTATTATAGAAGTTGAATTCATAATTAAAAGACAACTTACAATTAAAATGCCAGAACTAACTATCTTCACTAGAAAATTATTTTTAACATATTTGAAGAGTAAATTATATCAATCTTACAAAAGCATTTTTTTAATTAAAAAAGGAAAATAACTCACTCCCACTTCTAAACCCATTTAATAAGGTCAACTTAGTCCTAATACTAAACTCCTGATACAGGAAACCCTGCTATTAGAAATTACAATAAAAATCCAACATTCCTCTTATGAAAAATTATATGTTAACAAGTTGTACAACATAAAATAAGTGAATAAATTCTTATAAAAATGCAACTTTCCAAGACTGAATCATGAAAAAATAGAAAATCTGAACAAATGGATTACTAGTAAGATTGAATCAATAATCAAAAACTTCCCAACAGACAAAAGTGCAGGACCATATGGATACACTAGTGAATTACACCATTCGAAGAATTAATAGCAATCCTTTTCAAACTTTTCCAAACAGAAAAGAAAGGAACACTTTTATACTCATTTTACAAGGCCAGCATTACTCTGATGCCAAAACTAGACAAGTACACCACTAAAAACTAAAATCAGACTAATATATCTGATGGACATAGATGTGAAAATCTTCAACAGAATATTAATAAACCAAATTGAACAATACACTAAAAGGATCATATACCATGACCAAGTGGGACTTATTCCAGGCGTGCAAGAATGGTTCAATATCCACAAACCAGTCAATGTGATATATCACATTAGTGAAATTAAAAGTAAAAATAATACAATATCCCAATAAGTGCAGAAAAAGCCTCTGACAAAATTCAACATCCATTTATGATAAAAATTATCAACAAAGTTGATATAGAGGGAGCTTACCTCAACATAGTGAAGGCCATATATGACAAGTCCACAGCTAACATCATACTTAGTGAAAAAAAAACTCAAAACCTTCCTCCAAGATCAGGAACAAGACAAGGATGCCCACTATCCCCACTTTAACTTAATGCATTATTGGAACTCCTAGCCATAGCAATTAGGCAAGAAAAAGGATTAAAGGCATCCAAATTTCAAGTGGCAAATTTGCAGATGGCATGATGTTATATTTAGAAAACCTTAAAGGCTCCACCAAAAAATTGTTAGAATTGATAAATGAATTCAGAAAAATTGCAAGACTTAAAAAATCAACATACAAAAATAGTGTTTCTATTCAGTAATAATGAACTATCAGAAAGAAAAATAAAGAAAATAATCCCATATACAATTGCATCAAAAAGAATAAAATATCCAGGAATAAATTTAACCAAGGAAGTGAAAGACATGTACACTGAAAACTATAAGACATTAATAGAAGAAATTAAAGAAGACACAAGTTGAAAGATATTCTGTGCTCATGGATTAGAAGAACTGACATTGTTAAAATGTCCATACTATCCAAAACAATCTACAGATTCAATGCAATCCCTATCAAAATTCCACTGGCATTTTTCACAGAAATAGAACAAACAATACTAAAGTTTGTGTGGAACCACAAAAGACCCCCCAATCAACCAAAACAATCTTCAGAAAGAAGAACAAACTGGAGGTATCAGGCTCCCTGATTTAAAATTGTATTTCAAAGCTATAATAATCAAAACAGTATGGCATTGGTATAAAAACAGACACATAGATCAATGGAACAGAATAGAGTGCCCAGAAATAAACCCGTGTTTATATGATCACTTAATTTATGACAAATAAGCCATGAATATACAGTGGGGAAAGAAAAATCTCTTCAATAAATGGTGTTGGGGAAATTGGGTGACATATGCAAAAGAATGAAACTGGATCTCTACCTTGCAAGATACACAAAATCAACTTGAAAAGATTAAAGATTTTAACATAAGTTGTATGTTATGTTATGTTATGTTATGTTATGTTATGTTATGTTATGTTATGCTATGCTTACCTTATGTTAAAGATTTTAACATAAGATTTGGAACCATAAAAATCTTAGAAAAAAGTATAGGTCATAAGCTCCTTGACATCAGTCTTGGCATCAGTTTTTTGATCTGACACCAAAAGCAAAGGCAACAGAAACAAAAATAAATAAGTGGTATTACATCAAAATAAAAACCTTCTGCACAGCAAATGCAATCATTAACAGCACAACAAGGCAACCTACTGAATAGAAGAAAATATTTGCAAATCATGTATCTGATAAGGGTTTAATATCCAACATATATAAATAACTTATACCACTCAACAGCAAATAAATAAATAAATATATTTTTTAAAAATGGGCAGAAGATCTGAATAGACATTTTTCCAAAGAATTTACATATGCCAATAGACACATGAAACATACGTTAAACATTACTAACCACCAGGTAAATGCAAATCAAACCACAATGAGATATTACCTTACACCTGTTAGAATGGGTATTATAAAAAAGACAAGAAACAGCAAGTGTTGGAAAGGATGTGGAGTAAAAGGAACACTTTGTGTACTGTTGGTATGGTTACTATGAAAACAATATAGAGATTCCTCAAAAAATTAGTAAAACTACCATATGATCCAGCAATTCCGCTTCTGGGTACTTATTTGAGAAAAGGAAAACACTAACTTGTAAAGACATATGCACTGAAGGGGGTCAAAAGGTACAAACTTTCATTTATAAAACAATTTATGGGGATATACTGTACAGCACAGTTACTAGAGTTAATAATAATGTATCACATATTTGAAAGTTGCTAAGAGAGTAAATCTCAAAAGTTCTCATCACAAGAAAAAATTTTCTTGCCAAGTATGCAAAGATAATGTTAACTAGAGTTATTGTGTCAATTATACCTCAATTAAAAAAAACAAATATCTTAGAAACATAGAAGCAAAAATCTTTCCAAAAATAATTAGAAAATCTACAGAAAACATACCACTAACAATACACTTGATGAAAGCACAAAGCTTTCTACCTAAGATCAGGAACAAGGCAAGGATGTCTGCTCTCAATACCACTATTAACCATTGTTGTAGAGGTCAAAACAAATATAATAAGGCAATAACAAGAAACAAAATGTAAGTTTTGAAAAGGAAAAAGTAAATCTATCCTTATTTTCAGAAGCCATGATAGTATATATAGGAACTCCTAAAGAATCTACAAAACACTACTGGAACTAATAAGCAAGCTTAGCATGTTATAGGATGCTAAAGTCAATAGCAGAATATAAAGTCAATATACAAATATCAATTTTATTTCCATATACTAGCAGTAAAAAACTTGAGAGTTATTTTTTACATGCCATTTATAAAAACATATAAAACTGATACCTAAGGGTAGATTTAACAAAATATGTGCAAAATATCTGCATTAAAATTTATACAACATTCCTTAAAAAAATTTATGACGATTGCTATGAACTGGACTGCATTCCCTTCAAAGTTCTTATGTTGAAAAACTAACCACAAATGTGCCTGTATTTGGAAATAGGGCCTACAAGGAGATAATTAAGATTAAATGAGGTCAAAAGAGTAGGGCCCTGACCTGACAGGATTAGGATTAGTGTGCTGCTAAGAGAGAAGAGAGCACTGTCGCCACCTAGCCCCCTCTCTGCCCTGCCTTTACAAGCACAGAGAAAAGGCCAGATTTGGACACAGCCAGAAAAAAAAAAAGAGAGCTCTCCTCTCTTTTATTTTTTAGCCTTATTATTTCAATTTGATTCTTTTGTATAGTTTCTGGTTCTTTGTTTAAATTCTGTCTTGTCCACCTAACAGCAGACCAAGGTTGCTGGCATTTTAACTTTAGACTTCTCAGTCTCCAGAATTGTAAGAAATTTCTGTTGTTTAAACCACACCGTCTATGGTATTTTCTTTATGGCAGCTCAAGCAGACTAATACAAAAAAATAAAATAAAGTAAGTGGAGGTACACATAATATTTATTGATTGGAAAGGTCAGCATTGTTTTGATGCCATTTCTCCCAAAAGTGAGGTACTGCCAGAAGACTACATACAGGTCAGGAGAGAGAAGTTTGGTTGTGTTTCCTCTATGTGTTACTGGTAGGTAGTTCAGACAAGACTTTATCCTGTATAGTTCCCCTTGGGTGGAGTTCTCATTAGACTGTTCTCCTAGGGCCTCAGTAGTACCATTTCTTCCCCTTATTCCTATCTACTAGATAGTTCATGGCTTCCCAGCTTTAAACCAACTCAATCCATGATTGGATTAAAGCAATCTGCTTCTATCCTTCCTGCCTGGAAAAAGCAAAGTACACTGTTTTCGATGCATAATAACATTACAAGAGCCTCAAATTACAGCCATTATTTTTCATAAAAAATATAAGGCATCCATACAAAAATTACTACAATACCAAGAGGCAATACCACTTGAAGAGACAAAGACAGAGATAGAGAGAGATGGATACAGAAAGACAGAAACAGATGAAGAGAGAGTGGGAGAAGAATAAAGACAGAGGGAGAGATAGACACACTTAATGGAAATAGACTCACAGGAGATCCAGATGTCACAGTCATAAGATATGTATTTCAATACATTGTTCAATATGTTCAATAAGTTAGGTGGACAAGACACAGAATTTAAACAGAGAACCAGAAACTATACAAAAGAATCAAACTTAAATTCTAAGGCTGAAAAATAAATATAGCAAAATAATTAAGAACACAGTAGATTAGTACATTTTCAAATTAGACAAAACAAGATAAAATTAGTAAATTCAAATTAGGTTTAAATGTGCAGGCTGAAGTAGAGAAAGGAAAAAGTATTGAAATACAAAATAGGGATAATCATAAGAGATATGTAAAACATGGTGAAAAGGTTTATCATATGGGTAATTGGAGTCCTAGAAGGAGAGAATATAACGTATGGAGCAGAGGCAACACCTGAGGCCATGATTTTCCAAAACCAACTGCTATGGGCAGAATGCTTCTGTCTCCCCTATATTCATAAGTTGAATCCCTAATTCCCAATATGACAGTATTAGGGGCCTTTGGGAGGTAAAGGAATTTAGTAGTGGTGATGAGGGTGGGGCCCTATAATAGGATTAATGCCTTTATAAGAAGAAGAAATCAGAGCTCTCTCTCCCCCATCATGTGAGGAAACAGGAGAAGGTTGCTGTCAGAAAGATGGCTCTTATCAAGAATCAAAGCAGCCTGCACTTTGATATTGAACTTCCTAGCCTCCAGAACTGTGAGAAATAAATGTCTCATATTTAAGCCACCCAGATTATAGTATTTCGTTATAATAGCCAAAGGTGACTAAAACACCAACGAAAACCATCATGCCAATATTCAAGAATTGCTGTAAACCCTAAACAGAATAAACACAAAAACAAAAAATTAACTAAAACAATACATAGGCATGCCATAATGAAACTACCAAAAACCAAAACCAAAATTTTTAAAGTAGCCACAGGGAAAAGATACATTATTTTCAAAGGAGTAATCATAAAATTAACAACTGACCTCTCAACAGAAGTTAGAAAACATATAATTATATTTTTGGTGATAAAGACAAATAAATGCCAAATACAATTCTATAGTAGTGAAAAATATCTTTCAAAATAAAGGCATTTTGATTCTAAAAAAAAGTGATTGTGTTATCTGCAACCACAGTAAAAAAAAATATTAAGGAGAGTTTTTAACAGAAGGAAAATGATGCTAGGTGGAAACAAAGATATGGCAAATGTTGGAAAGCAAAAATTGGTAAATCTAAATGGAGATTGATGACAAACAAGCATAACTTACAATATTAATCTTATAAACTAAAACATAATAACAGCATTAAATGTTGGAAGGGAAAAACTATATTAATCTAGTATAAGGTTCTTGTATATTCCAAGAAGTGATAAATATATTAATATACATTAAGCATTTATAAGATTTTGTGGATAACAAATAAAATAATGTATCACTAACAAGCTAGTGGAAGGATAAAATGCTTAATATAATTAATTCAAAAGTAAGTAAGAAGGTAGGAGATAGAAACTATAAAGTAAAATGGTAAATTTAAACCTAAATATAATGTCACTTTATGGAATGTTTACACAATAAATGTTTCAACTAAAAGGAATAAATCATCAAACTGAATTTTGTAAGCCACATAAGTGAACTATTTGCTAATTAGAAGAGATTCCCCTTGAATATGAGGATACAAGGGGATTAAATGAAGAAAAAGCAAAGAAATATCACACAAACACTAACCAGAAGAAAGCTGGTAGAGTTACAATAATATCAGAACAAGTAGAGTTTATGTAAGAAACCTTACTAAAGATAAAAAAAAAAGTGAATTTCATTGTGATATAAGATTAATCCATCCAAAAGACACTATATTCTAATTTATATGCATTAACAACATAATGTCAACATATATAAAGGAGAACTTGACAAAAATAGGCAAATCACAAGTATAATGTGAGATACAAACACATCTCTAAGTGACTGACGGAACATGCACAATAAAAATCAGTAAGCATATAGAAGAATTGAGTAAAATTTGGCTTCATTGATACGTATAGGTAGAACTATGCTCATTAGTTGCAAAATAACAAATGTGCAAGTGTGCTCTCTATATATTAATGCAATCCTCCATTAACATTTACAAAAAATCCTACCCTCCAAGCCTTTCTGGAAATGTATAAGGTCACTCTAAAATTGTTGTGGGAATGCTAAAGGCCAAGAAGAACCAAGATAACCTTGAAAAAATAATTTCAGGGACCTACATTGTTTTTATTCCATTATCCCTATGTTCCATTAGGCATAATCCTTTTTTAAAGCATCAGTTACTAGGCCAATTGGACAGTTACCACTCTTTTATTTAAGACAGATGATTCTTATCTATTCTAAAAAATATACATCCATATAACTGTAGTGTAAGATCTGAGAGTTGTTCCTTTTCTTTTTTTAATTGAAGTATAATTAACATACAGTGTTTTATATTATTTTCAGGTGTAGAGCAAAATGATTCAACAATTCTATACATCACTCAGTGCTCATCACAATAAGTGTAGTAATCATCTGTCACCAAACAACACTTTTACAGTCTTATTGACAATATTCCCTATGCTGTGCTTTTTCCTCTCCATAACTTATTTATTTTGTGACCGGAAGCTTGTACCTTTTAATACCTTTGACCTCTTTTCCCCATGCACCACCCCCACCTCCCCTTTGGCAACCATCTGTTTGTTCTTTCTACTTAAGAGTCTGGGATTGGGGCGCCTGGGTGGCTCAGTCGGTTGGGCGTCCGACTTCAGCTCAGGTCATGATCTCACAGTCCGTGAGCTCGAGCCCTGCGTGGGGCTCTGTGCTGACAGCTCAGAGCCTGGAGCCTGCTTCCCAGTCTGTGTCTCCCTCTATCTCTGCTCCTCCCCTGCTCACGCTCTGTCTCTCTCTGTCTCAAAAATAAATAAAAACATTAAAAAAAAAAGAGTCTGGGATTATTTTATCTCTGTTTTCCTTTGTGTCTTGTTTTGTTTCTTAAATTCCACATATGGGTGAGATTATATGGTATCTGTCTTAGCATTATATCATCTAGATCAATTCATGTTGTTGTATATGGCAAGATCTCATTCTTCTTTAGTGCCAAGTAATATTCCATTGCATATAAATACCAAACCTTCTTTATTCATTCATTTAACAATGGACACTTGGCTTGTTTCCATATCTTAGCTATTGTAAATAATGCTGCAATAAACATAGGACTGCATGTATCTTTCTAAATTATTGTTTTCATTTCCTTTGGATAAATACCCAGTAGTGGAATGACTGGATCATATGGTATTTCTATTTTTAATTTTTTTGAGGAAATTCTGTACTGTTTTTACACAATGACTGTAACAATTTGCATTACCACCAACAGAGCACAAGGGTTCCTTCTTCTTACATCCTCACCAACATGTTATTTCTTGTCTTTTTGATTCAGGCCATTCTCACAGGTATAAGATAATACTGTGATTTTGATTTGTATTCAGCTGATGATGAGTCATGTTGAGCATCTTTTAACGTGTCTGTTGGCCATCTGTATGTTTTCCTGCAACTGTACTGAATTAATTTATCAGTTCTAGTAGCTTTTTTGTGGAGACTTTAGGGTTTTCTTTATTTAGTATCAGGTCATCTGAGAATAGTAAGTTTAACTTCTTCCTTACCACTTTCGATGTCTTTTATTTCTTTTTCTTGTCTGATTGCTAGGGCTTCGACTTCCAATACTATGCTGAATAAAAATGATGCGAATGGACATTGTTGTCTTTTTCCTGATACTAAAGTAAAAATACAATTTTTCACCACTGAGTATGATGTTAGCTGTGAGGTTTTCATATATGACCTTTATTATGTTGAGGTATGTTCCCTATAAATCTACTTATTGAGAGTTTTCACCATGAGTGGATGATGTACTTTGTCAAACACTTTTTGGCATTTATTGAGAGGATCATATGGTTTTTATCCTTTCTTTTGATAATATGATGTATCACATTAATTGATTTGTGAATGTTGATCCACCCATTTAATCCGTGAAATAAATGCCACTTGATCTTGGTGAATGATTTTTAAATATATTTTTGAATTCGGTTTGCAATATTTTGTTGGGGATTTTTCCATCTATGTTCATCAGAGATATTGGCCTGTAGTTTTCTTTTTTGTAGTGTCTATCTGGTTTGGGTATCAGGGTAATGCTGAATGAATTTGGAAGCTATTCTTCCTCTTCTATTTTTGGAGTTTGAGAAGGCATTAACTTCTTTAAATGCTTGTTAGAATTCACCTGTGATGCCTTCTGGTACTGGACTTTTGTTTGTGGGGAGTTTTTTTTTTTTTTTTTTTTATTACTGATCCAAATTCATTACTAGCAAGCAGTCTAGTCAAATTTTCTATTTCTTTCTGATTCAGTCTTGAGAGATTTTATGTTTCTAAGCATTTATCCATTTCTTCTAGGCTCCCCAATTTGTTGGCATATAATTTTTCATAATATTTTCTTATAATCCTTTGTATTTGTCATATTGATTGTTACTTGTCCTCTTTAATTTCTGGTATTATTTATTTGAATCCTCTCTTTTTTTCTCATGATGAGTCAGGCTTAAGGTTTATCAATTTTGTTTACCTTCTCAAAGAACGAGCTCCTGGTTTCATTGATCTTTTCACTTTTGTTTTATTTTGTTTTGTTTGTTTGCTTGTTTTTGGTTTAGTCCCTATTTCATTTATTTCTGTTCTAATCTTTTTATTTCTTTCCTACTACTGGCTTTGGGCTTTGTC
Source organism: Felis catus (assembly GCF_018350175.1). Classification (NCBI taxonomy): domain Eukaryota; kingdom Metazoa; phylum Chordata; class Mammalia; order Carnivora; family Felidae; genus Felis; species Felis catus. The sequence goes on along the minus strand of NC_058372.1, from coordinate 65,037,173 downwards.
TGTTCCTTTTCTGGCTCTTTTAGGTGTAAGGTTAGGTTGTTTATTAGAGATTTTTCTTATTTCCTGAAGTAGGCCTGTATTGCTATAAAATTCCATTTTAGATCTGCTCTCCTTTTGCTGCATCCCAAAGATTTTGGACCATTGTCTTTTCCTTTCTTTTGTTCCCATGTATTTCATGTATTTTTAATTTCCTCTTCCATTACTTGGTTAATCCATTCATTATTTAGCCTCCAAATATTTGTGTTCTTTCCAGATTTTTTTTCCTGTAATTGATTTTAGGTTTCATACAGTTGGGGGTCAGAAAAGATGCACGGCATGATGTCAGTCTTCTTGAATTTACAGAGACTTGTTTTGTGGCTTAACGTGATCATCCTGAAGAATGTTCCATGTGCTCTCGAAAAGAATGTGTATTCCACTGTTTTAGATGGAATGTTCTTTATATGTTTGTTAGGTCTATCTGGTCTAATCTGTAATTCAAGCCATTGTTTCCTTGTTGGTTATCTATTTGGGCAATCTATCCATTGATGTAAGTGAGGTGGTAAAGTCCCCTACTATTATTTTATTTCCGTTCATTTCTCCTTTTAAGTCAGTTAAGAGGCACTGTCATATTGGGTGCATAGATATTTATGATTGTTATATCCTCTTGTTAGATTGATTTCTTTATCCTTATGTACTGTCCTTCTTTGTCTCTTGATACAGTCTTTCTTTTAAAGTCTATTTTGTCTGATATAAGTATTGTTTCTACAGCTTTCAATTCCATTTGCATAGTAAATATTTTTTCATCCCTTCACTTTCAATCGGTATGTGTCTTTAGGTCTGAAGTAAGTGTCTTGTAGGTAGCAAATAGATGGGCCATGCTTTTTTATCCATTTAGTTGTCCTATGTCTTTTAATTGGAGTATTAAGTCCATTTACATTTAAAGTAATTACTGATCAGTATGTACTAACTGCCATTTTGTTACTTGCTTTCTGATTGTCCTTGTCGTTCTACTTTGTTTCTTCTTTCTTGCTCTTTTCTCTTTTGGCTTGATTGTTTTCTTTATTATTATGCTTGGATTCCTTTCTCTTTGTGTGCATATCTATTATAGGTTTTTGACTTGTGGTTACCATTAATTTCATACATAACATCTTATGTGTATTGTAGTCTATATTAAGTTGATGGTAGGTTAAATTTGAGTCCATTCCAAAAGTACTAAATTTTTTACTTCTTGCTCCATATTTTATGTGGACAGTGTCATATTTTATATCCTTTTATTTTGTGAATGCCTTGACTGATTTTTGTAGATCTAATTGATTTTACTGCTTTTGTGTTTTAACTTGCATACTGGTTTTATAACCTACTACCTTTATCATATATTTGCATTTAACTGTGAATTTTTTTCCTTTCCTAATTTTCTTACCTCTACTTATGGACTTTTCTTTATACTCAAAGTCTTCCCTTTAATGTTACTTATAGGGCTGGTTTGGTGGTGATGAACTCCTTAAATTTTATTTACTTATGAAACTCTTTATCTCTCTTTCCATTCTGAATGATAATCTTGCCAGGAAGAGTATTCTTGGTTGCAGGTTTTTTTTTTCTTTAAATATTTTGAATATATCATGCCAGTCCCTTCAGTCTGCAAAATTTCTGTGAAAAGTAATTTGATAGCTTTTATGGGATTTCCCTTGTATGTAACTATTTTTGTTTCTCTTGCTGCTTTTAAAATTCTCTCTTTATCACTACTTTTTGCCATTTTAATTATCATGTGTGTGGGCATTGACCTCTTTCGGTTAATTTTGTTAGGGGCTCTCTGCACTTTCAGGATCTGGATATCTGTTTCCTTCCCCAGATTTGGGAAGTTTTCAGCTATTATTTCTTCAAATAAATTTTCTGCCTTCTTCTCTCTCTCTTCTTTTTCTGTGAAATGTGAAATTATTATAATGTGAAGATTATTACCCTCATTGAGGTCACTGAGTTCCCTTAACCTATTCTCATTTTTTTTTATGATTCCTTTTTCTCTTTGCGGTTCAGCTTGCTTGCTTCCCATTACTCCATCTTCTAGATGGCTGATCTGTTCTGCATTCTCTAATCTGTTGTTTCCCTCAAGTGTATTTTTTATTTCAGTTATTGAATTCTTCATCTCTGTTCTCTCTCTCTTTGTTGAAGGTCTGAGATCCTCCACTCTTTTCTCATGCTAAGTGAGTACTTGTGACCATTACTTTGAATTCTTTACCAGGTATATCGCTGTCTCCGTCTCATTTAGATCTTTTGCTATGATTTTGTCTTGTTCTTTCATTTGGGATATATTCCTGTCTCATCACTTTCTCTAAGTCTTTGTGTTTGTTTCTATGCATTAGGAAGGTCAAGTACATCTCTTGATCTTGAATGTAGTGGCCGTATAAAGAAGAGGTCTTGTGGTGCCCTGAGCACAATGCCCCCTGGTCATTAGGACCATGTACTCTTAAGGGTGTATGTGGGTGCAAATGGCCTACTGTTGTGGCTGAATCATATTTGCGTTCAGTCTAGCTGGATGCATCAGGCAAAGTTTGGTCCCTGTGCTGTTGAGGGCCTGTCTGAGGTCACCTCAGGCTTTTAGCTGGATGGTGTCAGCAGTCAGGGTACCTGTTGGCACTCAGACTTTCTGCTGTAGTTGCATGTACATGGAGCTACATGGCACTCTCCCTGCACTGCTCCCTGAGAGGCTTTCATTGGTGGGCCAACCCAAAAGTGAAACCAGATGTCTGCCCTTAGTTCTTCTGCTGGGGCTGTAGTTGCTCCAAACTGCAGGACACCCTCCTTAATGCTGTCAGCTAAAAGCCTCTGGCATGCTGGTATGTGTAGTTATCCCCTCCCTACTACCCCAACGCCAGGGCAACAGTCACTTTGGAGTGGTGCCAGTCCCTGCCAGGGCTGCTTGCAGGTTATGTCTGGGCAAGAGCTGCTTTGAAGGAATGCCTTCTGAGTGGGGCAGGTCTGCATGGGATGTGAGGGCAGGGCATACGGTCCTAGCAAGGTATGTGGAGAGTGTTTGTGCCGGTTCCATGTATCCAGCTATCTAGGTTAGGGGAGGGGTAGAGAAATGGTGTCCACCAGCACCTTTTTTCTTAGAGAAGTCTCCTAAAGATCTCTGCTCCTCCAGTGCACATTCTGAGATTATTAAATAAATCTCCTTCATAAATACCCCTGGCACTTTTCAAACTGCTACTTTCATTCTGTGTGTTGGCCAGGTTATTTGTTAGGCTAGCTCTTTAACGGCAAGGTATGTGGAGAGTGTTTGTGCTGGTTCCATGTATACAGCTATCCAGGTTAGGGGAGGGGAAGAGAATGGTGTCCACCAGCACCTTTTATCTTAGAGAGGCTAGCTCTTTAAGGACAAGGACTCAGTCTCCTATTGCCCTCCAGCTCTCTTGGAGCTCAGTCCACTGATTTTTAAGGTACTCAGAGGTAAGCGCCACTGATTTAAAAATCTTGTAAAATTAAGCTCCACTGGTTTTCAAAGCCAGATGTTATAGGGTCTGGTCTTTCCAGTGGAATTCCCTGTGCCCAAGGTGCCTGGTATGGGGTCTGACCTTCCGTCTTCTCCATGTTTGTGGTATCCCTCCCTTTGTGGTTAGTCTCACCAGGGGTTTGGTTCAAGCACATCTCTGCCCCTCCTATCCTATTCGATGTGGCCTCCTGTCTACATTTAACTATAGGTCTGTTCTGCCAGTCTTCTGGTCACTTTCAGTTTTACATGTATAGCCATTATCTGGGTGTGTTGGTGGAAGGAAGTGAGCTCAGGATCCTCGAGTCTGCCAGCTTCCTCTATCTCCCGTCCTTTTCTTTAAGGCCCAGAATATTTGCCTAACAGGGATCCCATCTGAACATAAACTCACATTCAGAGCATGATTATGTCCAAAAAGCTGTGCATAGAGAGCTACAGGGTTTTAGTAGCCAAGGTGCTGACATGGGAGTTTTCAGAGGGTTGAGATAACCTGGAGGAGTGGCCCCTGTAGCTATAAACTTACAAGAAGATTTGAATGGTAATTTTGATAAATTGTGAGGGGCTGATTGTAGAGTAGCATGAGAAATTCCTGGGGGTCACATTCTTAGCCCCCCACCTTCACTTTTGTGGGCTTTACATCTAGGAAACCCACCGTATTCTCACAGAGAACAGCCAAGAAAAAAATCCTCATGTTTCTCAGAAGAAAAGCTGAACAAACTGAAAACCAACTCTTCTTAGATCCATCAGAGGATGTTTTTTCTTTGTTTGTAATGCAAGTGCCTTGCTGAAGGTTTGATTGCTGAGGCATCCATCCACTTCAAAGAAACATCCACTTCACAGATGGGTATCTAATAAACACAGTGCCAGCCACAGGCTAGATAAAGAAGAAGCCCACCTCCTTACCCTAAGGCTCCTTTGTTTATGAGGTTTTGGTTAATTTCCACAACTGACCATTTGGACTGCCTATTTTTTTCTCTCCCCTTGCTTTAAAGTCCTGCTATTATGTTTGAAATTCACCAATAAAGCGTGAGCCCCAGAACTCTAGGCCCTCATCCTACACTCCAGTAAAAGCAAAACCCCAGGCCTGCATGCTCTCACTCTTGCTCTTGCCCTCAACCTCTCTGTCTGTCTCTTTCTCTCTCCTCAGTGTGTGGCCTCAGGTGTGCCCCGTAATTTGCAGGACTTGTAAGTAATAATTTTTGTTTCAAAGTTTCCTGATGCTAAGGGTGCCTTGCAATCATAAGAACCACAAAGACTGTGCCAGCCACAACACTGGTCATAGACACGCTGAGACTGGCACACAACAATACCTGTAAAAGATTCACAATGACTATATATCTTGGATTTTCTGGTATTCTTATATTGACAGAATTTAATTATTTCAATAAATGTAGATTAATAACATGTTAATTATATGTAGATTAATGATTATGCGTTTGTAAGAATTTTCACATTAGCCAATTAACCAGTTTATTTTTCCTTTAACTTCTCACAGCATGTTTTTGATACATTTTTTATTTTCATATTAATCTCTAGCTTTTTGTTGCAGTTATCCTCCCTATGACTGCAGCTCCTTGAAAGGTGAGTCTTTTTTATTTTCTTTTAATCTTATAGACCAACCATCCTATGCTCTAGACATAATTGATGCTCAATAAATTTCTGTTGAATTGTTCATTTCCTATGCATTTTAGAGTTGTACAATGATTACATTCATCTATTGGTTAGTTGTCAGAAAGCATAGCAATATACTGCTCCTTAGTAGGAGCCAAAAACCTCAACCAAAAGAAAAGGGAAAAGGTTCTGCTTTTTGTATAATGTGTAGCTCTTTCCACATGGAATTATCTTCCCAGCTTGCAGAATTATAGCCGTTTCATATGGATGTATATATATTATTTTCTTTCCAGGAATCGAGCAGTCTGTCAAGCAGAGACAATTCATCTCACAGAACAGCAAAGATATTATGAAATAGCATAATTGCTTGCATATTCAAGTTTATAATTAATTTTATACCTTTATTAGGTGAGAGTTATGTTCTCAATAGTGTCTCCCCTCTTTTCTCCTGCATCTTTTATACCTAATAAATAAATAAATTTATTTATACCAAATAAATTCTGCCCTTTTATGCCTTGTGTGTTTTAAATTTTGAACATTAAAAAAAGTTTCTGTAGCAATTACAACCACCTTATACAAGCAAACACATAACTGCAACTGTTAAACTCATTGGATTTTCCAAAATAATACATTTGAGGAGATAGCACTACAGACTGGCAGGTCCCATCTATGATCCTCAGTAACCTTGTATCAAAATAATTGTCATATCAAATTAAACAATTGTCAATCATATTAGGTTTGCTTCACCTGGACCCTCCTCAGAATCTTTCCTAAGTTTCCTCCAAAATGTTCTACCTTGGAAAGTATGTAAACCTGATTTTGTCTGACTACAGGTGTGTTGCTGCTGTTTTTATCTGATTGGTTATATAATGTAATAATGTAAGTTTTGATTTTATTACATAACTTATTATAGCAAATTTGTAAATTATTTCAGTATTTTTAGAACTAACAGAGATTAGAAAGTGGTCACGTAAAATTTCCAACTATCTTTGTACTATACTTTGTTATGAGAATAATATCCTATTATAGTTCTTGAAAACTTAGGACTTTATTAAAATTGTGGGGCATAGTTCTTTCAAATATCAAAGGTCAGCTCCATCCTAAGGAGAAATGTCTTTATGGCTAACTTTAGAAATAAACATATGTCCTGGTCCAGGTCTAGAATTTAAAGATGAGAAAACTCCCTTTTTTTTTTTTACAAATGAGTAAATTGACTCAGAGAGGTCATGAACTGTCCAAGGTTTCACAATGCAGTCTCAGGAGTTTTTAATGGCAGGGCAGGGTAGGATGGGTGGGGAAATATACATATTTCTTGCCTCCTAATTTATGGTTCCATTAGTGGCAGTATTTCTATGAATGCTGTCATAATAACAGAACACACAACCAGTAAGTAAGCATATGTCCACACATGTGCACACACACATGCTAGATATGCACTGCATAAGAACCTTAGAAATATCGGTAGTATAAATCCAAAGTTGAGGATACAGTTGGGAACAGAACCACCTAAATACATTAAAGAAATCATAGAAAGGCATGCAGATTTAAAGTAGAAGGGTATAGCATAGTGGCTAAGAACTACCTCTGTTACTTGTCAGTAGTTATGATCCTAGGCAAGCTACCCAACTTCTCTGTGCCTCAGTTTCCTCGCTGTAAAATAGGCACACTAATGGTACTTCTTCCAACTTTTCTTGTGATGGTTAAAATAGTTAACATTTGTGAAGTACTTGAAATAATGCCTGACACATAGTAAGTGCTATAAAAATGTTTGGTAAGTAAATGAAATATGGGGTTTAAGGACAAGCATTTCCCATCCAGCTCATGCTATCCTTCCTACTTAAGTGGTAAGCCCTGTCTTATATACCATGTATATGGTATATTGTGAGAGAAAGGCAGAGAGAGAGAGAGAGAGAGAGAGAGAGAGAGAGAGAGAGAGAGAGAAAGGGATTGCTCTTCTTTGTTACAGTAGAAGAGAGTATTAGAGACAACAAGCCCATATTGCAGTGGTAAGATTTAGCCTCTGATTTAAGGAAGAATTTATTGACAGTAAGAGCCAAATACAGTTCAGATAACAGGATGGCATGTTTTTCTCCCCTGTAAAGAGTATTTTTGAAGACTAATCTGAGCAGGTTGTGGCGAAGGTACTCATAGAGAATCAGAAAACCTCTCAAGACCTCTTCTTTGTAATTTTTAAACTCTGATATCTGATATCACATGTTTCAACTTTTATCCTGATGCGGCTGGTCACTTTTTCCATTCAAATAGAACATACGCCCTTCCAACTTTAAGCACTTACAGAAATTCTAGACTAAAATTATTTTCAGCTGCATTTATAACTGCAATATGGTCCACCTGAACCAAATGTAACAATAATTATGGCTGTCATTATTAGGGTCCTAATGATTAAAAAGTAGCAAAGGGCTTCCAATGGCTAAACTGTACCCTGTGGCCCTTCACCTAGGAGCGGATGCTTAATTTGAAGGCAATATCAAGAATGAGAATCTGAGAAGTAGAATGGAAAGGAAAGCAAAAAATAAGACAGGAAAATCAGGCCTGTGAATACTGATAAGCAAACAAAAAGAACAGAAATTACTGCATATTTTTGTTTACTTCAATTCCTGCAAAACTAGGTTGAGACATTAGATTATCTACAAGGCAAACAATTCTAGCTATTCTAGCTTAAGAGATTTCTATACAATAAAATATACTTATTAATGAAGATGTGGAGGTCAAATATGCTTTAACATTTTTACTCATAAAAAGTCCTCATGCCTCAGATTCCAATGTCTTAATTATTTCACGTCCTGACATTTCAAGAGGACATAAGGCATATCCTCTAGAGTCATCATGTCAAATTCCTACTGTACACAGGAAACCGTTAGTAGACTTACACCTCTCCTTCTTTATTCCCTGATAAAGTGCATTTTAACTATTTTCTGAAATTTAGGACCATTATACATTGAAGAGAAGTCATTCTGAGTTATAAACCTTTGTCAAAACATATATGGATTTAAATTAGACTATCTTATTAATGGCCAACAGCTTGAATAACACTTAAAGCATAAGAGACTGTTAAAAACTGAGAACAAACTGAGGGTTGATGGGGGGTGGGAGGGAGGAGAGGGTGGGTGATGGGTATTGAGGAGGGCACCTTTTGGGATGAGCACTGGGTGTTGTATGGAAACCAATTTGTCAATAAATTTCATTAAAAAAAAGACATTGAATAGTTGTCAGTTTTTGTTGTTGCTGTGTCTTAAACAGGCTTGGATATGATTTTCTGCTTCAGTAACGTCTGACTGCATCGCCTGCTACAGAGAAAGAAATCAGGCAATCATGAATTTGTGCCCAGAAAACTGTGGCCCAGGACACATTTACTTTTAGTTATATTTGACTTTTTCTCTCCTCATTTTTTCCCCATCCCTTTCTCACCATTTTTAGGATCCTTCTGTTATCCTTTAATTGCCAAAAGCTATGATGGATCAGAATTTTCATTCAAGTAATAAGGTCTTATCCAGTAATGTGTTATTTGTTGTTGAGTGTAATGCTTCTAGCAGAAAATATGTACAAATATGATAATTAAGAAACATTTAGTACCAAGGGAAATTAGTTATGTCCCCTCTGTCATAGACTAGAGTAATTCTATTCTCTTCTCAAACTGGGGTTTGATCTTCACAGGCAGCACTAAATGTCAACTGAACATCTAGACAGCATGATGGGAGGAAGGAGAAACCCTGTGTTCATCACCAAGGTTTTAACTTAATGTCTTTCTTTCCCTGCCCTCGGAGTCATAATCGTAAGACCACAGAAAAATGTGAGGCTCCGTACACATTTCTTTCCGTCATTGGCAGCCTCTTGACCATCCCTCCACCAAGATTTTCTACTATCCAAAACTTGTCACTCTTCTCAAATACCATGGTTTTTTGGTTGAGACTTTGTTAACTCAATTATTTTCCTTTGGATGCCAGTTCCCATGAAACAATGAATATGGGTTATCTTTCCCCAATACCATGAACTTAAAGAATTTCCTACTTTGATATGTCTTATTAATTGAAACAGAAACAGGACCAATTCCACATTCTGGTTTTCTAAAATGTCTTTCTTCCTCCAAGAAACCACTGCCAACATATACCTAAAATTAAATTATACATCTTGCTGCTTCTAGTCTTGAGATAAACATCATATCCAAAAGCATCTTATGACTAGCCTACACATTAGAAAGAAATTGAAATAGCTTTCAATTAAAAAAAAAAAGGAAACTGGGGCGCCTGGGTGGCGCAGTCAGTTAAGCATCCGACTTCAGCCAGGTCACAATCTCGCGGTCCGTGAGTTCGAGCCCCGCGTCAGGCTCTGGGCTGATGGCTCAGAGCCTGGAGCCTGTTTCCGATTCTGTGTCTCCCTCTCTCTCTGCCCCTCCCCTGTTCATGCTCTGTCTCTCTCTGTCCCAAAAATAAATAAACATTGAAAAAAAAATTAAAAAAAAAAAAAAGGAAACAGACACACATACATCAATCACCATTAACACTGTATCCTACACATGCAAATAAGTTTATCCACTCCATACCAAAACATCACAACTAATATAACCATGGTTATTAAAGAACTTAAAAGGATAACTTACTTAATAAAACTTTGCCATGGAGAAGTCTGTTTGAATAAATTCTCCTCTTTCTAATAAATTCACATTGGCAAATTTTCCCTTGTACTTCACATACTAAATAAGTTTTGACTCCCTCCCTAATTCCATATGTATTATTGCTAGTGGTGATGTTTACCAAAAATGTCATCCATTTTTTAAGGTTTTATACAGTTTTTGTAAAGTGTTCTCCTGTTGTTTATTTCACACCTGTTAACCTAACTCTTTCTTTATGATGCTCTGTTTTGTTACCTTGGAAATAATATCATAACATAGCAGAAACACCTGCCATTGCAAGATGATTCCTGCTTAATATTAATCTGGAGCTAACCTCATTTCTATATACATAATGGAAAAGTGTTTTTTGACACAGATTTTACAGCGAGAAAACTCTAAAACCATGCATAAAATCCTACCTTTTCTTTATTATCACATATGATCTGGGGGTAAGTTTTAATAGATTTCAGAAATAAATATGAATGGCTATATACTTTTTTTCAGGAAATGAAACATATTATAGACAAGAAATTTACTCTTAGCCTATTAAAATACATACTGAATGTTTTTAATGTTCTGCAACTTTCTGTTAGAATATCACTTTAAATAAAGTGATATAAAATAATAACAAAATATCTCATATTTTGTTCCAAGGGATAAAGAACATATTTTCATTTAAAATGATACAGTGTGGAAGGAGAGAATAGTTTTTAGAGCTGGACATACCTGATTTACCGATTTTTGAAATACAGTCTTTCCTCCTCTGTAAATTAAGGACAATAATAGCTAACTTGATACATACAAATATATACAACAATATACATTATATATGGCTAAAAGAGATAATTTATGTAAAGTAGGTAGCATGTGCTGGATATTTAATGGGAAGCTGAATTACATTCCCTCCCACATACTCAGCTTACAAATTTTAAAATAGTGATCTCTTACAAGACATACAGAACTTTAAAAGACTCACTAAACTAAGGCAAACGCAGAATTTAATTTTTAATAATTATTTAAAAAGCATGATGTAAAATATTTTATCAAAAGTATGTGAATTACTAATATTTTTACTACTAGAGTGTTAGAACCAGAATGAAGTTTATAGTGCACCTAATTCAATGCTCATCACTTTCCAGGAAAAGACACTATTTAGATAAAAGAAATTTAGATTATCCCAGTGACACATTTAATTTACAGTTCAACTGAGATGAGAACAAACCATTTTAATCTAAGACTAGTGGCTTACTTTTCTTATCACCAGTCTCCTCTATGCCAACATTACTCTGAGTACATTAAATTCTGAAAAACATATATTTGAGATATAATACCAAGATATTTTTCACTATCTTTAAATGCCTATTTAAAAATGTAAAATGTCAGCATTTACTCTTCCATGGGTTATTTAAATTGTGTAGTAAAGTTCAGGTAGCTTTATAAAATGTCAAGTTTAGGACTCTTTCCGTTCCCTTTGTTTGAGAGAAATTTCTGTTCTTTCCAATACTAAGCATACTGGCCACCACTCAACACTATCATCCTCTGGGAAAATACAACTTTTTAATGATACATTTGCCTCAAAATGTAGCATCTAATTTACCAAATGTGACAGTAATGGATTCTTTTTTTTTTTAATGTTTATTTATTTTTGAGACAGAGAGAGACAGAGCATAAATGGGGGAGGGTCAGAGAGAAGGAGACACAGAATCCGAAACAGGCTCCAGGCTCTGAGCTGTCAGCACAGAGCCCGACGCAGGGCTCGAACTCACGGACCGCGAGATCATGACCTGAGCCGAAGTGGGCCGCTTAACTGACTGAGCCACCCAGGTGCCCCGACAATAATGGATCCTAAGATGCACTAGTAAACGGATTTAAATAGTCATAACTTGGAAGTATATTTAAGCTCTTTGGGGGGGGTAGGGGAATTGAGAAGATTAATAGCATAGAAAGCCCCTCTGGAGCTATTCTCTACTAACAGCACACTGGTGACCACCATACACAGTTCACCTGCCCTATATCACTGGCAGAGGAGAAGGTTAGCATTTTACTTATATAATTTCTGGCATACATCTCTTGACCATATCACTTCTCAATGAATCTTTTTCCAAAGTCTGTAATTGTGTTATTCAATGGCTAAACTTTATAACTGTTTCAAATAGTTTGTTAAACTCTCCAATAACAAAAACATTTGTGAGAAATTATTCCTACAAGACGTGCAGAATGGTCTATCAAAATATTGTTGGCAATATTGGAATTCATACCCACCCCAAAATACAAGATATATATAACCTACTTCTCATCAAATGGTGAATCAGTAAATTATCAATTTTTTTTTCTGCTATTCTTAGGAAGGAGATGAAACATCATCACCCTAAAGAATGATTCCTCTCTCCTAGGCTTGTCCCCAACTTTCTTCTCACACCACAAAACTCTGGTAAGGACTATTCACTTTTACTGAAAAGTACATCTTTTCATCTATATGGCAAAAGGAAAATAGTTATACTTTATATACTATATAATGTTGGTATCTCTTAAAGACAGAGATACAAATATGAACTAAGATGGCCCCTTACTCTTTGATAACCTGACATTGGGAAACCTACCTCCAGGTGCCTTAATTCCTGATCTGAACATCTCTCAGCTCTGAGAAGTCTGATAGCAGTGCCACACATAGCATGGGTCTGCCTTCTTGTTTGAGAAATGAGGGCACATTTTCTCACAAACTCAAACAAAATTCAAATAGCCATTATAAGGAGCTTAAGGCATTACGCATTAAGTATAATAATCACACTGCACGGTAGTAGTAAACCATAATGTATTATACTATGCAATAGGGATATTGCTTCTCTCTAATGCTTTGTAACTTCTGCCAGGCAACATAATAAACCATTCTTTAAAAATTCTAAATGTGCTGAAATACCCTAAACCGATTAGTTATGTAGATATCCTCACACAGACTGTTCTGTCACTGTTTAACTGTCGATGTTACTCACATAATTTCTAATATCATTCTATTACTAGTAGACGGACAGGATTACATATAAACTAGAGCAACAGTGCTTCTTGCTGGTAATAATATATTTAAAAACAGTGGTGTAAAATGAAGTAAATAGCCTTTTTTATGGAAAAAGTGGATAGTCAATGATTTTTTTTAAATCAAAACGTCACAGTGAAGCAAGTCTTTACTGTTTATTATAGATCACTGATTAGAACAGTTTGCTAAACCAGTATAGCTCTACTTAGTCACAAATCAGTTGTTCATAAGAATGAGAAACATTTTTCTTCTAACATAGCATTAAAGGAAGTTGTCCCAGTTTGTTTGTACTCATCCCACAAAAGTAAACACAAATAAATTAGCTTCTTTCCTTCATTACTATTTATGTAATACCTTAAATCAATCTTCAAACTTCTTACCTTATATAAAATGAAGGACTTTATTTTAAGCTTAGATTGGTTTAAGTAATTTGAAGAATGTAACTAAAAACATGCTTTATGGATTAATTTGGAAAGGTAGACCATTTGTATTTGATCTGTGATTTTTTAAATAACTTATTAAAACAGCAATGCTCACATGAGGGAAATATATTCTTTTGAAAAAACACAATAAAAATAAAGAATTAAAAATAAAGTTAAAACTGAAATCTGCAATTTTCCTTTCATCCAACATCTGATAACTATTATAATCTAATTCATTCATTGAACATTCAACAAATATTATTCAGTGTCTATTAAGTGCCAGATATTAATCAGGCTTTAGGAAAACAAGTCCCCATTATCACGAAGCTTACATTCTAGGGGAACAAGCAGACAATAAAAAAGATACATGGACAATATATACTCTATTAGGTAGTGTTATAAGAAATATAAATTGGAATCAAGAGCCAGGGAGAGTCAGGGGTAGTAGGTGGGAGAGTTTTTTTGGAAAGAGTTTTCAGGAAGGGCATCTCTAATGAGGTACCAATTGAACTAAGGCACAGCTGTATGTCAGACTAATGAAGGAAGAGCATTCTAGGAATAGGAAACTGCAAGTGTAAAGGCCTTGCTCGGTTTGTGAACAGAGGCCAGTGACTAGTGGGGACCACGTGAAGGGGCTTGTAAGAGGAAATGAGATCAAGTTAGTAGAGGATGCTGGAGAGGAGGTCAGTTCTTGCAAGGCCTTGTAGGTCCTGATAAAAGCCAGTCTCCTCTCATATATATCCTTCCAACACTATATACTCTATGTGTGTGTATACGTGTGTATGTGTGTATAGTGTGTGTGTGTGTTAGTTATACATACCTACATATGTATATAAAGATTTTACTTTTTTAGTGTTTATTATTTTGAGAGAGAGCATGAGCATGAGCATGAGTCGGGGAGGGGCAGAGAGAGATGGAGAGACAGAATCCCAAGCAGGCTCCACATTGTCAGCACAGAGCCCCATGCAAGGCTTGATCTCACCAACCATGGGATCATGACCTGAGCCAAAATCCAGAGTCAGATGCTTACCCCACTGAGCCATCCAGGTGCCCCTGCAGTTTTCCTAGGATTTAAAAATATAAATGTAGGGTTGTTCATGGTAAACATCATTTTAAGTCTTGGTAGATGCTAAAGAATTGCCCCTTAAAACAAGCTGGACTGATTTATTCTCTCACCAGCAAGGTATGAAAATGGCCATTTCTCAAAATCCCAGCAACACTAGATGTCATCGGTCTTCTGAATTTTTGTTGATCTGATGGCAAAATGATATTTTATTACACATTATAGTTGATTTTCCTTTATGTACTTCTATGTTGTTTGTAATATGCTTTAAGTGAATTTTCTGTTTATGCTTATTTTTTGTTGGATTACATTGTTGTTTTCAAGAGCGCTTACTTGGTTGTTTTTGTTTTGCCTCCCTTGCTCTCATTCCAATCCTCTGACTTTAACCAATGTCAACAGCCAGATGCGTATCCCTTCTCAGCCTCTTCCTTGTTCTTATCGATAAAAACATATGCAAGCCTATATATATATATATATATATATATATATATATATATATATATATATAAAATATATATATATTTGGTTTTCATTTATTTGAATAGTCCAGAAAAGGTAATGCATGGAGGCAAAAAGTAGATCAGTGGTTGCCTGCAGTTGGGGTCAGGAATGGGGATTAATTGCAAATGGACATGAGGCATCTTATTGGAGGAATGAAAATGTTCTAAAACTGATTTATGATGATGGCTGTACCACTCAGTAAAGTTACTAAGAATCACAGAATTCTACATTAAAACAGTGAGTTTTATATGTAATTATATCTCAAATTGGTTTAAAGAAGGAAATTTACACATTATTCAGCAACTTGTTTTTTTTTTCAAATAATAATATACCATTGATATCCCTGCAAGTTAGTAGATATAGTCTCAAAGTCTACCTTTCATACTTTTTATACACACATGCACAGGCTCACATATGATTTTTCATCACTTAGATCATATACACTTTAATTGGGGCACACATCTTTGCACCTTAATTTTACCACAGAAGAGCAGTACAGAAGAGCTCTGAAAGCAAAACAAAACCAGTAAACAAAACATAGATTAAGAAAAAATATATATATTTGCAATGCATTTAACAAATAAGATGCTAATATATTTAATACATAGAGTGCTTACAAATTGACAAGAATAAGACAAACCAACAGAAAAATGAGTGAAAGAATGAACAAGCAATTCTCAGAAAATCAAACCCAGATACCCCAAAATAAGTGAAATAATACATAAGCTTAATGAAAATCAAAGTAATATATTAAACTAATAATAAAATGTTAACTTATATGAATTACGTTGACAGAAATCAAAAAGAACATTAGTATTTATTACTGGTGGATATATGGGGAAATATACTATCAAACATTTCTGAATTATTAAAACGTTTCTGGAAAGCAGTTTAGAAAACTTATTTTTTGGAATTTATCCCTAAGATATAAACCATTAAAAAGTAAGGATATATGCACAAGGATAATCACTGTAGTGTTGTTCTTAGCATGAAAAAATAAGAAATGATAAGAATATTGAATAATTAAAAAAATTTTTTTAAACGTTTATTTATTTTTGAGACAGAGAGAGACAGAGCATGGATGGGGGAGGGTCAGAGAGAGAGGGAGACACAGAATCTGAAACAGGCTCCAGGCTCTGAGCTGTCTGCACAGAGCCCGACGCAGGACTCAAACTCACAGACTGCGAGATCATGACCTGAGCTGAACTCGCACGCTCAACCGACTGAGCCACCCAGGCGCCCCAGAATATTGAATAAATTATGGTACATACAAATTGGGTTTGCATATTTTTTTTTATATTTAGCTGCCTTACTAAATTTTTCATTTTCATTTTGGTATACAATCCTAGTTAGCAATAAGATACCTCTTTTTTCTTTCAACATTTATGCAAGTTATTTTAGATAAAATATCTAAGGCTAAATTAAATAATAATAGTAATTATACTAAGTGGTAGTATTTATTGCTATGGTTTTAGTGTTTCATCTGTAAAAATAATAATTGTTGTTAGTTTTTGGTAAATATGTCTATTCATATTTCAGAGGCTTTATTGTATTCTAACTTTCTTGGAGTTTAATTAGAAATGGCTATCAATGTGATTATATACTTTTGAAGCATTTATTGATATGATTATATGATTTTCTCCTTTACTTGTTCAATACACCGAATTCTGTTGTTAGATTTCTCGATATTAAACCACGTTTACATTCATATACTAAATGTTACCCGGTTATTTTGTTGCACTAAATCTTGGAGAGATTATTTCATAACAAGTTTGTAGAAGGTAAACTTCCTGAATATTTTTATGTCAAAAATGTGTTAAATTGGTAACCCTCATTAGTTACATAGAGAGTTCAAGATTCAGAAAGTTCTTGTTTCAGAACAGTAAAGATACTGCTTGATTAACTTCAAACATTCTGTCAATGATAAAAGTCAGATAACAATCTGATTTTCATTTCTTTGTATGTAAACTTTCTCATTTTTTCCTGAATCCTTTCAGGATTTTAATCTTTATATTTAGAGTAATAAAATTTCACCAAGGGGGTGTCTTAGTGTAAATCTTTTTTCAATAATTTTTCTTACTACATGACATATATCCTTTTAATCTCAAGATTCAAGTCTTTCAACAATTTGAGAGTATTTTCTTCTAGTATTGTATTTATGTCTTCCATTTCCTTTTTTTCTCATTTTCTGTTATCTCCTATTAATTATAGTCAGAATTCTTTAAGTATCTATGACTAATTCTTCTAACATACTTTTTATTTACCTTTCACTCTTCACTCCGTGAAATCCTGTCTATTTAGCTTACAGATCATTAATTCAGGCCTCAGCTCTATCTACTCTATTCATCAGTTCAATTGACTTGTAAAAATAGTTTTTGCAAACACATTTTAGTTCCTAACTCATCCTTATTCAAATACTCATAGCTCCTTTCTACAGCAAAGTGTCATTTAATGTATGAAAATCTGTCTTTGAGTTATATGAAATCTCACTTAATCATCTGTGTTTATACTGGTGTAAATTTCTTCTGCCATTGTGTAGATCATGGGGCTAATTCCTAAAGATCCCCATCTTCCAAACAGAAGAGCTCACTGTGGGTTTAGTGGGTGAGTGCATCGATTGACTGGTTTTGTTTTCCCTTCTTGAGCATATAACAGACCTGGAAAATAGCAATACCACTCACTTCTACCCAAACACAAAAACATTTCTCACCTTTCACTTATCAAAACAAAGGTGACTGTTATCTGAGAGTGAAACACTTGTGAAATTCCCTTAGATGTAGACATTTTACTTCTCTTCTATCCACATCAACTTTGTATACCAAGTTACTTCAGGCTCCATTTGATTCCTTCTCAGACCCTGACACCTATACTAAGCACCTTCCTCTAATAAGTAAATTTTCTTTGAGTACAGTCTTCAAGTCCTCAAGTGTTACAGTGTTAGCCTAGAATTTAAGAGTCCGCTATGTCACTTCCTTGTTTTCTTAATTGTGCATGTATAGGGGCACCTGCATGGCTCAGTCGGTTGAGTGTCCAACTTTGGCTCAAGTCACGATCTCGCGGTTTGTGGGTTCGAGCCCTGTGTTGGGCTCTGTGCTGACAGCTGGGAGCCTGAAGCCCGCTTCGGATTCTGTGTCTCCTTCTCTCTCTGCCCCTCCCCCACTTGTGCTCTGTCCCTCAAAAATAAATAATGTAAAAAAAAAATTAATTGTACGTGTAGAGAAGTAGAGTTGGGAGGTGAGGTGAACTCAAATGTCCTTGACATTATGAGTGATGTTCTTAACTAATTGCACTGATAGTTTTCCCCTTTATATTTATACTGGCTATCACTAAACATAATAATTAATTCTCTAGCTTTATCTTGGTAACGATTTTCTATTGCTTGTGTTTAGGGCTGGCATATTGTTTGCTTTTGTTAATTAAGTCCTTTGGATTTTCTGTCTTTCAAGAGTATCTAAAAAGTTATGGTCTGCTAATCAAACACCTTACATTCTACCTCTGTTCTGAATTTGTTTGTATTTTAATTTTTCTCTTTTATGTAAAGGAATTTTAGACAGCTAGAGATGTGTTCGTATGTGTGTTCTCTTCAGTATCTTGATCCAGTCTTCTGTATTATATATTCACTATAATTTTAATAATTTTTAGTTGAACTAAAAAACTCATAGTAAATGAGATCCCTGTGAAAGCCTGAAAGCCTTCCTTGATCTCCCCAAACTGAGTAGTTCCTTTCTTTCTCCTACTTTAACTTACTCAAAACATCTAGAGCATCCATCTATGACTCTTATTAGTATTCATTTATATACCCATTAAGTATGTTATCTTTGAGACTGGAGACAATGTAATTATTTTCTTCTTAGAACCAAATTATTGAAGTCTAAATGATTCATTTTTATTATTATCAATATAAAATGGGACAGTGGAATACAAAATATCTAGACAAGACAATCATTTGTTAGGAATTTATAATGTGTATCATGTTAAGCATGTTATAAATGCTGGTAATCATCTCCAAAACACTGAGAGTAGGAAATTTTATCACACTTTATGAATGAGAAAGTGAGGCTCAATATGGTTAAGTGGATCATCTTAAGTCACAAAACCTGTAAGCTCAGGCTCTTATCTATGTTTTTCTGTATTTTCCTGGATAATAATACCAATATTAAAGCATATTAAGATGTCAAAACCCCAACCCAAAATCAATTTACATTAGCTATGCTCTAAGAATAGTGACAAAGTATGTGAATTATTGAAAATGTGGGACAATTTAACATCCCTATATATACATATATACACATATACAGAAGGAAACATTCAAAATATTAAAGTATATATTTGTTTTCCTATGTGAAGGTAAGGTGTAAATATTAATGTATAAAGTGAAACTATAAACAACAAGAACCATAATGAATAAATTATATTAAATTACTAAAGATTTATCCTTTGGATCACATTTGTTTCTGTTTTTGTTAGTTTCATTGTCATTTTTGCCATGTAGGATACAAATCTTTCCAAAGTATCTAACACATCTGCAATATTGTCATAAAAGGAAAACACTGAGAGTGACAAATATAATCATTACAATTACTATTTATTGAAGGCCTAATATAAACAAGACTATATGTATATTATCAATAATTCTTATACTAACCCAGAAATAAAGATGCTAACTCCACTTTGTAAATGAGAAAATGGAAGCACTGAAAGTGAAAACAGCCTGCCTAAAATTTTCCAGTTAATGAGTATGCAGGCAGCATTTGAGTCCAGGTTTGATTGACTCCATATCCTACCCTCTCTAATGGATCTTTAAGGCCATTGGAAGATAGCAATAGAAAGACTTGGATTTCTACTACGCACTGGGTACCCTGCTAGGAAACTTGCCCATCTGCTTTATTTATTCCATTTAAGGAGGTGGTTGCTGTGATCGCCTCACCAATGAGAAAACTTAGTTGCAGAAAACTTAATGCTATCTGTTGCCAGTAGTGAAGGAGCTGGGATTTGAAATTACTCTGTCTGACTCCAAATTCCATATTCTTTTCTCGCTCTAGAGCTATCACTATAAGGAACAGGTATATTTGCACATGCTGCAATCACTGAGAACTGTAAATTCTCAAGTCCAATTGAGATGCATAGGTCAGCTGGATTGTGCATGTCATAGACCCAGACTGCTATATTTTTTTTAATTCTTGTGTCTGTTCTTCTAGTTTTGACCATCTACTAAAGCTGCCAAATACTTCTTACCACGGTACCTGTTAGAATGGGCTCTCTTCTTTCTTCTAATTCAATTTTACAAATTTGACGACTAGCAATAAAATTCAGCTTTTTAAAGAGCTATGAATAACCTAAGGGCACACTAGGATCTCTTATGAGTTAGTAGCATGGGTTTAATTGTTTGGATATGGTCAAAATATTTATGAAACTTCACTTATCTTTTGCCTAGTTCCTGGTTTTTATCTGTTTTTCAGAATGGTGAAGTTAATAGAAGGCTGAATTTGGATAAATGAGGTGTTCCTTTATTACTAAACCACATTTCTTGTTTAGGATATACTATGATAGTATACAACAATGTTTATTATTGTAGCCTGAATCAGTGCTACTCAAAGTATGGTCTATGGATAGCCATCACCTGAGAAATTCTAGAAATGGAGATCTCTAGGCCACATTCCATACCTACTGAATCAAAACTTCTAGGGGTAGGGCCCAGAAATCTGCATTCAAATCAGCCCTTCAAGTGATGTGTTTGCATTGGTCTGGATTTTAAAATGCTCACATTTTTCATAAAGTGAGACATGGAACAAGTCAAAATGACTAATTGCACCATGACTCAGCTTCCTTACCTGTCACATGGAAGTAATAAGGTTGTTAAATAAAAATATACAGATGTATAATACACACACATATACACACACATGAGAACACTGCAACAACATTATGTACTTAATAAACATAACCGAAAAATGTCTGCCTCCAAAACTGGTTAGATATTTTCAAATGATATGTTAAGCAAATTAACTCTCATTATGATGTTGCTGTCACTAATACTAATTTGGTCACATTTAGGCCATCATACTCCTGTTTTATCTTTAGGGATGAACTGAGCCACTTTCCATTCTGCTCAGTATAGGAGGATTCTAAATCCCTTGATTTATAAGTAGGAAGATTGATGAACTTCTTGTTGCGATTTACAATTTGTATTATCAACAGATGTAGGGGATAGGTCTCTCTCCACCAAAAGAAAGCAACAGAGTCAAAAAGATATATTAAGAACATCGTAGGTAATTAATCAGTGCCTAAGAAACCAAATTAATCAATTCCTATTTCCCTCTTGGAACACCCTCTCACTTTTAACTTGTGCTTTCTGAACTGTCAAATTTCTTTGAAATGACAGTGTGGAAATTTTCATATTTTAGGGAGTCCCTCAAAGGTATTTTTTAAATATTTTGTGAATTTTCTTGTTTTTAAAATAAATGTCTGGTCAGGACCCTGGCATATTTTACTCAAGATATATCAAAATTTTATCCCTTTGACCTTTCATACAGCTTCCCAAATAACCTATGGGACAGAATTTTGCCACTATAAGACAGATGATATAAGATATGTGTTCCAAAATATGTTTCTAAAAATGTGTTATTTGTGGAAGAATAAATAATAAAATAATAGAAGCACTAAGATAAAAAAAAATGTATAGTAACAGAATCATGTTGATGCTGTTATAAGAGAATTTGGTGAATCAAACTGCACAATATCCCCAAAACAGATGTCTCTAAGAAGATTATCCATCATTATGACCTAGTTCCATAATCAGGCTCTACCTTGATATTTTACTTAAAAAATGGATGTGGAATATACACAATTTATGCTTAACTGCTGCAGCAACATTGATAAAATATTGACCTAAAAATAATCAAAACTCACAGCAAAAGAATGAATATATGAATAAAGTAAAATATGCTTTTCTCTGGAAAATAAAGCTAGAATACACAATAATAAATTCTGAAAAAAAGTAGCTGGGAATGGCTTATACCACATAAAAGTAAATGTCATTCAAGCACATTAAATAATAAAGTTTCTGAAATAATCACCTAGCCAGAGTTTGGGCTGACACAAATAATTGGTACATGCAGAGAAAAAAAATAATTTTAAATTCAAAAGACCTAGCAAGATAATAAAGAAAAATAAATAATTTTTTTCCAGAATAACTTAAACAACATCTGTAGAAATTCCTAATAACTAAACTCAGTGGTTGAAATAGTTTTTAATTCCTTCCAATTTTTTTGCAAGACTCAAAGTGGTCTCATCCTAAAGTTGCATGGATAGAAAACTTGTAAAGGAAGAATTATTTTTAAAAAGTCATATATTACAACATCTGAACAGGAATACTAAGCAACAATCTAGTTTTGTAACATGAACATCCAGACCATGTTTTGCTTATTATAATTCATGGATGCTTCTTGAGATTACATGGGTAGGCAGCCATAAAATAATGGTTTGATGCAGTTACCATTTTATGACAGGTATCACAAGCAAACAGAGATGAACTGTCCATTTCTAGTAGTTTGCAAGGAGTTAAAGAAATAAAATCAGAAAAAAAAATCAAATGGTGCCCAACTGCATTAAATGAGCAGTAATCATGAATGCTTACCTAGTTCTTTCTGTTCTACTTAACACCCAAAACTTACGCAAAAAACATGAATAAAAAAGACTTCTACTTATATAGTTTCCAAGAGAAATTTCTTCCTCTTTTTAGCAATTCAATAGCTTTCAGCAGTAGGTGAGGTGAAATAATACTATTTTATAAATAGAAAATTAAGTCAAGAGAAGCTGTGATTTTTTTTACCCTGGTCATAGGGCTACAAATAAGGGAAGATTATCTAATTCCCAGTGTCACTGTTACCAACACCCCAAACATGGCCATTTCTTATGAAATGCGAAAGGCTCTGCTCTATTACAAATTGAATTCATAAGCCATTTATAAACACAGATTCACATGCTACTGAGGTAGTTATGGACTACTGTGATACTTCACAGATAATTTACAGGAAAGATGAATAGAATGGCTCTTTAACCACATGTGAACATGCCACCAGTAGGTTTAACTTAACAAAGATCACTTTAGGGCAAGAAGGGTAAAGATTCCTAAGCCTCCTGGAGTTTAAGGGAGGTAAACAGAGAATAATGAAAACAATTCTGGAGAAATTTCAAACATGGAGGAAATACCTAAACTTTTTCAATGGCACTAATAAAATGGGAGCGATTATGCTATGGTACAGACTGTAATGAGTTAATTTAATGTCATAAATCAGGAATTATCACATGCAATATGGGAATATTAAAGAAAGAACATTATACTCAAAGGAAATTAAGACCTCAATAATGTATATGGTGCTAAGGCTACAGAAAAAAAATGTTTATACACACATACACAAATCTTGCAATTAAAATAGAGTGATCAGTTCGGTTAACTTCAAAAACTACTTAAGGAGTAAAAATCATGATAGTAGTGCGTCAGAAAAGTAATTTATTAAGATAGTAAGCTGTGTTTTTTTTGTCCCCAGATTTCAAAGCCATATTCAAATCAGGCTAACTATTCTCTATTTCCTTGTCTTAGGAATTTTTTTTGTAAAATAAATTAGCACATTGTGGATTTTATGAGAGGAACCCTAAAATAATTCCCAGTCTGGAAGAGGCTGGAGGTTGGCAGTCCTGAAAATCGCAGAGACTCCTGTATGGCCTAGTAATGCCCTGGGCAAGCAGCAAAAACTCTGAGGATAGCTGTGTGTAGGTGCAAGGAGACTGTGTAAGGGCAAATACAAATTAAAAAAAAAAATTGAAAGAGACCCCATTCTCTTTGTTCAAAATAAGGGAAGAGAACATTTACGTTAGAAAATTTTTAAGTTCTTTCTCTGTCTCTTTGTATGTGTTTTATTTAATGTTTATTTATAATTTTGAAAGAGAGAAAGAGAGCATGCAGGAGCAGCAAAGGGGAAGAGAGGGGGAGACAGAAAGAATCCTAAGCAGGCTGTAAGCTGTCAGTGCAGATCCCCATGTGGGGCTAGATCTCAAGAACCCTGAAATCATGACCTGAGACAAAACCAAGAGTTGGACGCTTAACCGACTGAGCCACCCAGGTGCCCCTGAAATGTGTGTGTTTTAAAAGCTAAATAAGCCTCTTGACAGCCTTGAGACCCAGGAATGTCTTTTCCAAGGACCTGGAGCCATTTCTTTGAAATGTAATCATTAAGGAAGACAGTACCCCTCTCTGAGTTTCTGCAGGAAGGTAGGAGGCTAATTTCTTCGATGCCTATCTCCAAGTTGCCATAAAAATATATGAGAAGTTTATTTTACCTTTGGATAAATCCAATTAGTTGATATAGGTGGTCACCTTATTTATCAGATAAATTTAGGATAAACTATGTGTGACCAATGATGCAATCACATCCTCTTACTTGAGGAGTAGTTACTGTTTATCTTGAGGATGCATATGCAGTGGGTTCTATCTGCCTGTCTGTATAAAGGGGTGAGATTTCTGTCTTTGCAATCTCTTAGTGCATTGCCTGTGGTGTGCATCATATTCTAGTTTAATGCTTACTCAATAATAAAACTGTTTCATTTCCCTTTTACCTTTGTGGAGAGATTTTTCTGGATTGAAAGAAAACTTTTCTTTTAATTTTATTTCTCCAAAAGCTGGACCAGAGACACACAGCCTCTGCTTCATCAGGATTGCCATGTTCCAAGTATGGGATAGGCTTGGAGACTGGAGGAGCCTTTACAATGCTTTGGTAACGTATACATAAGTCATACCTCTGGGGGGTGGGGTGGGAAGTACAGGGTTAGGAGAATTAAACTTCATTGATTATGGAAAGTGAATTTCCTGTTGGTCTCGCAGGATGAGATCTCACAAGCAGAATTAAATTAATGAAAATAAATTAAGATGATCCAAGTGACTTTGTATACTTATTACACAGTTAATACTACTAAAATCTGGAAAGTAGAACACAGTTCAGCATGTGACACAGTATACACAAATTAAGAAGAAGAAAGCCTTCACTGCACGTACCCACATTAGCCTACAGCATGAAAGAATACAGGTCACAGAAGGGAAGTGATATTGGAGCTCATAAATCAAAAACAGCTTACATTTTTGTTGATGCTAACAAGAGACAAATATAAAGAGTTAAGATCAATAAGCACCAAAATATATCGAGAAAGTATCTCTGGTAATGGGGCATTATACATTGGGATGGTGTTCCCTCTCTGATAGTAGGAAAGTAAGAAGACATCAGTACAGAGAAGCTTTGAAAAGGAATTTTGGGTCTTCATTCTCAAAATTATGCAAGCTGCAAAAGCAATACAGAATCATGTTTCTAACAGATAATCAGAATGTTAATTTTAGTAACATGTATATAAATGAAACTTGGTAGTCAAAGAAAATAAGGAAATCTAAGTATTTATATACACTTTTAATATTTTTCCACTACTGAAAAGCAATTCTCTCACATTTAAAAGAGAAAAGGAAGAAGAAAATTTAGCATTTATAGTTTTATCATAGTCTGTTAACTATTAAAAGATAATTATTTCTAAAGGCACCTGAGAACTTCTCATCTTTTTAAACTTGTAATATTGTCACAATTTATCAATTCTTTATGAAATTTTAATAACTTAAGGGCAAAAACCAAGGATATGCATAATAATAAGTATATTATCAAGGAAATATGTTTGTTTCATTTTATGATAAAATATAGACACCTTACTTATTATAATAAAAAGTTTATATATGTTTGAGTAGGATATTGAGAGCTATGATTTATCAAATGCTAATCATATATTTAGTTTTCAAATTTACACATCAAAGTTCTTATGATAATTTCTATTATTAATAAAAAGGGACTCCAGTTGGATGGCATATTCAGGAATCTATGATTTAATAAAAATAACCACAGATACAAATATGTACACATATATACATACATATAAGTTCTTTTGATAGTCAATATAATGCATGATATATTAGAAAATTACCTAATTGTATATTAAATATCAATGTTGGATATTATTATATATATATATGTATAATATATACTTTATTAGTGTTTATTATATGCCAGATAGTTTACTAAAGCTTTGACATATAATCATCTTATTTAATGTTTATTAGCCAGTGAAAAATGTATTCTCTCTCTCTCACACACACATTTTTAGTAAGTAAGAGATACAGCAGATAAAGTTAATAATGCAATGAGACAAATTGCTCCTTTTGTTCCATGCAGGAGTCGGCAGCCTACAGCCTGAGGGCCAAATCCCTCCTGCCATCTCTTTTTGTATAGCTCAGGATCTAAAAACAATGATGATGATTATTAAAATAATAAGAGTAATAATAATAACAATAATAAGAGATCTTGAGGACCACAAAGTCAAAAATACTTGCTATCTGGTCCTTTACAGAAAAAGTTTGCTGATTCTATAGCATAGAGAAATTCTGAAAATTAAATAATTATCTATATATTTTTTAGGGATTGCATAAATCTTTTTCTATTCCTACTTAACATTCTTGTGACATAGCTGAGGTGACCCTGGAGGCCGTCTAAACTAGATGTGGTACGTGCATCATTGAAGCTCAGGGTTAGTAGCAAAAGGGCCAAATGAAACAGCAGAGGTTGCACATGGTGGCCAGTGCTGGGTGACACATCATCTGTAGATCCTGTTGGCCCCTCCCGGCAGTGCTGTGAAGACTGAGGGAATCTGCCCACAGAGCACAGGTCCAGGGGTGCCTGGAGCCAGTGCGTAGTGACATTAGTGACCCATGCAGGCAGTGGGTAGGACAGTGGAATGGCAGGGGGGGTGCAGACTCTGAGCCTAGACAGGAGTAGCACTAACCCTGGTTTGAGTCCCCCTCTCTGGGCCTCAGTGTCTTATCTGTAAGTGGGGGGGGGGACAGTTAGACCAACCTTGTAGGGCTGTGGGAGCACATCAGTGACAAACCAGCAAAGAACTGCAGCTCAGAGCACGTGTCCACGTGACCATTGCATGAGGGCCTGCTCTAGTTCAGACTGTCTCAGTGGTCACATCAGCAACACCACAAGAAATTATGTTAAGTAGGAATAGGAAAAGATTTGTACAATCCCTAGGCAAAAATATATAGAAATTATATATTTATATTTTCTCATTAAGGATTACTCCTGCTAGCCATATTCTCTAGTTCTAAAATATGTTTAAACATGACTTTTGTATTTGTTTCAAAATTTAGAATTAAATATTTCAAAGATACTATGTTTAAGGCTTTCTGTGAATGCAAATAAAAAATTGGGTTCAAAAGAAAGCATCTTAATACAAGCAACTAAGGATGTGAATGATCTTCCAGCTGCAGTAGAAAGAAGTTATTTGCACTGTATACTACAAATGACATTAATTCCATAGTTGAATACGGAATAGGAGATTAGATATTTGCTACAGTAAATAGAAGAATTAACCACACAGTTTTAGACTTCTGAAATAAAATTAAAAAGAAATAACATCTGCGAAAAGCATTAGAAAATCATAAAAACTGCAGTAATTTATTATGGAAGAATAGTGTATTATCCTGTAATATTCTGCTTTTTAATTTTCTAATACATTAACCAAAAATCTAAGTGGGGAAAAACACTTTCCTACAGAGCGCTGACAAGGCTAAATAGAGACAAGTCCAAATGTTTGCAACAAACACAATCACTTTGTAAATCTAACTTGATATTGTGTATTTTAACTGGCTTATAAAAAAGATGGCAAAAATACAATGCATTATGTATTTGGGTCACATATTTCCAAAAATAAGCCTTCTAATAAAAGCGTGAATTAAAAGAACAGATGAAATCAGTCTCTATTAATATCTTATTTGTCTATAACGTGTTATGTATTTTATATATGACTAGGAAATCTCGGTGTCTTACATATTTGACTTTCAGCCAAATTCATATGCCTACCAAAGATACAAACTGAAGTAAATTAATTCATTCCAGTCAATAATAAAGAACTAACCAAGAAGTGTATGATGAAGAAGCATTCATGAAATGGAAACTAGATTGTTTGCAAAACTTAAGTAAATGTTCCAAAACTCAAAAATCTGATTCCATCCTTCATGCATGCACCATTCACACCTGAGGTAGGTTCAGATTTGCATTTGGCCAAGTGGAAAAAGCTTGTAGGGAGCCTCCTTTGATTCTTCCCAACTCAAGTGTTTCCAGAGCCTTGTGTAAGAAAGAACAGGACTAAATACCCTCTCATACTATTAATCTGAACAGAGTGGAGTAGGCAAAGCCAGAAGTCATTGTTTTAATAAGACAGCACCCTACAATAACTAAGTTCAGTTCTAATAATTTTGTTTTAGGAAAGAGATATGCTAAAATGCGAAATTATATTTTAGAGTTTTGAACTTTGGAATTTCAAAAAAACTCGATTGAGAAAGAAAAGGTAACAGACAAGTGCCATTCATTCATTCATTCATTCAACGTTCATAGTGTGCTCTTTGTAGCATTGTGGTGATTGCTCAGCAAAATACCAAGAAAATTAAAATGAGGTCTATATCATCCAGGCAATTAGAGCAAAGTGAAGGAATTAAAACATGTCCACAAATAAAATATGAGATTTAGTATTCTCTTTAAATTTTGTTATAAACAGTTGAGACTATTTATAACATGAGAATTTATCTTAGAAGAAATTAATCACATGATTTTATTTTAAATGCCACAAGCTCTGAGATAGGTACTCTGGATTTTCAACATCTTGTCGACATTTTGATGTACAGAAAATGGCTAAACCTCTCTAGCCACACTTTTAATCTCTACCTACAAAAATTCTGCCCATAATAATTAGCATAACTATCAGTGTGGATACAAGCCCATGAAATAATGCAATTTGGAAATTGTTTTGCAGAACATTTAAAAAGTGTTAAACTAAAT
Organism: Felis catus; assembly: GCF_018350175.1. Taxonomy (NCBI): domain Eukaryota; kingdom Metazoa; phylum Chordata; class Mammalia; order Carnivora; family Felidae; genus Felis; species Felis catus. The sequence continues at coordinate 65,008,527 of NC_058372.1, read as the reverse complement.
GAAAATAATTTATAAGGGGTGCCTGGGTGGCTCAGTTAGTTAACCGTGCGCCTTTGGCTCAGATCATGATCTCGCAGTTCCCGAGTTTGAGCCCTGTGTCAGGCTCTGTGCTAACAGCTCAGAGCCTGGAGCCTGTTTGATTCTGTGTCTCCCTCTCTCTCTGTCCCTTCCCCACCCATGCTGTCTCTCTCTCTCAAAAATAAACATTAAAAAATAAATTATAAAAGTATATTTTTTGTTCATTTGCACTGACTGAATTGTGCCAAGTCAAATTCTAATTCCCTCATTTTCTCTATCACAATACCTTATTTCACCAATGAAAGTTTTTCAGTTCAACAATGAGTTACATAATCCAAACATTTTTCTTTTCAAAATAATTTAGAGATGCATTAGAGAACAATTCCATTAATTGTTCATTTGATGTTCAATATAGTAACATGTCATAAAAGATTCCCATTATTAAAAAACATAATATAGATTACATTATATATTATATTATATATATCACATAGAACACAATCACATAAACAGATTGATAGATATATATTATATGCTATATATCTAGATATACATATATGATATATATCATATATATAATACATATGATTATACTAGGATTCTCTAGAGAAATTAAACCAAGAGATAGATATCCATAGATATACTTTTATATATCTACAAACCTATAAATCATATTTTTTGAGTACCTATCTGTGCCAGTCATTGTTGTTGGCAATGGGAATGCTGCAGAGAATAAAACAAAGCCCCCTCTTCAAAGAGCTCACAGTGAACAAATAAACAGATAGATACATTTTTTTCTTTTTTGGCAGGGAAAAGTACTCTGGAGAAAAATTAAAGATAACAAATCGGAAAGGATATTCTGTGGTAGGGGAAGAGCCTACAATTTTTAATGGGGTGATTTAAGAAGATAATATTTGAGCAAGGACCAAAAGAGTTTAGGAGTGAAGGAGGGGAAGAGCATTTCAGGAGAAGAAACAGCTATTCTAGGAACTCTAGGCATATTTTTGTTTAATTTTTTTTTCAACGTTTATTTATTTTTTGGGGGGACAGAGAGAGACAGAGCATGAACGGGGGAGGGGCAGCGAGAGAGGGAGACACAGAATCGGAAACAGGCTCCAGGCTCTGAGCCATCAGCCCAGAGCCTGACGCGGGGCTCGAACTCACAGACCACGAGATCGTGACCTGGCTGAAGTCGGACGCTTAACCGACTGTGCCACCCAGGCGCCCCCATATTTTTGTTTAGTATGAACTAGGGACAGGAGGAAGGTACAAGCAGAAGACAGTGGGCGAGTGGGAGAGTAATAGGAGTTGATGAGTGTGTATGTGGGGTATAAATCACACAGAGTTTGGGTATCACTGCAAAGGTTTTGGCTTTTACTATGAATGAGATGAACAGTCTTTGTAGGTTTTTGAGCAGAGATGTGACATGATTTATTTCACATCTTAAAATAATCACTTTAGCTGAGCTTAGGCTTGGGGAGTGGAGTTTTGGAGAGCAGAAAAGAGAGGCCATTTGGGAAACTAATGCAATAATTCAGACTAGATATATGGTCTTGTAATAGGTCAGCAAAATTGGAGGTGGTTAAAAGAGGTTCATTCTAGATCAATTTTGAAGACAACAAGATTTTCTTATGGATTGGACATAAGATATGACAAGAAAAAAACAGAAGTCAGGAGAATTCCAAGGTTTTTGGTTTGTGGTACTTGAATAATGATGTTGCCTTTTACTTCAATGAAGACTATAGAATAAGCTGGTTTCGAAGGTAAGACCAGGAGTTGGATTTTATATGTGTTAAATCTGAGTGCTTAATAAACATCTGCGAATACATTTGACTGCCAGGCTGAGGTCTCCCTGGCCTTCTTATGCTCTAGGACAATTAGACTCTGACCTGTTACAGATACTTTAGAGCTCAGAGGCATCTGCAGTGGCTGGAGACACATATAATCAGTAGAATATGTGGAGGAAAAGACATCTCAATCCCTGAATGATATTGAGGATATTGCCAAAGGAAAGGGGAACAGGAGTGCTAGAGTCAGCGTGGTAGAAAGTGAGTGAGAAGAACCAAGGAACCTGTTCTGAATTCCTGGCTGCATTGGCTTCCTTCCCATAGCATCATGCTTATCTTTCAGAAAGCTGACCAATTAGAATCACAGAAAATGAAAGCTTTCTTATTTGTTTCAAACTAAAATTGAAAAAAGGGATTAATCTTAAATTTGAAAGATGAACCAATGAATGAAAATTTCATTTGAAAACAGTGGGACTTTTCTGAGGAACCAAAGCAAGTGTTTCTCTAAGAAACTGCCTTATTATATATAATATTACAAAAATTAGACAAAGTTCACATGAAAAACCTCCACAATTCATATTCTTTTATAAAAAAAATTTAAACTTTTATTTATTTGTGGGGAATAAGTTTAAGAATTCTCTGAGCTTTCCTCAATGGGTTAACAAGGCTTAAGGCGGAAAGCTGCCACAGGGCGAAAATGCCCAGGATAGAACAAAGCATAGAGAAGAAAGCCTCTTCCACAGGATTAAAGCGTCTGAGAACAGGTAGAGGCAGAAAGTCTCTGTCTGCTGCAGGGTGAAAGAGCCCAGAGCTAATTATTGAGAAAAATGCCTTGTTAACCCTGAGGTAACATGCTCTATCTGTTTTAGCCCCTAGAAAAGTTAAGATAAAGGCACCTGGTGCCTGCAGTAAATGGCAGTCTGCTTGATGCGCTAAAATTTTGATTTGTCTTGACCCTAACCCCTAACACGGCTTATCTTCAAAAACCCCTTTTCTCTCACACAGGAGTTAAGGGTTACTGTTTTATTGTTTCTTTCTGCATGTCCATCATGCATGTAAGCCTTCTGATCCTAATACATACAGAGTAAGGACACTTACTCAGGGCTTTTGTCTCCTCCCAGACATTAGCCTCTCTCATATTCAATTCTGCACCCCCTCTCTTACTGGACAAGAGAGCACTCTAGACTCAAAGCTTACAACATTTATTTTTGAGAGAGTGCAAGTCGAGGAGGGGCAGAGAGAGGGGCACGAGGATCCAAAGTGGGCTCTGCAATGGCAGCAGCAAGCCTGATGTGTGGCTTGGACTCACGAACTATGAGATCATGACTTGAGCTGAAGTTAGACACTCAACCTACTAAGGTACTCAGGAACCTCACAAAATTAATATTATTAAGTAGTTTTGAGAAAACATCTCTTCCATGGAAACAGGATAATCTGATATCAGAAAGTTTTGCTTTCAGATGAATGAAAATTCATAAGGAAGCATAATCAGGTAAGAATAGCTCTGGGATTTTGAAAAATATTAAGTATGATGAAGATGAAAAAAGATAGGAGAAGATAAGTATAGGAAATTCAGCATACCTATAATAGAAAAGAGGGCAAAACAGGAGAGAAACAATCAAGGAATGATCAAGTCAACTTAATTAGCTGAAGGAAAGCAGATACCTTAAGATTAAACACACACACACACACAACTAGGCAACATCGATAAAGACACTGACAGTTAACCATATCTGTATAATTTTTTCTTTTCTTTTGATGATATAGTAACTTTAAAGATATCCGAAACAGTCTTATCAAAATAGTTCCTCTTTTTAAAGATTAGTTTTGAGGTAGAAACATAAGATGTGCTCATTATAGGCCCACCTCAGAGATACTGCAGGTTTGGTTCCAGAGCACTCCAATGAAGCAAATCAAATGAAGTTTTTTGTTTGTTTCCTGGTGCATATAAAAGTTACGTTGACAGAATACTGTAGTCCATTAAGTGCACAATAGTGTAGATGTATATAAAAAAAGACCTTAATTTAAAAAAACACTTTATCACTAAAAAATGCTAATCATCATCTGAGTTTTCAGTGAGCTGTAATCACTGATCACAGATCACCATAACAAATATGACAATAATGAAAAAGTTTGAAACATTGCAAGGATTAGCATATGTGACACAGACACACAAAATAAGCAAATTTTGAAAAAAATGGTGCTGATAGACTTGCTTGACACAGAGTTGCCACAAACCTTCAATTTGTAAAAAATGCAATATCTGTGAAGTGCAGTAAAGTTATAGCACAATAAAATGAGGTATAGCATGCCTGCATACCTTCTTAACTTATTTTATATAATCACTATTATATTTTTTACACCATGTCCTGTAACTCATCTTGATATCCTAACTTTCACTACTGACAAAATTGAATGTAAAGCACTGATAGGGGAAAAAGAGAATCAGACATAGGGTAAAATGAGAGGCAGTAACTTGTAGTCAACCCACAATAAAAGCTTAATCTAGAGAGAAGAAAAGAAAGAAGAACCAAGAAAAGAGAGAGCTCAAAGGAAAAAAAAAGAAGGAAACATATTATTCTGGTAGATAGAAATAAAAAGTTTAGTTAAGTGACAGTGTTGATAATGTTTCCTGAAATAGTTCAGTGGTGACGTATGGTCCAAGAAGGATGATTTGAAAACAATTGAACTGGACTGACACACAAAAAAATGCTAAGGATGTTGTGGAATCTCTGATATAAACTGCCCAGGATTAGGCCTTGTTATCTAGTGTTTAAGAAACACGTTAGTTGGTTTCTAGGAAGGATTTTCTGCAGCTACTAACATTAACATTTCATAGATATATAAAATGTCAGAGTTGGAAGTTATAATCTTATTTAATTCACATTTTTCCAACAAACATGAATTGGGTACCTAGTGTGTGTTAAGCAGCATACTCATCATTGATTATTCAAGGTAGTGTTTATTCTTTCCACAACTGCAAGAAAGTCACTAATCAATAGAATATATTATAATAAAGGTGTGTAAAAGGTGTAGAAGGCTAACTCTAACTCTACTTGAGACACTCAGGGAGGGATTCATATGGGGGATGACATTTGAGTTGCTCTTGGCATTTGGAAAACTACTTTTCATCAGTTGATCAAGATTATTTTGAAAGATACTGAAAGAAACTAAGCAAGGGTATGAAAATATAAAAGATCGAGATATATGGAGGGAAGTTCATAGCACTGTTAATTTGTAAATTAATCCAAACTGCATTTGATGCATGAATATCCTCTACAAAACTCCCAACAAATGGTCCCCTGATATCTAAAAAGAATTTAGGCATATCTAGCAACTGTAAATTTTAAGCACCAAAATGTGTAGACTTGAGAAGAAATATTCTTCTGACATACAAAACAAAATAATTGTAATGAATAATAATTTTTTAACCATGTCTTACAGTAAAGAATAATAACAACAACAAACAAGGAAAACATCAAAGAATTTGAGTAAAGCAAGAAATATCTATGATCATCTATTCCAATCACCAACCTGAGGCTTGACTTGCTGTCCTTCCTGAAAACCTTCTTTGATACTGTCCGTCAAGTGCACCTACTCTCTGTGATTGTCCTATCTGGTTTTACTTGTACCAAAAAACATACTTGCACACTCCGTTCAAAGACTAGCACTGTTGGTCTTCTGTGTTTTTATGTAGTTTAAAGACACAGACATTTTCCAATTCCCAGAAGTTACTGAAGAGTCCAAAGGTGTAACATTTTCCAAAGGTGAATCTTCTACTTTTACCCATATAATTTGCTGCAACAGCACTTTATTGGCCAATAACAACACCTGATTGATTTTTATGAAAATCAAGTCTTTTACAACACAGGTGTTCACAAAGTAAATGCACAGTTATTTTTCTATCATTTTAAAGCAATTCAAATGGAATTTTGAAAAAAAAATTTGCTGTTGAAGTTTGTGTGTGAAAAGAATCTATTGCATATACATATTATACAACAACAAAATAAACTAATTAATACATTTATTAAGTTTCATAATAAGGAAATATATGAAAAAAAGTATTTCTTAAAGGCCTAGGTGCCTAACTCCAAGTTATGACTACCAGATTTAGAACATATTAAATTTTATTAAGTACCTGCAAAACAACTCTACTAACTTTATTTTATTATATTTTTTGTTTTATTATTTTTTTTAAGTAGGCTCCACGCCCAACACTGAGCACAAGGTGGGGCTTGAACTCACAATCCTGAGATGGCTACCAGAGCTGAGATCAAGAGTCAGATGTTCAACTGACTGAATCACTCAGGTGCCCCTGAATGTAATAACTTTAAGATATGTTTTACAAAGTTTTGAGGATATATTCAAATACTTCTAATACACAGAATATGAAAAAATGGTCATGGTCTTGTGGTTTGTAAGCAAATGGGTACATGATACTTTTGACACTAAAGGGTTTCAGTAGGGATGTTGACAGAATTACCAGATGGTTGAGGCAGGGGAAAAATATTACCAGATGGTTGTCATCCTATATACAAGGAGGAAATTTTGAGGAATTATACTTTATTTAATATAACATTAAATAAAAATTATTATGCAACAACATAAACACATAATTAATTTGAATATATAAATAATAAGCTCACAGAAGTAACTTTTATATTAAATTAAACAGAAAGAATCCATTTTGGTATCTATCACTACAAAAGTGCATCTTTTTTAAATGATTGAGAGTTGAGTTTGAAAAAAAATATTACATTGGGGTACCTGGGTGACTCAGTCGGTTAAGCATCTGACTTTGGCTCAGGTTTGTGAGTTTGAGCCCCACATCAGGCTCTGTGCTTCAGATTCTGTTGTCTCCCTCTCTCTCTGACCTTCCCCAACTTGTGCATGTCTTGCTCTCTTCAAAAATAAATAAGCATTAAAAAAAATTATATATAAGGTTACTCATGGGAGAAAATCTATGAATGAATAAGTGAATGGGAAAAATGAATAAATAAATTAGTGAATGGATGTGTTAAAACACAACTATCAGAATCTATTTGAGGGGCACTTCTAAAATAGCAATGTAAGGAGCTCTGCAGTCTCCCTCTCTGGAAAAACAACTATAAATAGTGAAAATTACTTTAAGAAAACAGCCATTTGAAGTCCCTGGAAGTGGTCCAAAGGGCATATCGAAAATGGAGAAATGTTTATTTGAGGAAATCTACTAAATCTCCATAAGAACAGTGAGAGTCTGCGGTATTTGAGTCACAACTTATTCCCTTCCTTGTTCCCTTCTAGCTAAGCAAGATTGACATTCTATTCTAGGTGGATGTAGCCAAGAAAATTGTCTCCCCGACCCTGATGCACCCCCAGTTCCCAGTCAAGGGCCATAGTATCTACCCGAGAAGTTGCACACTGCAGGGGAAATATGTTTGACTGAAATAGTACAGCCAACTCACTAAACAAATAAAGATGCAAACAAGCAAACAAACAAAAAAAGTCCCAGGAGTGGGGACAGGGATCACACACAGATTTGCTACAATGTTTTATCTGAAATGACCAGTAATCAACTATAAATTTATGAGACATGCAAAAAATACAGTAAATGTGTGACTCACCAAAGGGGGGGCAGGGAATAGGCAACAACCCTTCTTTGAGAAGTCCCAGATGTTGGGAATATCAGACAAAGACATTAAAGGAGCTATGATCAGTATGTTCAAAGAACTAAAGGAACCATGCTCAAAGAATAAAGGGAGTTATAACAATGTCTTATCCAATACAGAATATATGTTAAGATATACAAATTATTAAAAACTAAGATGATTCTTGAGGTGCCTGGGTGGCTGAGTTGGTTGTGTCCAAGTCTTGATTTCAGTTCAGGCTATGATCACGTGGTTTGTGAGACTGAGCCCCACATGCTCTCTCTCTCTCTCTCTCTCTCTCTCTCTCTCTCTCTCTCTGAAGATAAATTAATAAACTTAAATTTATTTTTTAATTTAAAAAATTTAAAAAGATGATTCTGGAATTGAAAAGTACAATAACTAAGATAAAAAAATTCATGACAGGGGCTCAACATTAGATTTAAGCTGGCAGAAAAAAGGATAAAAAATTCAAAGCAATAAGGGCTGAAAAACTTCCCAAATTTGATGGAAAACATTAAACTACATCTAAAAACTCAATGAACACAACTACGAAGAACACAAAAAGGTCCATAACCTGACACATAAACATGATAATAAATGTCAAAAGCTGGGAAAAATAAATTCTTGAAAATAGCAAAAGAAAATAGACTGGTCATATACAAAAGACTCCTAATAAAATTAACAACTGACTTCAAATAAAAACAATGGAGGTCTGAGGCAGTGGGATGACATATTTGAAGTGCTGAAAGAAGTAAAAGAAGCTGTCAACCAAGAACCTTACATCTAGCAAAACTAACTTTAAAGAAATAAAAGTGAAGTAAAGGCATTCCTAAATAAACAAAAGCTGATAGAATTCATTGCTAGAAGACTCATTTTAAAGAAATACTAAAGGAAATTCTTAAGGCTGGAAGTGGCACTAGACAATAATATGAACTCATGCGAAAAAACAAAAAAAACTCTGGCAAAGTTAATTATATAGGTTATTATAAAAGTATTATCTCATTTTTCTTCTTTACCTTAAAGATTTTTAAAAAAGCATAAAGCAATATTAATATACTAGTATTGTTAAACCTGTAACATATGGAAGTCAAATATACTTGGCAATATCAGCACAAAGGAAGTGGGTGAAAGCGATGTTGCACTGGAGTAAGGAAAGGACACCAGATGGTAACTTGAATCCACAGGAAGAAATGAAGAAAATAAAAAAAAGTAAATAAGAATATTATATAACAAATCCTATAAATATATACTTGCTCTTATTTCTTCTCTCAGCTTTATTAAAATACATAAAATCATATAAAGTATTAATTATAAAAATGTTAAAAATTACATTTTTAACATATACAGAGATAAAATTTATTAAAATAATGGCACAAAAAGGGGCAAGAGGGAATAGATCTATATATAATTAATATTTATATCTTTTATTGTAATTAAGGTAATGTGAAAGTAGATTCCTGTAAGTTAAGATGCATATTGGAAACCCTAGAGACACAAAGAAAATAACTCAGAAAATGTAATGAAAAAAATCACTGAAATATTAAAACATGACTAGAAAATACTAATTTAATGCATAAGAAGGCAGTGAAGAAAGAATGGAGGAACAAAAAATGAGATATATAAAAAAGGAAAATAAAAAACAAATACAACCATATTGATAATATTAAACATGAATGAATTATAAATCCAATCACAACAGCAGAGATTAAACAAACAAATTGTTTGTTTAAAATAAACAAACAAACAAGACCTAAGTATATGCTGTTAATATGAGACACACGTTAGATACAAAGACAAAAGTAGATATAATTAAAAGGATGTAAAAAGGATATACCATGTAAAAAGCTACCATAAGAGAGCTAGAGTGACTTTAGTAATATAGACAAAATACACTTTGTTTGTTTGTAATATACTCCCCAATAGCAGCCACAATAATAGGGAATCTATCTGCTAATGAAATCTGGCAGAAATCAGGGATATATTGAAAGTTGGGTGGCAGAGGATAGAAAATCTGGTTGTTACTTAGTCTTTATGTGTATCTGTTTACATGCTACTAAAAGCTCATGTCCCTCAAGAAAATATCTCATACACAGAGAAAGAAGAACAGTCCTTTCATTCTGGGCTTCAGTTTGTGTGTTAATTTTGGACCTATGGCTGAGTGGCAAATCTGCTGAGGATGCTAGTTCTTTCTGCATATTTAAAACATAGTCTTTTCAACTGGCAATAAAAAAAATCTCTTGCTTGTATGTACCCTAGGGATAGCTAGTCTAGACAGACAGATATTAGATTCTAAGTTATGTTAAATTCAACAGAGCTCCTGTTCTTATTCATATAGATTAATAAATACATTATTCTAACACAAAGGACAAAAAGAATCCCTAGAGAATGAAAAAACCAAACTTCTAATACTTTGAATATACTAGCCTTTTACGAAAAAAAAAAACTTTCTTGAGACATTGCTAACTTAGAAGCATTTTTATGTAAGAATCTAAATCCACACAATCAAAATGAATCTTTGAAGATATCAAACCAGTCTAATAATTTTTACTTAAAAATAGTTTCATGAAAAGCATGATGAGATACTATATCACTTGACATGCAACAAGAATGGCTAAAAAAATACAGACAATAACAAGTATTGATGAGTGTGAAAAAACTGGAACTTAAAAACTGCTGTGTAGCTCTTAGCGAAAACTGTCAATTCCACAAAATGTTAATCATAGAGCTATTAAATGACTCAGTAACTCAACTCCTAGATATATAAACAAGAGATCTGACAACTTATGTTCACAAAAACTAGGGAGTTCATCCATGGTTTAGTCTTTAGCTTTGTGAAAGCTGTTTCTACCACAGCCCTTTTTGTTATAGGAACCCTTTTTGTAAATAGGAGGCTATTTTTTCTATACTCCAGTGGAACTCTCTTTGTCTTACTATGCATCTGTATTTAACGTTGATTTGTGAAATGGTAATTTCATGAAGCAGGTTTTATAAGTGCATTAAATAATGATTCTTGGGTGGAGCAAAACCAAGATTACAAACTTCTTAATGATTACTGAATATTAAGAAACATTCCCAGAATAGTAATGCTAAGTACAAGAGATTAAGATTCCATGCCCTTGAAAAAGAGTGAAGTAAATTCCTAAAACAAATTTGAAATAAAAAAATTTACAACTTTCTGAATTATCTAACACAATAGTTTTTAAAACTTGATGTGTTACTCCCCTGTAGGATAAGCACAACAAAATAAGAAATACCTTGAGACACCTAATCAACTAAATTGCTTAATGAAAGTTCTCCCCTTGGTGCACCCTAACATTTCCTTATTGATATGTTTGCCTATATTTTAAAGGTTTTTAATTTAGACTTATATTATCTTTCTGAGAAGAAACTCTAAGAGAACATTCTTGCAGAAAAAGCCATCATTAAAGTATCTAAAAAATAAATTTAAAAAAATATAAAAGAAAAAAAAAAAGAAAGCGAGAACAGGAGAACAGGAAAGTGAGTCTAGGTAAACTCTAACAGCCCCTTTTTCCAAAGAGTGAAGGTTGAAAGTTATGATCAGATGTTTCACCATACCATGGACTAAATATGGAAAACTCTTAGAAGATTTCTTATAATAAAAATAAACACTGAATACGATCATGCAAATCCGTTTTTAATGCAGTTGATTTTACTGACTTGCTTGTTTTTATCTAACCCTAGTAAGAGAAGAAAACCAAAATCATCATTTTGGTATTTAAGAGCAGTCTGTGAGGGCAAAGTTCTTTGTATCATTAAGAATCAATTATCCCACAGACAACACTTTATGATAAAACCAGTTCCAGACACGGCTGAGACTGCCCCATTCTACCGAACTCCTACCTTTTATGAACTTTTTCTACAAAAACATATTTCCTCCATTAACATATCTTTTAGTGTGATTTCTAAAAACAACCACTAACGAAAAGCTGTGAGGAGCCTGTTTAAAAAATCACGATTCTTTAAACATAGTACCTCAATTATTATCTTGATATAAAAAAGTATTTTTTCACACATGATGCTTACAAGGTAGGTATGTGCACCTTTCACATTTGGAAAGAATGAGTAAATAGTAGGGTTCGGTTTTTCAGGGTATTGCTGACATTTACTATAAAACACTCTTAATTTATAAAACCTGACATGTTTTGTGAAAATAAAGATTAACTAGAAGTGTAGCAAGTTCATTTTTTAGTTGCTATATTTGTAAACCAATCCCATTCACCCACTAAAAAGGAAATACTGATGAAAATTTATGGTAAATCTCAAAGAAATTAAACTTGAAGGATTCAAGGAAGCTGATTTACCAACAGCAAAGTGTTAATGTTATCAAAGAAATTACCTAAATTCAATGCTCTGGTACCAAATAGATAGTAAAAAACAAAGTCAAAAGCAATTTAAACAGACTATGGAGAATTTTGTACTATCCCTATTTACTTAGGTATGGAAGAGGGCTTTCAGTGAAATAAATAACCATAATCTTACCTATGAGACTATACACACTTATATAAAATACACTCCTATTATAAGCTATTACATGTGTCAATTGCAAAGTGATTCTTTATGACAGCCATTTTCCTTATAAGCAAGTACACAGTCTTTCAAGTTATCATTAGAGGTGATAGCACCAGCCTGCAAAAAATAGTCATTAATATGTTTGCCAGACTTAATAAGAGGAATATTTATATGTTAGCTACCCTTAGGTCTTTATATCATACATATTAGTATTTTAGTAGTATTTATTCACCAATATAACAGACTAAGTAGAATTCATTGTTAATACATTGATCAAGATGTAGATTGCTTTTAGGAAAGTTTTATTTACCCTTATCCCTCTTCCCTTGCCACTCATACCAACATGTACACACATGCACACCTGTAAATTATAATTTCTTTACCAAAAATGAAAGAGCTCAGAGGAACAGGGAAAGAACCAACAATCAAGCACTTTAATATTCAGTTATTCTCTTTAATACAGCTAAAGCAAAATCTGGTTTTGGTTTCCCTAAACTAGAAAGGCAATTTTTTGAATAACTCAATAGGCTAAAAAGGTTTTTAAATGAAATTATGACAAAGTACTCAAAAATAAATGGTAGATATGTGCATTCTAATTAAAATAAAGAAAATAACTGAAAATGATTGTATTTTATAGGTCTTTCCACTCCATTCTTAGCCTGAAAACCACAAAGTCCACCTGAAATCTCATTACAGAGTCAGGAAATCACAATAAGCACAAATAACCTACCATTATGGGAAATGTTGCCAAAGGGACAATGGGTCCGGCCAACCCTATAGGTGTGGCTGAAGTCTTACCACTAGGTCTATTAACAGCATTATTTACTTAATTTTTATTCTTTAAAGGAATTTAAAATTATCTACATTTCAAATGCAGACTCCCTCAAAGTAATATTCATGAGACCAAAGTTGTGATATTCTAGTTATATATATTTTTTCTAACATAGTACATTAATGCATTAAAATAAGAGCCCCTAAGATGATCTCACATGCCATCATTAGTACAGGAAAACACAGTTAGTGCAAACAAACTACCCTATATAATTTTCAACCTGATTTCTTTCTCATAATAAAAGAAAAAGTGATGAACATATATTAGCATCAAGATTAAAAACACAGATTAATGTTCACTTAATGTCTTGCTTACTACTTATGCACTGCAGTACATCATTTAAACTTTAAAATAGTTGAACAAAGGCAGCTGAGTTGATATATTGAACCCAAAACACATACTGCCTCAGTCTTATACTGAGAAATTACTGAGCTTTGGGGAAATTGTAATTTATACCACATGAAACTATATAATTTGTATACAAAAGACAGGTTGACTAATGGTTCCACTTGGATCCTATCTTCTTAAATCCGGTCTCTGTGGTTTGTATATCTGATAAGAATGAAAAGTGACCTTTCACCACTCTCGGGAGTGATTTCTATGCATCAGAGAGAAAAAAAAGGGGCGTAGGGCAAAATGTGGTTCAATATGGCAGCTCTGCTACTTGTGTTCTACAGAAAAATCATTTTATTTTGACTTTTTATTTGATTTGATTCAGTCTTGCCACTAAATCAGTACATTCAATTCCTTCTGCAATAAAATTTTAAATCACCTGCCTATGCATCTACTGAGTGCTGAGAAAGGGACAATCCATTGGGATTTATTGTTCCATTGCAGTTTATTGTTTATTGCAGATGGAATCATCATCAAAACTCAGAAAGCTAAGAGGATAAATTGTTCATAATGATTTAAACTATACTATAAATATCAATGTTTCCATGAACTCAAACTACCCGGACTTCACCTGTTGTTAATAATAAAATTCTGTAATGCCCTAGATGTCCATTTTATTTATTTATTTTTCCACGAGAACTGGGAATGAGTTTTTCCTAGTATATCATTTCTTTGTGAAAGTATAGTGACTGACAACACTAGGTGAAACATTCACTCAATAAAGTTCACAACATTATAATAACAAATTATAGAAAAGAAAGCATGGATTCTAACCACTTTGTCCTCCTTTGGGAAAGCATCCAAGGAAGCAGAGTAAAAAGAGAGGAAAAGAAGAAGAGAAAAACAAAAATAAGGCATATATTAATAGATTTTAAGAAAACAATTATGTATTATTTTTAAAGTGTTCAGACATAGGTATTTATAAGCATTGTAAATGTTTTACTCTTCCCCAAAATACTCATTGTTCAAGCTTTCATTGAAAATGCATCTATACTAATTCTACTATAGTAGATACCCAAATTGGGCACTATAATTTCCAAAAGTTTTAGTACTTGATGATTACATCTATATTTAAAATATTTTTCAGAAAGAAATCTTAATTCACTATTATATTTAGTCTTCCTATTACTAAAAAAACATTTTATTAAAATGCATAAAATTATATAAATAATTTTATCAAATTACTGTCAAAATATTTATAGCTACAATTTGGAAAAATCTAAGAATGGGAAATATTTGTAAAGAATAAAAATGAGAAAAAAGATATTAACTATTGTAGTCATAAATTATTCCACAAGCAATATTTATATGTAATATACGTTTCAACACTTATAATGTCATGGGAAAAAACAACACAATATATTCATACAATATTTTTGTCTCATGCCTTAAAGTGATGCCTTCTATTATTTTGTTTTTTTGAATATTTTGTCCAAATTGGATGGGCTTATAGAGACAGATAGACTACATTAGGCTTGGGTGTCTCCAAAGGAGAGGTACATCTTAGCTCAATTTCCTTTAACATGAGATTAACCCAGGTAATTTTAATATTTTATTAGTTAACTGTATTATTATTGGTTTTCCTCAAACCTATCATGGGAAGTTACAAACATTCAACAGCTATGGGTGCTCAGTCCGCATTTCCACCCTGCTAATTTGCACACTACTATGTACTGACAGCACCTTTTCAGATTGGACAGTACCCCTACACCAAATGTTTTTTTAAATATTTTGTATATCATTCCCAGGTCTCATCTGTGAGAATTCATTCTAAAACAGTGTATTTAGGAACACTAAAGATGAGAAAGTTAACACATAGTTCTTGTACACCTTTTTATGTGCCAGATACTATTTTAACCCAAGGTTGTTTTAAAAAGGTCTTAATATAACATATGATAATTAACTAAAGAACTTTCAGGAGGAAAACTCATGTGGTCATCAGAATGGCACCTAAAGAACTCTTAAATATATATCATAAAGACCTAGATTTTAATTTAATTATCATAATAATCATATACAGTAATTATTACTATCCAGTTTCATAGATAAACAAGACGTTGTTCAGGGAAGTTAATTATTTTCCCAAGGCCACAAAGATAATAGTGGGCTTACCTTAAAACATGTCTCTTTTACTGAATATCTTAATTTCACTGGAAGGGATATTTAGAATACCCTACCTACCTGCAACTGAAATACACTACCAATGAATATAATGTTGATAGGGAGATTGATTTTAATTTTAGCCATGGTTTTCTCAATTAGGAAAATATCCAGAGTGCATAAAGCTTCCATATTATTTTTAAATATAACTTTGTACTATGTTACACTGCATATATGATTAGATAATAAATGAAATTACTTAGAGAAACATTGGGAATTCTTTAGGTATATGATAATCTTAACTGTTCTATATTACACTGCAGACCTACATCAAAGAAAACTCACCCAGACATCCCTATAAATAATTTTACCATACTAAGATAGGGTATATAATAAAGTATATTAAAATGTATTCTAAAGTATTAGAATTTATCTAGTACTTCATAAAGAATATTTAGTTCTCTTAAATGAGCATCTCAGTGCCTCAAAAAAGTATATATATTTAAAGCACAGGCATAACATAAGTAGCTCTCATTTAAGCCAAATAAGGAAACAGCATCAGGTGAGACTACATCTCATAGAGAAGATAATAAGTACAAAAATCCCCCCAAATTTAAAAAAGGATATTTTGACATACTCTTTAAATATCAAAATAGTTTCCATGAGAGAAACCTAGCACTATATACTTTACCACAACAGTAAATAGGAAATTACTCTCATAGAAGCTAATCATTGCTTTACATATGTTGTCTTCGGTTACATTTAATGCTACCCAGTTCACCTTACATTCTACCTTCATTCAGTCTGAAACAAACATTGTAGAAACTAAAAGTTTTTTTTTTCTTCTTTTTACAAGAACTGGATATAACAACTTTAAGAGTCTTCTAGTTCATGATACTAAATCCACATTTACTACATTTTTCAGAAAGTAAATTTACTCCCACAAATAATCTGTTGGTTTGAATCTTTTGGTTTTTAATCATTTACTAAGATGCATATGGAAAGCATTTTTTTTTATTATTTCATCACTACTCCACTACTATGAACCTTATAAAAAACAGAAAATGGGAAAGGGGCACATTAATGTGTACACTTATGCCTGTGTCTACTTTCTAACACATGTATGTTTTCTGCTTGGCAGGTGTACTGCTTTTCACCTGCATTCAGAGCACCTCTCAGGCTCAGGGAACACTTACGTTGTTGGATCGCAGAGACACGCGGCCTCCACAGCGGGCACAGAACTTGGTGCGGCAGTAGGAGCAGAGATGGCCGCACCCATCAGCAAACTTTGTTTTGTGACAGATTCCACAAGTCGGAGCATCATCTTTGTGCTCTCCCTGGTAACGCCGCGCTTCTTCCCCTATCTTCCTCACTTGTTCTTTATAGCTTTCAAATTGTTGATGCAATCTCCTGGGCAAAAGAGAAAACGGTAGCAAACTAAGTAAATGACAGAAGACAAAAACAAAAATAATTTTTCCTAACAGAAGTATAGCTATTTGAATGAAACCAAAACATATAAAATAATTTTTCCCACTAATCTTACCTTTCAACTAATCAAACTTTCCAGTAAAAGGCCACTGGTAAAAAATGTATTAGCATGTAACCCACTAGTCTCAGTTTTGTTACTAGCAATGAAACATACACAAGTACAACATATAATCACTGTTTTGGTCCCCAAAGTGGAATTCATGGGTCCACTCCACCCCTCTGCTTCTTTTAGACAAATAGCTTTCAAGGTATTTGGACTGGGGAACTCAACACTTTACAACTACATTCATGTGTGTATACAACTGAAGCAGAAGTTATACAAAATACTTAAGCTAACTATATATGATGTACTCTGGTATAGTCTATCTCATTCTATTTTAATAATGATTACAGTCTAAAAAAAGTTTGTCACAGGAAATTGATTCCCTGACCCACTATGTGAGCATATGTATACTTGGAAAAATACCATTTTAAGTTATAGGGGCACCTGGGTGGCTCAGTTGGTTAAGTGCCCAACTCTTGGTTTTGGTTCAGGTCATGATCTCACAGTTTCATGAGTTTGAGCTGCACATTGAGCTCTGTGGTGACAGCACAGAGCCTGCTTGGGATTCTCTCTCTCCCTCTCTCTCTGGCCCTCCCCCGTTCACATGTCTCTCTCTCAAAAATAAACTTAAAAAAATTATAAATTATAATGCTATGCAATTTGTCTTACACAAAATATCTTCCTTTACCCCTATTCTTGGAGATTATTTATGTATTTAATATCAAGTGTTTAATTTCATACAGTATATAAAATATCACCTTATACATTATAATTGAGCTCACTAATCCTTCCACGATATGTGAAAAGTGTTAAACCACACCTTGCAAATATTCAGATTTTTTCTGATACAAATATTTTCTCATACAAATACCCCAATTTGTATGAGAGTTGTCACCACTCTTTATTTAATGGATGCAACCAAAGTTGTTGAGGCAAACCATTTTCCATAAGAATGTTCACCTTTAATGTGATTCAAGTCTCCTCCCTTCCCCATCAGCCCTAATCCCTCAATCTTCAACTGCTACAAATAGAAACTATTTGCTGCTCTGTACAGAACACCATGACATCCAGTGAATCCCCAGTGAAAGTATGCCTTAGTTTTGTAAATGAGAACTGAGAGAGTTGTCCCAGGCCTAGCCAATAGTCATTGGCCATTACAACAACAGAGAAACTCCTAGGAAATTTATCTCTGTAACTGAGCGAGTGAGCTGGATGTATTCCCTAGGACACAAGGTACACACACATGCTGTTGTTAATACGGGCAGTTAGTTAGCTTGATTCTCTACACCTAAGATATCTGTGGGAACTGGTACTCCTTGGAAACAGAATCAAATAAGTTATGTCTAAGGACTCTAGTACTTGAAGTACTGGGATTTCATTATATTTTTCTTTTAACATCAACAGCTCTTGAGCAGAATTTTAATGATTACTTTAAAAATTATAAAACCCCTTTCCTGCTTTGCCAATTGACAGTTTTTCTATTTAATAGCACATGTACTTGCACTAGGAAATAAAGTAGTTTAGAATCTGAAGCCTTCCCCAATTTAAAGGCTAGCTAATTTCAGTTCATAGAAATAGTGATATATTTAATGAAAGCAAGAATGTCTGAACGGCTTGAAAAACAATGCTATTTGGTACACTGAATTTTTTATAATTTAAGCAGCATTAATCTAGGCTCAAGTTTTTAAAAAACAACTGGGGCTATCTTAACTACTTCAAAAGTAACCTTACAAAATAGCATTGGAAATCTTAAGGCTTCTATTAAAGAAAGTAATTATTAAGGAGTGGGAACAAGGAAATATCTCTAATCAGAGAAACATATATAAACTCTAAGCATAGAGGAAGTACATGGGTAGATATTTATTGTGAGAACCATCAAATCAAATGTATTTAAGTAAATATAAATGCAAAAGCTAGGCAAAGGGAAAAGATTCCCTATGAATTTACTTTGTAATACAGCACATGATTTGGTATAAGTGTTGGCAAACTTTCCAGTAAAAGGCCAGATTGAAATATGTTAGACTTTGTGGGCCATATAGTCTCTTTGACAACTACACAGCTCTATTATAACATGAAAGTAGCATAGATAATATGTAAATAATAAGCATAATAAGTGTGGCTATATTCCAACAAAACGTTATTACCAAAACAGATGGTAAGCCAGATTGGACCCGTGGGCCAGTCTGTCATCTCCTGATTTAGTATATCCTTTGTACTGAGGTATAATGGTTTGAAAATCCACTGTTCTTTAAAAATTCAAACATTGGGGTGCTTGGGTGGCTCAGTTGGTTAAGTGTCCAACTCTTCATTTTGGCTCAGATCATGATTTCACGGTTTCATTGAGTTTGAGCCCTGCGTCAGGCTGTGTCCTGGCAGTGCAGAGCCTGCTTGGGATTCTCTCTCTCTCCCTCTGTGTCTGCCCCTTCCCCACTTGTGCTATCTCTGTCTCTCTCAAAATAAATAAATAAACTTAAAAAAAATCAAACACAAAATACTTTTATCCATCCTATAGGACCCAATCAAAAGGGGTGTTTTTTAATAATAAATATATGCAGGGCAGTGACCAGTGAGATAAAAACTTACTCTGCTACAATCTCATAGCATTTTATTTGGTCACTCATAAGGCATTCAGCTTTTTGTCTTTTGGTTTTTTTACCAAAAAATATAAATATACTATAATAATAATATACTATATAATATACTATATATTATACTATATAATATACTATATACTATTATAGTATATAATACTATATAATATATACTATAATATAATACTATATACTATAGTATATAGTATATTATTAGTATATACTATATACTAATAACTATATAATATACTATATATTATACTATATAATATACTATATAATATAGTAATAATATAGTATAGTAATAATATAGTATATTATATACTATAATATAGTATATTATATTATTATATTATATTATATACTATAATATAGTATATTATATACTATAATATAGTATAATATATAATATAATAATATACTATTAGTATTTCTGCACATGTCATCTTTCTTCTACCAAACAGTAATGCACAGTTTAGCAAGATAGTTAAGACATATTTCTCCTTAGTAGTAGCCAATACATACTTGCTAACTGTAAAAATCATACACAAATACTTTTTTCTTAGTCCATTTTGAGAAAAAAAAAAACAATTTCATACTGAAGGCTATGTATCCTGAAAAATCTTGCTGCCACAAAATGCTGAAAATACTGGATATTTAAAGGAATAACTTTAAAAAAATGTTTATTTACTTTGAGAGAGAGATTGAGGACAAGCAGGGGAAGGACAATGTCAGCGAAAGCCCAATGCAGGTCTCGAACTCATGAACTGTGAGATCATAACCTTGGTGGAAACCAAGAGTCACTTAACCGACTGAGCCACCCAGGTGCCCCTAAAGGAATAAATTTTTATTCCTATTTGAGTTGGGGAGAAAGTATGGAGATCCTCACAGGAGAAAAATGAAACAGTAGCAGTAATTCAGAGATGGAGTATAGTTATGAAGCAGACCACTGCTCCTGGGACATGTACTGAGGCTCTGTGACCAAGAACTTCAGCTTTAACTTTCACACAAGTGAACAAAATTAACATTGTTGTTAGGTCACCACCAAAAATAATTGAAATAGAGTGTATGATATCCAAACCAGTGGAAAACATGGAATGAGGAAATAGTCAATCTACAGAAGACAAGAATTGAAGCAAATGAACAAACACAGACAAAGCAGGACAATTAGAAATTATGGCAAACAATGGTAGTAACAATCCAACACACATCAGGAGTCACAATATGTATAATGGACTACAGCATCATTAAAAGACAAAAATTAACATGTTAGATTTTTAAAATTTAGCTAAATTAGGTTTAGAAGAGATATACCCAAACTAGGAAGGATGTTTGAAATAAAGAATGAAAAAATATATCCCAGTGAAAGGCTAAGGACAACAACAACAAAACTGGGATAATATTTATGGCAAAAAGCATTACTAAAGATAAAAAGGATAATCTATTATTTAAAAAGTATTCATATAATTTTTTACAAGACAATTCTAAACTTAATTGCATATAATAATATATGAAGCCAAAAAATAATAAAACTACTAAGGTGGAGAAATCCACCTTCATTGTAGGATACTTTGACAGACTTTTCTCTCTATAATTAACAGACCAGACAGATCAAAAATAAATAATTACAGGGAATATGTGAAAAACGTAATTAAGAACTTTATATACATATGCATATGTATTTATCTGTCCAGTAGAATAAACTTGTTAAGCTTATTGAGTACGATACTTGTTCACACATATTTATTGTCCTCAGTGGTAGAATACATATTTTTTTTCATGTAGATATGAAATTTTTCAAGCTCTGGGCCTCGAAAGTACTGAATATGTTTTATTTCTTAAGTTGAGTGTTAGGCACATATTATATCTTTTATTCTTTTTCTCTATTCTTTACATATATGCTTTTGTATTATGAAGTATTTCATATTAAAAAAGGAAAAATTCAGTTCTATCTCATCAAATATCATTAAATAACAAATGAGTCCTATAAAGAAATGAAAAACTGGAATATATTATGACATTAAAATCTACAAAAGAGTTGACCAATTATGCCTCCTAATTAATTTAAAGAAGAAATGTGTATGTTTAAATGCACAATAACTTTATGAAATAAATTCCCATTTTATTGATGAGAAAACTAATTTTTGTCTAGGGGTTTGCTTTTCCTTTCTATCTGAATATATCATTGTAAATTCACATACTTCAGATCTTACTCTAAGCGCATATAAAAGATGACAACAAATACGGATTCAACTTGCAAATGAAAACGTTTCTGAATGCAGGAAAGTGTTAACTCTCAGGAAATGTCAGTGTTTTGTCATGACTAATTGATGATACATGAACAAAAGCTGAGTATGAACAAGCCAAAGCTATGCTGATGAACTCAGGTCCTGAAACTCCCATAGACCTTTCACTCCTGCTCAATAATACTTTCATGCAGTTTCAACTCCTCTACAGTGCTTATTCCTAAGCTCTCTTTTCTCAAATTAACTTCAAGCTACTGTGTCCTCCTGAAAGACTCAAAATACTATTTTGATGATGTATGAACCCAGTGTTGGTTCCCTATGTGCATATGCAGCTTAGGCTGTGACAGGGGGCCAGACCACAACAGGTGGGCAGGCAGCAACATGTCCTTCTCCAGTAGGCCACGGCAAGAAGGCTGGTGAGATAAGGTTTCTCAGTTGAGTTATGAGGGTGGCGTCTCTAGGTTCTCATTTTCTCCATGAGACATTTTAGGAGGGAAGGTCTCTTCCAGTCTCTCTTCCAGTCTTTCTTTCAGTGGAAGAAAAATCTAGCCCTCTGAGTAGTTCCTAAGGATGACAGCTGCCAGGGGACAGTGCTCTCCCAGAAGCTGCACTGACATAACTGGGGCAGCTCTTTGGTAAGTGCTTCACCCCACAGTTTATGAAGTCATTCACACAAGCATCTCCAAACTCTACCAGGACTTATATTCTCCCGGATGCTATCCCTTAGTGACCTGCACCCATCTGTACCCAACTCTCATGTGTATTTCCAGTTCCTTCCTGGTTTTGGCAATAGTCCATATATATAAACCTGGTTTGGACATTCCCACCGGGAGAGAATTAAGAGAAGAAAAACCATGCTGTTTCTCAGCCCAGAACTCTCTTACAGCTTCAACTCTGTTTCTTCATGGGCTTCTTCCCTTCCTTACAGGTAGGACTCCCTTATTCTTCACTGAAAGAAAGAGTCCAACCAAAGTCTCTAGCAACCTCTTTAACTTATTTCCCACTGTGTTCTTTCTTTACTTATCAGCAGATACTATAAAAGGGGGGGGAGGGAAAGAAGGCAGGGAGGGAAGAAGGAAGGAAGGAAGGAAGGAAGGAAGGAAGGAAGGAAGGAAGGAAGGAAGGAAGGAAGGAAGGAAAGAAGGAAGGAAGGAAGGTAGGAAGGAAGGAAGGTTGGTTCAGCATTTATTTACTCCCAGTTCCTCAAAATCTACTTATTCTGCAACCTTCTGCAATGCTCTACTGAACTGTATCTTAAAAATCAACTTTAATGTCCTTTTCTCAATTCGTATTCCCCTTATATTATTCTGATATCTCACTCTGTCAAGATGTTGTTCTCATAATAAATTTTGCCTTTGGAATCAGGATATTGTAGTGAAACCATAAACAGCATATGTATCTTTTGTATCTGATGTTTTAATGCTTTAATACATATCAAATATGTGACAGTGTTCTATTATGAATAATAAATGGAAATACATATTTTCTTATATATTATAAATGCCAGTGAATGTCAGTAAATGCAGAATTGCAAATATTAAATCTTTGTTGTGACATTTATTTATATATTTCAATTTTAGAATCAACAATATATTCTTAGTGATTAGTAAGACTGATATTACATATGATCACAAATTTCAGATTTAAATTATCTAGAGGGAAAATGGTGTTATAAAATATGCAATACTATAAAAAAGAAAGCATTAATAGAGAAACCTTGGTTTTCTCTCAGGATGTGACTTCTTCCCCATCATTTCATTCTGTAATAATAATTGTACTATTTTAACATATGTGCACTCAATTCAAGAAACATCAAGATTCCAGTTGTAAACAGGTTGTTTGGGTGATTAATGGCACACATTTGAAGGATCTAAAGATGAATGCCTAAAAAACTAGATATTCTTTAAAAACATCATTATATAGGGGCGCTTGGGTGGCGCAGTCGGTTAAGCGTCCGACTTCAGCCAGGTCACGATCTTGCGGTCTGTGAGTTCGAGCCCCGCGTTGGGCTCTGGGCTGATGGCTCAGAGCCTGGAGCCTGTTTCCGATTCTGTGTCTCCCTCTCTCTCTGCCCCTCCCCCATTCATGCTCTGTCTCTCTCTGTCCCAAAAATAAATAAACGTTGAAAAAAAAATTTTTTTAAACATCATTATATAAATGCAAAATAATTTAAACAGAAAATTGGCAATGGCATTCTTACATATTAATAAGTATTTGTTGATTACTTACTATAAATATGGTACACAGCAAGATGCTAAATGATAATGGTAGAATGCAGAGAAATTGTTGTAATTGGCACAGTACTTCATTTATTTCTATTTTGTATTTTTCCTTCCTCCATCCTCAAAGTGATCAGAAGCCAGAAGACAACTCCAGCTTTCTTCCTGGCTATCCTTTTCAAAGGACAGACTTTCCTAGAGTAGGAGGGAAAGGGAACTAGTGCTTTGAAATTCCAAAAGCCTAAGAGGCAGGTGTGGAAGGAAGGTAAGGGCTTTCCCTAGGATGAAGAGAGGGACAGGGACCAGGGTGGCTTGTGCATAGCCATCTAACATGGAGAATTGCTTTTGGATGTGCAAACAAGCATAAAAAGGCAAGGGCTTATGTGTTCCTTCCCAACCGTGGCACAGAATACATAAAACAGGGTACAATTTAGGGCCCATGAAGTTAGTAACATGGAGATTAAAGCTAGGAGAGTTCTTCTGAGAATGTCAGATTGTTCAAGTGCCTCCAATAGGGGTGTCCAGGAGAAAGACCTGACAATGAAGGAAATTAAACATCTCGCTAGCCTGATAGGTTGAAGGCTTGGTTTAAAAGATTTTGACATCACACTCTATTGTCAAAAAATTAACACTAACCTCAATTCTAAAGCACAGTTCTTGATTCCAAGGAAAGTACAGTCTACTTAGGAAGTAAGTTATAGGTAAACACAAATTAACAGTTTATGACAACATATACCAAGTGGCAAGGAATGTAATTAAATTGTTCTGTAGGGTAATAGTTCTGGTTAAAATAACCAGGGAGATTTCTTTGGCACAGCTGGTCAAAAACATTTTTCTAGGTGATTTGGAACTTGGACTATTTCCTGAATACTAAATGTATGGCACATAGTAATGCTACTAGAAGTACTAAAGTAGGAGCGCCTGGGTGGCTCAGTTGGTTAAGCGTCCAACTTCAGCTCAGGTCATGATCTCACAGTTTGTGAGTTCAAGCCCCACATTGGGCTCTGTGCTGAGAGCCCAGAGCCTGGATCCTGCTTCGGATTCTGTATCTCCCTCTCTCTATGCCCTTCCCCCATTCATGTTCTGTCTCTCTGTGTCTCTCAAAAATAAATCAATGTTAAAAAAATTTAATAAAAAGTACTAAAGCAAAAGAATAGGAAAGCATGCTAAGATAATAACACAATTGTGAATGCTCTCAAACTTCTTAAAAGTGTAAGTTGAAATCAAATTATCTTTTAGAGTCTTTGCATATCAGCAAACACGCATCCAGTTTATATGTTGTAATGAGTGACAGCCCAATAACCACACATACCTGTGATGTGAAAACATATGTGCCGTTAAAAATTGTTTTTTTGGCCCCAAAACAGAGTTGTCCCCTCTTTTTAAAATTTTTTTAATATTTATTTATTTTTGAGAGAGAGACAGAGTGCCAGCAGGGGCGGGGAAGAGAACAGAATCCAAAGCAGGCTACAGGCTCAGAGCTGTCAGCACAGAGCCTGATGCAGGACTGAAAGCCACAAACTAAAAGATCATGACCTGAGTCGAAGTTGGACGCTTAACTGACTGAGCAACCCAGGAGCCCCAGTTGTCTCCCTTTTAATAAAACTGTCTCTCTGATTCTACTCTTGAACAGAAGAGCAGTAAAATTCCACTGCATTCCAGTGATAACTAATTTTTTGTAATGATGCTTGGTCCCTTATATTAGAGATGAGTTGGGAATAACCTCACAGTCTTTTAAACAAAAAGACTAAGTTATGAAATCTGGTGCTACAAAATTGTTGGAAGGGGGACAGAAGTGGGTTCTTAACCTGACCTCCAGGAATGACTCCTAAAACAAAAGCATAAACTAGTTACTCAGAGTTCCTCAACCAGGAAGCTATGGAATCAGAAAGCCACTGCACAAATTGCTGGTGTTAGAATCCTACCACCTCAGCAGAGACATTCTGATCTGGAATCACCGCCATAGCCACTTGGAGCCTGCTAGAGAGTCCAGAAAAATGATTGCCCAGCGTGCTGCTGTGGTCCTCCATTTAACTCCGTTTCAATTCAAGTTTCATACAAGTACATCTGACTGGTGGAACATAAATCACATCTGGAAATCTAGCTGCAAGAGAACCTATAAAATTTAGTGTTTAGATTTCTGGCTTCTTCATAAATTCCCTAGAAAGATTCTGGGATAGATGTTGTTGACATCAGTCTTCCACATTATCTACACTCCTCTGATTTATGTCAAATTTCTTAATTCATTCCACTGCACTTGACATGAGCAATATCTAAGTCTAAGATTTCCTATGATATTCTCTGTTTCTCTCTCTCTCTTTCTTCATATACTAAATATACACTTAGTGAACACTATGGGAGCATTTTGCCTCCACCAGCAAATTTCTTTTGATAAACACAGTGTCCTAACAAAGTTATACATACATATATGTAGCTATCCAGTCTATTGTATCTAGTAAGAAGGATGCAAATACAGCAAAGTAAAACTCAGACTCAGATACAAGACACATATATAAACAAGCAAACAAACCAAAAACCCATTTTGTAGTGATTAGTTGCATAGCACAGATCTGTTACCTGTGGTGAAAACTCTCATTATTCCTCACTTGGATTATTTCATCAACTTTTTAAGTAGGCTCTGGCCAATGGATTTCCTCACTCTAGTTCATCATTCATACACTCTAAATGATCTTCTTAATAAATTGAACCAATTATTTCAATCCATTGCTAAAATAGAATCTCTAAGATATAGTCCAGTTCCTCATCCTGGGGTGATTCTCCCTTTGCTCCCACTTATTTATCTATCAACATCTGTCACAAACCCTTCTCATTTACTGTATATCTACCATTGTATCAAATACAGTTCTTGACACAAGCATCAATTCAACAAACACTCATTGAACTCCAACTATACAGTAGGCACTGCTTGAGTCTCTAAGAAAACAACATACAACAACATAAGAGGATACTGAATTTTACTTATTTTATTACTTTATTTAAGGTGTTTTGATAAATATCAGAAAATGGTCCTTTTCCTTTGTACATAGGGATCATGTCCCTGTATTAGAGACTGTTTTTTTTTTTTCTTTTCAAAGCCTAACATAATTTTATCATGAACATAAACTTGATCTAACAAAATGTAATCTTCTAGGCTCTAGAAGGTTACTGCTGCTTAGAGGAACAATTAGTCTTGGTTAAAATGTGTTAATATATTTTTGTGTTTTTTCAGATTATATTTTACAACTATTCTTATTTTAAATACAAGTTGTTTATAGGTGTTTAATATATATAAAATATTCTTCAAAAGGAATTGATTCATTGAAAAATTTTATACTACAGGTGAAATCACTTTTATAGCAGTGTATTTTTTCCAGCCTTGAACTTCCTTTTGCAAATTGAACCCTAACCAATTATTATAAAACTACTTATCAATAGTTTGAATTTACTTAAGCTAAGTTTTCACTTAACACCAATCTGTAGAAATATAACATGCCATTCCTCTATATGACCATGTTAGCTTTCATTGGAATTTCACCTTTGTTTTCTCCTCCAACCCTTGTAACTATTTCCTGAAATTTAAAAAATGGAATTGTATAAGCTTGAAATTAAAGCCTCCTACATCTTTGCTAGGACTTGGGGATCATCACTTTGGAATCATTTAAACTCCATTCTCAGAATGAGAAAAGATAAAGGAAAGATTCCAAAACCCAATTTTAAATGGAAATATTTAGGAAAATAAGAGACACAGGAGGAGGGATTTCGAAAATCACTATGTATCATGTTCTCATTTTATAAATGAGAAAACTTAGACCTATTACTTTAAGTTACT
Organism: Felis catus; assembly: GCF_018350175.1. NCBI lineage: Eukaryota > Metazoa > Chordata > Mammalia > Carnivora > Felidae > Felis > Felis catus. The sequence goes on along the minus strand of NC_058372.1, from coordinate 64,980,824 downwards.
AACATAAGGATGTAAAACTGGTTTGTGATAATTAGGACCTCTACTTCCAACTTTCCACTACACTTCCCTATCTTAAGAATACTCATTTGAATATGGCTAGAGGAAGAAAAAGTTACTGATTTGTGAAGGATGTTTCCTTGGTGTTCTTAAACTGCATCAAATTTATCTAAGGGGCTTGTTAAAATGCATGCATTTGGACTAACCTACAGAGCTTCTGATTTAGTAGCTAAGGTATAAATTCCAGGACTCTGACTTTTTAAAGGTCAACCAAGGTGATTCTGGTGCAGATTATCTGGGGATTATAATATAGTAGAGAACCCTACATTAAGGTTAAATTTGAAAATGAAGGCATTTTTTTCATACACCTTTCATCACACTTGATAAAATTAATTTTCATCACATAATTAAATTTTAAATTTTAATCATAAATTCAAAATTTGGGGGACACCCTATACAAAAATATGCTGGAAAACTTTTAAATATTGCTATTATAATTTGATAACTATCATTTAAAAATTTATGATTTCATTAATCACAGATATTTACACATTATTATTTGTAGGTTTTGTTTTAATGTTCATAATAGGGGTTATGGAAAGAGAGGGATAAATAAATGAGGCATTTTTAGGGCGGGGAGACTACTCTGTATGGTACAATAATGGTGGATACATGTCATTATACATTTGTCCAAACCCACGGAATGTACAACACGAAGAGTGAACCCTAATGTAAACTATGGACTTTGGGAGATTATGATGTGTCAGTGTAGGTTCATCAATTGTAGCAAATGTACCACTGTTGGGGGATGTTGACAATAGGAGAGGCTATGCAGGTGTGGGGGCAGCAGATATATAGGGTAATCTGTGTAGGTCAGAGGAAATTTTCCCCTTAATTTTGCTGTGAGCCTAAAAGTGCTAAAAAAATAAAGCCTACAAAAAGTCTGCCCTAAAAAACAGCTATAACAATATATATTGTATATACGTGTTATAATATATTTATATATTATATATATTTCCTAAATATTTTAGTAATTCAGAAATTTACCTCGGATATTATTGAATACTTTTTAAAATTACTATAGTTGAAAAAATTACTTTTCAGCTGGTCTAAAACCACATTTAGTCTGTAATTTAAATGTCCAGCAGATGGCACTAAAGATTTTAATTTTTACACTGAGTTCTTATTTAAACCATTTTTCTTTAAAATATCTAATGTGCTAAATAAAATTGGTTGAATCAGCAGGGGGTGTAACTTATTAGGAAAAAATGTGGTTTAGGAGGTTCCTGAAAAAGAACAAAAAAGAAATTTATAGTGTTGCAATTTCTGCTCTTTTGTGGAGGACCCTCATTTTATATGCCCTTTAAAAATTATATATTAAAGGTTTTGTCAGATTTTTTTTGTCTTCCATTTAGCGCTGCTGTTAAAGATGTAGTTCATCCAATCAGCATCCAACAGTGTTCTGAAAGCACTGAGAGATGACACTTAGGAAAAATAAGAGCATAGCTGATGATTAGCTATTAGTGTTTTATTGCCTGTTACTTCAGTCAAGCATTTATTTTTAATTCCGTTTTCAATTTACCATAGGAGGCCACTCCTGAGTAAGCATTAAAGGAAGACATCTTAGGACACGGAGACCCACTAGCACACATTTAAATTTTTGCTCTGCTTCATCTCCAAAAAACACCTTCACTGTGCTCCCGGGTGCTGTAAGGCACTGCATGTGTAGAAGCTTTGTGTGTTAGGCCTCAATATATTGCTTCTAAATTATGGAATAACAGCACTACTTTCTAATAGTCTAGATCTATCCCAGGTCTAAAACTGAATATCTGGCACAAGAGGGAGTCATTTTAATACTTTGACAAGCAGGTTCTCTCATTCACAGCACAGTTCAAGACAAGAAAATCAAGTGAAAAGAAGACAAACTATAAAGTAGCATATTAAATTGGAATGAAATTTTAGAAATAAATGAAGTTAGTTTTTAAGAAAATAATCTAATAGGTAATGCTGATGTCTGCATCATAAATATGTAATTGATCAATTTAAATTCATGTAATCACATGCCACATGAACTTTTCCAGAACGTGCCATTTGGTCATGCTAATTGACCTAATATACAGAGAGAAAACTTCCATGAGTTGGCAATTTTTAAAAATTTTTTTTATGTTTTGTATTTTATATTTGAGAGAGAGAGAGGGCACGAGTAGCAGAGGGGCAGATAGCCACAGAATCTGAAGCAGGCTCTAGGCTCTGAGCTCCAACACGGGGCTCTAACTCACAAACCTTGAGATCATGACCTGAGCCAAAGTCGGACACTTAACCAACTGGGCCACCCAGGCACCCCCCATGTGTTGGCAATTTTGAAGAAGGTGGTGTCTACACATATGATAAAGCCAAAGTGTTAGGTACTTAATTCATGCCTGTACAATGCACCATAAACCTAATCTTTCTGTATTTTTATTTTCACCAGACTTGCTATGTTTTATTACTATGGGGAGGGGAAAAAATAAACCAACTTCACTTCACAATTGCTTTTTGGAATGGATTAAATATAAAAATTTAAGTGTATGATCATGAAGAAATTATTTAAATTCTATTCTTCAGTTTCCTATTTATAAATCAGTAATAATAATAGCGACTTCGTAGGATTTGGGGAGGGTTAATTAAAATGATCAATGTAAAGTGCTTAGTACAGTGTCCAGCACACGGTAAAAGCTCAATAGATGTTAGTGATTATTATTATACACACACATAGATAATACATGAGAAAAGAAAGTACTTTGCTTTTTAAGTTTCTGAGTACACTTAGCTGATAACTTTGGGAAGCAGCTATGGCTGGCAGGATTTCCTGGCATATAGGTATCAGTATGAGTGACTTAGATCATCTATAAATTGACCAATAATAAAGAGCAGAAAGGTCATCTTTATAAGATAAAAGTCAGGGAGAAAGGTGAGTCTGCTGGTATGTTTTGTTTTGTGGAAAGTCTACAAAATACAAGCACTGGGGGGAAACACATATAATTTTGCCTGAAAAACTTTCAGCCTTTTTTAATGGTCATTTCTAATTCCTACAAAGGGGAAAAAAAGAGATTCTAAAATCTGATATTTTAAAAAGGCTATTATCATTAGGCTATTTTGAATTGAATAATGTAGATTACCTAAATCATAAGTGTTCCCAATGCTCCAAAATGGCTGATGAATGACTGATATACAGAAAGCCTCTAACAACATGAAAAAGTTGGGTTCCCTTTTACTTTTAATATCTAATACATTTATGTATATTGAATGTATTCACAGTAGTGTGTTAACCAAATTTTGCTGCTTGCTCGTTTGAATGATAAAATATAATCTGGGATGTGGTGGCTAAAGGGAATCTTTCAGTGTAATTTGGACAAAGAATCACTACTTTCAATTTATAATATTTGATCAGAATAATTCCTTTAAAATGTGAATAGTTCCATGAAGCGCTATAAGCTGCTCTGTTTCCCAGAAATCACAAAGCCATAAGGGGGAAGTGAGAAATGCAACATTCCCTAATTTGCAGACAGTTAATGACTCTGTCTCCATGGACAGATCCTCTGGTTGGTCAAGTTCAGTGCTTACCCATCCCAGTTACCAGGCTCTCTATTTGACCAACAGTAACAACCCTGTCTTGTCTGGTCAAAGGTGCTATCTCATCTATTTATCCACAGAGAGTGGGTAACAAAGACGTATCAACCCTCCTCTGGATAGAGAAAGGAAATGTACTATTTACTGGCTTCTTCCCCCCCAGGAAGTACAGGTGCTAACATGTTGCTTTGGTTTTGGATTTAATCCACATTAGTACCAATACTTCAGAAGACAACAGAGCCCAAGGATTCTGGGGCCAAATATCCTTTCCTGGGCTCTTCCTTCTACTCACTTTGTGGTCTGGCAATTAACACTTCAACACTCTACTTTTCCATCTCTGAAATAGAGATAATACCTGCCTATTTACAGACAGGATTGTTGTGGGAACTAAAATAGATAATATATGTAAAGCACATAGAGAGGTGTTGATTTTACTAAGTACTCTATAAAACATTAGCTATTTTTTAAATAATATACAGAGAAAACAGTGAAAACAAATCAGATAAAGTGTCTGATTTTGTTCTGTGCCATCTAATATCATTTAATGGATTACAATACATAAGTAGGATTTAGAATTATGAAATAAAGTGTCTAGGTTGAGTTCAGATTTTTAAAAGCAGTTCCAGCAAATATCCTACTTTTAAACCCTGAATTAAATATCTGAGGACTAAGAAATGTATTCCAAAAAGGTTTCCCCTTTTTCATTTTTTAAAAGCAGAGAAATACAATCTTCCTGAATTTTACTTGCACAGTATCCTGAATTAGTCAGCCATCATTAGGTACAGTATTTTCTAAGTCATTCTGAAGTGGATTTCAAGACAAGTGACAAGATGTAATTTCCTTCCCATTATATTTGCTAATGGTGACATCTGTTTTCATCCTTTAATTAAAATACATTGTTAATATGCGTTTAAGACCTAACTATCATCTAAATAATATAACAGGTGTTGTAAATAACTTAAGTTCTTTTATCCCCATGAAAGAGATCATAAAGCAGATAATTCAAGTGGTTTTGCAAATATAGAAGTAAAATTCTAGAAAATATAATACTTTTTAATTTCTAAAACATATTTGTACTCTGTATCTCTTCCATGTGACCCAGAACCCCTACCACCATTTAATCAACTCCAGACAACATCTTCTACCCTCACCAGCCACTGCCTGAGAATAATCAAGTCTATTTTTAAAAGTTAGCATCTTATGTTATATTTAGATACTAAAAATGTGTCATAATCAGCTTTCACTAATCACAGTGCACACAAAGCTAGAAATAGTCCATTTTACCTCTCATAATATTGCATTATCTATGAAAAACTTTGAATAATATCAAGGTACTTTAAATTTGAACTGCATTTAATTCAATAGAATATGCCAGAACCATGGACAAAAAAAATGTTGCAGTTTTTATCACTGTAATGATCCATCAAATTAAGCACATCTAATTCCAGCTCAATAATCTGATCAATTCTGCAGCAAACCATCAAAAAGAGATGGGTTTACTATACAGACGGTCCCAGACTTACAATGGTTTGACTTACAATTTTTCAACTTTATGTTGGCACAAAAGCAATATGCATTCAGTAGAAGCCATACCTTAAATTTTGTATTTTGATCTTTTCCTGGGCTAGCAATATTCAGTATGATACTTTCTCATCATGCTGGGCAGTGGCAGCGAGCTAGAGCTCCCCGTCTGCCATTCAATAATGAGAGAAAACAACCAATATACTTGCAACCATTCTGTACCCAAACAACCATTCTATTTTTCACTTTCAGTACAGTATTCAGTTAATTATATGAGATGTTATTCTACCTCATTATAAAATAGACTTTTTGTTAGATAACTTTGCCCCGGTGTAGGCTAATGTAAGTTTCTGAGCATGTTTAGGTAGGTGAGGCTAAGCTGTCGCATTCTATAAGTTAGGTGTATTAAGTGTATTTTTGACTTAACAATATTTTCAACTGATGACGAGTTCATCAGGATATAACCCCATCGTAAGTTGATGAAGATCTGTATTTCACCTAGAAGTAACACCCTATTTCATACTTATTTTGCTGTTATTTGTCTTGAGTATTTGATTAATCCCTTCTGATAGATCATCTTAAACTCAAAATCTGGGTCCCTTCATCTCTTACCCAACTCAGTAACTCCTATGCCAAGTCCTACAGAACAGGCAATCAATACATATTTAGAGTTCAATTTGGAATCCATTCAGTGGACTAGCCCTGAAAGACATGTTGTCAGTCCTTAACAAGAATCTGCTCCTTCTCCTTCTCAGTCCCTTGCAATGCCCTTTGCTCCTCTTAGGGTTAAACCTAGTAGCCTAACTGAAAATAGTGTAGCCATGCAGAGCAAGATTTATACTTTACCATCATCTAAGAATATGAATGCTAAGTAATGTTATGGTCACTATTGATTACCCTGTGTTTCAAAGTATAAATGGGGAAGTCAGGGAAGGTGTGACTGAGATGGTGAAATTTGAGCAGACTTGAGGGAGGGGAGAGGACAAGTCACAAAGAATGGACTTGGAAGAGGAAACAGAAAGGGGGAAGGCCTGAGGTGGGAGCCTGTCTGGGGGTCTAAGGAAAAGCCAGCTGGCCGGTGTGGTTGAACAGGACTGAGCTAGGGCATAGCTGTGATGGGAAGAAGGGGACAGTTATATAAATCTCATCATCATTTTAAGTATTTGGCTTTTACTCTGGGTGAATGGGAAGCCACTGAACAGGTTTGAATGGAGGAATCAGGTGGCTGGACTTAAATTTTCACAGGATCCCTGTGGCTCCTATATTCGGAATAGGAGAAGGCAGGCTTGAAAGCAGAGAGAACAGTCAGGAGGTCATGCAAGAGTCCAGGTTGGAGACGATGAAAGTTTGGCCCAGAGGGGCGACTGGGTGGCTCAGTCAGTTAAACGTCTGACTTTGGCTCAGGTCACGATCTCACCATTTGTGAGTTTGAGCCCCGTGTCAGTCTCTGTGCTGACAGCTCAGAGCCTGGAGCCTGCTTTGGATTCTGTGTCTCCTTCTCTCTCTGCCCTCCCTGCTTGCACTCTCTCTCTCGAAAATAAACATTAAAAAATTAAAAAAAAAATTTGAACCAGAGCTCAGGTATGGAGGTGGTAAGAAGTGATCAGATGCTTGTTCTTCCTTTCATCTTGCTTTAAATCTTCACAGAGCATGTGCAGGTAGGCATATTTATATTTTCATGACTGTAACATAAGTATTTTTTCTTTTAAAACCAATTCTCAGGTTGCATTTTCTACTTCATGCTATATGTTTTCTCACTATCAAAGACAATTATTGCCCAATCACACAAAGTAAAGAGTGCTTGGCTTTCTCAGGCTGAATGACACCAAAGAAAATGGTCTCTGAAGGAATTACCAAATAATCAGGGGATAAAGAAGTATGATGGTATGCTATCTTATAGTTAAAAATATCCAAATTTATGTGGTGCTCTGTTGGCATCATGGATGAAGTACTCACCTAGCACTCACCCAGCTTCTAAAATCTGGCAGTTACTAAAGCATCATGGTAGACCTGAACTGATACACTGGGTCGCTTTAAAATTAACAGAAATTTCATTTATTTTATACATTAATAATATATAGGCAATGTGAATACACAATAATCTTATGTCTGGAAACCTTATGTTAAAAATGTTTCCTCAGCTCTTTTTCATTTCTTCTCACTCCAGTGCCAAGCACCAGTGGTCACTACTTTTGTGCCCATGGCCCAAATGAAAGAAGAGATTATATTAAATGTTATTAGAATGCAAGTTCTGGGGGGGGGGGGAGTTCTAATTTTTAACATTAAAAAATATTTTTCCATTGTTTTTGTAATAGATTTCATTTTCCCTTAGATATTTATAAAAACCTAACCTGTAGTGTTCTCATAAAATTAACCTCCTCAAACACATTAAATACCTTACTATGTAGTATATGTATGTATGTGTGTGTGTGTGTGTGTGTGTGTGTATGTGTGTATTTTAAACCTTATTAGATGACCCAAGATATAGCAGAGTCTCAAGGTCTCCATTTTAATATCAGTTCTCCTTGTGCAATGCTATAAATAGAGATATAGAAGGAAGGAAAGGGAAATTTGCTCAGATGTTAAGGGAATGTTTCTTTGAATAATCTCTTACATTTCCTTAGTTTTGTTGTTGTTGTGGTTGTTGTTGTTTGCTTTGGTTTTGGTTTTATTTTGCTTTTGCTTACCCTAAGTCTAGGAGAAAGCTTCTAATGGGGGTTCTCAGTGAACAGGTAGTGGACTAAAGAAAGGCCCATTAGACCAACCTGTCCCAATTCCGTAACTCCCTATATCAGCACTTGTGAGTCTAAACAAATGCCTCTGGCCATCACATAAGGGGAACCAAGGTCTCAGATGTGGCACCGGGGAAGTGACAGGGCCTCTGCATAGTGAGCTCTGGGCATGGCTGCTGCAGCCACCACCAGTGTTTTAGGGACCTTCTTGCCAACATAACAAGAAAATTTTTCACAGTAAAAGAGCCATCTTCAAGACAGACGATACATGAGATACTAGGAAACGGAACTGAGAAGAAAGAACAAGAAATAAAGAAGGCTCAGTGTGGCTACAGGCAGAGAGAGGTAACATTTCATATTAATTACTCACATCTAAAGCCTGGTGTGTACACTGTGTCTCCTGCCTAAAAATAATTTAACAGCCTGGCTAGGAGCACCACTAATTTGTCTCTGGGCACATCCTGCTGCTCACCTTTCTACAGAATCTGTGTAAGAAAAGATTTTTAAAGTCTACTTTAACCACACTATCCCTGCTTTGCCAAGTGATAAGACTGCAGGATTCATGTATAAATACTCTTGGCTTAAGGATAGATGAGCTATAGTCTTTAACAGATTGCTTTCAAAACCCAGAGGTTTCTGGTTTTTGTTTTAGCTTTGAACAGCCTGAGTGAATAGAAGTACAAGGGCACAAGACAAGTTGTTTTATAAATTCTAAAAAAACTTTGCTACCATCTAAGGCAAAGACACTCTCTTCTTTTCACTCCTGAGATAATGAAGGTCTAGAGAAGTCTTTCATCCAGGGTCTTTGGTCAGCATCTCCTGGGTAAGGGCGTTCCCACTAAATGAAAACAAGGGTTTGAACAAATTATCTGCTAGTGATGTGCTAAGTGATATGGACAAGTAATATAATCTGTGTTTTATTCTCTTCACCTGTGAATTGAGGATAATAATTGCTACCTCTTAGGATTGTAGAGGAGATTACCTAGTGCAATATTTGACACAGATGTGACACTCAGTAAATCTCAGTTCTCTTCCACCACTTCCCTTTTCACAACAGCATGGTTTGTGACTTATTCTGAGCTCCTATGGGAAAGGGTAGGAGACTGTAATGGGGAGACCATTTGATGTAAAAAGATCTGGGTGTCAGTCCTGGTTTTGCCCCTCACATACTGGGGAACTTCAGACATGGCCCTCAGCACCTCTGAACAGAGCTTCTTTATCTCTATGGGAATGAAAAACTTTGATACCTTAGAGTCATCATCAATTGTAAACTCAACAAATAATGATTGAGTATCTGCTACATGTCAGGTGCTATTTGAGATGCCAGTGATATGAACAAGAACAAATTAAGTCTGTTCACAGGAAACATGCATTCAACTAAGGGAGGGAGGCAGGTGTAAAAACACATTCAGAAAACATATAATAATGTCAGGTAGCACTACACAGTTTGATGACAAAAAAGAGGCTAAAGAATAGAGAGTCACAGGGGCAAAGCATGCTTACAACACATAGGATGGGGAGTGGAGTTCTGAGGGATGTAAGAAACATGGCTGCCTGTCTGGGGAAGAGGATTACTCCAGGCAGAAGGAACAGGGAGTGTAAGCACTGAACAGGAAAGAGCTTGGGTTGGGACAGACAGGGCAGAGAAGGAGAAGGATTATAGACAAGGTCACAGTCAAATGATGCCAGGAAGACCTTCAGAACCATGGAGGGGACTTTCAGTTTTCTTCTGAATGGGATGGGAGGCCACTTCTGGGTTATGAGTGGAAAACTGATGTGATGAGGCTGAGAATTGAAAGGATCCCTCTATTTATCATGTGGAGACCAGATCCTAAGCAAGGCAGTGCAGAAGAGAGGTGATCTAGCTACATGGTTCTTTGATAGAGTGCTTGTGGTGAGGATGGTAAAGAAGAGTCAAATTGAAGATACTTTTAAAGCCATCATACCATTGTAAACTACTATTTTAGCAAGTTTCTGGAGCTTATTCTATTTTTAACCACTTACTAGCTCTATAACATTAAGCAAATTACTGAACCTCCTTAAACCTTGAGTGTTAGAGACTAAATGTTTATACCTTCCTTAACTTCGTATGTTGAAGCCCTAATCCTCAATGATGGTACTTGGTGGTAGAGCCTTTGGGAAGTAATTAGGTTTAGATGAAGCCATGAGGGTGGGTCTCTCATGACAAGGTTAATGTCCTTACAAAGAGAGGAAGAGACACCAAAGCCCAAGATCTCTCTGCCATACGAGGACACAGTGAGAAGGCCACCATCTATCTACAAGCCAGGAAGAGAGCTCTTGTGGGGGAAGTAAGTCAGCCAGCACCTTGATCTTGGACCTCCAGCCTACAGAACTGTGAGCAATAAACTCCTGTTATTTAAACCACCCAGTCTATGGCATTTTGTTATGGCAGCCTGAGCTGACTGATATACTCAATTTCCTTACCTGTAAAAGGGAAGCAATAATATTGCTTACTCCACAGCATTGCTGTTAAGACCAAAACGCTGAAAGCTACGTAAAGCTTAAAATTTTCTCAAATTGTAATGATTAATATAAGGGTCAATTCCTAGGAATAATAATTTTAAAAATTCTTAAAGTCTACCAGTGAATATTTAATATAAGAAATGTAGGTCACCTATAATTACACATGAACAAAAACAGGTCATACACTCACACAAAATTTAGATGAATGATAATAAAAATTTATCTGCAGTTACATTACAGCACTTGAGCATAAACAATTAATTCCAGTTATCAAGTCATTGATTATTTTTTCATAAAGAAATAAGAAATGTTTTACTTCTTTTTCTATTTGAGTGGATATTTTAAAAGGTTAGTCTAAAAAGAACAGCCTTCATGATAGAATTCTATAAAAATAATCCTTACTAATTAAAAGAAAATCTTATTCGGAACTATTAGACAGACACAGACTTATAATTTGTTTGGACCTTTGTGCTATTTAGACACCTGCAGAAAGGATTTCCAGAGAACTGATGAGAATTGTAGATCTGGGCCTCATGAATATCCTGTTTTTATTCTTCCATTGTTAGTTCAGCAGAATAATATATTTTTAATTTTATTAAACATGAAATGCCAGGATGAAATCCCTTCACATAAGAATCCATACAGAAATGAAAAATTAAATTCACCATCACCAGAACATTACATAAAGTAGCATCTCTTTTTCCACAAGACAGTATGAGTTTCCTCTAAAGATTATTTCTGAATGGGAGGACTTTACCCTTTGGAAGAATCCCTCCCCACCTCCCTGGCCCTATACATATAAGCCTTTTTTCCTTTTTGAGAATACTAAAAGGAATAACTACAATTATATAGCTTGTATTATGCATCAGATCTGCCTGGTGTCTATGATATCAGAGATGGGTAAGTGCTTATGTTATTTATGTCCAGAACTCAGATAACACCTTTGGAAAGTGCTTATTGTTTACAGCCAGTAGCTACCTAAACTGCAGAAAGAGTATACATACATTCATTACCCTGGCTCAGTCATCTCCATGATGGTGGCCTATCAACAGACACTGTTTCACTCTAATGATTTTTAACAAGTCATTTTGTTTCTTTGTTTTTGCCTAGACTTCAAACAAAGTCTAAAATCAACAAAGTAAACAGAGTAAAAAACAAAGTAAGCAAAATCAACAAAGTAAAAATAACTATGAATACCAGTCATGTATTACAATCCATAATGTGACATCATTTTTTTTTAGTATATTTGTTTGGGGACAACATGAGAAGCCATAAGAGAGTGGGTCAGAGGAAGTACCCTACTCCTTCATCAGACAACTACAGGACTTGGGGTTCTGAGCTGTTTTCATGCTATGAACACTTTGGCAGTCTATGAATCCCTGCTCATATTAATGTTTTTAAGCATATATCACAAAATGTGTATAATTGTAAAGAGAACCAATTACACTGAAAATATTATACTTAAAAACAAATCTATAATGTAGTAATATGTATGGTCACTTTAAATTCTTGGGCACATAAAGGAGAATACTTTTTAAAAATAAATAATGGAATATAATATGCTAATGTTTATTCTATGGGTCAAAGCAATGGCCTGAAGGGTGATATCCACAGAGTTGCACAGTTAATACATGGGGAAACTGTGGGCCAGGGAAGTCAATTATATAGAAAAAGACAGAACTGAACAAAAAACAAGGCCACTCAGCACTCACTACTGGGTAGAATTCTAGGTTCTGTTTGGTGACCAGACAAGCCACATTTTTTTGGATAGTCATTTGACCTGGACACCAGAGTTAACTTGCTTTACTTGCTGAAACTTAATACGCCATTTTTCAATAGTGAGAGGCCATCAGATGCTTAATATTAAATTTCATGTGAAAGAAAAAATAGCTGAGAAATAAGTCTGATATCTGGCTCTAGATATCAAAATCCATCATTTGGCATGAAAAGTATTTTTATCTCTACTGAGCTTTTGGCTTGTATTTGGAATTCATCTCAGTGGAAAATTCATGTTGCATTCAGTGTTTTTCTCTTTATTCCGCTAAGCAATGAATCTCAGTTTTAACCTTCAAGTATTTGTTCTGATTTCATTGAGATAAGTGTTTAGCTCTGGCAAGGATATGATTTGCATTTTATTTGTATGAAGAGCCAATACTGATTCGCACAACAAGAGACGTTTAGAGTGACAAGAGCTGAGACACAAAGGATGAAATTTCCAGTTTAAATTTTGCAGGTGTTAAAAAAACAAAAACAAAAACAAAATGGGATGGATGACAAAAATACAAATGCTGCTCAAGAAAGAGCATAGGTTTAAAGAGACACTGCTGTGTATTTCACAGTGTTTTCTTCACAGACAGGGCTCTAAATATCCTTCTGAAAGCTAAAGAAGATATTTCTTTATTGATTTTGCCCTCTTAAAATTTGTAAAACAATAAATAACGTTTTATGTTTCTTGAAGGACCTGGGAATAACAAAAAGATGTGTTTAGCTTATGTTCTGGTCAGCAGGAGGGCTCTCTGTCTGTTCTGTTCACTGATCTTTCTCAAGGAGCTAGAACAATGCAGAGGTTCAATAAATATTCGTTAAATGATGGTTGGTTAGTTTTCTAAACTGAAGGAAGTTAATCCAAGAAATTTCCCCTAACTCATCTTCTAGCTAAGTCACACAAGAATTAAGCTACTATAGAGAGGATGTTAGACATTGATTTTCCTGTTTCTGGGCTGGGAGCCCCTTGAGGGCAGGAATCATTATTCATCCTTCTAACCTCTTGCACTGCACTATGGTTTCCCATAGTAGGTGCTCCTTAAGTGTTAAATGAATAATGGATGAATGTTGTTCAGTAAGCACTACTGCTCTCTCTCCACCATACATATCTTCTACCTTACCCCACACCCCAAACTGATATTTGCTCATTTGCTCATGTTGGCTCCATTACCTACAGCCTCTGTGTTTATACCAGAGCCTATTCAAATTAAAACCAATCTTCAAAGCTCTGTTCACAGTCCACTTCCTTCCTGAAGTCTCCACTGATCCCACCCTCTTTGAACAGCAACAGAATTTCAGTTTATATATCATTCATCCTGATGTTTTATGTGTTTCTGTCTTGTTTGCAAAGTTCCTTTGTCTCACCAATTCACATCATGGATTCCCTCTGTAGCCTTCAAAATTATAAACAGAATGTTCTGCAAATAGTCAATGTCCAATGAAGGCACAAGGAATATCAAAATACATGCATGACATAGTGGAATTATTCTCTGTGATACTTAGCATTGAGAGAGATCCTACATGGAATTTAATTTCCCTTCTAATCCTCAAATCCCACCAATAATATCCTGACTCAGAATTCTTCCAGACTCTGTCCACACCTTCCAGAGGGGTAAAGGAATCACCTTATAAGGGATAAAAGTCCATATCTGAACAAATAGTGTGAATGCCTTATTTATATTCAACCTAATAGGCCTGCACTCTCCATCTCCATAACCACTTTACCCCTTTGGCTCACACAGAATAAACCTATTCCTTTTCCCACATGATATTCATCCAAATATTTGAGGATGTCCCCTCAGAGTCTTCTTTTCCTCAGACTAAATAATTTATCACTTGGCATGATTTTGTATCCCTTCACCATCCTAATAGCTCCCCCTGAAAATACTTCAGATATCTATTCCATTCTGAAAGTAGGCCACCCCAAACTGAAATGAATTATTTAGGTGTAATCTTAGCATTCTTTATTTTATATGCCATACTTCTACTTACAGGTCCATCTCACATTAGATTATTAGTGGTCAGAATCATCCAAGATTGACATCTATTTGAATTTACTGTCAACTAAAATCTCCTGTCATTTTTACATGTCCAAAAAGCTAAATTGCTCATAATTGTGTGGTTGTCTTATTTAGGCCAACAAGTAGGACCTTCCTATCATACCTACTGTATTCTTTCTTACTTGATTTGGCCCATCTCTCCATAGTGACAAGAACATTTTTCTTCTCTAACTTACTATACCTCCCAGATTCATATCTTGTGAAATATGTAATGAATATTCTCTTCCCATTATAGGAGTAGGCAAAATTTTCTGTACAGGGCAAGACAGTAAATATTTAAGCTTTGCAAGCCATATAGTCTCTGTCTTGGCTATTCAACTTTGCTCTTGGAGTGGGAAAGTAGCCATAGACAATAAAAAATGAATGAGGGGAACTGTGATCCAATATAATTTTATTTGTAGACATTGAAATCTAAGTTTCATCTAATTTTCATGTCTTACAAAGTATTATTTTTCTTTTGATTTTATTCTATCTTTTAAAATGTAAAAGCCACTCTAGCTTCACAAGCCATGTAAGAATAGGTGGTAGGCTGGGTTTGGCCCATGGGCCACAGTTGCTGACTCCTGATCTAAATCATTACTGAAAGGGATGTAAACAAGACCTTCATCAAAGCCACTTGGCACGCACCATAGAACTCCTCTCAAATTCAGTCCTTCATAACTCAGGCTTAGCAATAAATTCGGTGAAGAACACTTAGAAATACAAAAACTAAGATCTACCCTTCAAAGATCTGATGCAGTAAGTGGTTCAGGTGAGAGGTTCATGAATGAGTATCTTGAAAATGCTCCCTGGATGTTTCTTATGTACAGCACAAGTTCTAAAACTCGATTTTGCTGGTAACAAAAAAATCTGATTTTTCTCTTGAGGAGCGCCTTTTCTGTTTTTATGATGAAGTCCTGAAAATATAAGGGTGCAAGACAGGCACAGTCTTCATTACACAGTTATATTTTGTAGAAATTATTTATTATAATGCCTTTCTCCCGATTAACGAAAAATCCCTTAGGGCTGATACCATTATCTCATTCATAAACATAGATTAATAAGTGCTAATGAATAAAAATATTATATTAACAGTAATTTATATGCTTTTCCATTTTATCTATTTTTAAATGGCAGATTTCAATCTATTTTATAAAGTGATCCAAGAATTATCTATGTATGTAAATTTTAACAAACTATCTTGCTCACCATTATATTCTCAGTACCTAGAAACTTGTTTATTAGTACATAGTGAGTATTCAAGTATATTAACTGAATAAAAAATTAATATAAGAGGAGTGCTAAAGGAGATATAAAATATGCAAAGTGCTAAAGGAGGAAATGGGAAGGTATGATAAACAAAAGGAACATGTCAGATTAAAATTTACACCAAAACTTTTGAAAACAATATTGAAATGCAGTACATATTTTCCAGGGAGCCACAATTCACATAGTTATTCTGAGCACCATATCTGCAACCCCCTGCTATGTCCCAAGACACACACACACACACACACACACACACACACACACACACACACTAAACCAATCATAGATCCAAAAACACAAAACAAGAAAGACTGGATGGTGAGGACAGATTCTGGCTGCTCTAGGATAAACTTTTTAATCCCATGCCTCAGCTTACTAGTGAAAACTAGAAATCATGTGACTGGCCCCATGCTCCAACATACTGTGAGAAGCTTCTGAGATACTTGAAGATAGCTTCTTCTCTTGGGGACATCAGGGAGAATGAAGATTCTAGGGTGCTGATCACAAGGTGGGCTGTATGGATGCATGTGCTCGGGAAAAAAAGCATTGGTTTCCGTAAGCCAAAATTTTTTTTTTGCGTTTTTGAAAAATCCTGGAACATATGTATTTCGTTTTGCCTTTGCCACAGCACTAATGTGCAGAATTATAGCCTCTCAAATAATCTCAATCTGATTTTTCCACAAGCATGTTTTAGTCTGTCCTCACAGGCTCAACAAATCACCAGAGTCCTCAGAGAACGTGGCAGGTGAGCTATGGTTTTGGGGCTGCCTGACTGTTCAGGACCTTCCTTGTCTTCGCCCTCTGCACTTCCTACTTTCGGCACCACAGAATCTGTTGTGTTCCAAATTCCTCCACCACACCAGCCTTAACAGCAGCAGAGCACCTAGGTGCCACTGGCATCTCTTACAGCAGTAAAATCAGCAGCAGGGAAAATTAGGTATAATTTCTCATTTCTCCCCCAACTCAGTATAGTGTTAAATTCCTGCCTCCACAGCATGACAAAATCACATTTACTTCCTGAGCTGTTACAACCATTGCTAACCTCTACTGTACCTCATTAACTGCATTATTCCCAAACACTTCACCGTATCCTACAGGCTGGACCACTCTCTATATTTGTAATTATTTCTGGAGCTTTCTTCTACCTCTGGTTGCTTCAGTTCAGTTCCTTTCAGCATTCCCAATGGTGCACGCCACCTCATAAATTTGTTGCAGGCTTTGCCTCTTCTTGTTCATCACTGATGACACTTGCAGATCTGGCCATTTCTGTTCAATCTTTTCATTCTCTCCAGTTTCTCTCTCATTTACTGCTCTCCCCCCCAAACCTTTCACTTCTGCCAGCCTTACTGATACCTGCTTTCTTTCTCACACCTGCCTTCTGCCTTTGAGGACAATTCTAGCAGTTCCATACTTAGTACCTAAGAATAAAGGAAAGACTTCATCTACTAATGCTTAAGAGTGGTGAATTTTTATGAGCAAAATGGTTTCAAATCAGCTTGTATAACAATCAGCTGTACCATTTAGACTTAAAATTATTTTTAAAAGATCTACCTACAAAGGTCAAAAGACAAAAGAGTTGAAGCTAATATCTTGGCAGTGATTTGGGAAACGGAGGAAGCACAGAATAATGCTGAATGTAAGAACATGTCTGGTTCTAGTATGTTAGATACCATGGATCAAAAAAATGGTCCCCTGCCCTCTGGGGTGTTCAATCTTCTTCCAGGCATGAACATTGTGCACTAAAAGAAGAAGAAGCACTTGCCCAGAACTAATACTAGCTAAATTAACTCTTGCTATTAAAAGAATGGTGACCTTTCATTTAAATCACCTTCTATTGCATGATCACTGGACACAGAAACAAGAGTTTGGGCTAACTCTGAACTTCTAATGATCATGCCATTCTGTGCAAGTTATCAATCTGTCTAACCCTCAGTTACCCCATCTCAGAAATGGAAATATTGACCTAACAATGAAGCTTTTATGAGAAATATATAGGTATATATAATAAGGAAGACAACAAGTTCTGATTTTTCTAGTGTGTAGCATTAGGGATGAGGGAGGGATATTTTATATAAATTATACTAAAATGAGCTGGCCCAGCCCCTCCTTGAGAAAATAAATTTGAACAGAGATGTAAATAAAGTAAGGAAGCAAGCCATGCAAATATCTAAGGGAAAATATCCTAGGTGGAAAGAATAGCAACTACAAAGGCACTAAGGCAGGAATGAGTTTGATGTAACCGAGTAACAGCAAGGGGCCAGTGGGCAGAGGAAACATTAACAAGGCAGATAAAGATGAATATAAGGCCAGGACCAGATGCTGTAAGGTGCTATCATTTATGATAAATTGCATAAAATAAAATTGTACTTTATTCTTAGTGGGATGGGAATTGGCTAAAGCATCTTTTTAATTTTTAATATTTTTAACTTTATTAAAAAATAATTGACTGGTATGACTGCATACATTTATAGCATACAGTGTTCATTTGACATACATGTTTCATTGTGGAATGATTACCAAGATCAAGATCATTAATACACCCATCACATCACATAGTTAACTCTGTTTTTTTGCTTCCTTTTTGTGTTTGTTTGCTTATTTATTTATTAATGACGAGATGGCTTAAGATCTACTCTTAGTTCACTTTCTAGTTTACAACAGTGCATTTCTAATTTTACTTACTATGTCTACATGAAATCACCAGCACTTATTCTTGTTATGTCTGAAAATCTGTAACTTTTTACCTTTATCACTCTGTTTCTTCCTCTCCCATATACCTCACAACCACCATTCTAGTCTATGAAATCATTTTTATTTTTTTATTTTAATCCCAATATAGTTAACATATTATATTAGTTTCAGGTGTACAGTATAGTTATTCAACACTTTCATACAACACCCAGTGCTCATCACAACAAGTGTACTCCTTAATCCCCATCACCTATTTCATCCAGTCTCCCACTTACCTCCCCTCCGGTAACCATCAATTTGTTCTCTGCAGTTAAGAGTCTGTTTTTTGGCTTGTTTCTCTCTCTCTCTCTCTCTCTCTCTCTCTCTCTCTCTCTCTCTCTCTCTCTCTTTCTCTCTCTCTCTCCTCTCTCTCTCTTTTCCTTTGCTCATTTGTTTTGTTTCTTAAATTCCACATATGAGTGAAATTGTATGCTATTTGTCTTTTTATGACTTGTTTCACCCAGTATAATATTCTCTAGTTCTATCCATGTCCTTGCAAATGGCAAGATTTCATTATTTTTATGGCTGAATAATATTCCAGTATATATATGCCACATCTTCTTTATCCATTCATCCAGCCAGCCAGCCAGTGGACACTTGGGCTGCTTCCATAATTTGGCTATTGTAAATAATGCTGCTATAAACATTGGGGCGCATGTCTTTCTTTGAATTAGTGTTTTTGTATTTGGGGGGTATTTACCCCCAAATGGAGCAGTAGTGGAATGGATGGAGCCAATGGAACGGATGGAGCAGTAGTATGCTTGCCAGATAGTAGGGTAGTTCTGTTTTTAACTTTTTGAGGAAGCCCCATACTGTTTTCCACAGTAGTTTCACCAGTTCATATTCCCACCAACAGTGCATGAGGGTTCCTTTTTCTCCACATCCTCACCAACACTTGTTTCTTACGTTTTTGATTTAGGAACTGGCTGAAGAATTTTAAGCAGGGGCGAGCTCATCTAATTGAAAGATTTACAGAATCACTCTGGCTGCTGTTGGGAGGGGAAAAATACTTATAGGGTCAAGAGTAGGGGCAATGAGACCAGCTAGGAAGTTATTGCAATTGCTCTGGTAAGGGGGATGGTGGCTTCAATAGGATGAGAGCAAGGAAGGTATTGAAAATGGTAAGATTTAGGACTTATTCTGAAGGTACAGTTCACAGAATTTGCTGATGGACTGGCTGCAAGGTATGAATAAATAAGATTCAAGGGTGAGTCCTAAATTTGTGACCTGAGGAAGTGGGTAAATTACAGAGATTAGAAAGTCAGGGAAGGAGCTTATTTGAGAGAAAGACTTCAAGAGTAGTGTCTAGGTCATGTTAAGTTTGAGGTGCCTCCCAGATACCTGAGTAAAGATGTTGAATAAGCAATTATTTATGGGTTTTAGATATCAGGAAAGAGGTTTAAGCTACAGATACAAATGTATAGTCTTGTTTAATATTCACATAGTTCTAAGATATAGGAACTATTATTATCTCCCTTTTATAGAAGAGAAAACAGGTTTGGCGAAACAACACAATTTGCTTCTGAGCATACAGAAAGATTATAATGAAAACAAAGAGAAGAAGGATCTAAATAGTTATAAATAGCTGGACTCATATCTGGGTTGGTCGAGTGGATAAAGCTAAGTATAGTTAATAGAAAAACTCTGAAAATGCATGATGTCAAAACAAACTTGGTTACTGGCTTAGATTCAAGTATAGGAGTAATTTTAATACTGAATGACCTTAAAAAGAAGCCTCCAAGGTTTACAGTCAGTTAAATGCAAGGAGATATTTCATTAAGTCACAGATATATAATAGGCTCAATCTGCCGAGGATTTACCTGGAAAGCACTAAATAAAATCAAAGAAACCAAATACTTTTATCTTGGCTAACTACAGATTTAAAGGGAACACTGAAATCTATAAATATGTTACAAGATAATGATGAATCATTTATTACACTTGCGTGTCTCTAAACTGCACCTAAATATCCCAGAAAGGAAGTTGTCTAAACCCTTAGTGTAATCGTGAGTTCCTCCCTCTACTTGCATATATACAACCACCCTTGAGAATGAGTTGAATGGAACAGAAAATTTGCTTCTCCCTGTACATAATCTTGGAGTATTTCCAACACAAGATAAATTCAGTTGTATTATCAGTATTCAACATTCCTTTCCTCAGTTTCTAATTCTATTGTTTCTCTCTTGACAAAATTTCTGATTCCTTTTCATTAAATGATTATTTAGCAACTACTATAAGCATGTTTAGTTAAAAGCATAGTTTCCAGACAGCCTAGATTGGAATCTCAGCTCCATCAATTACCAGGTACATGGTCAAGGGAAAGTCATAGAACATTTCTGTGTCTTACAGAAACTCTCACCTGTAAAATGGAGGTAATAACTGAATCTTCCTCATAGAGTTATTATAGGGATTAAATGAGGTAACAGGCAAAATCCTTGATAAAGGATTAGTATAGGAATCAATAAATTGTTGCTGTTATTTTTACATGTACTGTATTTGGCATTCCATGTGTTCTTTTCTCTAGGAGAGGAAGAAACAACTAAGTATTTCTAAAATACAGTACTTCTAAAAAGTAAAATTACAATAGTCACTTTTTAAAAATTTGACATTTAAAAGGGTTTATTTTTTAGAAATCTCTTGCAATTCCTACTAACAAAGTTAGGCACAGTTATTTTTTCATATAAGTCTTCAGAAGATCTCAATGGGATATTATGATGTAATATTACAAAAAAATAATTCTTTCTGCCAACTCGCTGGTAATCCCGAGAGCAGATAAGAGATGAACTTTGGCAAAAGTGTGGTGCCCATTGAGCGCCACAAAATCACTGTCAGGCTTGGGTTTGGAGTAAGACCTGTTCAGCTCCAAACAATTCTCTTTCTCCTCCCTGTTAATCTACAGAAGACTTTTCCTGGACCTTCTGACTGTGGTGTGTTCTCTAATCACAGATGATTAATGAGTAATTATTTCAGCATAATTCAGATTAATTCAGATTAACAATTAACAACAAAAATAGAGGTTTTAAATAGACTTCAAATAAATACCTTCATACCATTGCTCTCTCCTATACATTGAACATGAATAAAAATGTTTATGTTCTTAAAGAGGTGACTATGGTATAAGATGGTATATACCATGTCTATATTATAGCAAGCACATGTTTGTCTCCGAAAGGCATACGCTGATACAAGCAGGTGTTGAATGTCTAAACCATATCTCCAAACCAAATTCATCATTTTTAACTCTTTCAAATAGAACCTCACACCTGTATTTATGCAAGAGGCTCCTAGGTGGTCCTTCAGAGCCCAGTTCACCCCAATCATCTCAAACCCACTCTCAGCTTCTGAAAAAAAATGTTTTATTGTATTACAACAGAGAAAGAAAATTAAAGTCTAGCTCTCTTGTCAGACAAAGCCCACTGAGGTTAAATCACTTGAACAACATGGCACACCTAGGTGTGATGAGTACCACAATGTCAAAGCCTTCTTTCAAAACTTTCTATCAAGTGGGCTCATCTCTGTCCCTCCACATAAACCTTCTTTCTCTTTCCCTTTCCCTCTCACTTCTCCTCTCCTTCCCTCCCTCGGTGCCTCTTTAATTTACGAACTTCTTTCTATGTCCCTGTTACCTTTGCAGGGCTATAGTGGTGACAAGTCAAATGTCTGGGGGAACTTTTCTCTCTTAGTTTCCTGTCTTAAAGAGTGGGAAGAGCATTTAACAAGTTACTTGGAATAGACTGTGATATGGGCATCACAGAGGAAAGCAGGGTCCCCAAAGGAGCAAGCAAACAGGAGGGACCCTGAAAGAAATGTAAGCAGGTCATATGAAAGGAAATGCCATGTAGGCATCTGCTTAATGGATGAATAGAAGAAAAAAAAAACACTACAAGAAGAGAATGAGGAAGAGTGCACTGGGAAGAGTGACTACACTGTGCAAGGGCCAACATGTGGCCAAGATGTGTACTTCAGGGAACAAAAAGAAATTCAGGATGGGTAGAGTCCAAGAGGGGAAGAGACAGCTGGAGATGAATTCAGCTTCAGGAGGAGTCATACCTGGACACTCACTTGTATCTGGTTTAGATCAGATTTAGGTGAGATTATGGACTTAGAGTTGACACTGGAATGACTGAAGACTTTGGAGGCTGTTGGGATGGAGGTGAATGTATTTTTCTTGTGAGAAGGATATGAATTTTGGGAGGCAAAAGGGCAGAGTGTTATGTGCTGAACTATGTCCTTCATAGTTCACATACTGAAGTCCTAACCCCCAGCACCTCTGAATGAGACCATAAGTGGAGATAGGGGCTTTACAGAGCCGATTACATTAAAATATAGCCATGAGGGTTACAATCCCAGTATGACTGGTGTTCTTATAAAAAGAGGCAGTTTGGATACGGCCATGTGCAAAGAGGGAAGACAATACAGAGACAGGGAGAAGACAGCCATCTATAAGCCAAGGAAGAGGCCAGGAACAGATTATTTTCTCATGGTCCTCAAAAGGAACCAAACCTCTCAGCACTTTGATCTGTAACTGTGATCCTAGCCTCCATAACTGTTAGAAAATAATTCTGTTTAAGTCGCCCAGCCTCCAGAACTTTGTTTATGGCAGCCCCAGAAAACTGAAACAGATTTTAGTTCTTATAGATAAAACTAGCACAAACTAACAACTAGATAACATTCTAATTAGTAGTCAATGGCCAAATCACATACATAGTCCATTATGAAATGTAGCTTTTGACCTAGAGCAAAGGCGAGTCACCTGCCTCCAATGAGACATCACCACACATGGAAGGTCCTTCCTCTTATCTATCACGTACAGACTACCTTACCTATTTTACCTAGTCTTTGAGCCCTGTTATTAGCTGACAACATTCATCAGTTCTTTCAGAGCCTGAAGATATGCCTAAGGTCCTGCTCTCCTTAACATTACCACTCCAGTTTTTAACATGCTTTGTACTTCCTTAGTTCAGATTAGGCTACACGATTTTTCATTTGTTGTTTCAGGTATTGTCACAAATACCACTGCTGTGCCTCCCATATTTCCTCCTTTTTACTACTTCAGCCAGGGCCATAATTTTCGACTCCCAGCCTTGTATTTCCTTGAGTGAGGACCTTCTCTGACTTCTGAGGCCTGCTTTGTCAGAAGTGGAGAGCAGTCCTGAAGGAAGGGGGGGAATGAATACTTCCTGGGGAAGGAGGGAGGAAGTAATAAAACGACTATTAGCATACAAGCAGTTTGTTACATGTAAACATAGATAAATGAAAAAATAACCAAACAAGCAGGACTACTATTTGGAACAGGCTGGCTCGCAGCCATGAATTCTGTCACAGGAAAGAATTGTCCTACTCAGTCACCTTATTACTCCTTACTTCCCCTCAATAAAATAAGAAGTATTAAGAAATGAACAGAAAAAAACCTAAGTCCGTGATAAAAAAATTCTGAACATTTTCAAAGAGCCTTATTAGATCTTGCAAAAGTTTGAATGCCATTTACTCATTGCAGGCGATTCTTCCATTGCAACAGTTCACAAAAAGATTTAAAGAGCCAACATAAAATGTTTACTTTTCCATTCTGGTTAAAGGTCAAGCAAAATTTATCCCTATAGCTCTTGCTGACATAGCTGTGCTGAATAATTATATTTGTGCACATTGAAAATGAATATATTTATGAAAATGCAATTGTTTCTCTCTATGATAACAATTAAAAATTCCCTCCAGGGGAAAAATTAAAATGTTATTATGTTGTAAATCTTTTCTAGAATCATTTGTAACAGATTTATAATATTAAAAGAGAACTAATTTACTTGAACTTTATGAATATACACAGCTGACCAACATTGGC
The DNA here is from genome assembly GCF_018350175.1 of Felis catus. Taxonomy (NCBI): domain Eukaryota; kingdom Metazoa; phylum Chordata; class Mammalia; order Carnivora; family Felidae; genus Felis; species Felis catus. Next base: position 64,956,843 of record NC_058372.1, on the reverse strand, counting down.
AGCTATTTTTCATTTTGCAGGCAATTATTCTGAGATGCTGAGCCAACATTAGAGGACATCTAGTGGAAGGCCCAGGGGCCAATGGTGGTCTCCATACTCTCCCTTCACCACCACTAAAAATAGGGAAGAACAGGGAGATTCCCAGGACAATTTGGGAAAAAAGAGAAGCAAAGTGAGAAGAGGATCAGAAGTCAGAACCAAGAGAACATACAACCGCTAAGTGAGCGCTTACTACATGAAACAAAATGGAGGAATCTATCAATGGACTCAAAAGTTGGCAATATATGCTGTATGAAACATATTCTAAATGTAAACACATACTTTTGAATTAGTAACAATGAGCAATGACTATTCCAAAATACTGTACAACCCAAAGGAATATTTTAAAAATTGTTATAATATCTTAAAACATTTCTATGAACCACAAATTCCCAGTCAAGTTTCACACTGATTCCTTTTAACCTAAAATTTCACACTACATTATAGTTTAGGAGCAACAGTTTTTCTTATAGTTTGAACATGATACTATTATAATGTCAAGAAAGATGTATCATTGGTATTCCATAATTCCTTCTGAATTATTTTGGTAGGTGAGAGCTATAAAAAACTAAGCTACATCATGGTAATTACTGGGGAAAAAAAGATTAAACAGGAAGGTCAAATATTTGATTACACAAAAGGCTCTAGAGCTCTAAATAATCACATACCTCACAAAAATCAATATTTTAAATACACACATCTATCATCTACCTAATGAAAATGCAAATATAAATAACATCTGTGTCTCAGAGGATATTAGTTACATAAAGAATATTGAAACAAAGAAGAAAATTTTCTCATTCAACAAATAATTATTCAACAAATAATTACTGAGTGCCAAAGAAGTATAAGGAATTATGCCAAGTGTATGTGGGATTCAAACTGAACAAGATTTAGAACCTACCTGGTAATTGAGATAAGTCTGTGATCACTCACAGTTTCAACATAAAGTGGTATGCATTGAGAAATTTGAAAGTCAACAAATTGGTAAGTGTAGAGGAGGGAAAAATCACTATCTGTCTTGACTGTTCTAGGAAGATATCATTAAGACACAACTTTTTAACTGGATCTAAAAAAATACATGAATATGGACAAGAAGAAATTTGAGGAAGAAGAAAAGCATCAGAAAGTGAAGAAGTAGAAAGGCACAAGGTGTGATCTGGTAACAAGTAGCCCCCACTTGCCCAGAAAAATGGGACCTGTTGTTCCATTGTTCTGGGTGAATATCAGAATATAAAGTGAGAAGGCCTTGAAGTCCAAATCACAGATTCCACAAATGGAGACATGAAAGTTTTGTAATGGGGGTGTGGCGGATTTACTGTAATGCACTCAGAAGTTTAACCTGGAGGCCGAGTGTAGGGTGCACTGGATTAGGAAGTATCTACATCAGGGGTTGAAGACTTAAACACATGTCAAAGCCAGAAAGATACTATAAAAGCATCCTTGAGGATGCCCATAAGTTCTAGCCCATAAGAAATTTGGCAGGTCCAATTTTCAGAAAAACTGGAAATCCACATTTTGATATGAACTTTTCTAACTCAAAGATGTCAAGTAATTCAAAAGGAATTTTTATTGATTGTTTAATGAATGAAATCTGAATTCAGTTTATGTGCTGAGAGCTTACATAGGGACTACCAGTAACAAGCATCTTCGTGTGATCACAGCATGAATTATTAAGGCCTCAAATTAGATAGTAGCAGGCATTATTTATGTTTAACTGTTCTTTCTTATACTTTATTCAATTGATAAATTAGCTTTTAATACATAGCAGTTAACAAATCTAAGGCAACATGATTTAGAAAGAATTTAAAAACTGACATGGAAGCATGTTAGTTATATAAAATTATAAAATTTATACTTTGCATGATAAAACCTAATGGAATCATGTCATAGTTATATCAAATCACTGAATATGCCATATGGATGTCCCCAAAGATAATGAACTTAGAATTAAAAATAATAAATTGGGAAGTGAATATGACTAGAGGTATGTAGTCCTGAATGAAAATACTGTTTAGTACTACTATTAATTTATTAAAATGACTTATTAACAAATCAACAGCTCTATTTTAATCCCTTAAACATCTAGTCAAGAGGTTGTTTTCTCCCACAGCTAGTTTTAATAATGCAAATATTTTCAATACTTAGCATAGTTTTTTTTAACTTTATTTATTTTGAGAGAGAAAGAGAGAGTGATAGAGAGCAAGAGAGAGAATTTTAAGCAGACTGTGCTGTCAGCTCAGAGCCTGACATGGGGCTCTATCCAAACAGCGAGACCAAGACCTGAGCCAGAATGAGGAGCTGGACACTTAACTGACTGAGCCACCCTGGCACCCCTCAATACTTAGTATATTTAAAAAGGAGGTCAGCTGGTACTATCTTAATAATATTTTCAAATGAAAGGTACTACTTCCATGATTTTTTTGAAGCAGAATGATCTTCCTGCAACTTTTGTGTCTCCTACATTCATGCTAAGTTTTTAATAAGGTATGCTTGTAGAATAATGAATACCTTCAGCAAGAAGAGAAAGGAGCCTCTGAATGGATTCAGAGTCATGCTGTCAATAATTCAGGGATGTTTTGGGGAGAAACCAGAATGAAGAGGAGGAAATGTGAGCGGAAGGAAAGGAAGCACCAGTTTCTCTCTGTGCCTCCCTCTTCTCTGCCTGGATTTCCAGGAGGGTAAACACCCGGGTAAGTTCTCCTGCAAGGCATGGGTGGAACAAGATGGGCTCAGTCAGGTGGATGTGTGCCAAGAACCTGGCAGCAGCCCAAGCCCAGAAGGGCTTCCAAAATGAAGGTAAGTAAATTTTATTCTGTAAACTAGGTTACCAAGATGTTTGTCATTTTGCATGCATTATTCATCTATAATCTCTGAGCCTTTTGTAAAATTCTGTTTAAGTGATAAAGATGGGGGTCAACACTAAAAGAAGGAAGTGTGCCTTTACAGAGCTTCTCTGAGGACAGTCTGAGGGTTTCAAAGCTGATGAATGAGAAATCCTCACAGGGAAGGTAACTCTTGGGAATCAGGGTCAAGGTCAGAGTGTCATGCTGTGAAAATTCTTTCCTCTTTATAAATTTTACAAGTTCAGAGTTTGCTTTTTTAATTTTGAAAAAGAGAAAACGGTTGGTTCTCTAACAAATTAGTATCCAACTTCAGGGCAATCAAGTAAATACTTAAAAAATCCGTGAGATGGTTAAAAATAATTTGTAAAGGAATCTTGATTTATTTTTTAGGCATCCATGTAACTGTGCTCATACTAAGTGAACCTCTGCATGGGTGACAAAGTATGGTTCTCAAAAGTCACAATAACTGTTCTTGAGGCTGGTGTCTAAAACAAATGACCACTTGTACTTTTTCCTAGGGTGACCATATTCCCAGTTTCTCTGGTACAGTCTCTGTTGACATTTCTTATCTTGGTGCAATTATAATTATTTCTTTTTCTCTCAAAAGTATCCCCATTTGGACATCATATATATATATATATATATATATATATATATATATATATATATATATATATATAAAACTAATAGCTGGAGTTATCTGCATAACAGCCATGAATCAGTCATAGAATCTGACCCCGAATTTATTGTATCCAAGCACTGCTAAAGACTCTCCTCCAATTAAATGATATTTTCAGCAATCTTGTTGGCATGGTATTTCCTACATTTGGCTTATTTATTGGAGATATGGCTAGCGATGTCTAAAACAGTGAATTCAAACCATGATACCTCAGCACCAATTGCAACTCACCAGTTTAGGAGGCCACACCTGAATTTGTGCATTTGAAAATCTTAGGTATTGCTTTAAAACTGTGTCTACAGTTTACTTTGCATGCTTTTGTGGTTATTAGAAAAGGTAACGTAGATTATAAATTGTATTTTCCATGTTTTAGCTGCCATAAAACTGAGAATAATTTCAGAAACTAGCTATATAAATCAGCTTTTCCTAAGCATATTTTACTATCTACTCTATATTTTGGAAGATCTATTTGCTTATTTATCCTTAATTTTGTTATTTTCTGTTATGTTCAACTTAGAAGCCACTTCAACTCCTTTTGTAAATTTTAATTTTTTTAATGTAATTTATTTTTGAGAGACAGAGAAAGACAGAGTGTGAGTGGGGGAGGGGCAGAGAGAGAGGGAGACACAGGATCTGAAGCAGGCTCTAAACACACAGTCCGACCGGAACCCAGGAACAGCGAACCATGAGATCATGACCTGAGCTGAAGTCAGATGCTTAACCGACTGAGCCACCCAGGCACCTTTCCTTTCAGAAATTTTAAAATATTACATAAATATTAAAATCAAGAATTCAAACAAATATTCTAATTCCTCCTTTCATTCTAGAAATAATTATCACATTTGTGATTAAGGGGACAAAGGTTAGCTCATAAGGTTGGTAGGATGGAAGTAAGCTTAAAGGCAAAAGATTCATTCGCTTTCTAAAGTCAAAATATGACAGGAAAAAGTCATCTGTCTTGCTAGTCTGGAAGAGAAAAAAAATCACAGCAACTGTTTCAATTTTGCATAATAATGCAAAGAGTATCCCTTTATAGTACTTTTGAAAATGACTTTGGGCCACTGATAGAAATACATACTCTGTGACTTTGGACAAGATAATTCCCTCCCTAAGCCTCAGTTTCTTCATCTTTAAAATGGGGTTAACACTTCTTTCATGTACTTGTTGTGCAAACTCAATATAATAATATATAAGGAACACCTAGGAGAGTGCACATGCTTATTACATGGCAACTGTTGTTCTTATTTTAAAAAGCAAGAGAAGTGGTTCCTTACCCATCACAAAGACTACATCTCAAGACCTCTGTGAATTCCCTAATTCTCAAAAGTTTCTCAATGACTTCACGCAGAAAATAGGATATGGGGACTAGTTTTCAGAATTACCCTTGCTTCATTGCATTTTGAGAATATGGTAACCTTATTCTTGTCACATAGATTAACCGCTGTGAGATCTGATGTCCTATTCTAAGTTTTTGTAAATCTGAATTTATTTCCTGGTTCAGAAGCATTATTTTCTTATACCTCTTCATGTTCTTTTCTCTTCCAACACCAGACATCAGAGTTTGCTTGATTTCTAGGACTGTTCTCCAACAAAGGAATGAAATGTACTACACTTTAGGAGAGTAATTACATATGCTTTTCTTTAGGAGCAAAATTCATAAATTTTCAGTGAGATGCTAAGAGGATTCTGGGTAGATGGCAAGATTCCCTCACTCATTTTAATCTTGACTCCTGCTCTTCTCATCCAAATTGTGCAAGTGATCCAAATCTGTGCCTGAAAAGTGACAAATTACTACGAGAAATGGGCTAGTTAGGTGACTCATAAAGAATGAAACTAAGAAATATTAAACCAAAAAAAGCCAAGAGTCTACTAATCCTCTGTTTTTTTTTCCTTAGAAGCTTCATAAACACAGAAAGAAATACAACATAGATATGATATCTGGCATATCAGCTCAGAAGAGACTATGGTACAAAGACTTCCATGTGAACAAGAGTTGTTATTACATATGTGGGAACCATGGAGGAAGAGAAGTACAGTCTTAAGAGTCTCTGCTCAGGATGAGGAATGAAGGGCTTGGGGGCAATTTAGAGAAAGAAACCAGACCTAAGCCAAGGCTGATTAGGCTTCATGCTAATTTCTGAAAGAAACTTTTTTAGAGAGAGCCCTGGGTTCCTGGACTTAAACTTGGAGCATTCTCTTCAGGAAGTAGAGGCCATCTTTAAAGAAAAGCATAAGGTCAGTTTTTCTTGTTTCCCCAGCCAGCAGTCCATCATAAATGGATTAAATGACATTTATCCTCTGGTCTGACAGAGCAGAACTACTGTAATTGCAGTGGCATTCCCACAGAAGCAAAGTCTATTGATGCAACCTTGTGGTTTCCCTTTTCACAGGAGGGGTGTATGTTTACAAACACCCGGGGAAATAAAATGTCATGCAGGACTATGTGTCACACTATTAGTCAAGCAACGATTTGATCAATAATGAAGAGAATAATACATATTCAAAATTATACATGCTTTACATATAGCATCTTTTTCAGTTCTCACTGAAACCCAATAAATTGCATATTACTTTCATACATAAGGAAACTGAGATTAAATGATTCACAAAAAAGTGGTATAACCAGCAAATGGCAAAACTGAAGTATAAAATCTAGGTCAGTCAAATGTCAAACTCTACAATCTTTACAGTACACCATGCTTACCCTCCAGAGAAATCTAAGTGATAAATATTTTCTACTTTTAATAGATTAAAAGGAAGTTAAAGCAGGAGATCAAGGAGTGCCCAGCAGAGGATGTAGGTCTGTAGAGAAAAAGGCTAGATGTAAAAATTTCCAGGATTCTCTTGGGGACTTCAGTCACTATTTCTCACTGTTACTATGGTCCTTCTTCTTCTTTTTTTTTTTTTTTTAACATTTATTCATTTTTGAGAAACAGCGAGAGACACAGTGTGAGTGGGGGAAGGGCAGAGAGAGAGGGAGACACAGAATCAGAAGCAGGCTCCAGGCTCTGAGCTGTCAGCACAGAGCCTAACGCGGGGCTCAAACTCACGGACCACAAGATCATGACCTGAGCCGAAGTCGGATGCTTAACCGACTGAGCCACCCAGGCACCCCAATGTTTATTTATTTTTGAGAGAGATGCAGAGACAGAGAGACAGAGAGGCAGAGCATGAATGGGGGAGGGGCAGTGAGAAAGGGAGACGCACAATCCAAAGCAGGCGCCAGGCTCCAAGCTGTCAGCACAGAGACTGATGTGGGGCTGGAACTCACAGAGTGTGAGATTATGACCTGAGCCCAAGTTGGAAGCTTAGCCAACTGAGCCACCCAGGTGCCCCACTATGGTCCTTCTTTATCAGACTCCCTGGAATTTGGCAAAGCACTCTTAAGCAGTATGTCTTAAGCAACCCAGACTGGGTTCTCTGACTTCAATGGAAAACATGCCACTACACACATGTACTACTGAGGCAGCAGTCTCCCAACTGATAGTGCAGCTAATGGGAGGAGCTCCAAATGCCTCTAATGTTGTAAGGACTACACTTTCATCCTGAGTGAGACAGACCAGCATTTTGTTTGAAAAAATGCAGCTGTGCTGGAGAGCAATTCAACAGAGTTTTAACCACTTGAAACTTAATTATGCATACCACTCTCTTACCAATAAGTAGATGCAGAATTCTAGGAGATTTACTACAGATTATGGTATTTCATCAAAGCATAATATATCATGAAGAGTGCATAAAAAGTATTCATTTGTTTCCCCCTTCTTGGATCCACAATGAATCCGTCAGCACCATTTTTTTTAAAACTTCTTTGATCATCTAAAAGATCTGTTGATCACCTTGGGGTGCATTAGATTAAAAAAACAACTAAATGGTCACTAAACTATACAATGCTTTGCAAAATAAAGTGCTAATTAGACTATAAAAGGAGATTGCATTAAAATAATTATAATTTATTTCAATAAGCTTTTATTGGAACAGAAAGTACATTTAAATTTATTGGGATCTTACCATCCCTGGGGTCAGTGACCACTACTGTCCTGTAGCTTCTCAGTCTTATGACCTGGAATTCTCTCTGTAAGAGTGTTCCTAGGCTTGTCTTCTGAGATCCAAAACCAGTGTCTCAGGACCCTGCCTCCACAATCCCACAAACCATGGCTAGGCATCACTCAAGCTTTGTGAGGCAGTGGTTAGAACATAGCCTCTATTGCCAGAGTGCCCAGATTTAAATTCTGGCTCTGCTACTTACCAGCTGTGTGACCTTTGACAAGTTACTTATCTTTTCTAGGCCTCTGTTTAAAATGAGTTAGTAGGGGCACCTAGATGGCTCAGTTGGTTAAATGCTAATCTGAGTCTTGATTTTGGCTCAGGTCATGATCACATGGTTCGTGGGTTCAAGCCCCACATCAGGCTCCATGCTGACAGCGCAGAGACTGCTTGGGATTCTCTCTCTCCCTCTCTTTGCCCCTCTTTTGCTCATATGTGCATGCTTCCCCCTGCCTCTCAAAATAAATAAACTAAAAAATGATTTAGTATAGTACCCCCCACTCCCAACCAAACACATAGTAAACTTTCAATATTACTATAAGGATGATGTGAAGTTCTTCCTTCTCTTCCCAACCCTTACAAAACAATACAAGATTATTACAAAGATGGTGCCTTGTCAAGAAAAGAAACTAAAATTTCTTGGGCCATATTCAAAGCACCTCCTATTCTTCATACTCTTAAAGACAAAAGAAGCTAAACAATTTCTGGCCTTTGTCAGAGTGAAATAATAAAGAGGGCTGGGGGCAAGAAAGAGGTATCTTTTGGAAGAACCATTGAGCTGAGATAGCAGTGGCCTTCTCTACTCTCTTCCCTTCTTCTAGATTTCCTTTCTACAAGCTCAGTAAGACTGACACTTCCATTCACCAAGGGAATGGTGATTTCTCTTGTCTCAAAGTGAACCTGATTCCATTGGCACTGCAGAAGGAGGCAGTAGGAAGAGTGTTGGCAGACTGCATTCCCATTGTTTGACAAGGAAAGGTAGGTATAAGACTAAATAGGGCCTTTCCTGGATGCCCCACATGGAACACTGTATACATGCAGGTTCCCTTAGAATCTTCTAAAAACCCACCACAAAAGTCCCAGAGAAGGCAGGCATTTGGACATCCACCTCACAGAGAGAAATCAGAGCTGGTCAGTGTGTCAGAGAAGTAGTAACGGCTCATCAAGGGAGGCCAGACAAATCCTGGAGGCCACCTGAGGATTGTCTTTTCCCTCTCCCAACACCAAGTCCCAGCACTAACAGCAGAGAAGGCAGCAAGTGTGGGAGGGCAGACCATCCCCCACAGCCTAAAGCCTATGCTGTCCACTGGCGGTCTGGACTACAAGTGCTCTATATCAAAGAGAAAGGGAAAAGCATTGTGTGGAAAAACACGGACTTGAAGTCAAATGAGATATGAAAACGTTAACGAGGATGGATAATCTCACTTCTACCACCGGTTTATTCTTATTAAGTGAAAGTGACTGAAAAATGACAGAATTGGATCAAGATGGCTTTAAGAGAGATGGTTTCACAGCCGGAAAGAGAACCTTCCTGAGCCTCGAGGAGGCAGATTTTAGTGAAAGGGAAATAATTTGATACCTAGTCATTATGAGTTGAGACTTCTCAATCAAAATAGTTTTTTTAAAAAAATTAGATATTGCAATTTCTGACATAGTCAAGTCACACTGCACAAAACTACACTCAGGCAAAACCTTGAGAAGTTTCTAAACTCCTTATCACTACTCAACCTTTTAGGCTCTTAAAAAATCCTTTTTCCTTTAAGTGATTCTCTAAGTCATGGGAAGTAGACTTTGTTATCTCTGAGCAGGCCTTCAGCCAGATTCTTCAACCTGACACTGAAAAATGTACCTTGGTTCGAGTAAGCAAAGTACTTGTCATAGGAGTCATATATATTTACATATTGACTTATGTATGTGAATGCATATAAGGTTGTACCTATGATACTAAATAAGTGCTTTCCCTGGAAAAAAAATTGTAGAAGTGTTAGAATAACCTAAAAATAGAAAGGAAGAATTAATAAAGCACTAAGGAATGTTATTGTACTTACTCTTTTCCCTATGTTATCTTTACTATTTCTTCCCAAACAAAGGCCATATGTCTACAAAGAAAAAAACTATACCCAAGGCCTTGTTAGGGTTTGGGGAATAGGCAACAACATGTTTTCTTTTATGTTGTCTGCCCACCTTACTTTGTCCCTCAGTATTACACGGATCTAAGAAATCTTGGGGACAGTTCTTTGCTGCTTAAGATAACACAGTGACATTTATTTCTCCCATTTTCTTTCTGACATTATGCTAAATATTATTAGAATGCTCACTGTCCTGTTGCTTTTGAACTTGGCTTTATGACTACAATTAGATGAACTAGACTGTAATAAAAAAATTTTTAGTCCTCTGCCTTCACTGCCATGCATATATTTTTCACCACTGTGTATAAATCATCACAGATTGTCAGAAATGGTGAGTTCCCAGATTATAAGCTCTAAACTCTTGTCATCAAACACATTAAAAAAAAAAAAGACAAAACAAAACAGCCATTCCTCACAGGGCAGGACACCTTGGTTTTGGTGTCTTTTAATGGAGCCTTGGCTGCCAGGATTCAGATACTCTTGCTTCCCCAGTGGCTTGTCCCCATTCTAGATCCGCGCACTTGTAGGTTTGAGGTGTTCCCCATGATCTTGCTCTCTGGTACTATGTCCTACCTGATCTTCACTGCAGACCAGATGGTCTTCTCTGGACTTAGCCCAAGGGTAGGCCTGCTTCCAGACACACCCTCACTCCTCTGTGGCTGCTGTGTTCCACCTTGGCAAGACGGTGACAGCAGGTCAAGGGCTACAAGTTAATATATGGTGGGGCTTACAGACTGCTGTTGGCCCTTCCCTCCCTCAAGTAGCTTAATCTCAGGCATGAGCAATGAATTATTCCCTATTCTCAACCTGTTTCTCATAATTAAAGTTTAAAGGTAAGAAAATAACTGTTGATGTGATAAAACCTTTTTCATTAACATTTTAATATTTAATCCTATTTCCCAGTAGGCTGTTGATGAAACACTTCATCTACCAGGCCCATTTCCTTCATTATATTATTAACCCACTGCTATATAGGTTTGTTCTTTCTCAAACTTTTAATTTCATATTTTATTTTGTTTCCTACATCTTATAGACACAGTCAAACAAAATTTATCACATAACTCTCAAGAAAGCAATGTTTAATGGGCATCTGGGTGGCTCAGTCAGTGGTTAAGCATCCGACGTCAGCTCAGGTCATGATCTCACGGTTCATGAGCTCGAGCCCTGTGTCAGGCTCTGTGCTGACAGCTCAGAGCCTGGATGGAGCCTGCTTCGGATTCTCTGTCTCCCTCTCTCTCTGCCCCTTCCCACTCATGCTCTGTTTCTGTCTCTGTCTCTCTCTCAAAACTAAATAAACATTAAAAAAATTTAAAAAAAAGAAAGCAAGCAACATTTAAGACACATTTTGTTGAAAGTGCCTGATTAGTAAAAAACTTTACTGTGGATGATGTTAAAGGACAATAAGGCTCAGGAGAATGCTACAACATCAAAAGAGGTTGTGTTAGCTAAGCCCTAGCACAGGCAGAGCCTTCAGAGGAAAGAAAGCACTCATACACCAATGGAATTTGTTATTTTAAAATGTTTCTTGAGAAATTCTTTCACTTTGGATGCAAGAGCCTCTGAACCACTGGTGCAGGGCTAGATTCTTACACCATGAGTCAAAAGAGCTCTTGTTACAACATAGCAAATACAGATATTTTTATTTTGTGCCCCATTGTCCACCATTCCCACTTAAAACATTACTATGCCTAAGACCATGCATACATTTTCACCACTGTGTATAAATCATCACAGATTTTAGGTGTCTTGACAAATATGTTATTTTAACCAAAGGATGATAGATGGAAATTTAATGGCCAATCTTCCTTAACCTCAAGAGGATCATAAGACAAGTCCTGAGAGAACAATTCAGGTTACATTCAAGGCCAACATAAAGAGAGAAGATTTCTTTTTTTCTTGGTAATTCCTTTGATTCAAACATTATCTAAAAAAGGACTATAATTTAATTTAAGTAATGGAACAATGATATTTCAGAAATATGGACTTTATGTAACATTTCCCTTCAGGCTAAGAAGTTGTTATAAGCCTAACTCTGTATTTTATCCTATTATAAAGATATCGTAAAGATTTTAGGAGTAAAGCAAACTTAATTTTTAAAAGAATGTTTTAAATAGAGAACTATAACCCATACCTGAAGATCTCATTTCTCCTTTCTACCTAATTAGTCTCTGAAACTAGAATTTATACCACCAGTACCATAATACAAATACTTTTTTTCAGCCTTTTTACATTTTACTCTTTTATTTTAGCACCCACAAAACTGACTCTTAAAACTAGTACTTGAAAAGAAAATATTCTGAAACAGAAAACTTAACGAAGTTTCTATTTTAAGATTTGAGGTGGCTTCGGCATGTTCTGTCCAGACCCTTTCAGCTAAGCAGAAGGCTGAGATAATTGGCAGCTTAGAAGGTAGAAGAAGGAAGTTACATATCGTACTCTGAATATTGCCATAGAGGCCTTCCTAGTGCTTGTGAACCATGGCTGTCATAGGATGCACACTGTGAAGTGATACAGTTATAACAATCAAGAATACTGTTCTTTTGCAAAAGGAGGCAGAACTGAGGTAGTTCTGATAGTTTTCTTTCAGGCAGATATATTGCCATGTATCCCCTCAATGTTGCTTGGAAACTCCAACCAAGAATCCAAATGTGCCTGTCAGAACTGCCCTCCTTTTACTGACAACTGCCACCTTGGGATCTCCACAGCACACTGACTGGTTAACATCCACTGAGCCATACAGGTCTATTATGCTTTCAAGAATTGAATGTGACTTTCAGGCATTGGGCAAAGTATGAGACAAACTCAGGCAGACCAGCATGAGTTTGAGTCTACAGTAAGTTAAAGTTACTGTATTAAATATAAGTGGCAAAGATTCAGACCAGATCAAGTTTCTAATTTCACATTTTTATAGTGTAATTTCTCTCTTGTCATTCTCTCAAATATATATTTTACCTTGAACATTTGAATTTTACTGCTGAGAAGCAGATCATCCTTTCCATGAAGGAAAGCAGAACTCTAATTTTACACATGGCAGTCAGTGCGTTCATGAATGATTCTGTGACCATATGTGAAATTGGCAATATCAGATATAGTCTTCTACATCACTGTTAGAGGGATAGCTACAAAGCCCATTACCATTCTGGCCTCATCTCTTACCACTCTCCTCCTCACTTCCTCCTATCCAGCCATGCTGGCCTCTTGCTACTCTTAGAACACATTGGAAATACACTGGCCTCAGGGATTTGAACTTGTGTTGCAGCTGCCTCAAACCTTCCCTATATATTGGTTTGGCTCACTCTCACATCAAGTCCTTGTTCATAAATGACTTTCTTACTGAGGCTTGTTCCAACTATACTATTTAGATACACAAAAATCTCTTCCCCCATGAGACTTCTGATTCCACTGCTTTCTCCTTTCCTTGACATCTATTATATTTAAATATAACATACAATTTGCTTGTTTATTTTGTTTCTCCCCAGTGGAATACAAGCTCCATGAGGGAGGGATTTTTGTTTCATTCAGTCCATATCCCCAAACACCTAGAGAAGTGCCAAGCACTCATAGTTGTTAAATGAATAACTTGTTTTGCCAGTAGTAGTAATGAATTTGAATCTACCACTACTTGCTTGCTACCTGGGATGTGGAAATGGAAAAACAAAAACAAAAACAAAAACTAACCAGCCAATAAATCCAAAGATTTTGTCTATTAGTTCCAAGCAGCATCCAACTGAAGTTTTAGTCAGATCACACATAAAGAACAGAAATTACCAAAGACTTTCTTATTAGGAGATGATATTGAAAGCCACCTAATGCAACAATGTAATTAATACTAACTTGTTTCTTTTAGAAACTCAGTATAAACTTTTTTTTTTAAGTTTATTTATTTTGAGAGAGACAGTGAGAGCATGGGAGGGGGGGGGAGGGAGGGAGGGAGGGAGGGAGGGAGGGAGGGAGGGAGAGAGAGAGAGAGAGAGAGAGAGAGAGAGAGAGAGAGAGAGAGAGAATCCCAAGCAGGCTCATTGCTGCCAGCTGTGGAGCCTGATATGGGGATTCAAACTCATGAACTGTGAGATCATGACCTGAGCCAAAACCAAGACTCAGTCACTTAAATGACTGAGACACCCAGGCGCCCCTAGAAGCTTAGTGTAAACTTTATCGAAGGAGAATTTGGATCAACTTTGTACCATTTCTAATTTACTCTCTTCTACAGTGCCAGCTAGGTAAGAATAGTTGCAAACTTGCTTCCAAAGTTTACTGACCTGACAGATAAACTTTTTGAAAGCTGTTTTTTGTTTGTTTGCTTCATTAGCTTCCTGCCTTCATATATTATGTTCACCTCTCCAAATCTGGAATTATAAAGTACTTAATTCAGGCAGATTAACAAATTGCTGAAGGCTGGTCACAGGAAATTACAATAAGGTAACACCGCAACCTCTCACATGATCATCGTTTCTAAAATTACTCCATCACAGAATCCCTCCTCTGTAGTAACTACCAGGCCTTCAAAAAAATTGTGAAACTGAAAATTCCATGGTTTGCACTGAGATTTAATTTGGAACCCTTGAGTGTCACAATGCTGCTTCAGAGAAATAAAGCTCTAGTAGGTAGTTAAGTTTGATGAGCTTATTCAAAGAATCTCAAAACTGCAATGGTGAGCACAAACAGAAAATCAATCTCTGCAGTGTGCAGGGTCGCACAAAAAAGCAATAAGCAGCTAAAACTAGAAACCTGGAGTTGCTTTACAAAATACTGACTGCTTCTTTACACAGGTCACTTCAAATTACAAAGCATATTATTTTAGGCTATATAAAAACAGATTTTTCTGGGAACTGCATATCATAATATTCTATAATGAACAGAGGTATTTGAGAAATTTATATAATAGATAGTATTTATTTTCCTGAGTCATATGACGTTAAAATTTATTTCCTAGGTGCACCTGGGTGGCTTAGTTGGTTGAACCTTGACTCTTGAGTTCAGCTCAGGTCATGATATCGGGGGCTCACAAGTTTGAGCCCTGAATGCTGAGTCTGCTTGGGATTCTGTCTCTCTCCCTCTCTCTTGGCCCCTCTCCTGCTCATGCTCACTCTCTCAAAAATAAATAAACTTAGGGGCACCTGGGTGGCTCAGATGGTTAATCATTTGACTTCGGCTCAGGTCATGATCTCACTGTTCTTAAGTTCGAGCTCCGCACCAGGCTCTGTGCTGACAGCTCAGAGCCTGGAGCCTGCTTTGGATTCTGTGTCTCCCTCTCTCTCTGTCCCTCCCCTGCTCATCCTCTGTCTCTCTCTGTCTCTCCCTCTCAAATACAAATAAACATTAAAAAAATTAAAAAATAAACTTAAAAAATAAAATAAATTTATTTCCTAACTCTAAATTCATTTTTTTAATTATCTATTTCATGCAAAGACTCAAGTCACAGGAGAATAGCAGAACATTATAGCTTACAAAGAACAGAAAAAAATAAATATCATAGCAGAAATTGCTTAAATGGTCTAAGATATCTATTTTTAAGGTCTGCTGGCCTAAAACAAATATTCAAGGCAAATATTCTACACACACACAAAAATGTTCTCCCAGAATTTCATGTTTGCAAAAACAAACTCTAAAATTTCAGCTCTCAGTATGAGTTGTCTAAAGCATTCATTTGCCACCTGTCTCCAGACCCCAACTTTTGGCAAAAAACTTTGCTAAAATTAATAAACAGAACAGTGCCCTTTGGGTAGGATTCCCCTCAAAGTCCTTCTATCCTGTTTGTAAATGTATCTAGCCCTGTCCTCATCCTTCCCTCTAGCTTCAGTAGCTAATAATCCTTATAATCAAGGCTAATCTTCCTAAATATGCTTGGATGTGGGTCCCTGCAATACTCTCAGGAGTTCTAGTTCATCAGCTGTCCTCCTTCTCTGTATCTTCAAACTTTTTCAGCACTATTGACTCTAGCATTCTATCTCATTCTCCAACCCACACCCTGACTCACACATTCACAAAGGTGGATGAGAATAGCATCAGGCAGCACTTCCAAATAGTCCTGATGGTTATGTAAATACAGAACCTGAAACCAAGGTTAATACCCATTCCAGGCTGCTCCCTAGTGTTCAACAATTTCTAGAGAATTCAAAAGAACCACATGACCACTGATCAGTCATTATTGGCTCAATTACTAAACCACTGATCTGTGAAACAAAATATTTCATTTTGTTTCCACATTAGCACTGTGTGTGTGTGTGTGTGTGTATGTATGTATATATATATTTTTTTTCTTTTTTTTTTTTTTTAAGAAAATTGTCTCTTTAAAATGATTCCAAGGGGGCACCTGGGTGGCCCAGTCAGTTAACCATCCCACTTTGGTTCGGTCATGATCTCATGGTTCCTGAGTAGGAGCCCCGAGTCAGGCTCTGTCCTGACAGCTCAGAGCCTGGAGACTGCTTCAGATTCTGTGTCTCCCTCTCACCTTGCCCCTCCTCCGCTAGCGCTCTGTCTCTCTCAAAATAATAAACATTAAAAAAGATAAAAAATGAAAAAGTAAAATAAAATGATTCCAAGGACTTCCACAGGAAAGAAAAAATTCTATTATCCAAACATCAAAAATAAATGTTTTTAAAATATCAAAATTGAAATTGAAACAATATTTAAGTTAAAGGATTTTCATTTTAAAAACATCTTAAAAAGCAATAAATAATAGGTGCCTGGGTGGCTCAGTTGGTTAAGCATCTGTCTGACTTTGGCTCAGGTCATGATTTCACAGCAGTTTGTGGGTTTGAGCCCCCAGGAAGGGCTCTCTGCTGACAGCTCAGAGCCTGGAGCCTGCTTCAGATTCTGTGTCTCCCTCTGTCTCTGCCCCTCCCCAACTCACGTTCTGTCTCTCCCTCCTCTCTCTCTCTCAAAAATAAATAAAAATTTAAAAAATTTTAATACAAAAAATTAAATAATATAAAGACCCAAGTGGGGGAAAAGAGAAGAAAGAATGTGTATGGAAAATTTAAAACAGAAACATCATAAATGGCCAATAAACTTCTGGAAAATGTTTATATTCACTAGCAGAAAAGGAGATGGAAATTAAAATAACACCAACAACAATAAATCCCCACATGTTTTTTTACCTATAAACCTGAAAAAGGTTTAAACAACATACATTGCTCTGTGCAGCAGTGGAAATAGTCATTGTCATAGATGTGAAATCGGGTACAGCCTTTCTGAAGACATTTGTCAATATATAGCAAAAACTTTAATTTTTTTACAAATTTATTTGAATTTGTTTTTGATAAAATAGCATTATAGTTTTAACTGCAAAAAATTAAAATATTTTAAATAACTTACAAGATATTTTATCCATGAGATAAAATATTATAGATTTCTCAGGCTTTTGAAGTTAAATTAAAATTATTTCCCTCAGATATTAGAGTTTTTAATATATAAATACACTCTGAATCTCCAAGAGGGAGGTGGAGTTTCTTTTTTTTTTTCCTAAGAGTCAGGTTGATTGAAGTACAACTTCATCATTTTTTAGTGTACAGCTTGATGAACTTTGACAATCAAGGCATAGAACAGTATCATAAATTCTACAAATACCCACAGGTACCTTTATGGTCAATCTCCTCTCTCTCCCCCAAAACCTAGCAATGATTACTGTTTTTCTGATCTGACCATTGCTGTCTTTTTCTTTAACTTAGCATAATGGTTTGGAGATTCATCCACGTTATTACATATATCAGTAGTGTGTTCCTTTTTATTGCTGAATAGTATTTCCAGTGTGTGTGTTTGTGCACGTGCACACGCACACATGTGTGTATGTATCACAATTTGTTTATTCACTTACCAGCTCATGGACATTTGAGTTATTTCCAGATTTGGGGTATTGTCAACTACTGTGCGTTTTCATATAGGTCTTTGTGAGGACATGAGTTTTTACTTCTCTTGGATAAATAACTAGGTATTTTATTACTGGTAATATATTACATGTGTATTTAACCTAATAAGAAATTCCCAAACTGCTTTCCAAAGTGACTTGTCATTTTACATTCCCAACAACAATGCACAAGAGTCTTTGTCCACACTTGTTATTGTCTATCTTTTAAATGCCATTCTAGTGAGTGTGAAGAGTGTATCATTGTAGCTTGGATTTCCATTTCTCTGACAACTAAAGATAATGCACATCTTTTTTTTCCCCCAATATCTTTTCATATACTCCTTTTCCATTAGGTTAGCTTCTCTGGTAAAGTGTTCAAATGTTTTGCCCATTATGAGAAGTTGCTTACTATTTTATTATTTAGTTATTTTTGGTGTACATACTTTATTACAAATATGTTTCATAATTTTTTCCTCCCAGTCTGTGGATTGGAGTCATTTTTTAACCATGTCTTTCAAATAACAGAAGTTTTAATTTTGATGAAATCCAATTTATCATTTTTTTCTGTTATGTTTTATACTTTGGAATCCATTCCAACAATTCTTTGTCCGAAAAACGTCACAAATATTTTCTCCTATGTTTTCTTCTAATAGCTTCCTCACTTTAGCTCTCACATGTAAGTTTATGATTCATTTGTTTTCATTTTTGTATATGGTGTAGAGAAAAAAATCTGTTTATTTTATTTGCATATCATATATGGATATCCAGTTCCTTTAGCACCATTTATTGTTTGCTGTTGAATTACTTTGGCATCTTTGAAAAGTTTCCCAGAGTTATTTAATGGAACCTACTGATTTTTTCAGCATGAATTATTATGTCTACCTTTTTGGAAAATGCCTTTATAAAAGTTTATTTAAGAATACAGTAAAACATTAATGGGGGCTCCGGGATGGCTCAGTTAGTTAAGCATCCAACTTGGGCTCAGGTCATGATCTAGAAGTTCACGGGTTCAAGTCCCACAATGGGCTGTGTGCTGACAGCTCAGAGCCTGGAGCCTGCGTCAGTGTCTGTGTCTCCCTCTCTCCCTTCCCCTCCCCTGTTCATGCTCTATGTCTCTCTCTCTCTCAAAAATAAATGAACATTAAAAAAGAAATTTAAAAAAACAACATCAATGACACATTGTTACATTGGGGGGGAGAAAACTGGAAAAGCAAAAGTATATGTATATAACAGGAGTGTCATATACCAAAATATGTACACAGATGTTATTAGCTTTTGATTATATTAAGAATACTTTAACTTTTCCTTTTTATGTTTAATAGAATTTTCCCTTTACAAATTTTTTTCAATGTTTATTTTTCTTGAGAGACAGAGAGAGACAGTGCGAGCAGGGGAGAGGGAGAGAGAGAGGGAGACACAGAATCTGAAGCAGGCTCCAGGTTCTGAGTTGTCAGCACAGAGCCCAACGCGGGGCTCAAACCCAGGAACCATGAGATCATGACCTGAGCCGAAGTCGGACGCTTAACCGACTGAGCCACTCAGGCGCCCCAAGAATTTTCCCTTTTAAAAGTACATATAAATTGTAATATAATTTTTGAAATTGTATTCCTTAAAATTTTTGATTCAGTAGTTCCACATAGTGTATGCAAAACATCAAGAGATAATGATTTAATTTTTTCTTTTCAGATTTTTCCTAAATTTTAAGGCAAGTGTGCATGTATGCTCTATGACTATGGCATTACACACAACAGATTCAAAGATAAATTGAAACATGGCTAACATTAGCAGAAATAATCACATCAAAAATACACTTGAGTTGTATCAGACAGAAAAGGGGAAAAAATTCCGGTTAAAAGTACCTTAGCATTTTCTAAAAGCAACATCAGATTATATTTGACAATTCTATTGTTAAATTGAATGTTCTCAAAGGAACAGACTCATAATTTTAGTGTTAAACCAAATGTTCTCAACAGAAGACATCCTTAAAAAGAAAAAAAGTCAATGAATGATTCAGGCAAAAAGTTCTATCGTGGAATCATGCCCAGTTTCAATGTTGATCAGTTTTAAAGTTGACACTCTCTTCACACACAGGTAATCAGGAACCTTCTGGGAGTACCAGATAGTGTATGCAAAACATCAAGAGATAATGATCTAAATTTTTTTTTTTAGATTTTTCCTAGATTTTAAGGCAGGAAGATAAAAATGACAACTATAAACATTCTATTTCTTTATCATTTCCCTTTTTCTTTTATAAGAGTGATAGTTTTGGCAGAGCGGAACTTGCCTTTTCAGGAATTTCTTATTTGCATTCACAGTATCAGTGATGCAAATGATCTTGCAAGTGTGCGTGCATGCTCTATGACTATGGCATTACACACCACAGATTCAAAGATAAATTGAAACATGGCAAAAATTATAATTAGTACCAAGTGGGTGTAGTGTAAGAGCTAAAAAAGCAAAGTAGAAAAGTTGAAATTCATTTCCACATTCAATTCAGGTGTTGTGTGAAGCTTCCTTTTGGGTGATTTCTGATTGTTAAAACACTTAAGTTGTCACCAAATTTTCCATATGATTAACTGCTTTACAGAACACTCTTGTGCTTCCTCTGTATGCTGGATTTTTTCTTCCCTCTTCTTCAGTTGAGGTTAACTGTGCTGTGTTTAGTGTTTACAAATAAATAACAATCTAAGCTAATGTTTCTCACAGAACATTTCTAATGGAGATTCCTTACCCTTTCACATTATGAAGTTTCTTAACATGTGGGACATAGTAAAATACTTAAAAATAGTTCCACAGGATTTCTCCAAGTGGTATGATATAAAGTGATGACCTGAAATACTTGGTTGAAAGAGTATTCTGTGAGAATAGTAAGTGAAAAAAGCAATATTCTTTTAATATTAATACTCAAAATAAATACAGTTTTAACAATTGGAAATCACCTGAAAACAAGCTTCTGACAATGCCTGAATTGGATATGAAAATTAATTTCAACTTTTCTACAGTAGTCTTTAGCTCTTATACTACACCCACTTGGTACTCAAATACTCTTGGAGAAATCTTTTGAACCCATTTTTAAGTATTTCACTATGTTCTTCATGTTAAGAAACTTTATTTATTTTTTATTTTAAGTTTATTTATTTATTTTGAGAGAGAGAGAACACAAGCAGGGGAGGGTCAGAAAGAAGGAGAGACAGAATCGCAAGCAGGCTCCACACCATCAGCACAGAGCCCGATGTGGGGCTTGAACTCGTGAACCATGAGATCATGACGCAAGCTGATATCAAGAGTCAGATGCCTAACTGACTGAGCCACCCAGGTGCCCCATGCAAAGAAACTTTATAATGTGAAGGGGAAAGACAATTTCATTATATATATTCTTTTAGATGGATTAGATTGTTATTTATTTGTAATCCCTAAGTATAGCCTGATAACGTCACCTTAGAAGGAAAAAAATGCAGCATACGGAGGAAGACAAGAGTATTTTATATATCATGGTTAATAACTTGGAAAAATTGGGGGAAAATCCCCAATTTTTACCTAAACTTTAAAAAGTTTAAAGTTTTTAGTTTAAGTGGCTACTAAACACTATTGAAATAAATTGCAGCTCACCTATACCCTTTATCGAAATAAATTGCAGCTCACTGACATACTCTCCAAATATTGATTATAATGTGGTAGGTAGAAGAATACTTACTGACATAAAATACATTGTATATACATTTTAAGACTTGACTATATGTGGGTGGTGAGTTTAGGAGTAACTTAATTTTTTTCTTTTATTTATTTAGAGTTAAAAAAATCTTTTTATACAACATTAGTAGAAACTCATCAGAATCTTAAGGTACAACTACTAGAATGATACATTGTAAATATGCCATTTTTGAATATATATTGACATAGTCATTCCCCATAAGAGAACAGCTCCTGATTAGCAGGATTTCTTGTTTAAATGGTCTGGGAATGCACAGTGGAGACTATCCAAAGTTGACATCTTTCTTCTATGTACAGCTTTATATGGTAGCTGATCTGAACTGATAGCAGGAGAGCTGACTAAGTTTTTGATGAAACTAATGACAGTGTTGTAAATATTACCATCTTAAAACATGCTCATTTAGAAAGGATGTGTATATGATACCCAGAAACACTGTAACTATAGGAAGGCAAACTATAATAATGTAAAGCAACATTTGGGAATCCCAGCAACAAGTGTCATAAATGGAATTCTCCTATCATGGCAGGGGAAGTAAAATAACAGAGTAGTTTAGAATTGGACTTTGGGGTTAGGTAAGCCTCGGTGTGAATCCTTTCTCTGTCATTTATCAGCTTTGTTTATTTGGGCAAGTTACTTAAACTCCCTAAGCCTCAGTTTCCTTATCTCTTAAACTGAGGTGACAAAAGGGCCTACCTCATACAGTTGTTGTAAAGATTCAGTGATGAAAAACAAAGATATGTGTTTTGTGCCTGCATTGTACTCAGTATACGTTCAGTAAGTAATAAAATACATAAATGCTAGGGATCCACATTCCCTGATAATTCGTATAGGCTCCAGTAATATGCTTGGGTTTGCAGAAAGGGAACCAGCTTGCAGAAGTGGTGCTATGTCTTTTAAGACAAGAAAAAATAATAATAGTAACATAATTTAAAATGTGTTAGTGAAATAGACATCATACACATATCAAGTAAAGTAGTTCCTACAGTCTTAAAGTTGAGATGTCACCTGACAAGGAAGAGTTGGCTCTGAGTTTTACCAGATAAGCATTCTTCCTTCATTTTAAGTCATTAAAAGATGAAAAACTATTATTTTGATTCTATCTATCTATCTATCTATCTATCTATCTATCTATCTATCTCCAAACAACTTTTTAGGATTTCATATTATACTACTTTCTTATGAAACCAGATAAATTTTCAAAACCTTTGTGAATTATCCAAAAATGAATAAAAATAATGAAGATTGGTTGGGATCAGTATATAAAAGAAAAAGGAATTAATATAAATGTAAAGTGTGTGTCTATGTGTTCACACACACTGGTCTAAGCATGAAGTTAATCAGTATATTCTAGAAAAGCATATTAGACATCAATTTGTACTGTCTATAAGGTGAGCAAGATGATAAAAAAAATACCTGAAATGATCACCAGATAACAAATAGGCTTTCAAGGGGAGAGGATGTTAGGAGTTAAAACAACAAAAATAGGGGCGCCTGGGTGGCGCAGTCGGTTAAGCGTCCGACTTCAGCCAGGTCACGATCTCGCGGTCTGTGAGTTCGAGCCCCGCGTCGGGCTCTGGGCTGATGGCTCGGAGCCTGGAGTCTGTTTCTGATTCTGTGTCTCCCTCTCTCTCTGCCCCTCCCCCATTCAAGCTCTGTCTCTCTCTGTCCCAAAAATAAAAATAAACGTTGAAAAAAAAATTTAAAAACAACAAAAATATTATTATTAGTAAAATTAATCATATCTTTTCAACATCTAAAAGGAACCTCTAAGGTTAAAGGTAACTTTTAATTAATAATTGGCAAAATTATGAGTAAACAAAGTAAGGAGAGACAATAAAATGTTCTTTTTAAAAAAAAACTTTAATGTTTATTCATTTTTGAGAGACAGAGACAGAGCACGAATGGGGGAGGGAAAGAGAGAGGGGGAAATATAGAATCTGAAGCAGGCTCCAGGCTCTGAGCTGCCAGCACAGAGCCCGATGTGGGGTTTGAACTCATGAACCATGAGATCATGACCTGAACCGAAGTCAGACAATTAACTTACTGAGCCACCCGGGTGCCCCTAAAATGGTCTTTTACCTGACGATGTACCAATCCAGAGTTGTGAAAAAGCTAAAACTTTTAAGTTCCAAAACTGCATCTATTATTATTGTTGGATATACAGTAAACTGTCTTGGGACAGCATTATTAATAGGCTGTAAATAAGAACCATAAATAACAAGTCAAATTACGTAACTTTAAAAAATAAATAATTGAATTGAAATCATTTTTTAATGGGATAAGTGGGTTAAAGCAATAACAAAAATAATGAATGGGTTAGTGGAAGGGCACCTGGGTGACTTGGTTAAGCTTCTGACTTTGGCTCAGGTTATGATCTCCTGGTTCCTGAGTTTGAACCCTGCATCGGGCTCTGTGCTGACAGTATGGAACCTGCTTGGGATTCTCTGATTCTCTCTCTCTCTTTGCCCCTGCCCCCCCACCAACTCTCAAAAATACATACATAAATACATACATACATACATACATAAAGAAACAAACAAACAAACTTTAAAAAAAAGATTGGGTCAGTGGAAAAAAGGGAATGTTTATTAAATTCATTTTAGCTTCCCAGGATTTGTTTAATGATTAGATGCACACATGGCACGAATATTCTCATATGGTAGATTTTGCAGATTGATGAAACATCTCATCTCAGAAGTACCCACATACTTCATATAATAGTAATAATAATATATAAAAGAGTATAAGTCTCATTTTTTAAAAATGTTACCTATTTCCCCCAAATATACTAGCCAAGGGTTCTAAATTTTAGTTCAAGAAATTCTTTAACTTGATTCCAGGTGTAGTTCTCAGGGCTCAGTATTTCTAATCTGCAAAATATGAGCATTAGCCTAGATGCTAAGATTCAAAATCCAAACAAGTATTTCTAATCATCATTGTCATGTTGTCTAGATAAGTATGACTATTATTAAGTCTTCTTATTGCTCTCACTTGGCTCCAAATAACAGATTGTTGGAAACAGTAACTGGACACCAGGTTCTATCTTCACTAGTCTGGCAACGGAATAACCATGTGAAAGGTAAAATGAGGCATGAGAAAAAAACACAAATCGTAGAACTATAGAGATAACCTAGTTCTACCCTTCATTTTGCAGATGAAAAAACTAAAATTCATAGATATTAAGCACTTTCTCTCTCATATCACAGAACCTATAATCAGAAAATTCATAATACTATTTTGAAAGTTCCCTTCTGTTAGCATTAAAAACTATGTGCTGTGAGCAATGCTAATTTGTAGTCTGTGTGCACAAAATTACCAATGCTGGCTTATATTCATTGGATGTACAAAAAAAGAATAAAAACAATTTTTAGGGGAAATATGGTAATTTGTATGATCCATTATTTCTTTCCCCTTCCTTAACTGTGAGTTCAGTTTGCCTACCAAAAAATATTTTATTAGTTAAACCAGCTCTTTAAAATACTGTGAGTGAATGCTTTGAACTATTATTCTTATATTAAATCTGTATGACACAATACACATTGGATTAAAACTTAGTTGGGCTATTAAAATTAATCATGATCCATTGGTATTTCTGAATATAAATTTAAAAATGCAAACTAATAACTCTGGTCAAATCACAGAACTAGATAGAGTGTCTGATACAAAGATATACTGTCCTAAACCCCACTAGATGCTAGATCACAGAGGGTCTTACTGCCTGGGAGGTGGGGATACTTTGGGACACTAAGTAAAGGGGATCTTTTTCTGAGCGGTAGGAAAGTGTTTCAATATTTTAACAATATGGCTCACTTGCAGATGAAGCCATCAGCTCTGCCTGAATACCAAAGATCATTTGAATCCCACTAAAATGTCAACACACTTTGATCAACCCATTTGCAGTTTCTTCCTACTGTCAAAATGAATGTCAGGTAGAAAGGAAGATATGCTTTAGAAAAAAATTAGCATTTTCTCTCTGAATTTGTAGGTTAAGAGAAATGTGCCTCATATTCTTTGCTTTTTGTTGCTGAAAAATATGTTAAGAATCATTTAATTGATTTCTATATCATATATACTGACAACAGTGTTAATATTTAGCAATAGATATTACTCAAAATAGATATGTTGCTAACACAGACTATACTTATAAAAATACTGTTGTTTCTTCTCATTGGAAAGCATTTCCTGAATGGTGATTTCTTTTTTTTTTTTAATGTTTATTTATTTTTGAGAGAGAGAGAGAGAGAGAGAGAGAGAGAGAGAGAGAGAGAGAGAGGCAAAGACAGAGCATGAGCAGGGAAGGAGCAGAGAGAGACAGAGACACAGAATTCGAAGCAGGTTCCAGGCTCTGAGCTGTCAGCACAAAGCCTGATGCAGGGCTCGAACTCACGAGCCATGAGATCATGACCTGAGTGAAAGTCGGATGCTTAATGGACTGAGCCACCCAGGCACCCCTTGAATGGTGATTTCTAAGGAAGAAATGATGACAAACAAAAGAGCTTTCCTAAACCATGCTGAAACTTAATTAAAGTCAATCAAGATTATTTGTGTGTTGAATTCTCCACATGTTGAATGCTATTTCAAATTTTTTAGGATATCACTACCTATCATTACAAGTTATAAAATGTAAATGTATTAGGAAACACCTAAGAGAGATATTTTTAAATGATCCTTAAGAAATCTCTTATAGTCCAGTCAGCTCCAGGCAATAGGAAAACACCTCATTATGGTAACTTGAAGAAATCCTGACACAAAGGACGTCAGAGCCCTCTATCCTTCATTCCCAGGAGGTTCCTGCAAAACCCCAAAGAGCGAGAGATGTCCTCATTTTTCCCAAGGTACCTACACTCTGAATGCTGCTCCTGTGAGGAACAAACTGTCCAGTTGGGGCCTTCTCACCAATGCTACCTTCACCATGTAACTGCCGATTTGCCATATAACTGTCCTCGTGTCTTCCCCCCTTCATAGCCCTAATTAAAACATGTTTAAGTAAACACTTAGTTTAAATCCCCCCTTTTTTTTCTATTTCAGTGTGAACCTACAAATGTACAAATGTTTCAACCTGAACTTTTAATTTTAAGGTGCTGAAGCCCTATCATGTCTTTGAAGTGAAATGAACATTTGAAGGATATTCTTATCTTTAAATATTATACTGAATTCTGAAAACCTGTATTCCCAAATGTTTTGAATCCTGTCTTTTTTATGGTTCTGATGTGACAGTGTTTACAAATGACCACAGCTTATCAAAAGCCTACTTGAAAAAGAGACTTAGTAATTTTTAGAAATATCATTGTAATGCCATTATGGTCAATGGATCCAAGTTTTTCATACCTCATTTTTTTCACCTTCCTCAGTGCATATTCCCATGGTTTCTTTTGGAAATTGGGAGGGGAGAAGCTAACATATGTTTGTTTGCTTGTTCAACAGAATTGAATTGAAACTTTTATTCTTTCCCTGTCCCAAAAAAACGTTGAGGCCGTGTTAGTTACATAAATAATTAGCTCTTCTATTATGTGCACCAGAATGCCCGATTTCTTCAGAGATGAGCAACTGTGTGTAGTTCAGAATGTAAATGCTACATGATGCCAAATGCCAAAGGTAACCACCTGGTGATGAGGCTCCACTCAACATACTGAAGCAGCTTCATTTCATCTAAGGTAATGGAGGCATCTCAAATAGACCAACACAAACACTAAGGTGAAAATTGTTTCTTCTCTTATAAAAGAGCATAAAAGGCCTATCATTGACCTGCCAAAGCACTGACTCAAAAATCAAATGATCATGCAGGTTTTGTTAATACACTGTGCAAATCAGTTACTGTTCTTATTTATTTATGTTTAACTCTTCGGACTCTTTCTTAAAACTCTGCACAGAGGACAAACTAAAATGCTCTGCCTTTAGGATAACAGAAGCCCTGGATTACATTTCTCTTTATGAGAATACCAAAGTGTTTTTAGAATACCCGACTCCTTTTTTATGCCTGCCTATACACGCCCCCAAATGCCACGGAATCCTGACAGTCACTTCCTTCTCCCAATGCCACCTGCTCCCTGAACACCCACCCACGAACTGCTAAAATCCTCCCGTCACCTCAGCCACATGCCAACATAGAATGCTGCCTGCCGTCTCCATCCCCTAACCTCTAAACTGTCTGGGGAATAAGGAAACAAATATGTACATAACTCAGATCACAAAAGGGCTTATGATGGCAAAGGGTTATGGGTCAGGTAGCTGGAAAGTACTTCGTCATCTTAAACTACCACTTTGTATGAACCAGAGTTGTCATTTCTGGTCTGCATGTGATACCTACTCAGAGACACCAGTTGCTAGGAGAAGTTCAGGGTAAGATGTATTTACTGATCTAAAAGCAGACACAAAGTTACACAATGCTCCCTATCCCATCAGAAAGTCCCATGTTGGCCTCTTCCATTTCCATCTTGAGAAACACTTTTTATGAGTGACAATTTTAGGTTATTTTAGCCTATTTGAACCTAAAAGATGCAATGCTTTTCAAAGAATATATCTAGATATTACTCCACTCTTAAAACAATATATTGAGTACATACTATGCACTGTGCTAGGCACAGTGGTTATACAGTGTTAAAGATGTGGTCACTGCTAATATGGACATTATAATTTGCTCTGATTCCCAATTATCAAGTGATACAATTTTCCAAGACTTTATGGATTTCTTTCAGTGCCAGACTTCTAGAACTGAAACTAAAACTAGATTTGATCATTTTGTAGGCTCTAGTACAAGTTGCAGACAGAGGCCACACAGTCAGGAACTATACTTATTTGTCTTTGTGTCTCCAATACCTAGCATAGTCTATAGTCTTCAATTCACACACAATCAATGAAGAATGCATGGATCAGTTCAAGATACGTAAATGAATATACACTTGTGAACAAATGAATGGGTAGAATTTACCACAGCAGATCTGCTTGCCAAGCACTACACACCAAGAAGCTGTTGCTTTTCTCTGTCATTACATCTGACTCCTCTTTATTAACAACTTTTGAGACATTAAGGGAATTCTTCCCTAAATTCAAGCTCTTAAACTGACAACAAGTAATAGGACTTTCTAAATGTGAACTTGGAACTTTATGAAGTCTTAAACCACCTCTGATCCTCTGGCATGGGCTACACAGAGGACCAGAAATACATTATGCCTCAATCTTTGCCACAGCTATGTTAAGAGACCAACATGATGAAAATTCATCTGGAACTTGCCATAAACTGTTAGCAGAGTTTTGTGAATTTGCGTATTTCAGGAACCACAGTGCAAGCCCTTCTATGCCTTTTGGGATATTATATCAGGTTTGAATCTACAGAATAATAGATATCTACTTGTTTAGCTAAATTTAAAGGAGGTGAGGATTTGCTTCATTTAAAAAAAAAATGACCTTGTCTACCCAAAAGCATTACTTGGTCTTTTTTATCCGAAAGTGTTACTGAGCTAAATATAATCAGTTTCCCCTGTGGCTCTTCTGGAATTTAACAGACTGCAGCCACCAAATTTGGAAACTTATCCCAAACTTTTCTGGTTATAAACCTCTAATTAGGATTATCAGAATGGTAGTGGGAAGCTACTCTCTCTTTTCTTCCCATAAGTGAATAATTGAGTCTCTTGGGAAGTCACTGAGGGAACCTGACTGTTTAAAAAAAAGTTTTAATCTCTAAAAGGATTATATAACCTCACAAATTCAAATACTAATTTCCTACTGTGGACACATTTTCCTAATGAATTTTGAAAAGATTAAAGGAAAATTTGGGCCGAATCTCAGATGTGGTATCACTGAAGGCATTAGAAGAGGAACTGGATATTTGCCTTTGGTTGGTAAAATTGGAGAAGAAGGAGTCCACAGGGTTTTAAAAATTACTAAAATAACAACTTATAAAATGCTTTATGTTATACCCCTGAATCTTCCATAGAGTCATTAAAAATCTATATCTAAATTAAAGTTGTTTAATCACATGCATAAACACATTTTAGCCACATTCATTTACTCTGACAGAAGTTGGGAAATGAGCCTCACCATTTGTAGGTATCAGATATATTAATAATACCAAGAACAATAACAAGATAATAATAGGTAGCCCTTATTAGACCTTTATCAGTGTCAGGTATTTGCTAGAAATTCTTTACAGATATTCTCATGTGATTCTTACTACAGTTTTTTGATGTAGCTATCATTGCCATAATCCTTGTTTACAGATAAAGACATTGAGGCACCGAGAGAATATTTGGCTAAAGTAACATAGCCAGTTGATGGTGAGGCAAGAATTTAAACTAAGCAGTATGTATGACTCTTGGCTTTTAACAAATGGCAATAGATGGCTGGTTAAGTTTAGTAACCAATTATTGGAAGTGCTTTTGGAAGCTGTTAGTTATGGTCGATAATGCCCAAGTCAGTATTTTATTTTATTTTTTCCAAGTCAATGTATTTTTAAAAGATATTGCATTCAATTAATTTTGTTCTTTTAATTACTTAACAGTTATGCATCATCATGGCCTTATAGAAGAGAAAGCATACAGCCTTATATTTACATACAGTACCAGAAATGAAGACTTGGGTTCAGTTTCAGCTTATTACCTTGTTAACTTGTTAACTTATTAATAAATCACTTAACATCAAAAGCTATGGCTCTATTTGTTAACTGTAACAAAAACAATTTAAACTAAGTGATCTTTAATATTCTTTGAGCTCCAAATTCCTAGAATTCTGTAGTCTCTTGATAATTGTTGTTTGATAATGACCCACATAATGAAGAATAATTTTACAAACAGAGTATCATAGTTTCAAAGGAGTGTTTTTAAAACTTCAGTAAGGAGCAAACACATATTCAAGGAAAAAGTAATCTCTGAGAGCTCACAAAAATATTTCCATAGTCACCCATTCTCAAAAACACTGCTTCAAAAACTTCAAGTCATTTACTATGAAAATCTTTTATTTGTGAATCATTCCTAAAAAAGGGAAATTAATCTTTATAAGAATAGAGTTGCCATATTTAGCAAATAAATATAGAGAACATCCAGTGTAGTTGGAATTTCAGATAAACAATTAATAACTTAGAATGTCCTAATGAGGGACATGAGTTTTAGTATACGCATGTACTTCACTAAAATTTTTAGGGATGTACTAAAATCTAGGGACATACAAATAAATTACTCATTGTTCATCTGAAATTTAAATTAAACTGGGCCCCTGTATTTTATCTGGTAATCCTACTGGTAAATGAAACACTCAACTGAGGTGAAAACACAAACCAAAAGAAAATAATTAGAATTCATGAACCACTGCATGTGCATCTGAGAAATGCTATCCCAAGGTATCATTCTATTTTTCTCATTTCTCAGACATATATGAGCCTACCCAATACCAAATTATCATTCATATAAAGACTAAATTGCATTTCTGGTTACTATTCAAACATGCCATAGGCAGTAAAATTTTCTATAAACTCTTTATCTAGATATCAAATCCCACAGAGTTGCTGCTCTTTCCTGAGGAGTTTTCTTTAATGATTAAAACACGAGTAGAAAGGGAGTATCCACAAAAAACAAAACCAAGAACATCCCGGTTATTCTGGAGGTAAGAGGCAAACCATGGAATTTGTTATTCAAAAAGAACATGTGATACAAAGTCCAAAACACCTAAGTATAGACCTGAATGATAGTTAAGAATCCTACTCATTTAATTAGATAATTAACACAAAAACATCACATGCCCAGGGCAAGGCAACTGGAGGTGATTATTAGGGGAAACAAGAGCCTGGTATCCATGCAAAGCCCCATACTGCCCACTGACGTCACCATAAAACACAAACCTTGTCAGGAGGATTTAATCTGGATCATTTAGTAAACAGAAGGAAACTAAGCACCAGTGACAAAAAAGTTGTGAATCCAAGATGTATGGATTGCCTGGAAAAAGCAAGAACCAGTTACAAAGAAACAGGAGAGTTAGAAAAGCCTTCTTTCTCTACTTCCTAGAAAATGTCCATTTCTTAAGACCCAAATCCTGTATCTCAACTCTGGAAATCTTTCTTAACTTTTTGTCACCCCACCTGTACAAATCCCTGTAGGCCTGGTCAGTTTCTTTAGGATTCCATAGTACTTTTTATTTACACCACAGTGCTAGTGTTTTATTAGATTGAGCTGGGAGTCTACATGTCTGTCTTCCCCTAAAAGACAAAGACATTTTGAGCATAGGAACTGTGCCACTCATAAGCAAGCACTCCCTAGACCCTTCTGAACGAATGCATGAGAGTGTAAGTGGTCATGTGACATAGAGGAGGGAAATGATGAGAGACAAAGATCACAGAATTTAATACACAAGATGTTTTATTCAGATTCTACTCTGCTCTGCTGCTTCACATTATGAATTTATTTTACACATTTTATTTTTAAAAACCCTAAGTTTCTTCTTAAGGAGTTGGGGTGAAATCTAACTAAAATGCAATAAAGCACTTCTATTTACAGAGGATTTATACAAACAGAACTCCTCTTAAACAAACCCTCATGAATAAACATAAATTCATGATGTTCCAGGGGTATCCTGTTTTCTCTTCCTAGATGCCATTTCCAGCTAAAATGAAGGAGTCCAACAGCACTCTAGGACAAGCCAGACTCCAAACCCATATATATGTGTGTGTGTGTGTGTGTGTGTATATATACACACACACACACACACACACATATATATGTATACATATGTATACATATATATGTATATATATACACACCCATACACACACACATACACACACACACACATACACACACACACCATCACACACACACCAATACACAAGCACCACTGTCTCCAACACGACCCTTTACAAGAGACTTTCTTGAATATATCCCTCACTATTTCCCTTTAAAGCCAGTACTTTATATTATCAAACATTTGCTTATGTATTCTAATTATTGTATATGTGCTTACTTCCTTCCATCTCTATTGTTATAACTTCAAAAGCAAGACTTTCTCTTCTACTCTGCTTTTTCTCTCCCACAATAACAGAGTATATTTCTGTGTGCCTAAGAGGGGCTCAAGTAATAAGCCTTTAAGTAATAAATGACTGAATTAAAGTAAATGGATGTTAAAGTTTAAATATTTCAGGATTTCACCACAAAGGCATCATCTTGACATTCAAAGTAAGTTCCACCTCTGCTTAGCAATAATCACTATATATCTTGGAAGCCAGACCATCATGCTGTAGATTTGTTTTTATTGCTTTCTGGATGTTTATCCATATGAAGCTTTTGCCTGTCCAATTATTTCCCCCAGATTTTAGTTTACATCAATTCAAGAGAATCTGAATTCTATAATTACTTTTCCATATTGAGGAACATCTTCTATATTTTTAATCCCAGTTGCAAGAATAACACTTCCTTTTTTAGAATCACTGGCAAATTATACTCACATATAGATAAACTGCTATTCTAGGCCATACATGAAAATACTTTGCTGGGGAATAAAGAATAGGGTACAGGCTCTGACAGAAGTATCACTTAATCATTTTATATACTGCTAAATATATAGCGGAAGTGGTGGAACTGAAATTCCCACACTTCTATCAGATAGAAAATTGGAGGTGATATCTCTCCTTTTGGCACTTCTTTTAATGTAGGCTCAAGCTGTCATCTCATAGTTTGTTCTCATTGCTATTTATGGCCACCTGTGTAATCTTTGGTCACATGGGAGTGATCACAGGTAACCTAAAGGTCTGCAAGGAAAAGTTCCATGATCATAAGATGGCTAAACTTATCATGCCATGGCATTGTATCTATTTTACTTATCTGTTTTTATTCCAACAAGCTTTCAAAGTCTTCATACGAGATTTGTTAGAAAGAGATGATAAAGACATAATAGACCAGAGTTAAAAACCCACAGAAAGTATATTTAAACGTTTCTGTGCTTTTTACGTTGTAGGCCTTCTTTCTCAACAATAGAAGAGTTAAGACAGGGAGAGTTTGAACTAAATCTTTTTTCTTTGATCTGTAATCTACTTTGGTGAAAATAAGAATGAAAACGGAGGAAAGCAACGGAAAGTAACATGTCTTTGCTTTTCTAGCTATATGGTGTAATTATGTTTAAAACTGTTCATATGTATTTTGGATTCAAAGCTTTCTTTATATTATTTAAAATGTTAAGAAAAATGAATAAACCAAATTAAAAATTATATTTAAAACTTGAAGTGACATTTATTGAAATAATTTAAAGTACCTGAGTCCTGAAGTTTTTTAAAATAGAAATATTTTACAATTATATAAATTATGGCCAAATATTTACAAGTTATAGTAAAAAAAAGCCTTTGGAAAAATGTTATTGCAACTATAAATATTTAAATAACATGTATAACTTGCACATCTTCCATTAAATTTTGATACATTAGTTTCAAACATCCATTATGCTAATACTAATATCATAACAGTTTAAATAAAAATAAAAAGTCACAAGTATATTCTGCTGAAATTGTAGTCAAAGTCTCTATAGCAACTAACAGAGGAAAAGATCTTTTGGGGTCAAGGAAAATAATTTTAGTAATCTAACAGCTCCATTGTCACTGCTATGGCACATTTCTGACCATTAGTAGTAAACCCAGTCTACAATTGGTGCTACTGATTCTAAGAGAAAGATGGGCACACAGAATGCAAACAATACATGGATGTTTATTAAATTTCTACTTTTACATACTCTTCTTTCAGAATCCAGATGACTCTAAAGAATCTATATGTTTGGCAAAAGATATTCTGCCAAAGAAGTATTCTGAATACTTCTAATACTTAAAATATTTTAAGGGATATTCCATTTTAACATATGCAGATTCACCTAAAATAACTGAAAGACATTCATGCTTTCATTTGTCTTATTAGAAGGGGATTTGGTAAAAAGTTTTGTTGACTCATCACCAGTGTGATAATGCAGAAGCTGATAAAGGAAGCATTTCATTTTCTGTCATGTTGAAAGTGGTATTGATTTAGGACAAGACTGTCAAACATTACTCACCTTCCATTGTTGGCTTATATAGAGGACTGTATAGATTCCTAAATTATATATGCAATTCCAAATCACAAATTGTATTTTCAACATGCTATGTAGGTACAATATTAAAATAAGACATTTCAAAGAAATCTTTGTGTAGTTAAGGTATAGTAATCAACTGATTACATAGATTTTTTTTAGGTAAATATATTTAATAGTTTGAACATACCTAAATCTTTACTTCTTATTAAGTGTCCTTTTAAAAGCTTTATAGTAGAAATATTATGGCCAAGAGATAAAAAATTACACTGGGCTGCTAATTTCTGTTTACAAAATTGATATTAAATGACTAGATCCATTATTGGTAACTACTTAGGTACATTAACTAATCACTATACTTAACACATCCAATTAGAATCCAGAATGTTTTCCTCCATTTTATAACAATTTGACAGCCTATACACCTTGGAAAAGATAAAAACCAAAACCACTGTTACTAACACTACTTTGAGCATCTATGAAGTAAGTATCTCAAAATCTAAACTGTGCAAAGTAAATATGGTAATCTTTGAGTTGCCAATATCTTCTCTACTCTCGTGAAAAAAAAAACCCACAAAAATTAAAGTAGTTGTCATTAGATTAGTTAGGGAACGGGATATATAGTCTGAAGTGATAACTTAATGACAGTCAGAAGCTATCAAACAAAGAGGATTAGACCAAGGTCATTTTTTTATGGCTTTTATTAATGAAGGCATTGGCAAGTATAAATTTTTAAGTGCAGAATGATCTTTTTAGTTCATTTCTAATAATTTAATAGGGAGATGAGACTACAGTCCATGACAAAAGAGGATATTTACATTAGCTTATTGTCAGGAAATAATAAAACCACTTTGATTTATATTATTTACATTCTCTGAGGGCATTCCAAGTGCTTCCTGTTATACGTGTTGTATTAGACTTTAAGAGTTTTGGTGGTAGAGATGTGGTCAAATTGATCATTTTATGTAGTTTACCCTCGTGGCTGCCCCTTCAGAAAGGCAGAGATTGTTTGCCCCAGCCACAGGGCCACATGACCTATTTGGCAATTTAAGTCTTCCAGGCTAATGAACCACAAGCCTCCTGGGCCCAAGCTCTGGGTTCATCCATTTCTGATATAAAGCAAATTTCATGTCGTAACTAATAAGCCAAAAGAGAATGCCAATTTGGTCTTAGAATGGACAGAAAAGTAAGAAGCCACTTTTTATAATAAAAAATCTGACTACCCAAATAAGTTGGACAAAAATACTTAGATACATTTTAAATCATTCATCTTTGTATGTATAATTAAAAATTCATGAATGTATCGTTCCTCACTCATTCATCAAACTTAGAGCTTCAACTGCAGAGGATGGATGAAAATTATTTTCCTACCTAATTTTCCATATATTCTAAATTTTCTAATATGGACTTATTTTACTGAAAAAAATAAAATTTTGAGGAGAATCAAAAATAATTTAGAAATGGCTTCAGCTCTCAAAGGTCTTAGAAATTTTTTGAAGAGATGAGACATGAACTCATAAAACGGTGACACAAGGTAGAAGGCAAAAAGTGTTCTTAAATAAAAAAAATACTATATAGTTTTTTTTGGGGGGGGAGGTAGGGTGGAATGAGGGTT
Source organism: Felis catus (assembly GCF_018350175.1). Classification (NCBI taxonomy): domain Eukaryota; kingdom Metazoa; phylum Chordata; class Mammalia; order Carnivora; family Felidae; genus Felis; species Felis catus. Next base: position 64,920,907 of record NC_058372.1, on the reverse strand, counting down.
AAATGATCTTTCTATTGGTCACATGAGATTTCACATAGAAGCTGTCATTTAAACTGTTCCTGGAAGGAAGGACCAATTGAAAATCTGGGCAAATCTCTCAGCGGGGGTGGGGGGGGGTGCGGGTAACACATATATCCTAAATATACTATTTTACATAATTGCTGAGGTTTGAGGACTTCCTGAAACCTACACTGGGCCCCAAATGGGCAGATTATTCCTTAAAGAGAGTAGTGGAAAATAAAGGGAGAAAAGTAGGTTAAGGACAGAATTTTAAGGTGTTTGTTCAGTTAGCAATGGAGAAGTATAAAAGCTTTGTAAAAGGGTCCTATATGAGCATATCTGTGCTCTTTCAGACACAATGTACTGCCTCTCTGTTCCAAGTAAATCAGAAAATACTACTGTTTATCTTGAATAATGTAGCCAGCCTCCAAAATGACTACCAATAATCCATGCCTGATACTGAGACCCTATGTAGTTCCTTACCACATTGAATCAGGGCTAGCTTGCAGATATTGACAAATATAAATGAAGTGATGGAATTAAAATATTAATGAAAGTAACAAATACCATTGAGTGCCTTCAATGTGTCAGGCATTTACATTCCTTATTTCATTTAATCTCCACAATAACCCTATGAAGTCAAGATCGGCATCTCTTTCACAAATGAGGATCCAACACTTGACACTCATGAGCAAACTTGGATAAACCCAAGTCTAGTGCACACAGAATCAGGAGTGCATCCAACTAGAGAAAACTTCTAGAATAAAGGTTCAAAAGAGAATTTATAGAGAAATCACAGGAAACTGTGGATGGATAGTTAAAGACGGATAAACATTAAAATGAGATACAAAGAAATGAAGAAGGAAGATAAAAAATCAGAAATTTATAAGCAGAAATAGAAATTATTGAGAGGCAAGTTAAGGAAATTTCCTTCATAAATGTGCCAACAGATTTCCAAGGTTGATTAATAAGTAAAAATCATATTTTAAATCCTGATTTTTGTGATAAGTACCTTATTGAAACCCTAATTGGACACATCTAATCAGGTTATATTTTGCTATAGTAAACATATTGCAAGTCTAGGTTTTTTGAGAGCTAATTCTAGCCACATTTTAAAATAACCAAAACCCCCCACAATTACAAAATACGATGATAATGTATTGAAATTATATAGGAATTATATAAAACTATAAAATATTTGAAAATCTTTGATTATGTTAGAAATATACTGTGCTATTAATATACAACACAAAAATATGACACTGATCTATATTATAAGTTAGACCTAAAATTTGTTAGCTATCAACATCAAACATTTAATAACATTTTCTTACTATTTTAGGATGTAAAAGAGTCTTTAAATGATTTGGATAACTTAACACTGAAAAGCTCCCTTAAGAGTAAGCTTAGTGTCTTTTCTTCTTTGTTGAATTTCTGTATAGAATGAAAAATAATTCAAAATCACTCCAAACTGAGAGCTATGGTTTTACAAAACAGCCTGCAATTCTCAACTGTTCCCAGGGAGGGAGAACTCATGCATGAGTAAGCAGCCAAGTGCAAGTGAATGAAGGAACTAAAATTCGACATTTACATGTATCTGGATGTGTGTGTGTATGTAACATTACTTAGAAAAATAGCTGTTCAGTTTTCCTTATTACATTTAGAGTATACTATTGAAAAGAAAGTCCTTGCCTTTCTAGTCAGTCTCCTTTCTACTCTGTTCTGTTTTAGGATTCATTAATTAATGATATTCCTCTTTATCTGCACCAAATATTTTCCTGCAAATACATTGGATTGTAGATTTTCAGGAAGTGTGAGTCTATCTTCCAATATTTTAAATGGGGAAAAGTAAGAAAGCATTCCCATCCTTCCAAAAAACTCAGTCAATGCCCTTAACAATGATAAAACCCTCATAAACATACAAACAAATCCACCAAAGATTCCTCCATAGTATAAAGCATTTAGAACACAAATTACTTGATTATTTAATGCTTATTCAACTCATTAGTAGGTATTTTCCATGGATTTAGCGACACTAAGGCATTGAACATTAAGTTTTTCTTCTATCTTGCAATAAATGTATCGTAATGTACATGTACATAACATATTGGAATATGCTAGAAAGACAGATCACCTACTTTCCTCACAGGCTTTCCACTTCCATATACACTTACATATAATAATTTGGGGAAGATAATAATACTAATGCCCAAAAAGTTTGAATAAGGTGAACATTGGACTCTATCTTACTGGGAAAACAGCTAAGATACACCTACAACATGCTCCATACCGTTTCATCTTTACTTGTAAACAACTTAAATGTTTTGTGATCAATGGTTGCAAATTGGTTACAGTAAATTTTTAATTATACTGTGAATTTCCGGTAAATGTTTTTTGTTTAAAAAATTTTCTTTGGGGCGCCTGGGTGGCGCAGTCGGTTAAGCGTCCGACTTCAGCCAGGTCACGATCTCGCGGTCCGTGAGTTCGAGCCCCGCGTCGGGCTCTGGGCTGATGGCTCGGAGCCTGGAGCCTGTTTCCGATTCTGTGTCTCCCTCTCTCTCTGCCCCTCCCCCGTTCATGCTCTGTCTCTCTCTGTCCCAAAAATAAATAAAAACCGTTGAAAAAAAAATTAAAAAAAATTTTTCTTTAATGTTTATTTATTTTTGAGAGACAGAGAGAGAGAGAGACAGAGTGTGAGCCAGGGAGGGGCAGAGAAAGAGGGAGACACAGAATCCCAAGCAGGCTCCAGGTTCTGAGCTGTCAGCACAGCTTGACCCACCAACTGTGAGATCATGACCTGAGCCGAAGTCCTATGCTTAACAGAGTGAGCTACCTCAGCACCCCTCTGTAAATGTTCTTTGAAAGTCAGTATAACATATACATTAAAATGTCACACACTGGTAATATTATTATTTTATTAAGAATACTTGATAGCTTCCTCTACAACCACTCCTTGCTGGGTTGGTTTTATGGTAGAATTGCTAGTTGTCCTCCAATATCCATTCTTTCCTTCTTTTACTGTAAGATAACCCATCATTTTACCCAGGCATATGATGACTTGTAATAGAGATTATATTTGCAAATTTCCTTTGCACATAGGTGTGGCCATGTGACTACTATCTGGTCTAGGGGATGCATGCATATGTGGTATATACAATTTCTGGGAATTACTCTTCAAAGGTGAGAGTGAGTCCTGCATCCTCTCCTCATTCCTGCTGGATGATGCAGATATAATAACTGTATATCAGCAGCCAATTTGAACCATGAGTGACCTCGGGAAAGAAAGCTACACACCCAGGGGCAATAAGATAAGAGAAACCTGAGCTCCTGACATTATGAGGCATTGTATATCTCTTAGATTGATTACTGAACCCTTTTTGGACCTGAGAGAAAAATAAAGTTTGATTCTATTATTGTTTTTTTTATTTTTATTTTTATTTTTATTATTACTCTCAGGCAATTTTAACCTCCAATGACACTGTGTCCTTTCTCTGTACACCAGATACCCTGGGCTTAAGCTTAACCTAGAGCTTAATGCATGCTACCATGATTATCTATTTCTTTGGATCAGTACCTCAAGGGCAGGGACTATGCCACCTTTGTATCCTCCAAGTACCTGGAAAATAGTATAAACTTAATAAATGTCTTAAAAGCCTCATTACATACTATACTGAGTATATCACTGACAAGTCCTATTCATCAAAATCTATCAGTTCCAATACTAAAAGGCCCTACAATAGCATTCTGTGAGCTTCCAATATATATTTTTATTAAATAAGAATTTCTTTAAATATACATTTTGAGTATTTTATTTGCAATAGAAGAAAATACATTTATTAAGGTATTTTTTAAAAAAAGAATATCTCACATTTATTTTATTTTTTTGAAGTTCTTTCCACTTAATATATCACATTTAAAGCCTTCTTGAGTAAAGAATTAAGAGATAATTCCAATCCAAAGTGAGCCAGCTCTTTATGATGTAAGGTGGAACAAGATCATTAACCTTTATGTACTTATGGACATGTTTTTACAAGTGTATCCAAATTAGAGAAGACTAAATCATCTACCCTATCATGTTCACTACAATTTTAATTAGAAAATGGATGAAACAGCTTGGAATGAAAAGAAAACAGCCTCCGTACTTAGAACAGTATCACACACAACACGGCTCCCTGCTAACAGTGCACTGTAAGTATGGTAATTAATCGAACAGGTTTTACTTTTAGAAAAGAATGCTTGTGTACAAAAAGAAGCTATACTAAGAACCCTGTTACCATTGCTTCTGCTGCTGATTCTGATAATGATAAATGTTATCTACAATTGATTCAGTGCTTATCCCATGCCAGGTCCCATTCTAGGAACTTTACATAAAATGATCTCATTTCATTTCAACAAGAGCCACATGGCATGTGCACTGTCACCATGAGGTGAAGAAAATAAGAATGTGAGGTTAAGCACCTTTGCACAAGTTCACTGTTAGTGGTGTGCTTGAGTACTTACTATGCGTGATAAGGACTTTTCTAAGGTTTTACACATATTAACTCATTTAAATATCATAACAACACTACTAGGTTGTATTATCCTCATTTCACAGATAAGGAAATGGAGACATGGTGAAGGTGAGTGGCTTGCCCAATAACAAGATAATAAGTGGCAGAGCTGGGATTAAAATTAACGCAGTAGTAAAGATCCAGAGCCCCACTCCTTACCACCTTATGTTGTCCCTCATGGTAAGTGCTGGAGTAGGAAGTGTAACTGATCAAAAACCCCATCTTTAGTGCTTTGTAAAATCCATCACCACTCCTGTGGAGACCACACATGGGCTGCCCCTAGCCAACCACTGAGCAAGGCAGAGGTACAATAGCCAGCTTGTTCCTGGGAGAAAAGATAGTAACTCACCTCACCACAGATACAGGCTTAAGAACTCTCTGACAGACCTTGTTGAACTTTCGTTAGACTACATAGGAATCTAAGACATTTCACCTAATCCTCCCTACCTCTCTTCTATCATTCATTAAAGGTCAGACTTGCATCTAATGACTCTCCCAGCCTTTTATGACCATATTTTCTCTCCCACTAGGCATTTCCCCTAATAAAATCCTTGCATCCCATCCTGGAATCTGCTTCTCAAGGAACTGGACTGATACAATTTTGTTAAATTAGTTCTCCTGGGAGTTCTTGTGGTGTGGAATCAGAGAAGTTTCCCTGATAAGAAAGGAGAGCACCTCTGTCACTCCTGGTCCCTCTTAAGGAAAAGAGGAAGCCTGAAAGAAAAGCTGGGATACTTCAAACCACCTGCATTGTGGTTGGCAAAATGCACTAAGAATTTGGAGGTAGGTTCACCACACCAAATGCAAAGAAAGTAGGAACCTTCAAGGGGATTTACCCTCTCCCAGACCTCAATGAGCAGTGTGGACGACTACTCTCCTGAGAGCCAGTAAGACCCATTTGGCAAGGCCTGGTGAATAAGCTGGCAGAGTCCAGTATTTGAGGAAAGAAGGGACTAGGGAAGGATTTCCATTAGGATGGTGGAAGAGAAAGGAAAATGTCTGCCTGTCTATCCATCCTCTTTATCACTAGATTATAAGAAAGGAAATTTGAAACCAATGGTCTTATTGCATGGCACTGATTGGGTCCCATGCACAAAGATTCTTTCATCCATTATTCCTTTAGGATTTTTTAATTTGAGGCTCACCTCAGCACAGTGAATAAACACTAGTGAGAAATTTTTCTTACATGGTGAGATATTAAGAGGTCAAGCATTCCTGAGACTCTCATTTCTTATGGAGAAATGGGTAAATTGAGTCAGAACCCCTTCTTAGAGTCTGGCATCTTACTTCTACTCTCTTTTTCAACCTAACGCATCTTCTCCAACTTGCTTCACCGAAGTCTTCTTTGGGGATACACAGAACTAGCCCATTAAATGAGACAGTAGTCTTTTGTCGTGTGTTATTTATTATTACTTGGGAACTTTGTGGGAAGAGGATTCCAGCCTTCCTGACTTTTCCAGCCGCACACATACTATCATATACGATTGAAATGTAAAGTGCACTCTCAAGCAGAGAAGTAAAAGAAGAGAAGGAGTTGACCAGTAGGTAGAGGCTGGGATAGAAAGTGAGAGAGTCCCTAGCTGCAGTAAAGTTCTTGAGGCAGGAAAAAATTTGTCACGCTAAGACAGAAAGAAGGAAGGCCAGGGCTGAAGAGGCTGAGTGGGTCAAGACCAGGGTTTATAGCATGTCTTACAGGGTATCTGAACAACTGAAGGGTTTTCCCTCAAAGATATTCCTGACAGGTTTTAAGCAAGGAAAACTTAGTTTTGTGATTTCAAAGGTTAACTATTGTACAAAGGTTTACTATTGTATAAGGTATGACTATTGTACAGATTATTTGAAAAGGATTTTGCAATGCATACATTTTATTATTTCCACTACCTCCCAAGAAGGTAGGAGAAATGGTCTGCTGAGGGTACAACTTGTATCACAGTGTCATTATATAATTAGCAGTAATTATTAATTATGAATTGATTGCTATGTAAGCAAGAGTTATGTACAGAACTTACTTTGAGACATTATTTTAAATAAATATAATTAATGTTATTTTCAAATAAGAAAACAGGGTCTGAGAGATTCACAAACTTGTCAAGACTGATGAAGCTAGGATTCCAATCTTAGTTTTTGGTATCTAAAGCCTAAGCTCTTAAGGAATTTGTTTTTTGTGTTCTCAAATTGATTGATGATCTGGCACAACTCAGCACAGAGATAAATAGTATATGGAACAATCAACTTAAAAAGTCATGCACTTACCCTCAAGGATCTTAGAAGACAATGGAGAACATCACATCGGGACTAAGAATTTAGGCAATATATGAAAATTCACATGTTTATATGGTAAAAAAAAAAAAACTACACAAACTAGATTTCAAAGATTAACTTGATAAAATCCTACCACTCTCACCCCCCTGCAAAGACATATCACCCATGCTCTCTCCCAGAGAGCCAAGAATACAGAAACCAAGGAGAATAGGAAGGGAAGAGATTTTAAATAACCTGTCAGCTTTTTCAGTCAGATTATCATAGGTGAAATAATTTCCAGAATATCCAGATATATAGCCATTCAAATTACATTACAAAATCCAAAATTGACATTTTGATTATTCCCTATTGCATTACCTTATATAAGTCACAGATTCCCTCCAATAAAAAATGCAAAAAGATTTTCTGTAATAAGCAAACTAACATGTTCACGTCTTTTTTATGACAAAATAATTTCACATGCTTTTCCTCTTTTAATTTTCCTATTTGATTTGCACTTTAAAAAATATATCAAGTGAACAAAAAAAAAACATTAGTGACTTCATCGCTGACCAAGGTCTGTGTTGACTACAATTCTACCCAAAATCTCAGATAAAATAATATTTAAATATGCATGTCAAATTTTTAATTAAAAGCCAAAGGCTTTTCCAAGAGCTCACAAACCTGATTCCACTCCAAATTTATATAAATATTTTCATCTTAAGAGTTCAAAGAGTTTTTGTATCTCAGACACGAAAAAGCAAAAAATAGATTTTTCAGTGTAAAATTATAGTAAGAGTCATAAAATTGTTCTCACACCAGAACTCAATGGTGCAACACACAGGTGTGACTTACTGTCCCCTCTGAGTTACTGTCTTATCTAATCAGGTAGGTCATCTAATGAAGCAGCAAAGGACTTCTTGCCTAGGGACTGTGATTGTCCATTCTACTTCAATATACTTTCTATCATGCATTAAAATGTTTAGCAGCATTCTGAAATATAGAGAAGTCTTGTTGAAATGATAAATTCTCCATTTCGGGGGAGATTATCTGCTCAAATCAAACAATGATCTTTATATTGCTAAACCAAATGGTCAATATTCAGTCTTTATCTGCCTACTCTTTTCCTTAAGACACTCTTCACTTAGCTCTTAGGACACTACACCCCTGTGCTTCCTCCTCTTATTCCCAGAATCTAAGTGGTGAAATGCCCCAAAGCTCACACCTGGAATCACTGCCTTTTCCTACCAGTGTATGCCTTCTGTACACTGGTAACTCTCAAAATGTACATCCAGCTCAGATGTCTCCTTGAATTCCAGATCTTGTATACAACTGCCTATTCCACATCTCCATCTATATCTAACAGGCATCTCAGATTTAACATGTCTAACATCAAGCCCCTGATATTCCAACCTCCCCACCCACACACAAAATCTGTCCCTTTAAAAGTATTTCCTATCTTAGTAAATGGAAACTCTTATATTTATTCAGCTCCCCCCCCACACACACACACACACACAAAGTTAGTCATCTTTGACTTTTTTTTCTCATACTCTTCATTTCATCTGTAAGGACATCCTTTCTGCTCTTTTTGAAAAATATATCTGGAATCCAACAAATCTTTAAAGCCTAGACTCCTACTATCCTTATCAAAGTCATTGTCTCTCACTGATATTACTCCAATAGCCCCCAAGTGACGTACCTGCTTTTGCCCTTGTATCACTGTGTCCATGTTCAGCATAGCAGCCAGCATGATCAGCTTAAAATGTACATCAGGTCATGTCACTATTCTAGCCAAACTCTGCAGTGGCTCCCCACTTCACACAGAACAAAACCCAAAATCCTTCCCATGGTCAATAAGGATCTGCCACTCTGGAACTCCTTCAGCCTCATCTCCCACTACATTTGCCCCACTATGTTTGCACAGGTACACAGGCCTCTGTAGTGTTCCTGGATTATTCCAGGCACAGTTCCATTTTGCAGATAATGCATTTTCTAGTCCTTCTGCTTAGCATGGCTCACACTTGAACAACTCTTTCAGATTTTTGCTGAAATGTTACTTTTTTAGTCAAGTCCTTTCCTGGCCACCCTATATATTATTACAACACATTACAGCAATACTCCCTGCCCCTTTTCTTCATTTTTCTCCTTACCATTTTTTAAAAGTTTAATAAACTATATATTTAACCTATTTATCATGACTCTCCTTTATAGAAAGCAAGCAACAGGAGGGAGGACAGGGATTTATATCTGTATGATTCAATGCTGTATCCCCAGAATCAAGAACAATTTCTGACATATTGTAAAATAAGTGCTCCTAAATATGTTTTTAATAAATGAACAAAGGTCACCATTGTAATGTTCTGTGTACATGCAGCATGCTAAGTTTTTTTTTACATTACTCTGTTTTAATGTCATTTTTCTATTCTGGGCAATATTTTTAGTATCTAAAATAATAGAATATTGATTTTTAATATCCATTTGGAAAGATGGAAAGAATCACACTTAGAGAAGCACCATATACCATCCCAAGAAGGAAAGTGCAATTTTAGCAGACCACCATAATGCCAAATGCTCATCACTCAGTCACAGAAAACAAGTTACTACTCTTACCACTGCTGTGACTGGAAATATATCTCAGCTTTAATATGCTCCCATTAGAATGAAATTGTGTGAATAACTGAATTAAAATATTTGAATATTAACATAGGCAGGGCTAAAAATGGATGATGAACACTAACAGAAGAAGATGGCAGCTGGCTCTCTTATAGCAGTCATGGTGAATGCATTTTGTCTCTACTCATGTCTATAATACCAGCCACCACGACTACATCCTAAAGGGTGTGTTGGCATATGCACTTTTTCAAAAGCCAATCTTGTAAAGATTTAATGGATTCAGCTCATTTAATAAATCAAATATTTTAGTTAAGTCCACTGACACATTAACATTTCTTCATCAACACAAAAATATTCAGTACTCCAACTCTGTGACAATTGTCAGGGTCCCATGGCATTGGAACATACTCATAAAATGACTGTCAAACATATTTTATTTTCCACATAATAGGCATTTGAGAAGAATTTTAATTATCACCCACATCATCTTATCATCTACTCTGTGTTCACATAAATGTACAACTAAATCCTCTCCAAATTTGGTGGATTGTTCTTCTTTCAAATACAGTTAAAACAACACTACAGGGAGAAGCACAGCTAGAATGGAGAGTTAGGATCTCCAAAAATCGTATCCCCCATTAAAACAATGAGAACACTGGCAAAACTTCCCAGAGTCAGTTTTTTCAAAACTCTGGAAATTAACACAGCTTGCAAGAATACAAGGAACAATTATTCAAGAAAAATGGCTGAATCTTGGCACAGACAGTATGCTTTACAGCATTTTTACTTGCCCCATTCCCATTTCTCTTTTCCTAGCTTCACAGTAGCCTTCAAAACCAGCTGCCCCAGAACCAAAGTATCTGTGAAAACCAGAAGCCTAGGAGTTAGTTTCTTAATTAGAAAAAGAAAAGAAAACTAAACTGAAAGCAAGCATAAGGAAGGAAATAATATGGGGTGTCCAGGTGGCTCAGTTAGTTAAGAGCTGACTTTGGCTCAGGTCATGATCTTTATGGTCTGTGCATTCGAGCCCCGCATCAGGCTCTGTGCTGACAGCTCAGAGCCTGGACCCTGTTTTGGACTCTGTGTCTCCCTCCCTCCCTCTCTCTCTCTCTCTGTCTCTCTCTGCCCCTCCCCTGCTCATGCTCTGTCTCTGTCTCTCAAAAATAATATAAAACATTTTTAAATGTATGAAAAAAAGGAAGGAAATAATAAAAACAAAAGCAGAAATAAAATACTAGAAAAACAATATTGCCTTGATCCCCAAAACAAAGACATGACCCAAAAAGAAAGCTACAGGGGCACCTGGGTGGTCCAATCGGTTGAGCACCTGACTCTTGATCTTAGCTCAAGTAATTACCTCATGGTTTGTGAGTTTGAGCCCTGCACCAAGCTCTGTGCTAGTAACACAGAGCTTGCTTGGGATTCTTACCCTCTCTCTCTCTCTCTCTCTCTGTCCCTCCCCTGTGTTCCCTCTCTCTTTCTCACTCTCTCTCAAAATAAACATTAAAAAAATAATTCAAAAAGGAAGCTATGAACCAACATCCGTTGTGAATATATATGTAAGAGTCACCAACAAATTATTAAGAAAATGAATACAGCAATACATAAAAAAGATTATAGGCCATGATCAAGTGGAATATCATAGGAATGCAAGGTTGGTTTAATACTTGAAATTCAACTAACATAATTTACCATATTAATAGAATAAAAAACAAAAACCACATGATCACAGAAAATGATGCAGAATAAGCAGTTCACAAAATCTAAAACTTTTCATCAAAAAAAAAACATGCAGTAAACTAGAAATAGAAGGGAACTTTCTCAATCTGATAAATGTCATCTATGAAAAACCCAGAGCTAATACCACACTTACTGGAGAAAGACTGTTCTTCCTCCAAGAAATGAACAAGAACAGGATGACTACTCATATCACATCTGTTCAAAACTGTACTGGGGATCTAGTCTGGGCAACTAGGCAAGAAAAATAAATAAAAGTCACCCATAAAGGATAGAAAGGAATATGTAAAACTATTTCTATTTGCAGATTACTTGACCTTCTATGCAGAAAATTCTAAGGAAGCCATAAAAAACTTATTAGAACTAATAAATGACTCAGCAAGGATGCAGGATACAAAATCAACATACAAAAATCAATTGTATTTCTATACTCTAGCAATGAAAACTCTGATTTGACAATAAAAAGAAAATAACCCAATTTTAAAATGGGCAGAGAATTTGATTAGACATTTTTCTAAAGAAGATACACAATGGCAAATAAACACATGAAAAAAATGAACTCAATTTCATTATTTATTAACAATTTTCCCATCAAAACCACAATGATAAAACCCTTCATACTCACTAGGATCACTAGAATAAAAAAGATGGGCAATAACAAGGCAAGGATATAGAGAAATCAGAAACTTCATTCATTGCCCATGGGATTTTAAAATGGTATAAACACTTTGGAAAACAGTTTGCCAGTCTGCAAAATGTTTAACACAGTTATTACATGATCTAGCTATTATGTTCCTATTTATATAACCATGACAATTGAAAACATACGCTCACACAAAACTTTGTACGTGAATGTTCATATCAACATTATTCATCATAGCCAAATTTCTATAAACAACCCAAATTTCTATCAACTGATGGATGGCCAAACAAAAGTGTTATATTCATACAATGGAATATTATTCGGTAATTAAAAGGAATTGAGTCCTGTTATATGTTTCTTGCTACAACATGGATAAACCTTGAAAAATTGTATTAAGTGGAAGAAGCCAGTCACAAAAAAACACATTTTGTATGAGTTCATTTATATTAAATGCCAAAATTCATCAAACCTGTAGGGACAGAAAGTAAATTAGTGGTTGCCAGGGGTTGGGTATACAGGGGTTCATGAGGAGTGCCTGCTAATAGGTATGGTTTTCTTTTTTGGGTGATGAAAATATTCTGTATTTACATGGTGTTGATAGTTGCACAATTCTATGAATATACTAAAAACCACTAAATTCTACACTTTAGCTTGTTGAACTTATACTACGTAAATTATATCTCAATTACACTGTTATTTAAAATATACTAGGATTGGGCTTTACTGTGTCTAACATTTGAAATGAGGGAGAAATTGAGACAAGAAGATAAATGGTGGATTAGGTTTATAAATGTCATTGTTCTCTCCTTAGGAAAATTGTTTCTCTCAATTTTGAATTCTCAGAGTACTCAGTTCATACTTTTACATAACAATCACATTATATTGTCATCATATGTTCCCATGTGTATCTTCCTCATTCCTCTCAGTACTTGTCAGGGTCACATACTCTGTCTTATTCTATCTACATAGCCATGGTATCTAGTAAAGATCAGACACACATTGGACATTCAATAGACAGTTCGGGACTAAAAGGATTAGATGAGAATAATCGGAATTAAAGTAAAAGTATATACTGTAATTATAAATCCTGTACTTAGTGTGAGATAATATTTATAAATTATATTGCTTTTCGCAGGCAGAGACCAGTATTTGAAGACCGACTGTCTTCAGTAACACTCTATTATTTTCTAGACACTCTTCAAATAGATCTACTTGGCCCAATTAAGTGTTGTTGGCACACCAGTATATGAAGAGACTTATATAGTTAGAGCGCTTGAAGAGGCTTCAGGAGTCTTTGGGATAAAATCCACCTTAGTAATGTTTAAGAAAGCAAGAACTAAAGTAATGGTTTGCTACAACATCATTTACTTAGGTACAGAGAGAAGTATAATTGAAACACGGGTGTCTTGATTCTCAATCCAATGTTGCCTTTGTGAAACATGCCCTAAGACCAAATAATGCTGAATGCATGCTTTTCATAAAATGTACGCTTGCAACATGCAATTTAACCTAAACACTTTTAATGTATTGCATTCACCCATAATACCAAAATTTAACAAAGCAATCTTATTTTAGACAATTTGGATCATGTGACTCCTTCGCTTAAAAGGTCTCAAAGGGCCTTATATCACATTGCAAATACAATCCAAATACTTTACCAATGCCAAGGAGCCTTTTTATAAACTGGCTGCACATATCTCTCCAAACTCAACTTATAGCACTACTCTTCTTGACCAGAATCCATTAAATAGAAGGGCTTCCTCTCAGGTCCTAACACATATCAAGCTCTCTTCTATGCCTTGGAACATACACCCAGGTTGTCTCTTTTCCTGCAAGGCTATGCTTGTGATTTTTTTTTTAATGGTTATTTATTCATCCTCCAAGTCTCAGCATAAATGTTACCTTCTCAAATAGGTACTATTTGGCAATCCTCACTCAGTCTTTTTTTTTTTTTTTAATTTTTCTTTTCAACGTTTTATTTATTTTTTGGGACAGAGAGAGACAGAGCATGAACGGGGGAGGGGCAGAGAGAGAGGGAGACACAGAATCGGAAACAGGCTCCAGGCTCTGAGCCATCAGCCCAGAGCCTGACGCGGGGCTCGAACTCACAGACCGCGAGATCGTGACCTGGCTGAAGTCGGACGCTTAACCGACTGCGCCACCCAGGCGCCCCCCTCACTCAGTCTTTCAATTTACTATATCATATGTTTTTTTACCTTCATGTAACTGAATTTTAAAAAAAATTCATTTACTTATTCCCTTATTTTTTTTTTACTTCCCACTAATCTACATGTTCCATGTCAGCAGAGACCAAACCTATTTACCCAGTTCACTACTTTATTCCCAGTATGAATGAAGCTCAGAATAGACAGTCAATGAATGTATAGTAGATGAATACTAAGTAAGTAAATGTTATAGCACAACAGACCCTGAATTCCATAGGTACCTGTCACAGAGGCAAATAAAAAAGGGGATTTATCCACTGACTTCTTTGTACCCAAGGATTATTCTGGTCTACTTACTTGCCTGAATTTAAGGAAAAGAAAGTAAAAGTTCTTAAATGGTAATGAAAAAAAAAAGTTAGGAGTAATAAACTTTCTTCTAGCAATTTATTAATCAGCAAAAACTCACTGATTAGCTCTGTGTTTAGTTCCTAAAGGGTAGGAGAGAAGGATGAGCTGTGGCCCTATTCTTCAAATTGCTTAAAATCTAATTGAAGGCAGAGAACAACCATTGTGAACAGTTAATTAAAAATACAGGACTGTATATAGTAAATGGATATACCTAATTGATATTTGGCCACTTTTGCTAGAGGTGTACATTTGGGAAATAATCATATGGTGGTGATAATTTAGGTAGAGAGTCCAGATTAATTTTCAGGACACATACCCATACATTTATATCCCCAAGCAAAATGATATATCTCATCATTTTAGTAAGCTCAAAATTAGGTCTCAGTTTAATTTTTTCTTTTTTTTAAGTTTATTTATTATTGCAGAGAGAGAGAGAGAGAGAGAGAGAGAGAGAGAGAGAGAGAGAGAGAGAGAGAGACAGAGCATGAGTGGGGAGGGGCAGAGAGAGAGAGGGAGACACAGAATCTGAAACAGGTTCCAGGCTCTGAGCTGTCAGCACAGAGCCTGACGCGGGGCTTGAACTCATGGACAGCGAGATCATGACCTGAGCTGAAGTCGGACGCTCAATCGACTGAGCCACCCAGGCGCCCCAGGTCTCAGTTTAAATAGAAAGGAACGGTCAGGAAGATGGCTGAACTGTTCCATTCATTCACCCACTTATTCACGTACTCAGGTAAGCAGGTTGCATTCCAGGAAGTGCTGCAGAGAGAAAGGCTGCCTTGACCACTGCCATTATGGAACTTACAATCTGATGTGATGTAAGATAGGAAAGGAGATATTTCCAAGAAGGAAAAGTCAGGTAAGGGGGTTAAATGTTGCAGAAATACTAAGAACTAAGACAATCAAAAGGCTGTAAGATATGACAATGAAGAGATCACTGAGCACATTGGGGTGCTGACAGAACATTCCATCAACATCCAACCCACCACACAATCACCCCCATAATCACCTTATGAGCCATTTTTGAGTCCTCCCTCATCTACCCCTACTTCAATCCCTGAGTCGTGATAATTCTCTTATGATCTGCCCACCCTGTAGGCTGACTGCTGTGGAGAAAACATGAAAGCAGATGTCTCATTAGGGGCTGGGAAGCACACCCATGACCCCATTCATATAGGACAGGCAGGCAGAAGTGAGGAGAGTAGCCAGCTTCAGGCACATAGGTTCTGCTAGGAGCAGGGACAATTACTCCACTTAGTCTTTTTCATTTTATGGGATTTCTGATATGGATTTAGCCTTTTTCTTTCACTGGATGAAAGGGCAAACAGCACTCCAGGTGAGTTCTATTTTTTCCTATACTCTTGACTTTCAACTTCTTCATCTGCTAACCACTTATCCTGCCCCATCCTATTTTTGTTGCATCCTGCCTGATGCTGCCCTGGGTTACCTGTGCACACAGCCCTGTGGGTTCCACAGGGTCCACTAGTGATCTTGTTTCTGAATGCATAAGCTTCTTGCCTCTGCTCAGTGAAATCCAACTCTATCACTCCACCTCCTCAGGCTGCCATGCACACTTTCCTGCCTGAGATGATGTGCTCATGTGAACGCCACAGCAGTTTCCGTGCACTCCCACCCCATGCAACTTTGGTCTTTTGTTCTCACCAGTCCCACTGAGGTATTTTTAAACATTTTATCTTTAGGATGCTATTTTCTACCTATTTTTTTAAGATTCCCTTCCCAGACTTCAAGGATATTGTTGCCAAGTATGACTATAATGGTGCCAGGGGTGCTATATCACCCTTCGTATTCTATACATTTTAGAACATTTTTTTGCTAGTACCATTATTTCTCCCTCCTGTTGGAACCTTAATGATAGCTGCTCTCAGTAAGGAGTTCAAGCAACTTTTTTAAAAGTCCTAATAGTCCACATTCTTGAAAATATTTTATCTGTGTTCCTAATCTATTGTTATTTGTAGGAAAGTTTACAAGTTGTAACTGAGACAGCATGGAACAACAAGATGAATTGGCAAAGGTCAGAAAATGGAGTGTTAGATCTAGTCTTGGATTCTCTTGCTTACACACTGGAAAACTTTAACAAATGTCTCCCCTTACTGTGTCTTTTAAAATCATTTAAAATCTTTTGACCAGCTTACATCACAGGGATGGGAAGATATTAAATCAGCATTTTGAGTTCTTTGGAGGACTTCCATGTCATCACCCATTCATTTATTTTGTGGAATTTTCTGCACCACATTTTGGTGGAATAAGATCCTGGGGCACCAAGGGGCTCAGTTGGTTAAGCATCCAACTCTTGATTTCGGCTTGGGTCATGATCTCACAGTTCCTGGATTCAAGCTCCACATTGGGTTCTGCACTGGCAGCATGGAGCCTGCTTGGAATTCTCTCTACTTCTCTCTCTGCCCCCACCCCTCTCTTTCTCAAAATAAATAAATACACTTAAAAAGAAGAAGAAGAAGAAGATCTTTCTAATGTGTAGAATACCAGAGGAATTATCCTGGTCACTGACAGTCATGAAAACTCAAGGAATAAAATTCATTATGATATAGCCTTAGAAAACTATACTGGCATAGACAACCATGTCTAGAGTTTGTATCCAAATATACAATAGAAATGAGCATGTGTTAGATTAGCCAAGGAATTAGACTAAACCCATGCATGGGAATGAATGTTTGCCCTTTTTTCTACCCTCATTTATTGATTTATTATTATTTACCAAAACTTC
Source organism: Felis catus (assembly GCF_018350175.1). Classification (NCBI taxonomy): domain Eukaryota; kingdom Metazoa; phylum Chordata; class Mammalia; order Carnivora; family Felidae; genus Felis; species Felis catus. The sequence continues at coordinate 64,903,804 of NC_058372.1, read as the reverse complement.
ATTGTTTATGTAACACACTAACATAAGATATTATTCCTACCCTCAAGAGGAACACATTTTAGTGACTGTAGGTGGGGGAGGATGAGAAACAGCCATAAATATCAATAAATACTAATGTAATTAGTTATAAAATGTCAACATGAACCAAGTATTATGTATGCATCAGACAGAAAAAAATGTTTATTTTGTGGATGAGATTGTAATTGAACTGCATTCTGATGTTTGAGTAGTGCTTATTCAGACACAGAAGAATAGAAAGTGTATGTCAGGACAAAAGAAGAACAAAGTTAAATGTATACACATGTGGAAAACCATGATCTTTAAGACTAGAAGACTACAGTATCAGTGTAGAGTCAGATCATGATGATGGCAGCCTGAAAAATGTAGTGAGTTGTCAGACTGTCAAGGGTTTTATGTGGTATACTAACAAAGACCACTTTTCCTCCTTCTTTTAGGTTGACTGAGATTTGTAGCTTCAGAGAAAAAGTGGAATTGACTACTTTCACTGACTTGGGAAACACACTGAGTAAAAGCAGTATATTTGAGTTTGTTTAGGTGTTTTAAATTTATGCTGACTGAGGAAGATACAAATAGACATTTTGTCAATAGAATGCACAATACAACACATCTCTCTCTGTGTGTATGTGTATGCACCATAGTGGTAGTTGAAAAACATTTACAAAATGGGTAGAACAGGGCAAGGAAAGACACCTTGAAGGAAGGATTATTCCAGAGGGTTTGGGTAAATTAATATCTGTAAAAGTAAGGGGAGGAAAGAATGTTATAAAGGAGAGAACTATCAACATTTCCAAATGCCCAAAGCTGAATAAATAGTAGGACAATGAAAACAGAACAACTGGATTTGGTGATTGGAAATTTATCTGTGACCAAAGGGGGCAAATGCCAATGTAATGGCAAGGGCAGCCAAAATACAGTAACTATACAAGTAGGTGCTTCCTTTGATGAAGTTTGGTAGCATATAAAGAAAGAGAGTGGTAGAAGTAGGGTGACTGCATTAGGGAAGGTTGGTTGGTTTGCTTGATGAATACACATTTATAACCTGAAAAGTTTCTGTAGCTTAAACTCAATTGATGAAAAATAAATTATTTATAAGAGAAAGTTTGGATTATTATTTCAAATTATATCCCAAGGATTTTTTTTTTTTGGCTTTACTTATGAATCAGGACATTTTGTCCCTTGACTTATAAGAAGCCATATCGTGTGTGTGGTGTGTGTGTGTGGTGTGTGTGTGTGTGTGTGTGTGTGTGTGTGTGTGTGTGTGTACACACACACACACACACACACACACACACACACACACACCACACACACACACACACACACACACACACACACACACACACCCCAAAGAGACCAAAGAAAAACAGGGTAAAAGTGCAAGCTTATACTGTTACCTTTTCACATTCTTCCTCAATTGTCAGAAATTGATTGAAATGAATAAAAAGTGTGAATTAGGGAAAAAATTTTATCAGGAATAAAATAGGAACAAAGCACTTAATATCTCAAATTTTGAGAAGTGTCTTTCAGATAAAGAGTATTTCAACCCAAATTGTAATCAGATCTTGAAAGCTGACATTCAACTACCCTTCTTAAGGGCAATAAAATGACACAGGTAGTGGAGGAAATTACTTTTTTTAATATCACAATAACAATTAGAAGAGAGGAAGGCTAGAAATACTAAGAAAGGTACAAATACTCTATTGAAAGCATCTTATCTACCCCTGATAGACAACACTAGTGAGGCTGGCAGAAAATTCAGGCAGTCCTGCCCACCTGATGCCACATTAGTAAATATCAATGTTTTACTAACATTAATTTAAAGGAGGTATAATAGTTAAATATACTGATAAAAATGGAGAAATTTTAAGTTACCAAAGAACTATACTTCTTTAGCTTAAAACTGTCAGGCTCAGATTATTTCAAGTTGTTAAAATGTTTCTACATTACTGAAACTATCCAAGGATGTTGGGATTCTTGCAAATTTATTTTCCAAAACAACAGAATCTTACTAGAAACACTTAAGAAAGGTAGCATAGAACACATACATTACAGAACAACATATACACATATTATAACCATATTTCTGCCTGAATCTCTGTGTATCTATTTGTCCATCTCACCAATAGCCAAGGCCATGAATATTACAACCCTAGTGACATTTGCATTTAAGTCAGGAGTACAACAAGGAGAATCATCATTACCATTATTATTCAGAATTGTTCTGGGAGTCCTTTCCAATGTATTTCAATAAGAAAATGAAATAAATCTAAAAATTAGAAAAGAGGAAGTAAAGTTACTGCCATATGTATGAATGTCTGCCTTAAAACAATAACAAATTAAAATGAAATTACTTATTCAAATTAGATTTTGATTAGGTGATCATTTATATAGCAAAATTAAAAGTATTCCTATAGTCAGAGGAAAATGCTGTAAAACAAATCCTATTAAGAAAATAGATGAGGCATCTGGGTGGCTCAGGTGATTAAGCGTCCAATTCTTGATTTTGGCTCAGGTCATGATCTCACACTTCATGGGTTCAAGCCCTATGTCAGGCTCTGCACTCACAGTGTGGAATATAGAAAAGTCAGAATATATTTGAAATAGTAAAGATATGAAGGACACTTTGCTTTTTTAAGTATGAAAGTGTATTTTATTTTATTTTTAAATTTTTTAATGTTTATTTATTACTGACAGACAGAGAGACAGAGTATGAGCAAGGGAGGGGCAGAGAGAGAGGGAGACAGAGAAACAGAAGCAGGCTCCAGGATCTGAGCTGTCAGCACAGAGCCTGACACAGTGCTTGAACTCACAAACTGTGAGATCATGACCTGAGCCAAAGTCGGTCGCCCAACCAACTGCACCCCTGAAAGTGTACTTTAAAGTTATAGAAATTAAAACAATATGGTACAAACAGAAAATAGACCTGAAATGAAAAGACCCTCTGAGAAATATCAACATACGGATAGATACGTGATACATGTGAAATTTCAAACCAGTGGGGAAATATGGATTTATGTCTTCAGCCTTCCCTTCAGCAAAAATTTACTGAGCAAAGAGAATTTCCCAGGCATTATTCTAGGTATGAGAGAGACAGGAGTGAACAGATTCAAGTTCCCTGATCTCTTGGAGTTTACATTCTAAGGGAGATAGGCCATAAACGAATCACAAATAGATACATAATTTAGTGAAGGGAGTGATGTGTGCCAGAAATAACAAAACAGCACCGGGAGGAAGAGTGAGGGAGACTGCTGCTTTTGATACAGGCACCAGGAAAGGGGCTGTGGAGCAACTGACCTGAAAAGAAAATAGTGGTAAATAAGAGGTTGGACCACTGAAGCCCAGATCACAACATGTATTCTAAATATAAGAAACAAAAGTATTAAGAATCTAATTAATGTAGGTGAATGTCTCTAAGTAATAGAGTACAAAAATATTCAAACCATTAATACCAAATTGAAAAAGGGCCTGGGAAATCGACTGATCCCCCTGGAGAGTAGGCTCTCTAAATTTTCTCAGCAGTCAGTACACATAGTGGATGCCATGTTTTCAACCACAATTCTGGACAGGAACAAGTGGCATCTTCTTTCAATTCCTATACATTTTTATATTATTCCACTATTAGAAACTTCCAATAACAAGCTATTTTACTTGTTTTCTGAAGTAGAGTGGGACATCATTAACTATAAAAGATTGGTAGAAAAATAAATAAAAAAGCAACTTAATTATGTTTTACCCATTTTGATTATCTATTGACTTTCATTTTAGAATTTAAAAAAACAACTGAGTTTCTAAAACTGTAGTCTGTATTTGCTAGTTTCTCTTATGCATATTTGTAAGGGTTCTGCTGTCCATTACTATTTAAAAATTTCCCTCTTCTCTTTTCACGCATCCACAATAGAAAACACACCTTGATTTCTGTGACGAGATAAAATTATTTTCATGTTTGCAGTTCTTATGCAATAGCACCTTCTGCAAAATACTTTATTCTCCAAAGTGCTATTTAAGTTTTGCAATGATTTTAACATTCAGCCTAATTGTTCAGGTTTTAGAGAAGAAATTAATGAAAGGGACAACCATTTAAAGCACAAGAGCTTTGTTCACACTTCGTTAAATATTTTAAATGGCTATTTTATTTTATGGCTTTTGCATTCCTTTTGAATTTTAGCTGCCTTGCTTTTTATAACCAGGAATTTTGAATCTCTCAGCAAAGAAACCTTGCTGCATATAAGTATCACCCAATTTATAAACATATTATTCTTATTTCTATTTTCTGTTATTCTAAAATGAAACTAAATTTGAAAACTCATGTCAAGGTTTAATCATTTTAGAACTCTTCATTAATATGACACAATTTATTTTATCTTCTCTAAAACTATATGTAAGTGACCTTTGCCTCCCTCCAAAAGTAATTAATTTACTTCAGTATCATACTTTCTGTGCAGAGCAGTCATTGAGAAATGTTACAGATAATTGCTCTAAGAAAAATGTGATTGATTAAAACAAATTTAAAATTCTAGGGGTGCCTGCTGGCTGGCTCAGTCAGTAGAGCATGAGACTTCTTGATCTCGGGGTTGTGAGTTTGAGCTCCACGTTGAGCACAGAGTTTAATGCAAAATTAAAAAAATAAAAATTAAAAACAGATTTTAAAACAATAAAATAAAATTCCAATAAAACCGCATTGAAGTAAACCAATCTGTCATTTCATACACAAACTTTAACTTTATGGTAGACCAGCTACTACCTCTAATTAGTTGTTACTTAGTGATTATTAGATCTATACACTAATTTCATTATTAACTTGAACTCTGCATAATTAATCAAACCCAATGCAGTTTTATTAGGCAGATTATGAAGTAGCTTTGTAATAGCATTCCTTTTTTCCTGAGAACTGCCCCTCCAACAGCAATGGTAGGTCTCAGATTAGTCTGCTCTAATTCATTCTACCTGTGTCCCTGCAGAGGTATGTACCAGGAGGAGCCCCTGTTCTGTACCGTCACAGTCCCTACATACGGGCACATTGAACATCAGCTGGGTGATCAGTGACACTATGGCAGGGGGCAAGGGGTAATATGGGCTCATGGATTAAATCTGACATTTTCTGCTGTCTGTATACACAGTTGCAGGGAAGACACACCCAATCTAAAGAGATTTAAAAAAGCACTGATTATGAAGGAAAGCCTCAGGTCCTGATCATACTTTTTGAGCTACCCCCAAATTCTCCCCAGTATATTCTCTTATTCAAAGCCATTCTAAATTTGATTCTGTTCATTAAAAATTCAAAAAATATAATAAAATTAAAGAACTTAAACATATAAAATATTGGCACTTAGCATTAGTTGGGAGGAAAGGTTTTAATATGGCTTTGAACTTAGACATAGATGCTACTTATAGCCAAACTTATTAAATAAAAATTGGATTGGCTTAATGTAATAGCATATATTGAAAACAAAAGTTTAGGTCTGAAATCATTATGGACTAAATGTTTGTGTCCCCCTGAAATTCATATGTTGAAGCTTTAAACCCCAGTGTGGCTATCTCTGGACATAGGGACTCTGAGGAAATAAGCAAGGTTTAAATGAGGTCATAAGATTGGGGCCCTGATCCTGAAAAATTAGTTTCCTTATAAGAAGAGGAAATGAAAGTCCATATGAGGACAAAGCGAGAAAGTACTTGTCTATAAGCTAATAAAGAGCTCACACCAGAAATTGATTAGTGGAAACCATATTCTAGAACTTCCAGCCTCCAGAATCATGAGAAAATTAATTTCTACTGTTTAAGCCATGCAGTCTATGCTATTTAATACACACCCAGTACACACACACACATTACATATTGAATAAATGAAAACCAGAGATATAGCAGGTTGCCTAAATTCATCTCACATTACTGTAAGAGAACATAGGAGTTTATAATTTAATACTATCATCCACAGAAGTTCAAAGAAAATATAGTTTAAGGCTGAAATGGTTAAGGAACTAACTTTAAATTCAGAAATCAATTTGGCCACAGTCATTTCTAAATTAAATGGTTTTCTTTTAATTTTCAACAGTGCCTTTGAGGTATAAGCTCAGTCTTTCAGAGTTTTGCCTCTGAATATAATAAATAATACCTGGAGAATAGCTCAGTAGACTTCCCCTACATCACACATCCTTTCTTCCCAGAGGGGGAAGAAACCATGGCTCAGTCCTCATGACAAAAAAAGTATCAGTTCTATACTATGAACGAAAGTCTATGATCTGAGTCTGTTTCTTGATATATTAATGGATCTAACATAATTCAGAAAATCGACTGCTTTCTAACAAAGCCTATATTTCAAACTGATTTCCTTCCTGCACACAATAAAAAAAATCAGTTTTGAGACACAAAAGCAGAATGATGAAATTTTTGTACTAGGGAGTGTACCCACATTCTCTTTCCCTGGGCAGTAAGTGTCATGGCTCAGCTTTGGAGATAGAAGCATTCCAGCAACATAATTTAAGGGAGAAAATATAATATTATCATTTAAACATATTTAAAATACAATCTTTAGTCATTCCACTAGCAAATTTGGCATTGCTCCTCTGGTTCATTTTATTTTCCTTTGTTCAAAGAAGAGTTTGTAATATTGACAGGGCCTTTTGGGCAGTTATCCTGAAAGAGTAGAGAATTATGAGGCAACTAAGTCTAAAAAATACCATTAGGATACAGCTCACGAATAAAGTGAGACTCAGTGAGTGAGTGAAGGTATCTGCTAAGCCCATTGACTGAGCAATTAAAAATCTGTTTTTAGACCATGACAAAATGTCCCCATGACATTGTCAAATGACTTGTGTAGAGTCTATCCAAATGTTTTATATGAATACCATGCTGCCTCTTGTATTTTATGCTTCTTGAGGGCAAGTACTTACTATCAACACATTTATCCTTCCGGTATCTATCATCCGGCAGTTCCACAGCCATTACTTGAACTATTGATTTACCTGGCATGTCAACAAGTGACAGAGTGAAGGCAAAGAGGGTTTCTACTGCACGCATTTGCTGAAAATGTTTTCTCTTTTTTTCTAATAAAACATTTTACCAAACCTCAAATGGTGTGGGTTTATCTTTTTGAAGATCCAAGTTTAACATAGCAACACTGAATTCCCCACATAAATGCTCCATATTAAAAATGACAAGGGAGATGAAAACAAAAAATTCCAGTTACTGTCTTCTACAAGCTATCTTGATAAAACAAACCATAACCGTCACTAATCATTCTCCACATTGCTGACTGGTTTAATGCCCTTGAATTATAGTCATCTCAAGGACCATTTGAAAATAAAGCACTTCCAAAAATCACAATGGAAATACTATCAAAATCTCTTGACAGTGTTAATTTGATTGATGGCAATGTAAAAAAAAAAGTCAATTTGTGACTACTTAACTGAAATAATATATGATGTGCATATCTGAGCCATAAGTTTCAAAACAAATCCAATTTTAAAAACTGTAAAAAAATATCCTCCACCCCCCCATCATATGAATGTTTAGACAGAATTCCCTATGTACCAAACTACATAAACTTAATAATTCAAAAATAATTATAAACTTGAAAAAGAATAATTATTTATATAGGTTCAATCCATAGCTTATGCAAAACTTTCACTCTTTAGAAGTTCCAAGTGGGCATGACCATGGGCTAATTTGTGGTTATTTTGTCCTTATACACCAAAGACAGAAAGAGGAAAGAGAGATCTTTTACATCATGATTGATTTCTACCCAGGAAGTCTTCTCATTTAAAAAATATTCAACAAGAAGTCAAGATGCCAATCACACCAAAATAGCACTGCTCCTGTTTCTGTTTCTGTTCTGCATGTCATGAACTTTGGGCTTGAGAACAAACAGACGTCAGCACAGACTCCACCTGGAGCTTTCCCTCTCCTTACAGCACTGGAAACAACAACAAAAATTTAAATACAGTCACAGAACAAAGAGGCCTTGAGAGACCTTGTAGCAAGTTAATATCTGAGACCTGTAGGCAAAATAATCTTTTTTCTTTTCAAAATGTTGGGGACAAGACCTCAAAAACCTCTCTTTACAGAGCATTCTGGTGTTGTAACCACCTGAACATTAAGAAACAGCTTTCCCTATGACTAATCCGCATCTCAACTGATTTTATTAAATCCAACTTCTCCTTAACCACCTTCTGTGTATTTAGATAAGAAGATTTTGATTTTAAAATGCACTTGCTCATTTAAATTCCATTTAGAAGACCACTGAAAATAAAATGTGTTTGAAAATAAAAAGAGACTAAAAGCACATTCTCTGGATAACACATCACATTCCTGTTGCAAATGCACCTATGTCCCCATGATGGCAGGAAGCATTCATCTCTGCCAGTCAGGGAAACCACCAGGTTATTACTGTGCTATCCCTGGATAAGTACTCTAATATGACTCTCTGAACCTCAGTGTCATGTCTTAAGCAATGGGACTGGATTGGCTAATCCTTTAAAACATTTTCAGCTCTAAAATTCTAATTTCTCTATTTGACATAATTTTAAAAGTGAAAGAGAACAAACAGGTTAATATGCCTTTGTATGTGTTTTGGTGACTAGAAGTAATTTCTTGCTTCCATAAATTCCCATTATATTTTATTTGTACCTTCCACTCCATCTCTGACTTCCCTACACTCCTCCAGTACTTTATTTGTCCTGTTTTTTGTATGTAACATATAATAGGCTCTACTTTTCACTTGTACCAAACTGAAACTCTGCTACTAAACTGAATATCCTTGAAGATACGGATCAGTCTGATGTCACCTTTGATTCCTTCACATAGACACATGCTTTGTATGCAGTGGCATATGCTTATGTTTAATGAGGAAATGAATGCTGGATAAACTACACTCAACTTTAGGGATATTTGTAAAAGATATAGTCATTTATACGATCTAAAAAAATACAAAAGATCTGGGTTTTAGGATGTACTATTTAACAAAGGACCTGGTCAAGTAAATTGGTAAAATAAATGGTATATTAGACATTTTTAAAAACACATTCAGATGTTCTGGGTAAATTGATATAAAAAGCTGTTAAAAATTTTAAGGTTTCTTTTTAATATAAAAAGACAAGTGACTCACAGAGTCTTGAGGCAATCTCAAAAATAAAGTCTGCAGTTTAAAGGAAGTCATTTATAAAAATAAAGCAGTTACTATATTCTGTTCAGTATGGCTTAGAGAAGAGAGCCCTAGATAAAAGAAATCAAATGTAGTTGAGGCTGGTAATATTGACCTTGTAAAAGACCCATTTGGTTTTTCTGTATTCATTTTAGTTCTTTAAATATTCTTTAAGATCAACAAGTAATATTTTGTACAGAAATACATTTTAAAGTTTTCCTAGATGTGCTTTCTTAGATATGACAGCATTCTGTTACTATCTTAAATGTTTTTAAAGTACATTTCAAGAAACCTTATACAACTATGGCCTGATATTATTAGTACATGTTATTATTTTAGAATATTACCACCAAACTTAGAATAAGCCAAGTCCTGATTGCACCCTACAGTACCTGACCTACGTCTGTTCCCCCAACCTCACCTCAGACCTCTCTATCCTCACTCAGTGTGCTCCAGTTCATCCTGAGCGACAGACATGCTCCTTCCTACTTGGAAGCCTCCTGCCTCTCCTGCCTCTCCTTCTGGGGACACCACTGTCCTAACTTTTCATAGCTGGCATCTTCTCATCCATTAGCTTCCATGTCTCTCACAGAGGTCATCTCTACTGTCTGTGTTACAGTCAGCCTCTCTATAACTCTCTGTCACAAAACTTTATTCATTAAATCCCCAACCCCCTCACAATCTCTATTGCATCTATTTAGTTATATATACTTATAAATATATATTTATATATATTTATTTGAGTGTTTCCCCACTAAAATACAAATTCCATAATAAGACAGGTCTTATCTGTCTTGTTCACTATTGAACAAGAACCATTGTTTAACAGTGACCAGGACAGATTTATACCTGGTGACTGATGTGCAGCAAATGCTCAACATATATACATTGAATGAACAAATCAATGATTACCTCCAAATGTAATCAAGAACCTGTGGCTCATAAATGCTTCTTCATTTAGAATAAACTGATTGTAAGTATTTATCAACATTTTGTTTGTAATTAAATATTCTGACACTATGTGATTAAGGAAGTTTAAAATAAAATGTGACTCTGCCTTTAAAAAATACTATGTTCTTGGCCCAAAAGAAAACTTCCACACAGGTAAGGCCATAGTGAATGAAGTGTCATGAATGCAATGAAGTGTATTATAAATAAACTGCACACACAAATGTTTCTATGGTCAGAAGCATAGGGTAGATATTGGTAGAAAAGATTTCTAGGGTTCATTGAACTTGAGGCACTCATAACAATGATGGTAATCATTATCAAATACTGAGCACCTGTTATGAGCTAGTCACTATATTAGAGAAGCATGGTTTTTCATTTCAGTCATTTCAATTACAGAATATATGCTTATGCTTATGACTATTCAAACAAGAGCAGTGTTCAAGTGGAATAGTCTCTTCCTCCTCCACTCCAGTCCCACTTATCTAACAAACTACTATTGACAATGGTGTGTGCATCTTTCCATAACTCTTCCATTGTTTATACATACTCTTAGGTACAAGGCTTACACTGAGCTGGTTACAAACTGGTAAGCAATCTACCTGTTCAGAGCCAACATCTCTTTTGCTAGGCTTGTATCTGTGTTTTATAAGTTGTTTAATAATTGCTTAATAATTAGAATCAGTTCTGCTTAGCCACGTACTTTTGACATTGTTGCATTAACAACTACAATCCACATGAAGTGCCATCATTTCTTCAGCTATTTTCTTACTGGTGGATATTCAGATGTATCCAATTTGTTGCAGTAAATATCCTTGGATATGTATGGCTATATTTTGGCACTATATTTATGTCAGAAATATTCCCACAAATAGGATTACCAAGTCAATGGGTATACACAGCTTTAAAATTTTTTCCTAAGTAAAGGATCTGGGATATATGAATTTAGGTCTATGGACTCCAAACAGCTTGAATAGATAAAGTGGAAATTGGACAGACTTCTAAGGAAAGGGATAAGATAAAGGCATGGCAGCAGGAAACAACATGATATATCATGTGACAATAAGGGACTCAGAACCCAGTAAACCTGGTGGTCTAATCTGGGGGCACTTAGATGTGGGAGGGTGGGTTACTGAAGCCAGGGTATCATGTATCTTGATGTCAAATGGAAGAATTTAGATTTGCCAGTCTAAGAAGCAAAGAACCATTTATAATTATTATTATAACATTTGCAATAACAAGACAAATGATTAAGCAACCTTTCAGAATCAGAAGAAAAAAACCCCAGCAGTCTGCTGACCCACACATATTTGAGCTTGAGCGTGGTGTTCTTTTCCAGACCATATGGACTCTGGCAGTCTCAGTTTCCTCAGGAACTCCTTGAGTAACAGAATGAGAACAACTCACTGTTCAAATGCAAATGCTTTCTCATCAACTCAAAATTGCTCCTATTATCAAGTTTGAGAAATATAACAACAGTAAAAGCCCTCTAAGGACACAATCAATGACACGCCACAGGCAACTTACTATTCCTGGCCCTTTCTTCTCTTGTCACAGCCTAAGGCTGGAGAGGCTGCCGGGCAATCAACTTGGAGCCCCTGACTAATAAGCCCACTCTCCTTCATGCCTGAATATCTTTGTTTTCAATTTTACCAGATCCTCCTGGAGTGATAATGGCATTCTGTATCTTCAGTTAACCAACAGGACAACCAATATGTCCAAGGGTGGTCTTACCATAGCACAAAAGGTCAAGCCTCCAAATCGTTGTGGCGCTTAGTATTTTACAGAAGCCCGTTGGTTTATACAACTTCAGTTATAACACAATTGCCTCATCAGAAAAAATGTGGAGTCTTAAGTGGAAGCAAGATAATCCAACATTTCCACCATACACAGATTCCAACCACTCCATCTTTGTCTTTTTTACTATTTATACTCCTTTCTATCCTGAAATATTATTATACTCTATGGATCCATCATTTACTGTCTTCTCCAAATACTCTGTAGGTGATCTCATCTATTCCCAGAGCATCAACATCATCTTTGAGTCAAGGATTCTTAAATCTCCAGATCCAAATTCTCTTCTGAGTTCCAGATCCACAGTTACAATTCCCTATTGGACATCTTCATCGAGTTGAAAGCACTTTCAGCCCGTAGTGCCACTGTATGATTGTTTCTGGCTGTTGTCCATTCTAATTGGTTGGTATCTCATTTTATTTGTCAGTGCCCATACTGTAGTGCTGACTAAATATTTTTCATATTATGTTTGATCACAGCATATCAAACTTAACCTGTCCCAAACTAAACTCCTCAATTACTCTTACTGCTCCCAATTTGCTATATATCTTACATTTCTCTCTCAGTTAACAGTACCACCATGAATTCTACTGCCTAAGCAAGAAACTTCAGAGTCATTTTTATTTTCTCCTAATTTAGCATCTATATCCAGTGATCATGTCTAGTTGTTCTCTCTCCAGATTTTTATTTGTATCCATGGTCTCCTGCCCACTGCAAGCCACTCTCAATTCCTTGGTTCATGTATATCATCAGTCACCTAGCCTTTTGCCGTAGCTTCCTATCTGTTTGCCCTAATTCCACCATGCCCAATGTCTAAACCATTTCTCACATACCATCTAAAGTTACCTTTATAAAATACATATTGTATCATGTAATTTCAAATTCAACAATTTTTTTTCGTAATTTCATGTAACAGAACAGTAGGAATACATGTTAGATAAGGAATAAGAATAACAGTTCAGATTTTATTAAAATAAAAAGTCCTATTTTAAGTCATTCTCTGTGTTGGAGACTATGATCAACACAGCAAAAAAAAAAACCTGGTACCTCTCTACTAGGAAGATGGAACATTAACAAACTAATTGTAGTAGTTAGGGTTACCAGATAAAATATAAGACACCCAGTTAAAGTTAAATTTCTGATGAACTCTCAATAATTTTTTTAGTGTAAGTACACCTCAAAGATTGCATGGGGCACACTAACACTAAAAATATCGTTCACTTAAAATTCAAAATTTTATTTGCTAAATGTAGCAACCTTAAGTGCAATAAATGATGCATGCTAAAATAAAGGTACACAAATTACAAAACTACTAAAAAGAGACCAATTAACTCTGTCTGGAAGGCCTAAAAAATATTTGGAAAGGGGTGACACCAATTAAAGTGATTGAGAGTACTTAATTGGGTAATTGGGTGGATAACTGTGTGTGTGTGTGTGCACGCACATGCCTGTGCTGGCACACATGCACACAGTAGCAACATGAGAGACATTCCAGGCAGAGGAGAGAATGTTTTCAAAGGCAGGAAAGAGAATCAGCAGACTGTGTTTGCAGTGCTATGCTGATAAATACACTATTGTTTCTCTAAAACAAACAACAGAAAATGTTGACTTATATACTTTGCCAATTTCCATGGCACAAATACTATGACCAGGACAGACTTTAAACAACTTTAACATGGAGTTGGTAAAAGGCATGATACTACAGTATTTCTATCATATAGTATTTCTACATGAAGATATAATGGATGTGAATAACTCAAGAGCATAAAGAGTCACACGCGGCAAATAATTAGGAAGTGGTGATTTTTGAGTATTTACTCCCCTTGTTTTAATGTACTTTCCCTAATTGTAAGTTCATATAATTTAATTTTTAATAGTAACACTGTTTAAACAACCAGCCTGTAAAGGTTTTGAACATTTAACAGTTGGCTCTCAAGAGTTAATATAAGCCATTCCTAAGCACACCACTGCGTGTTGGTGAGCTGCAAGTCTGTACTGGTGGAGTATAAAGTGTTTGTGTGAAGGAGGATGTGGGTGGGAACATGAATAGGGCAGGGGGATGTGGGCAGTGGCAGGTGTTAGACATCCCTTTTATACGGTCCCCATCAATCTATATATGGGTAGATAGATGATATAGATGAAGCAGAAGCAGAAGCAGAATAAACACATCCATACTGAAGGTTTACCACCTCAATTTATAGGATTCAACTTACAAAGTGCCCTACTCACCCCTGTGCAATGAAATAAAACGAGCAGTTAGCATCAGAGGTCTGAGTAACAGCTCCATCATTTACTGCTAATCAAAAAAAGTAGAAAATAATGCCTTCTTCCTGGGGGAGAAAATTAACTGAGGTTTAACGTGGCAAGGGGTTTGTATATCAAAAACTGTCAGATAAAATTCCTAGGTGGTGTCACTGTGAATCCCACATATCTTTTCAGAAACATGTACATTTGCTGCTTCTGCACAAGGTAGAAACACACCCTTATTGTGATGTGGCTCCAGCATTACAGTTTTTCTTCCTTTTTTTCTTCCTATTCTCTCAAAGATCATCTTCCTAACATTGGTTTTGATTCCTTCCTGGTATGTTTGCAAACTTTACCTCCCATTTTCCTTTCTGTGTCTCCCTCTATTTCTTCCAACAATTACTTAGAGTTTCAGAACAGAGAGATGTTTCTCAAGCCCTTTTGCCTTCTCTTTTAGAGATAAACATACTATGGAAATTCACTGTCAGATTATAAATACAGTCTATTTGCTTCTAATACATTCTAATTATAGCTATTAAAATGATCAACAATAGCAATTTATAATCAATTAACCAATAAGTAAAAGTTAATATCTTTTATGTGTTTTGGCATGTTACTAAAAGCATGCAGAAACCTGTGAGTAAGAGAAAGATAATAGAAATGAATAAAGATGAGGAAATGCCAGAAAATCCAGACATTCGATTTTAGGCTTAACTTGAGAGGCAACAGCAAATCAAAATACATTTTGAGTCAAAAGTAATATGATGAAATTGGGATTTAAGAATATCTTTTTTTAATGTTTATTTTGAGAGAGAGAGAGAGAGAGGGTGCACAAAAGAGAGCAAGCAGGGGAGGAGCAGAGAGGGAAGGAAACACAGAATCTGAAGCGTGCATGCTCCAGGCTCTGAACTGTCAGCACAGAGCCAGAGTGAGGCTCCAACTCTCAAGTCAGAGATCATCACCTGAGATGAAATCAGATGTTCAACTGACCCAGCTACCCAGGCATCCCAAGAAAGAATATCTTAAGAGTATACCCAGCATAGTTTGCTATATAACTAGCAGCTTCACATCTGTACTTAAAATTTATATACAACTCACTGCCCCCAAATCTTGTTTAATTGATAAATGTAAAATTTGTGCAAGAAAAACATGTAGATCCTTTGGCCCACATCTCAACATTCAAAAAAGAGTCTAGGAAAAAAAAACACACTAAAGAAATGGCAACTGGTCATTGTTCTTGTATATTTTGCAACATCGCTCTTCTGATAATCACATCCAAAAACGTATTTACTTTTAACTGAAGAACTGATTGGACTAGCTTTAAAATTTGCAATTTTATCAAAAGAAAAACATCATAATTCCTTTGCCAATGTTGAAAGAAAAACTACAGATCAGTTCTTTTGTTCTGATCATTCAATACTGAGCCTTTCCCTGTATGACTTAACCTCCAAATTTAATATTTTAATGAGAGTGGGAGAGCACTGGCATGCTGCAAGTGGTTTCATTTTGGTGTCCAATTCCACTCCAAAATTGTTGACTCTCCTCTACAAGAATTAGGAAAATAAAAAAGAACTAAAACAAAGCCATAAATTCAGCAGATCTAAGACACATGCATAAATAAGAGGTTGAAAATGATACGGGATGCTGAAGGGAAGATAGGTGCATCAAAGCTCAGAGGAAGAAGAAATTCTGGTAAGGTGGTTGGTCAGGCAAGTTTCAGAGAAAATTACAAAGACTTGAAAATGAACAAAGACTTGAAAGTACAGTGGGTGAGAAAATTACATACTGAAACCAGTAGGGAAAATGTGTGGAGAGCATTCTTAGTAGGGAGTAACATAATTTTGTAAAACATATGACGGAGAGAAGGCTTTATAGGAGATAAGACAGCCAGGCAGTGGACGGTCAGGAGACGGTCTATAATTTATTCATGAGCTCTTGGGCCTTGAGCCTCTAAGAGGGCAGCCACTCTGACCAATGCTGGGTAGGATGCTTTAGACTGGCCAAAAAACAGGAGGCAGAAAGGCCAATTAGGTTTCTAACCCCAAGTCAAAGAGTAGGGGAATCTGAAATAAGAGGATGGAAGTGTGAAGGGAAAGGAGGAAAGATGTAAAAGACAAGTCAGAATTAGAGCTGACAGGACATAGTGACTGATTACACGTAGGAAGCAAAAGGAAGGGAAGAGTTAAAAATGACTCAGGGGTTTCCAGGCTGGAGGACAGGAAGAACGGAGATGGTACAAGCAGAAGAAAGAAGGTAAAGAAGGATGCATGTGTACGACTGTGCGTGTGTGCAGTGGAGTGTGATATGGAAGGTAATACAGAGTTCAGTGGTTTTAGACACCAAACAACATAACACCTGAAGGCCTTTGTTGAAAGTAAAGCATTAAACGCCTTCTAATCTTAGCTGCAAAAATCCTAAATTTTATTTTCATACACACACCCAGAGAAATATAACTCAAAGCCATCCTAAATTTTATTTTCATACACACACAGAGAGAAATATAACTCAAAGCCATACTTTTCCAAGCCTGAACTTTTCTCATAAACATGGTCCAAGACTATATCCCCTAAACCATCATAGTAAATGACACTGCAAGAAACCAGCCCAAGTATTTTAACACTTTTAGTGCTCCAAAGGATAACAGATGGTGGAAATAGCTCTCTGGAATTGCATGGAAAGGCAGAGTGAGAAAAATCAAAGGGAAAAATGAAAGAGGTTTTCATTCTCTTTCCTGATCCTCTGTATTCTCTACTCTTTAATGTTTATAAACTCAGTGTACCATTTACAATAAGGGGGATAACAGAATCCATCTTGGAATCATTTGTCCATCAGCACTTATTATTCAAGTCAAATCATAGTTCAAATCAAAACAAAGCAATTTGTATCAAGTTCCAATGATATAACACAGTATTATGCATTATAGTAGACCAATGACTTTCATAAATAACTGCCTCTACCTTCAAGAAGTAAACACTACAGGTAGGGGGATAAGATACAAAAGAAATTGTAAAGACAATGATTTTTTTGTTTTTAATCAACTGAGGCAAACAAAGAAAACATATCCAAGAGAGCCCACAATTTATTAACAAATGACTAGTATACTTCTAATGTACTGTAGCAGCTCATCCTTAAATTAAATATCAACCCCCCTTCTGTTTATTTCATATGTAAGGAAGCTTAAATGCAAAAAATCACTGATAGAAATTTTGTACACTTTTCTAGGTCTATCAAATTTTATATCTTCCATGGATTTGGATAATATAAATATGACTTACTCACTGATTATGTATTATGCCCACCATAGTCCCACCTAGACTGAATTCTTTAAATCAAAAAACCTATGGCATTCTTATCTTCTAATCCCTCCAGAGCATAGACCAGGATTAAGTGAGAGAGCTGAAGGTCAATGGATCCCCACTTGGATCATTGAAAAGGATTACCAGACTGCCTCTGGGAAGTCGGGAGCACAGGCTCTGGAGTCGATTGTCTGGCTTGGAATGCTGGCTTCACTAATAATGGATGCAAGTACATAAGCAAGTAATTTACCTAGATATGCCTCAGTTTCCTCACTTGTAAAATGAAGACAGTAGTGATAATTTATATAGAGTTTTGTGAGGGTTAAATGCACATGAAGTGCCTAAAACAGAATAGTATAAAATTGCAGCTAATTTTGTCACCACAGTTGATAGAGAACTAGCAAAGAGCTAAAAATAGACATAACTTAGTTTGGTGAGCAGTTTTGAAAATCGAGATATGGGGGCCTCTGAGTGGCTCAGTCGGTTAAGCATCCGACACTTTGGCTCAGGTCATGATCTCACAGTTTGTGGGTTTGAGGCCCACATCGGCATTCTCTCTCTCTCTGTCCTTCCCCATTCATGCAGAAGCTTGCTCTCGCACTCCTTCAAAATAAAGTTTAAAACAAGAAAAAAGAAAAAAGAAAACTAAATGTGTGTTCTTTTCCTTTTTGATGCTCCAATATGAAGTTCTCTCCATTGTGTCAGAGAGTCTTCTTTCTTACGGCTCTCCCTAAGGAATCAGAATAGAGGTACATATTACAGGGAATGCAATTCCCTAAAGCCACATGCCTTTTCCATTTCCTTACTTTTTCATTAGCTTTCCTAAGGTAATTCCCAGGCTCAAATTCTTGGACATTTCTTTCAGTCTTTCCTCTTCCTTGCTCCTTTCTCTGCTACATTCACTTGTCACCAAAGCCTGCTGCTTTCTCCTTGCAAATGCCTTTCTCATCCATTTTTTCTGTGACCACTATCATTACCCTTACTATTATTAGCCATTTCTGGTTTATTTTAATCATCTACTAATTGGTCTCTTTCTCTCTAGGAATGCCCTATTATCATCCATTATTCATACTTCTGAAAGATTCATTATCCCAAAGCATTCCTTTCAATCTGGGTAGCTCCATATTCAGATACTTTCTTGTCTTCCTTCAGAGTAAAACCAGTTCCCAGAGCCTGGCTTTCAAGGACATATATGCACTGGCCCCAACCTTCCTCTATAGGTTTATAGTCCTTGACTCTTTTGCTAAATATGGTTCTCCAATTAGATTATATATGCAATGCCCTCTTTGCCTGACTGCTTAATTCTCACTCTGAATTTTTACCCAAATCATTTTCATTTTCTTAACCTGGGATGCCTTAATCTCTCCTTTCTATCTAATTACAATTATTTCATGAAGTAAAGCTAAAGTCCTCTTTTCTCCCACAGTTTCTCTGACTCCAGACCATCTCAGCCACAATTACACACACACACACACACACACACATCCATATACTCCCTGGCCACTTGAAGAAATTTCATATACATTTTTAAGTAATTTGCTTGACTTAGGTCATTTACTTGTATTGTAATATATCTTTTATGCCTGCATGACCACCAACTTATCTACCCATCCACCCATCTATCCATCCATCTCTCATCTTCCACAATTAAATTATAAACTACTTGAGAGCAAATCCTATACCTAACACTACTTTGGGAGACTTCCTTTCATCTTCCAATTTTGCACAGTATTTGAAACATAGTTTGTATTCAATAAAGATATTTTTAAAGAACTACAGAAAAATATCAGATAGCATATAATTAACTGTTAACATATATATGATAAATTGCCAAGTACTACTGGCTTTAACACATTTTCTCAATCTCCAATTTTGAGTTAGATTTCTCTGTGCTTTCAGGCCAATCTGTAAATTCTTTCATAGCCTTATTATCATACTTTGTTGTAATTAACTGTTTACTTGTCTGTCAGTTTAAGCTCTATCTCATTAACAGTTTTATAAGTCTATAATGTGTCCAAATGAATGAGTAAAATTGAATAAATTAACGTAAAAATATACGCTACACATATGGGTCATTTGAAAATGATGGAAATCTTATTTAATGTTATCCAGAGTTAAATAAGACTTAAAAGGTCTGCTTCAGCATGTCATGTTCTGTATTTGTCTACCCAATGACCTCAATTATATATTACTAGTGATGCTATCTAAAGACTTTAAAGACAGTCTAGACACACTCACAATGTTTAGTATTTGTTATATGCATAATAGATGAGTGCATTCATTTATCTACCAAAATCATTTTTTACTAAATAAACATGAATTTGCTGCATAGACTGCTCAAGTCCTGAGCATGATCTTCTCCTTTTATTTAATACCTTCTAGTACCAATACAGAAATAGCAGTGAGTACAGATTCTCCTTTAGCTATAAGCTTCCTGTTTTTCCACAAGAACCATCTATTTTCTTGGCACAGGCAAATCGTTCTCATCCTGGACAAAAGACTCTGTAGAAGAGCAGAAGAAATAGCAGTGATTCACAGAGTAACCAGGCTGAGCCCTGAGGCACAGCGACTTTCTAATAATAATATTGCCAACATTTATTTCCCTTTGTATTTTCTCAACATGAGTTTTGGAAGAGAGATCCTATTCAGAGATAGTCACATTAATTTTGATTTGTGCAATTATCAACCATCTCAACTAACCTTCATTTTCACTGAGCATCTCAGTGGTACATACCAGTGGTTCTATATCATAAGAGTATGTCTGGATAACTTGGGGAAATTTTCCAAATACACATTTCCTGGCCTCCCATAGTAGGGAGCTTTTGATACATGATGGGCTAGTGTGAGATATGGTGTATCATTTTAAAAAGTGTACCAATACTCTCAATAAGAAACACTAATAGATAAGATACAGTCTATATTTTGGCTTTATTAGTCAAAAAGTAATTTTTTTCAAATTGTGCCACTATGAGCCCACTGTAAGAGCTTCACAAATATTTGTTAAATGGACAAAATAATAAATTATGTACAGACTGTTCACTGCTGCCTTATTTTTTGTAAGTTTATTTATTTTGAGAGAGAGACAGTGAGCAAGTGTGTGCTCAAGCCAGGGAGGAGCAGAAAGAGAGGGGGAGAGAGAGAATCTCAAGCAGGCTATGCATTGTCAGTGTGGAGCCTAACATGGGGCTCAAACCCACGAACCATGAGATCATGACCTGTCAGAAATCAAGAGTGGGATGCTTAAATGACTGAGCCACCCAGGCATCCTCCCACACTGCTACTTCAGAATATGTGAATAATATTTATACAGTACTTTATACACAATTCTCTTCTGTACTTTATCTAATTTCATCCTCAAAAACTCCCATGAGATAACTAGAAACAATTTTCTTCCTATTTTCCAGAGGAGAAAACTAAGATTAAAGAGGGTAAACAACTTGGCTAATGTCACCCAGCAAGTGAGTACCAGAGCAAGAACTAAAAATATTTGGTTCAAACCCTGAATACTAGGATTTACTATTTACTGAAGAATTGCAAAATTCCTCTTAATCATAATGTAGATCATCTGGATATTGTGAATCCATCCTATACTATGAACCCAGATACCTGGATTTAGACCTAGATCTGCCTCTTTCCTGCTGAGTGACCCTGGGACAATTTACTATCAAAGTTCATGTCTTAAGAGTCTGCCATATGCAGGCCAAGAGCACTGATCATCAAACTCAGTTTTTGCTCATACCATGTGACTTGAGTTAAAGCTGACGTTAAATGAACTCAAACAAAAGTCTGCTTAGGCTTCTAGTGTTTCAGGAAACAGCCTTAGTGTTTCAGAAAATCTCCTTAAAATATCAATATCAAATATCACATGGTCTAAGATTGGCCAAAAAAAGCTGAAAAGATAAAGATCCATTGAGCTAGTTGCTTGGGGCTGGCCCTAGGCCTAAGGTAAAGGTGACCCTAATTGCTTCCTGATAGGATCAACAAGATAATAAAAAAAATCAGATTCTAGTCAGATGTTCCATACAGGAGGAAACGAATTGCTTTTAGCTAAAACCTAGGAACAAAAGACCTAGATAGCATACAATGGGCAAGGTTCTCCAAGGTTAGGGTCACCAAAATAAAAACTGTTCAGAGCATCATTAACAGAGGACCTAGTTCAGTCAACAAGGGGTAACTGGTGAAAGTAATTTATGATTAATTAAGATCCATGAAAAATAACTATTACATATAAAACTACTATGGGTCTACTCTTACAGAACTAAACTTTTTTAATACCCAAGAAGTTGAAGAAGGCACCTTCTTTGGGGAGCATTCAGACAGAGATGAAAACAATATTATCTTAAAATAGTTACAGCAGAAAGAGGGGCTTTATAAGACTCAATGAACTGGCATAGAATGATTTGCATAAACCACAAAATCATATAGAGAATGAAGACTATAAAAGCCACACAATTTAAAAAAAATCTGTCACTTCCTAATTATAACCATGAATTGGAAATGTCAGCATCCCTAGTATTCTCTATTTCCAAGATACTGGCTGTACCGACTTTATTCTAAAGGACAACAACATATTTTTTTGGAACTTTTATCTTTTTAATATTACCCGCTCAGTATGATCCCTACTATAGGTGGTAATAGAAATATAGACTGTAACAATGAACGCTTTTTATTGTATATGCAAAAAAATAAACTGCAAAAAAATAAAACTCATCACATTTTAATGTAAACATATGGCTTAAAACAGTAGAGAAGAGGCTTCTTATCTCTGAATAATATTTTCATTCATGATAAAATATATAGCTAAAAGATCCTTTGAATATGGAAATATTCCCTTTCTTCTTGACTGAGTTTTAATCAAAAATGAGATATTTTTCAAAAAAGGAGCAATATTTTTATCTAGTATATATGTTAGAATATTTATTTCCTGTAGTGTAGAACACCTACAAAATTATTAAATCTTTTCCAAAAGATTATCAGAGTGAAAAAAAATCACAAAGAACATTTAAAATGGCAAAGTCTAATCATGTTTCAATTTTTACTCAATTTTACTTTTTATCATTATTTACCATCGATAATATTTGAAATTCTATACAAATTTACCTGAAGTAATACAACTGAGATTTCTAAATTTTTCACTTATATATGCCATTTAAGATATGTTTGTATACATAATACGATGCTAAAATTTTATGAGAAAACATGTTCCTGCACATTATGCATTCAATGTTTTCAATCTATTATTGAGATTACACATATAACCTGGAGCCCCCTCCCTTCACTATGCACCAGAAGTTCCTTTTATCTTTCACTGCTTCTAAAACTTCATTAAATTCCACTAAACTTCACCAAACCCATTTAATTCCACTTGCTTCATCTCTATTGCCACCAGCAGAGTCCAAGCCACCATTATGTTTTGCCTAAACCACCACAACTGCCTCCTAAGGTTCTTTTATCCTCGTCCAACCCACTTGTCACACTACCTTGGATCATGAATCTCCTTTCTTCGAACTGCTTCAAGGCCTTTTCAATAGTTTTACATAAAATCTGGAGATCTGAGAGGTCTCTAAGATGTAACTCTTGCTTATCTCATCAGTCTCATCTGTTGCCCTCCTCCTCATATTTTTCTGCCTTCTTTTAGTCCCCTAACCAGGCTACACTGGTTTCCATTTAAGATGCACTGCACATACCATCCTCTCTGCCTGGAATTCCCTTCTGCTGGCTCTTCACAAGGCTGACTCCTCATCTTTCAAATCTCTCCCTAAATATCATCTCTTCTCAGTGTCTTCCTTGAACATGCTCTCTAAATAGTTTCCCCTGTGTCGTTCTCTAACACTACATAGATTCAGTTTAGGCTCTTGTTAAAAATGAAGAGTTTTATAAACTGTGTTTTTGTTTAGATTCTCTCCTCCCACACTCTTAAGTTCTACAAGGACAAGGACTCTACTTTATCCATCATCATATCCAGTGCCTGGCACTGGGCTCTACACACAGTACAAACTACATAAATATTTGTTGAAAGAAGAATGAACAGCCTGACTCATTGGAAAGCAAGCAGCGAACTGCTTCACCTACTGCACAATCTCTATCAGTTGAAGAAGTTTACTTCCCCTCTCCTCAATGCTACCTTCTCTTCCAAAGCTGATTTAACCGGTATCTACTGAAGGAATAGACCACACCTGAACTGAGAATTTAAGAGAATTTGGAAAAGGCTGAGTACAAAATCTGCTAAGCTTCAGGAACAGAGAATACCACATGGCTCAGGAGGTGCAGAGGGGCAAGATCAGGTCAACCAGGGAAAAGCAGGCTAGATTCCAGCATTTACAGGGCCTCTCCCAGGTTTTTGAGAAGAATCACTGTATTCATGATGGTGTTGTATCTGGGGTGGTAGACAGTCTGCCAGTGGGCTGCCCAATTTTCTACATTATCCATGGAACCTCTGCAATCCACTACTACGGCAAGACAGAATTCTAGGCATTTAATATACACAGCCTGAAGTTCATGTCTGGTATGCAGAGCTTAAAGGCATACTGACATAGGGACATAGGCTTCTGTCCAACTGTTTATAATTTCAGAGACATGCTTCTGTTTACTCTGTTAATTAGTATATGATATAATGTTGATGTTAGATATGTGATTTTAAATGAGAAAAGATATAATCAAGTATAAAGATATATGTATATTTAACATAAATTATGGGAAAAGCATATATATTAATATATATTTTCCTCATTATATTTTTTATTCCCAAGGCACTATTTTAAAATTAGGTTAAATATAAGCTACCACATTTACATGATTATATTCATTCTGATCCCATACATGTTGGTCCTCAGAAGTCCCTGTGTTACAATTAATCTGAACAAAGATTGTCATTGCTGAAAAAAAACATGCCCTTGAGATCTGAAAAAGTATGCCTATTAAAAAAGTGTGGATATAGCCTCCCTGTCAATTCAAGGCTGACTCATCTGAAACTGTGAAGAAGGGGGGAAAAAAACAGTATGTGTGACACACATGTCCATGTCAAAAGCTTCAATGCAGATGGTGCTCAATGATCCAGTCCAGGATATGAATTACCACTGCATAGAGAGATCATTTCTAGAAAAGAAGAAGTAGAAAGGACAAAAACAAAATAGCAAAATAAAATCCTGAGACTCAGTAATTTGAATTTTTACCTAGAACCTAAATCCATTTTTTGTTAAATAAATTAAATTGATAATTAATTACAGAACTTACAAACATATGAGTAACAAATTTTTTAAAGTAAAAACAAAAACAAAAACAACAAACTCATACCAAAACCAATTTCTCATTTTTTTTCCAAATGTAATCAGAGAAATCCAAACCAAAGAATCTCACCTTCTGATTGATTCCTTAACTATACTGAACCCAGACTCTGAGGTTACACTGGTAATTTTTATATGATGAAATTGGTCATACATGTGAACACACACACGCATACACACAACAGAGTTAAATTTATTTTCTAGGAACTAGAAATCACAAGTGTCAATAATCCCAAATCATGAATGGTTCAAGGATTATATAGAATTGACTTTTGAATATGAGCTTTTCTGAAGATGTGAGGATTTCATACACATTTATAAGAATCATTACAAATGTTCAAATAAAACAGAATTTAAGTAATCAAATAGCTTCCCATTAGCTTTCACAGAAGCTGATGGCTTCACTGGTAAATTCTGAAACATCTGAAAAAAATTTACAGTAATCTTTCACAAACTCTTTCTAAATGAAATAATAGGGAATACTTCTAAATTCATTCTATGAGATCAATGTTACCCTGATACCAAAATCAGACAAAGAAATCACAGGAAAACTATAAACCAATATTAGTTATAAATATATATACAAAAATCATCAAAAATAATAGCAAATCAAATAAAGAAATATGTAAAATGGATAACCAAATAGGATTTATCCCAGTAATGCAAGATTGGTTCAACATATGAAAATCAAAGCAGTACACCATGTTAATAAAATAAAGGACAAAAAGCACATTACCATCTCAATAAATGCAGAAAAAGCGTTTGAGAAAATCCAATATCCTTTTATGACATGAACACTCGAGATACTAGAAATGGAAAGAAACTTCCAAAACCTAATTAAAAAAAAACATCTACTGACACTCCACAACTAACATCATATTTAATAGGGAAATTAAGGCTTTCTTCCTAGGATAAGGAACAAGATATGTATGTCTGCTATAACCACTTTTTGACAACTAGATATCCAATGTACCAGAGAATGAAATTAGATCCCTACCTCACACCATATACAAAAAGTAACTCAAAATGGATTAAAGACCTAAATATAAGAACTGAATCTATAAAACCCTAAGAAGCAGGAGTTTGGGATTTCACAATAGTTTCTTAGCTATAACAACAAAAGCATGAGTAACTAAAGGAAAGATAGATCACTTGAACTTCATCAAATTAAAAACCTGTGCTTCAAGGTACTATCAAGAAAATAAAAAGACAGCTCACTAAATGGGAGAAAATATTTGCAAATCATTTATCTGATGAGGATGTGGTATCCATTACATATAAAGAACTCTTACAACTCTATAAAGACAAATAACTCAATTAAAAATGGACAAAAGATTTTGATCAACATTTCTCCAAAGAAGCGAAATATAATCAATGAGCACATGAAAAGATACTCAACATCATTATTCATTATAGAAATCAAATCAAAATCACAATAAGATAACCCATTCATACAATTCACACTCACAAGAATGGCTATAACAAAAAAGACTAACAAGCTCAAGTGTTGGCAAAGATGTAGAGAAATTGGAATTCTTTTACATTGCTGGTAGCAACGTAAAATGGTGTAGCTGATTTGAAATCCAGTTTGACAATTCCTAAAAAATGTACACATACAGCTGCCACATGACTCAGCAATTTCATTCATAGGTTTATACTCAAGAGAACTGAAAATATATGTCTACTCAAAAAATTATACATAAATGTTAAGAGCAGCTTTATACATAATAGCTTAAATATTGGAAACAATCCAAAGGTCCACTTAAATGATGGTCGGATAAACAAAAATGTGGTGTATACATACAAAGGAGTATTATTTGGCAATAAGAAAAATGAAGTATTGACACATGTATAACATGGATGAATCTTGAAAATATCATGCTAAATGGTAAAGCCAGTCATAAATAGTCCATATATCGTATGATTCCATTTATATGAAATTTCCAGAAGGGGCAAATCCATTGAGAAATGCTAGGAACTCAGTTTTAAAGAGAATAGGAAAATGACTACTAATGGATAGTAGGTTTCTTTTTGGGGATGATCAAAGGTTCTCAAATTACAAAGAAGTGACAATTGCACAATTTTGTGAAAACAACTAAATTGCACACCTTGAAAGGTGAATTGTATATATGGTATGTGAATTATACGTTCATTTTAAAAAGTAGGCAATCACCAACAAAGACAAAGCAAAACAAGAAAGACTGAATTATGATACATGTACCTCTATGGATTCAACTTATTCCTGATAATGTCACCTTCCACCTGATAACACAAACATTGTCTAAGCATTTTTTTCCCTTTGTACATTTCCCTTTATACCCTCATTTTCTGGATTTTTACTTGCAAATTCCAACTTCAGTTCTAGTGTGACCAACCATTCCAATTTTCCAAGGACTGGGGGGTAAGTTTGGGGGATTTCCAGGACATGGGACTTTCAGTACTAAAGCACGGATAGTGCCAGGAAAACTGGGACAAGTTTGTTCTTGCATGATCTTTCATAATTTACTTAATTCCTCTGCTCTCTGTTGCAGTACAGTTGATACCCTCTACACTGCTGATTGCAGTCTTTCCTTCCAACTCTATACTTTCTCTCCATGCTATTTCAGTTGTCCTAATGGTTTCTATTATAAAGTAATTGCTCACAAATTAGTATATCTCATCTAACCCTCTCCTGAGTTTGAGATACGAATAGCCAACTGTCTTCTGAATGTTTCAATTGGAGAGATCTTTGTCTACTAATACATAAGTCTAACGCTAAATCTAAACTTGCTTTCATGCCTAAATTAACTCTCGTCTTAATTTTATCACATTCACCTAATCTCTTGAACTAAAGTGAGTTATCTCCTCTCATCTTTGTTTTATTACTACATCTAATGAATCACTATACTCTATACTACCTGGAAAATTTCCTCAAATCTGCCCTACCTCCTACCTCTCCTACTTATTCCTGCTAACACCTAGGACAGATATTGATGTATATACAAGAGTTCCTCAGACTTTTTAATTCCATAATTACTTTGAAAAACTCAAAACCCCATAATGGTATGTCAAATTTCAAAATACAGTATTAAAAATAAAACCTAAGAGAAGGCACAATTAATTATTTACTTTTTCCAAGTTAGACAAATGTCTTGTTCTCCAGAGATTCTGATGCACCACTTCCTACCTCCTTTCTGTCTTCTCTTTTACACACAAAACCCACACTCGCCCCTACACATATGAATTCCTATCCACCCACACAACCACATAACACACAAATACATATACACACATGTGCTCAGGTTCCAGTATTGAGCACATGTTTTAAATTACCCCAGCACCACCTGGTGTTTTGGGCCTTGGGCAACTGTTCTCTCCGTCTGGAAAACTGTATTCCAAAACTGCCTACTTACTGAACTATCCATCTTTCAAAATCCATATTAACTATTGCAGGCTCTTAAATCCTTCCTTGACCCCAACAACCCCAAACAGAATAAATCATTTTTTAACATATTGCACTCATCCTATAATATTATAATTTATTTGATTATGTAACTGCCACCTCCAACTTGAGAGGTCTCTTAATAAGAGACAGGCATTCTGTCTCATTTATACTTACACTTGAGGGACTCAATTTGTTGAACTTCACCATTATTTTTGATACATTTATTACTTTGATTAAGTGATGACAACTTATGCAGCATGTCTAAAATATGACTAAGTGACATTTTACTAATAACTAAAAAAGAATCTTTGGATAGTTTATACACAGTTATCAAAAATATAAAGTATATTGATATGTGTATCCATCAATCTAGACTTGCAAAATAGAATGCACCAAGTAACATAAGTATAGCCACCCTACTTCCTGTCTACCTACCACTCTTTTCCTACACAGTGAAGCATTTTGAAAAAGTCATGTACAATCACCATTTCCTTTCCTGACTTCTCATTTCCTTCTCACAACTATTGAAATAGAGTTATTTCCACCCACGTATATATTAAAACTGCTATAACAAATGCCACCAATGACTTACTTCTATGTGGACAATTCAAAGGATATTTTTTTTTATCTCTGAAGTTATTAAATGATTTTCTGCTGTATTTGATACTACTGGAGATTCACCTTGAGCCCCTCTACTACCTTGGCTTCTGGTTCTTCTATTTCTTTATTTCTCAGCTGAGTCATGGGATCCTTTTCCTTTACCCATTCATTATGCACTAATTTTACCTAGGGCTCTCTATGCTATTTTCTTGTAACTATATATATTTTGGTGATGTCATCTACTTTTCCATTTAACTATTTCAGGTTCATATACCCAACTATTTCTTGGACCTATAGACCAATAGCACAAGTACCACAAAATCATTATATCAAAATCCAAACTCCTCACAGCTTACCTACCTAGACCTACTTAGCTTCTTTAATTCTACTTTTCAGTCAGTGGCCCTTAATTACCAAACAATTGATATGATAGTCCCTCTAAATTCTTTCTTTACAAAACCATATTCCATTGACAATCAAGCATGCCAATGTGACTCCTTACTCAGCTCTTGAAATGTTTCCTTCCCACACCTTCTGCCACTCCTACAGGTCAAAGGCTTATCATTATCTTTCTTTGGACTATTACAACTGTCTGTTAATTGATTTGCTTATTCCTAGTTTTGTCCACATCACATTCATATTCCATTTTTCTCACTTCTGTCAAAGTAATACATATTTTATATACCTACACACATACATATAATGCAAATCTGACTAAGCCACTCTCCCAATTAAAACCCATTAGTGCATCCTTATAACTATAGTGTGTATTAAATTTTATATTTTTACCCAGTTATCATACACAGAACTCTAAATTCATCCTATAATATTAACCTACGATGCTTTCTTGGATTTTTCTAATCTCTTCTATTCCATTCAAATTAAAACAAACAAAAAAGTAGCCTTTATTGATTTTCAGATCCAGTCATAGGTAGTGACTCACAAATTTAAAAACACTCACCTGCAGGCTAAAGCCATCCTTAATCTCCCTGCCCCTCCCCGCTGTTTATTATTGCCTTTTCTTATCAACCTATATATAGGCACGGGTGTGGATATGGAGAGCTCAAATTACAAACACACTATAGAGAATCAGCAGGATAAGGAATGGATTGCAAACTTTAAATTGTTCACTTTACCTAAAGAGAGGTTCACTATTTTAATTTGAAAAGTTCAGGTAAACAAAGAGGTTGTCAAAATAGAGGATTCAAAGGGACTACAGTTGCTTCTTCTTGGCTACTATACTCAGAAGGACCACAAGGAAAGTTCCACTAGGTGAAAGATAAATTAGGATGGATTTCTACAACTCTTAAGTCTATGGAAACTAAAAACAAAGTAAAGAAAATTATCTAAAATCTTGTTGGGAAGTACAACAATTGCTGTTATGTATCTAATAATTCCAATTTAAAACAGACATTAAAATGAGTGGGATCAATTAAAATGGAACCTCAATATGTGGAATATAACATTTTAAAATCAATATTAATTCCCCAAAGAACTTTCCCAGGAATAGCTTGAATTCTAATATAATCCTAATATAAAGTAAAACATTTTGTAATGCCTAGAACATAAGATAGGAAGCAGGGCTCATAAGCTTCCATGAATTCTGAAGGAAAGTTCCATCAGCAGGAAAATGGCTTTAAAGCAGAAACATTTATAGAAAAAAAAAATGGCAATATCATTAAGAGTACTTCTTCCAACTTTTTTTCAATGTACAATTTCAAAACAAGTCGTGTTTTACTACATTTAAATCCAAATTATTTTTATTCCTTGAAAAGTACTGATTAAATGTAGAAGGTGATATTCAAGCATACTTATTGAGATAAAATCTATAATTGATCTATTGGGCCTCTTGAAATTTATTCACCAAAATTTCCTTTCCTAAAACACCAATATTTTAAATGATTTGTGACTGAATGTAATATATAAACTATAAGCATTTAAATGTTTTATTTACTTTTAGTCTTTGCCAATGTTAATACAAACTTGTCATAGCAACAGAATTAAACAAAAATTTATGTATCTTCTTACTCTTTACAATTTTATCACTTTATTTTGGTTTACTTCAAAGACTTCTCAGCTAAAGAAATCTATAGAAAATCACTCTTAGGACACATTTCTTCAAAGGTATTTGATAAAAACCAATAGTAACTACTTGGCTGTAATGGTTGTTCTGCAGAGTATTGCCGCTGCTGAGACATGTTAAGGGAATGTTTAATTTTTCTTACTAAAAGCATAATTCTATTCAGAAGACTGAATATATCCTGTTACTCTGCAGAATTTTAAAGCTATTGACATTTTATCTCATCAAAATCCATGTTCACAACTCAGAATTTACTTATTTGGCTTCCTCTCTACTTCCTGCTTCCCTTTTGTGTTGGTCATTTAACTCTTCACTAATATCTACACTTGAGTTCGCAATAATAAAAATGAAACTAGATGGACAATCTGCTCTTTTAGATTGTCCGTGCCTTTAAGTAATACGGTGAGGGTGGGTAGTGGACTACCTCCCTTACTTGCAGGCTCCTTCCCTGTCTGCACCTTGCCTTCCTATGTCCCTAAAAGCCTAGGCTCCAGCTCACACACATTCTAAATCCAAAAGGTACAGAATTTCTGCCACCCTGGAACCCCTGAAAGTGTGTCCCTTTCCTCTAATTAGTTTTATGCTTCCAATATGGCATTAGAAACATCACTTAACAAAGGTACTTAATACAGAGCTCATGTTTCCAGATAATTTTATCTGATTCAATATAGCCTTTTTATTACACATACACGAGTAGTCAGAGTATCTTACTCCCACATGCAATGTGAATTAATAAAACCGTAACCAGTGATCTGTGTAAGAGACGACATTTTCAGTCAATAAAACTAATGCCATACTCACGGTGTAGGTTGGTGGGGCTGGTTTTCAGCATTTCTTGGTGTTTTGCAGGCAGCAGGCTTCGCCATGTCCCTGACAACACACCTGGGGCGCATGATAGACAGCACAACGCACTATTAATTATAAAAAGGGTAGAACACATCTGGAAATTAAACACGGTACTGAAATCACAGTCTAATGGAAAATCTTTGTAAGCCCCTTCTATATTAACCTGGAGGCCCTGGAAAAGCCCTTAGAGTTGGGTATTTTTGACTCAGACTTTCAAGAGCTCAGTTGTACCCAAATAAAATCTGTGCTAGCCTCCTTATTTGATTTTCCTTTTAGCACCAATAAAACGATTGTCAGCAGTTTTCCCCATAGAAGAAATGCTACTGAAAGCTTTGGCTTCACCATGTGATGACATCTGAAAGCTTAAAAGTATGAACAGCTGTTGTGTTGATATGTTAAAAGATGGGCAGGTTTTCTGTGGCTTTGGCTATTTTACTAAAAGATATGGACTCCTGTTTCATGCTATTCCTTACCACACAGGTTTTTTCCTTTATCAAAAAGAGATCGAACAGGACTGAAGATATTCTCTATGTTCAAAATCCCCTTCAAGTTAATTAAGAGAAAGACTTAGAAGGAAATGTTCATATATAAAGTATGCGTGTGTGTGTGTGTGTGTGTACAATACATAGAGAAAATACCTCCACAATGTGAAAAATATATAAAAGGTCTTTGTGTCTTGAGTCCTCCATTACAGGATACATAAATGCAGAGGACAGACAATATAACAGAGCTCTAAAGGGCAGCAGAAGATGCTCTCACCCTATTAACAGGGCATACTGAGCATTGAAGGGATTCATTGGCAGAAATCCAAAAAACACCCCATCTGAGGCTGTCCTTGGATGGCTCAGATATCCCTTCACCCCAAAAGCTTTAAAAATATTGCTTTTAACAGGGAATGCTTGGTTATAGAGTTGAGACACCACATCTTAGACTTTGCTAGATGGGAAAGCCCCTCAGGACCCAACATTCTCAAATTTGAGTCTCGTTCTTCACAACTTCCTTAAAGGCTTCTGGGAGGTTTGACTACACTACTAATTTTTAAGGCCAGTCATGTTATTCCAGAAGTGGATCTCTGATGAGGCAGTGGCAGATAAACTTTTCCCAAAGCTAAAAGCTGCATGGCAAAATTCTCCACTTCTGAAAGAAATGATACAGGGAAACGTGGACACAACGCACAGAAACGTGCACACACACATACTGCTCATTCCAAACAAGATCAAGTAAGACTTAGAAATCAATATGTAACATGACGAGAAAAGAAAGTGGTACCATTTCAAAGCCTCAGTATACTTCCTTCCTAGGATAAAAGTAAAGAAATGTGGCATTTTTCAAGAACTGATGCTAAACTCTTAATGGACTGGTCAAGAGAGGAGTCAAAAACATCCACAGGAACCACAAAGCCTTCTGTTCTTGTTCTGGTTTCATGGAAGAAAAAAGCCCCTGAGGCATCAGGGTTAAGGGAATATTCAGGAAGGTACTTGTTAGGAAGAAATAATGTCCTGGGATTTCTGAGCTCTGAAATGTTAGTCTAACTTATACAACGTACAATGCTCAGGAAGTTACATTTCATCGCACTGGAAAATCTTTAGAAATTCTCACTCAAGTAAAAATAGTACATTTAGCATATTTAATCTGCATGCACTGGTTTGTTAAAATATCGGAAATATCACCAACTTTGGAAAAAATTTTGAAGAATTATATCTATGAGAAACCATATGCAACCTTCTGTCTTAGTTCATTTCTTTTTTTTCTCTAAAGTTTCAGGTATTAATACAAAATTTTGAAAAAAAATAAATCAGCTACTTTAATTACAGTTTTCCTTAGATATGCTTTTAAGTAACTCTTTTTGTAATAAATGTGGACTATCAGCTAGCACTAAAGATAGGTTTCTAAGCAAAACTTTTTTTTTTTAATCTGAGTGAAAGACCACATCTGAGTATGAAAATTCTCAACTAATTTCAAATAACCAGTGGTTTTAGTGTAAAAGCACAATAGCTGACATACTGCTTCTGTCTGTACAACTATATAATCTTTCAAATAAAACTTTATTTGAATTTCTGAACTTTAAATATTAAATAATGAAAACAAATACATTACACTAAAAACATTTAGTATTTACAACTGAGATATAATTTTGAATATACTTAATTAATAAATTAATTTTTAAAAAGCAGATAAACAACATATTTTTCATACTAACATGTATTCTGACCAAAGGACTACAGTGATATAGCTGGCTACTGAATCTGTGTTTTCAGAGGGAAAAACTATTTCAGATTGCTAATTATTCAACCAATCTGATGGGATTCTAAACTATGGCAATATATATTCCTACATTTTTTTAATGTTTATTCATTTTTAGAGACAGAGAGACACAGACCTTTAGCGGGGAGGGGCAGAGAGAGAGAGAGAGAGAGAGAGAGAGAGTGAGAGAGACACACACACACACACACACACAGAATCTAAAGCAGGCTCCAGTCTCTGAGCTGTCAGCACAGAGCCAGATGTGGGGCTTGAATTCACAAACTGTGAGATCATGACCTGAGCCGAAGTTGGACACCCAACCAGCTGAGCCACCCAGACGCCCCTAATATTCCTACATTTTCTAATTTGGCATGTTTTTAGTGAAGTTTTTTTAGATATAAGAAAAAAAAAGATTTTTTAAAAAACCCCTATGCTCAGATACATTCATAAGAAACATAAAAAAAATAGGGGTGCCTGGGTGGCTCGGTTGGTTAAGCATCTGACTTTGGCTTAAGTCATGATCTCACAGTTTGTGGGTTCAAGTCCCACATCAGGCTCTGTGCTGTCAGCTCAGAGCCTGAAGCCTGCTTCAGATTTTTGTCTCCCACCCTCTCTGCTCCTCCCCTGCTCACTCTCTCTCTCTCTCTCTCTCTCTCTCTCTCAAAAATAAACATTAAAAAAAAAGGTACATAAAAAAATATAATACGCTTATAAGATTTTTGGTAGCCTGTGTGGATTAACATTTCTCTTTTTTGGATTAACATTTCTTTAAAATCATAATTGGAATTGTTGTGTCTGGCATATCACAGTTTGGAGGGGTAAACTGTTAATAGTTTTGACGGTTCTAATATGTAGAAACTGTTTGGTACCAGCACGTTCTATTATCTCCTAGGCATTAAACTTATAATAATACAGACCTCCTCATACTTTAAGAAACACAACAAACACAACACTATTTCAATATGTTGTAGCAATTAAGTCTTTTCCTCTACATATGATTTATTCCTTCAGCCAGACATAAGGAGGCCACAAACCCTGCCAAAGTGCTGACTTCCCAGAATCGTTATGGATCAACAGACTAGGAGTTCAAGGGGTTTGACCTCTTATTCTTTGCAACTGTCTTTTAATTCCTCAGAGATTTATCAGACATGGATTCTACACAGTCTTCAAACTGCAAGTGAGCATTCCTTCATCATCAAGCATTACTGCAGATTTATGCAAATGAGACATTCTGCAACCACCTCAGGGGACCGCTTCTCCTGACTCCGCCCTCAGCGCTGCTGGGTTTTATGAATGATTGCAATCAATGCGATGAATGTCTGCCAACTGCCCACTCAACCACGTCTACTCTTCCTGCACATACACACGGGAGAAACTCAAACTGCCACAAACCTGTCGATGAGGTTATGGTAAGACTTTCATCTTTCTAAGCAGGAACTAAATGTGCTTCCAGATACTCAGAGTATGTGAGTTAAAAATCTTAAATGCCTTCAAAAAACATAATTTACATAATTACTTTCTCTATTTTGAGTTTCAATGTTGGTTCCTGTAATCACTACTCACCCCCCTTCACCCACCTGCAAAACACACACACACACACACACACACACACACACACACACATACACACACACACACACACCACTATTTTATGAAACTTTATTTCAACTTGAACGTCATCTAAATTGTTTTATCTTTCATGGCTAATGTCAGGAAACTAGTTACTGTGCACTAAGCTGTCAAATAGATATGGCATGTTTACATTTCTGTTCTCAATTTCTTGTTTTTTGAATTTTACTGAGATTTCTCCAATCATCAGTGGAGATTAGTACATTCAAAGTGTCTGGGGAAAAAGTGTATTTGTGCTTACTCCCCAAGTGTTTTTGTACTAGTCTGCATTTGTCATAAGAAATCTTAGAGCCAGTTAAAATAACATAAGATTGAGAAAATGAATTTTTTTAATACATAATCTCCTGACTTGCAGATCACTAATTAAAATATATATAGAAACAAGGATTCTCCAGCAGCCATCTCCATCTAGGCTGATTGCAAATACATTTCTCTAGCAATTTAAGCCAAAAACTTTAGACTTTACTCCTCTTTTCTCTTAACACTTTGTGTCCAATCTATCAGATTGGTTCTATTTTCAATTTATATCCAGAGTCTGACCATTTTTTATCTCCTCCATTATTGCTACCCTGTCTTGAGACCTTATCACCATTTACTTGCATTCCCACAAGACTTTTAACTGATTGCCCAGCATTTACCCTTGCCCTTATCCTATAGTCTATTCTCAACACAATAGCCAGAGTGACTCTTTTTTAAAGATAAATCAGATCATGACTGCTGTGCTAAAAATTCTGCAGTGGTTCCCCAGTTTACTCACAATAAATTGCCAGAGTCCTCAGAATATAATGTGGCCTCCTATAACTCTCAGAGTTCATCTCCTACTGCTTCCTTCCTCCCTCCTTGCTCATTCCACTCCAACCATACTGGCTGGTTTTCCTCAGACACACCAGACATGATCTTATTTTGGGTCCCTTTCAACCAACCAAACTTTCCTTCCATCTGGAATGTTATTTCCTGATATTGGTAGACTAACCTCCTTACCTTTTTCAAGACTTTGGTCAAATGTCAGTTTTTGATGGTTCCTATTATGATTATTTTACGTACCACTATAATCTGCTTTCCCACAGCCACCACACTCATATACGTCCAATGCCCTTTACTTGCTCTACTACTTACTAAAATTTACTGCCTCCCACTGCTAAAATATGAACTGCTCAAGAGGAGGCATCCTGGTCTCTTTGGTTCCTTGACATATGCCAAGAACCCAGAATAGTGTCTGATGTAATAGTCACTCAATACATAATTGTTACATGGATGAATAACATAAAAAGGACAAAAGCTGTGGGTTTCAAACTTGACTAATTTTAAGACTCTAAAATATAATGATTTAGGATAGATTCTAGGTAACACTTTTTTGCAAGATTACAGCAATTCTATAAAATATTTACAGAATATAAATTGATTTATGGCCAATAGGTTTTGTGACTTGAATAACTTCGCTAAATGTGTTTTCATACAGTTTGACTAAGTTTCATTCTCTTTCTGAACAAGAAAATAGGTATTTCTCACCATATAACTTACTTAGTGGAAAAGACTCTTTAACGTCAAGCCATTGCTCAAACCAGAAAGATACTGTTTAACATCTAGTGTACTGATATTTTATCAAATCAAATATTTGTATATGAGGCAATTTTTTAATAGTAAAGAGAGAAAATTAATCTCTTTTTCTTCTGATTTTTCTAAACAGGGTGGGGAAAATAACAAGTACTTGTGCTCATTTAACACTAATTATGTACCAAATCCAAATAGCATATGTTATTCAATCTTCAAGATATCTACCCCAAAAAAGAGATTTGATTGTCCCATTTGACAGATGAAGAAGAAACTGTACATCCAAGAGATTAAATTATTTTTCAATAGGAATGGCAAATATTGATATTTTAAGAAGCCAAGATTTTTATCAAGGTCTATTTGGTATCAAAGTTGATGTCCTTTCCATCATTGCAAGCAGCCTCCTGACATTAACACAGGCAGTCAGGTTGGTTAAATTAGAAATGTAGAGTGACCTTAAGACCAATGGCAACACTATGGAATGTGAACAGCAAGACAGGCCATCTGGCATATATTACGAGTTTATAAAGGAAAAAGAATCAAGAAAGCTAAAAAGATTTTTTAAAATTCATTTTCAAAAGAAACATAATACAATTGATAAAAATCTCTTCAAATATATTTTTCAAAGGAGGCCTTCCACAGTGATCTCATTTCCACTCACAAATACTAAAAGAGAGAAAGCTGAAAAATATTACTTTAAAAAGTGAGTTTTTAAAAATTGCATATTCATGTCAACTTAACCATGAACAAATGAGTATGATGACTGTTACCCATAAGATGAAGATGAAACAGTAAAACTTCTACACCAGAAGGAGAGAGTGAATGTTGGTATTTTTCTTGAAAATCCAGATGTACTAATCACAAATCATCAGGGCCTGTTATACCTCTGATGTGCATTCAGGGAATCCTCAGAAGCTACACTGGAGTAATTTTTATTTTAAAAAAAGACAGGAGGACAGAAGAAGCAGGTTCCTAATGAAAAGGGAAACCAGCTGGACATTTTTCACAATGACTGATGAGGGTTGCTGAACCTTTCCTGAAAAGGCCAGGAAGTTATTCACAAAACCAGACAAAAAAGTACAGAATTCTAAAATCAAGGTGATAACAAGATAAAGATTCACTACAGAGATTAATGGGTGATTCCAAATTTTAGGCAAACAGATTTTTCAAAGACTGATAAAAAAGAAAATGATAGGTAAAAAAACCAAGTCCAGGTCTTCTGAATTATTTAAACCTGTTTATTAGTCCTTATGTCTGTAAAGGCTAATTTTGTTTCCTAATATTGTTTCCAACATTTTGGCAATATGACCAATTAACCCCCTTTTATCCATGCTATTTTCTGTTAACATAATTAGTTTCTTTTTTCATTCACCAATTGTTGAAATATTATACATATCTATGGATTTATATCTGTTCTCATCCCCCCCCACACACTGTCCCATTTACACTCTTCTACTTATTAACCTGTGTACATTCTCCAAAAGCCACGTGCTGCCTGAAAAACAAAATGACTTTAAAAGAAAAATCAAAAGTACCAGAAATTTTCCTGCCACTAAACCTGAAAGAGAGAACTTCATTCATTCCCCAGAGGAGGGGAAATCCATCTAATAAGAAGTAAGGAATTTCCACAAGTAGGAAGCAATTAACATGGTCAATGCAGCAGAGGCATCAAAGAGGAGTCCTGAAATCATGCTCTGAACTCTCCAGGAGTAAAGAGAAGGGGCACAAGTGGAATTATGATGGGTCGATAGGACAAGGGGTGATGTGAAAGTGTAGAGAGAGACTGTAGATAATTAGTGCAAATGGAGACAACAGCTGACTTGAAAAAAGAGGAGTAATGAAGGGAAAGATGTTTTTTTCATACTCAGAGGCAAGATTCTAGGCAAGGGAATTGGCCTATGGAAAAGGAAGTAGTTAAAGGTACAGGCAGGGGGGAGGGTGAGGAGAGGAAGGAAGGAGAGAAGAAAAGAGACAGGAAGGACAGGAGAAAGGACAGAATTTAGTGAGAAAGCAAAGTTGCTGGGGAGAGGGAGAGGGATGGCATAGAACAAACAGGTAGGGGATTTGTTCCCAAAATGTCACCTTTCATTTGAACATAACTGCCATCTCCATTTTCTGCAGAAAAGATTCCTGAAGGATAATGCTCCATCAGATTGATTTTGTAAAGGTCTTGGAGAGGGGAAAATCATCTCTTCAACTCTTTTCTTATTCGAATTCAGCTTATTAGAGGCAGAAAGTTCTGCTTAAAGCTTCCCCACTCCTTCCGGTGCCTGGAGTAGGGAGGAATGTTTGAGGGGGGAGCTCTTTCCTCTCAACCATCATCCACCAAGAGTTTGTTTTCAGTAGGGAGGAGGATCACCGTGTCTTAAAAGCAAGAGTAAGTGGGCAGTTTCTTCTTTTGCCTGTTGAGTATAGGCATAGAGGGACCTCTTTTTGCTTCTCCTTGAGCATCCAGCTTTCCTCAGTAAGCACCCAGGGCAGACCTAGGTGGGGCAGTCTGCGATGTTGCTAACTCTACCTCTCTTTCTCACTAACCCAGCTCTGTTCAAGCTATTTAGGTAAACACATCCGAAGCCTGTTCAGAGGACTTAGTCTTTTAGATTTAGAGTGAGTTTTAAGGAAACAAAAATGAAACAATGACAACAGCAACAAAAACTCACCTGGGACTGACAACCCACAGCAAATAAGAACAACATCACAAAAACTTAAATAATATCTAATTTTCTCAAGTGACGGAAAGAACATAGTTTGGATCAGTAAAGTCAGCCTGTTATGTTCTTCTGGCACTTGTGACAGTGCTTCCGTGTGGAACACATCGCCGTGGGCTCCAGTTTCACCAACAAAAGTCCCACCTATTTCTTTTCTATGAAAGAAAGCATATAGGTCTAAAAGTGAATGAGAATGATAGCATTGGGGGTATAATCCTGGACCTAAAAAAAAGCTATCCTAAAGAGGAAACTGTTGTCAGCTTTTAGTTCAATTTCATTAATGAATAGTTCCTAATACCGCTCACAGCTAACTTACATGTGTCTGACAGCCTGATGGAGAACCACTAGTCTGAACTTGCTGGCTCTGTCCCAAGCCTGGTTGAGTATGGTCTCTCCCATCTTTAACAATCACTGACTTGAATGGGATGAGAGAGACTGTTCAGTCAGCAATAACATCAAGTTAAACAAGAATAGTAGCACTCTCAAAGAGAAAATGTAACTAAAAATTGTCCTGATTAATTTAAAAAAGCAACTCAGCAAAACAAGATGAATTTCAATAAATGTAAACATTCTTAGATATGAAAACTACACAATAACGAAACAGAGAAATAACAGTGAATAGTATCAGCTAAAATTTCCGAGTGCCTACAGTGGGCTAGGAGCTGTGCTAAGAATTCCATATGTTATTAGTCATGGCACCTGATCATATGTCAATATTGCATTTGGCATGACCCAAGTTACACATTTATTTGTGAAATACCACAATTTCTTTTCAGGAGGCTCAATTCATCATAAAAAATCTATGTTATCAATGAATTACTTGGTTTTGAGCAAATAAATTATCTCATTGTCATTCAAGTTTTAGCAAGAGGCATACAATAGTGATTATTTCAAGTTTCAACCCTTCACCCACATCTCCATGCCATATTTCAGTGCTGTAGAAGAATAACAGATAGTTGTCAGGCAATGGTTATCTACAGTCTAAATATCCAGAGTAAAGAATGCAATTTGGAAAAAAAAAAAGAAGAAGAGGAAGAGGAAGAGGAAGAGGAAGAGGAAGAGGAAGAGGAAGAGGAAGAAGAAGAAGAAGAAGAAGAAGAAGAAGAAGAAGATACAATTTCGTAGTTGAGAGAGCTAAATGGTATTTGTAAAGATTATTGCCATAGCTTTCTTACAACTCACAATTTTTTTTTGCTCTTTATTTGTAACACAAACCATAGCTCTTTGAATAATGATTTTAGGGTAGTTCTATGTATCTAAGTATGCCTTTTTTCCACAAGCATTCATTCTCCTTCCTCATCGGGGAGCCAGATAGTTAAGTAAATATCTACTAAGAGGTCCATAATGGTTCCTTGGTGGTATTTAAGTGGATTTTAAATAGATAAAATAAAATGGGAAAATGAAACTTGGAAAAGGATTAATGAAATATTTCAGGCATTGCTTTCAATTAATTGTAACATTTTCTCAACTGATTCACCTGCCTAGAAAGTTAGAAAATGGAGCCAGATAGGAAGATATGTTGTATGTGGGCTATTACTTATGAATAAATATTAAAGTACTATATTAAAATATATATAGCATTCATTTTTTGTTGTAAATTGTATTTCTTTATTCTGTCAGGAAACCACAATACTGATGAAAGGTATGATATTTGGAAAGATAATCCAGTGAATATGATTTCTTACTCCTTATTGACAAGGACAAACATTCTCTAAACCCTCTGCTCTCTCTCTTGACTTGCTAGGACTGCCATTCTTGTGGCTTCAAATGGGCGATGGTTTGTGAATTGCCATTTCCAGACTTTACCTCCCATTATCTAACAGATCTTAAATCTGTATCTACTTAAATACCTTTCTAAAAACCAAGTTTAAACAGACTAAAATACCAAACTCAAATTCCTCCTCCTGTCAAACAACTCCCAAATTCTATGTAGGAATTAATCAAACCTTCCTATTACTTATGTTCATGATCTTGATGCCATTATCATTATCACTTTCCTTAATGGACAATAAACCATTAAGTCCTCTATTCCTTTGAAGAATCTCTTGAAATTTCCCTTTCTTATTTTTGTATACTACTTCCAGATTCATTTTCTCTCTTGAATGAACTGCTTGAGTAGTCTTCCTCAAGTTCCATTTTGCTCCTACTCACAGATTCTGCAAAAGGGCTCGCATTCCCCACCCTATCAAATACATATATAGCTACCCAGTTCCAGGCTATTTCTTCAACAAATTCTGCCATTCACTAATCTTTTCCTCTTAATTTATAACATAGCCCATTTCCCAAGTCAGGTATATCTATCTCAAATTTTTAGAACATAATTTTGTCATTTTAATCTCCATTCCATATGCCATTTTTTTCACTCAAAATTATCTGCCCTCTTTCCCTTTCCATTAATTTTTAGTTCTTTCAAAATTCAACTGAAATGTACTAAACTCCAGGAAGCCTTTCAGGCTAAGAACTCTCACCAGTAACTTATAAAAAGTGGGTCCTTATATAGGCAAGAGAAACTTTGTTTAATAGCTGCAGCTCAACTACTGGGAGGAAGTTCAAGAAATGTCTGCTTTAGAAATAGGACATGAAATGGAGGCATGTCCCAAAGCCCCAGTTGGAAAGCCCTGATGATTATGACATCTCTGGGATAAATGAACAAGTACTTATAGGAAATGTGTTCTATGCCATACACCATGCCAAGTGCTATGATCCCGACCTGAAATCAAGTCGGTCTGGTCATCAGTGATGATGGTAATAATAAGTGACATTTTTGAGCATTACATGAACTCTTTTAAGCTCTTTATATGTGTTAACTCATATGATACTCACAACAACTCCATGTGGTAGGCAGAGAAGGTAACTACTTGACATGGCATTTACAAAGCCCTGTGTAAGTTGCAACAGTATTCTGTTCCACAAGCTGAATTCTATTTGAACATAAATTCATTTCCTTGAAATTGCTCAAATTATTCCTTTTGTAATATAACAAATACCTTCAAATATAAGTAAAAAGTGTAGAAATATAGATTAATAATGCAAGTAAGGATGACATTTACCTAAAAATATTAAATATAAATATTTTTATTTTGAAGAATAAAGCTCTAGTCTGTTATCAGCTATGTGTGAAAGAATGAAAGTGGACTACTTTCTAACACTATACACAAAAATAAATTCAAAATGGATTACAAACCTAAATGTGAGACATGAAACCATAGAAATCCTGGAAGAAAACAGGCAGCAATTGCTCTGATATCAGCTATAGTGTTTTTCTAGATATATCTCCTAAGGCAAGGGCAACAAAAGCAAAAAGACAACATACTGAATGGTAGCAAATATTTGCAAATGACATAGCTGATAATATGTTAATATACAAAACATTTAAATAATGTATACAACTTACCACCAAAAAAAAAACCCCTAAACAATCCAATTAAAAAGGGGCAGAGGATATGAGTATATATTTTTCCAAAAAAGACATACAGACACATACATGAAAGGATCCTCAACATCACTAATCATCAGGGAAATGCAAATCAAAACCCATAGTGTGATATCAACTCATGCCTGTTATAATGGCTAAAATCAAGAAGACAAGAAACAACAGGTGTTTGCAAGTATGTCAAGAAAAAGAAACCCTTGCACACTGTTGGTGGGAATGTAAATTGGTATGACCACTGTGGAAAGCAGTATGGAGGTTCCTCAAAAAAATTAAAAATAAAAAATACCATATGATCCAATAATCCCCTATTGGCTATTTACCCAGGGAAAATGAAAACACTAACTTAAAAAGACATATGCATCCTATGGTTATTGTAGCATTGTTTACAATAGCCAAGACATGGAAGCAACATAAGAGTCTATCAATAGATGAGTGGATAATGAAAATATGGTGTGTGTGTGTGTGTGTGTGTGTGCATAGTGGTATATATACACACACATAGAATATTACACAGCCATAAAAGTGATGAGATTGTGCCATTTGAGACAACATGGATGAACCTAGAGGGTATTATGCTAAGTGAAATAAGTCAGACTGAGACAGACAAATACCATATATTTCCGCTAATAAACAGAATCTAAGAAAATGAATAAACAAACAAAAATCAGAATCAGAACTATAAATACAAAGAACAAACCAATAGTTGCCAGAAGGGAGGGCAGTTGAGTGTTGGGCAAAATGGATGAGGGAAGAAGGAAATACAGGCCTCCAGTTATGGAATGAGTAAGTCATGGGAATAAAAAGCATAAGGAATACAGTCACTGATATTGTAATAGGAATGCAATGGGACAGATGGTAGCTATATTTGTGGTGAACATCACTTAATGTATAAACTTGTCAAATCTCTAAGTTGTACACCTGAAACTAATCTAACACTGTGTGCCAAACCTGCTCAAATAAAAAAAAAATTAAAAACAAAACAAAACTCTATTATACTTTTAATGTATATGTATTCTATAATGTCACTTTGTGTTCTCAAAAGTCATAGAATGATTTTAATTACATTATCATATATAACTAATGTTCAATGTTCACCTTGCTCTTCAGCATCACTTCCACAGTTTCAGCCAGTCACTCCTAGGGTTCACTTGATATATACCTCTTATTTACAGATCCATGAATATTAAAAAAAAATAGAGATTTTCAAACTCTAAGACTGAAATTTGTCATCCCTTCTATCCAAGTCCCCAACTTCTATAGTATTCATGTTTCTGCTGTAGGAAACCTAAAGTCACAGAGAATTCACTAGTCTTGTGATAGCTAATTCTGTTCAAGGTTTCTGACTGCTGGACATTTTTAAATGTCTACTGATATCTACCTTAATGTAACTTCCACACATCAGTCCTATCTCAGCCCTTAAAAAGCTGTATAGAACATATGCTGCCTTTTACAGAGACAATCTCCCCATATATTTGAATTCAGTGATCTTGTGTTCCCTTTACCT
This sequence comes from Felis catus, assembly GCF_018350175.1. NCBI lineage: Eukaryota > Metazoa > Chordata > Mammalia > Carnivora > Felidae > Felis > Felis catus. Next base: position 64,859,063 of record NC_058372.1, on the reverse strand, counting down.
TCACTTCACTTCTCTTTCTCATTAGCCCCTCAGTCATTTCTCATTAGGCATGTATTCTGTAGTTGCTGCACTTCTTTTGGTTAACAACTCTCTTAAAAGTCAACTCCATCTGTTGTGCAGTATTTTCACTCTAGATCCACAGGAAGGAATACAAACTCTAATGGCCTCTCTAGTAGCCAGGTCATATAAAAAGGCCAACTGACAGAAGTGATATTCAAGGGAAATCATCTATGAGTGGCTTCCAAACATGGTCATGTATTAGAATTATCTAAAAGAAGTTTTTAAAGGGACAAAGTTCTTCGGTGCTGGCCCAGACTTACAGAGCTGCAGTTTGGGTCCAGGCATTTTCAAATGATTTATTTCCCTGGGTGGTTCTAATATGTCCAGATAGGTGTTTGGGAAGTGAAGTAATGATGAAGAATGAGCCATTCATTCATTCCACAGGACAGTCTGAGTCCTTTCCTTTGAGGAAGCTAAATAAACCACAAGAAGTCTCAATAACGTGGACCACATTATCATAGTCCCTCGTAAAACAGCTCTTCCTTACTGCATTTTAATGTTATGCCTTCAGCTTTTATGACCGGTTGATACAAGAAACAGCTGTATGAAGTCGGTATCTGCCTTTACTAGAAATTACTGGTGAAGTCACTGTCTATTACATCATCTTGAGTCCTTTCTATAAAACTCCACATCCATCCCACAATTTTTGTTTTCAAAATTTAGCACCAAGGAAAATGTCATTCTTTGTTTGTTCCAAACACCTACCATGATTTCTTTTTGTCAAGGTTCCAAGGAAGTTCAGAGAAAAACTTAAAGCTTGTCATAACAATGCTGTTGATATGGTAAGTATGTTTACAATATCACCTCTTTCTTGGTTATAAGTTTAAATTTCTATTTTACTAATGTTTTATGTTGAAATCCTTTTGAGAAAAGCAAAGTATAATCATAGAAAGAAAAAGGTTAAAGACTTAACCTTAAAGTCTTAAAAGACTTATAAGAAAAAATTAAAAGACTCAATTTTTCTTAAGTTTAAAGAAGCTAGGGGCGCCTGGGTGGCGCAGTCGGTTAAGCGTCTGACTTCAGCCAGGTCACGATCTCGCACTCCGTGAGTTCGAACCCCGCGTCAGGCTCTGGGCTGATGGCTCAGAGCCTGGAGCCTGTTTCCGATTCTGTGTCTCCCTCTCTCTCTGCCCCTCCCCCGTTCAAGCTCTGTCTCTCTCTGTCCCAAAAATAAATAAACGTTGAAAAAAAAATTTAAAGAAGCTAATATGCTTTACAGGGTATACCCTGGCATATATGTGTATATACACACATTTACATATATATATACTTATATATGTGTATGTGTGTGTGTGTGTGTGTGTGTGTGTATTCACATTTCAATAGGATATATTTTCAATTGGCTACTGCTTATTCTAAAAGCATTAGTACTTTTTCTGAACATAGGCAACTACCTCACATTATGGTACACTGAATAAATATATCACACAACTCTTAGAAAGTTCATCTGCCAAGTGACAAACAGTTTAAGGGTACATATTTTATCCATTCCCATATATTAATTTCACAGAGAGATGACCCACACGACGTACTTAATAAATTATTTCATGACTAACCATCCAATATAAACTCATTAAAGGCACAGATTTTGACTTAAACTAATAATTCTTAGTGCAAAAAAGCCTAGAGTTTTTGATTGTTGATTGGTTGGTTTTTTGCGCTGGTAACAATGAATATATTTATGTAAATTTTAAGAGAAATAACCAAAAAGGCATAGAAATCCTAATGTACTTCTCTGAAATCCCCAAGTTAGATGTATGAGGAATCAAAACGTAATCACTGCAGTAGATAGGCTATAACTGTCACCCTCAGAGTAAAGAGGAAATACAATAAAGTCAATATATTCATTGTTCATAAACACATTTTATATATTTCTTTTTCTAGGGAATAACTGTACAGTTATTTTGCCTACAGAGAAATTACAAGAGGTAATGAGACATTTTCTCTAAAACCACAGTTACCTTATTAAAATTTTTTCTATTTTTTCTCTTATATATGAAATTAAGTAGTAAATCAACTAAAAAGATGTGACATTGACAAGACTGTCTTAGTCTATTCAAATTACCCATAATTTTATTGCTGTTTAACTGAAAATGACCTCATTACTTTGAAAATAATATTTTAGGTTTTGACACTGCACAGTTAAAACTTATTTATCCTTCACCAATGATAAAAATTTAAATATTTTGCTTCATCAAAAGAGAAAAATATTCCCCCAAAGGACACTATTAAAATCATAAATATGCAGGTCACATTGATACATTGATAGAAAATATTTACATTATATATCTTATACGTGCAATACATATATGTACATATACAGGGTTTAAATCCAGAATATATAAAGAATTCTTATAAATCAATGAAAAAGCAACTTATCCTAAGAACCAAAGATCTATTTGTAGGTATTTACTCAGGAAAAGTGAAAACTTATGTCTACAAAATGACTTTTACAAGAATATTCACAGTAGCCTTATTTGTAATCTAAACTGGAAACAACCCATGTGTTTGAAAAGAACATTCATACAACAGAATGTACTCCTGATGTGTGCAAAAGTGTGAGGGAATGAATGAATCTCAAAAATATTTTGTTGGGCAAAGAAATCAGACATAGATTTCTTATTGCATGATTCAATTTTTATAAAGTTCAAAAAGAGGTAAAAGTAATTAATCAATGGTGACAAAACTCAGAAAGTAGTTGCCTCTGGGTGGGGAGGGAGTGGGGGGATAATGGGAATGTTTATGTTTTATACCTTGTTTTAAGTTGTGGTGACATGGGTATATACAATTGTCAGTATTCATCAAGCTGAACACTTCAGATTTATACATTGTATTGTATGTAAATTGTATCCTAATAAAAAGTAAAAAATAAATAGGAAAAATAACTGATAGTTCAAAGAAAGAAGGCACAAGTCTCATACTTTAAGAATATGCCATCTTTCACTCAAGTAGAATATAATTTAATGTGCTTTGAAAAACAATAATTCCAATAAACCACTATGGAAGTCAAACAATTAATACATCTTTTCAGGGTAAACAATTTATTCCTTTATACCTTGTCAGAATCAAAAGGATAAATATAAACACCATTAAAGCTAAGAAATTTGTTTTTGTAGGAATATTTTTCATCAAGTTGAATGATTGCATATACATATAGAACTTAAAGGAGCTTGTAAAATAGAGTTCAGGAAAAGGACAAACCATAGTGCCATATGTTTAAAACATTACCTGTCATAAATTATATGTAGATTATTTAAAAAGTAAATTTGCTTCCACTATTTCACACAAAATATTACTTAAGAACAGTACCAGCATTTATGGCTGGAAAAAATCCTACAACTGGTATTTTGAAAGACTGTCTACATTTTATGTAGAACTGAAAATATAACTTATGCCATATGCCTTATGACATTTATTTTCTAAGAAATTCTGAGCATTAGTTGCAATTTCTAAGAGATATATCCTACATCAAAAAGCTTTAAAAGTTACTTTTATTAGAAAATACTGAAAAATGCAGAAAGTCATGAAAATCGCATCAATTCTTATTTTTTAAAAAAATACATAATTAAGTGAAAGTCAGCCATCGCAATATCCCAAAATGTCTATATCTTCTATAGGCATAAACAGTTTAAGACACTAAAGGCAATGTTGTAAAAAGTGTAGTGCTGTGACTTCACTCTATTTGGTTGAGGAGAAGCATGAATACAGTTTCAAAGCTGCAATTCTATATCTTTATTAGAGCTACTGCAACCCAATGATCTCAATAGAAGAGCAGGTGCAGCTACTTTGGCTTTCTTCCTCATTGAAAACTCAGCCCTAAAAGGTTTGAGAATCCGGAATAGTCAGCTTGAAGTCACTAAACTATTTCAATGTACCTTTATTCTAGGAAGTAAGTATGTTTTTATATTTAGGGAAAAAACTGACTTTGAAAGGAAAAAGAATAGTAGTAATGGAAGGGTATGAAATAATGGAAAAAATAATGAGAAATAAGTCAGAATGTTAACATGCTTTCATACACAATTTTACATCAGTGGATCCACTTCTCTGCCCTTAAAGTTCTTTTCTGCTCTGCAGTTGATTAAATTATTGTTCAAAAACATTCATTCCCTCACTCCTATACCACTTCTCCATTTCTTTTTACTGGTTTGAGCTATGCCACTTGCTTTAGCATCATGGTAACCAAAGTGTATTTCCTGCCTCTGCTTTTGGGCTTTGCCCTGTGACTTGCTTTGGCAATAGGATGTTAGCAGACTGAGATGTAACAAGGAAGGCCTTGAAATGTGATGCATTTGCACATTAGGGCTTGCTCTCTTGTATTACCATTACCATGAGACAAGCCTGAGACATATGAAACAAATCTGGACCCAACCTGTAGCTTGAGGTCAACCTCTTGTGAAGCGCAACCTAGGTCGTCACATCCACGCAGCCAACCTGAAGAAACAATAAACTCAGCCGACATTAGCTGGGACACTTCAGCTGTTTCAGAGATATCTGAGAGATACATGCTGATGCATTGAGATTTTTATGGCTAATTTCTCCGCTCACCTCCAGAATGACTGCTAGGCCCCACGGGAGATATTTATGTATACATTTTCAAGAAAAACTTCTTCTCCCACTGTGGCAGGTCCAACCTCTGCCTAGCATGTTTTCATGATACCCAAACTCCAGGTGTCCAGGTCTTTTCTACCAGGCACTTATCCTAGGCCTATTCTCTAAGGATAGGACCCCATCTTCCCCCATCAACTACTTATACACTATGATTTTCCAAGGTCCTCAAAATTTCCAGATTTGAGCTGAAGCTAATCCGTAATAGTATCAATGAGAACAATGAAAATCTCTGTGAAGGCCAGCACTTGGTTCATTTTATGCACTGATGTACCTCTAGTTCCTAGAAAATTATCTGGCACATAATAGGTACTCAATATACATTTACTGTATATATGAATAAATGTGTTGGAAATTAGATAAATGTGTTAGAAATAGATTATGGCTATATTGTGTAGGAACCTTTAGTATATTCACTCAAAGAACAGAGTAATTGGAGAATTTTGGAAGACAATGGAGAAGAAACTGGTAGCATCACAACACTTTTCCTGGAATTTTATAAATCATCCCATGTAGATTTCCCACCAACGCCACATAATAGTATATAACATCATACGTTATCATTACTCAGTGTAAGTCAGGGTCAGGAAATGATGGAGCTTCCATGTGACCACCAATCTGGACTTCATCTGATCTTACCCCACAAAACCTGAATGAAAAAAACATAGCAACTACACATTCAAATCCAATTGTCCATTTTTTACCTTATGAGGAAGCAAGAGTATTGTCTTAGAATTATGGTATGGTAGAGCAGCAGGACAAGGATCAGAGCTGAGTTTGAGGCTTGGTTTGACACTTACTGCCTAGAGAATGTTAGGTAAACAACCTTCTACTTCTCATTACGATGGAACACAGAGAGCATAATAACATACTTTTGGTCCTTATCTGAGAGAGTTCCTAGCAGTAACACATGAAGTAATGTGTATAAACTGCATTGAAGACACTCAAGCATTATCAAATTGTACAGTATTGTTTGAATAATATATTCTTTTACCTCACTTTTAATATCACATTGGAAATAGAGGCATTCCAAAATTATTTGTTGTAAGAATGCTGTTGAATATCATCATCATTACCAACATGGTAATGTGGTCAGTGACAGGTGGCTCTGAGGGCAAGGACACAAACAAATAACCTTCTGCCAATAGGGGATATATATATAACAGAAGAGACACATGTAAGCTGAATTATGACTGAAGTAGGAAACACGTCTCCATTTACCATGTTATCAATCCACTGAAAGAAACCATCTAAAAGGTCCATCACAAATCAGGATAAGGAGCAAAAAATACACAAACAGTGCCCTAATCTTCATATATGCTTATTTTGTTTTCTCATGTCTTCCAATCTTACCACAGTCAACTAATCAACAGTGTATTTGATTTTTTCATGCTGATTTTAAGAAAAAAATCAAATGTCAAGTTTCTTCATTGTACATATTATCTAGACTTCCGAGTTTCTTTGTAAAGGCAGTCCAATAAAATATGTAAACATGAAAAACAAGCATGCTTTAGGCATTCCTTACTTTTGAGTTTTATTTCTCTTTTTTTCCTTTTTTTTAAGAGGAAGTTTGTGTTATTTCATCACTTTGGATAAAAACGCATCAGACGATAGCACTTAAAAAAACTGGCTTTAAAGGCAGAAGCTGTCTTAGTAGGAAAGACATGTTTTTGGAGGAAAGCTTAGATAGCAAGTTTTTTTTTAAATAAATCTTGAAACTCTTGGACAAATCATAGTTCGCAAATATTCATATACAAATTATGGAAGGGGCTTCTGAAATTATTCTAATAAACTTGCAACTGCAGTTTTCCTCAGTTGTTTTTTCATTCACATTTTGACATACTATCACCAAAATTTTTCATTCACATTGTGACTTCACTATCACCAAAACCTAACAATAGACTCAAAAGTCCAAGTGTCCACTGTCAGGAGGCTAAACATTCAAAATCCAAGTTACTGGTTTCTCATTTCTAGGATGATTTTCTGGATTACAAATTCTTGACTAGTCTCCGATGTTCTTCCTACCTAGAGGTTTCCACCATAACCACTTCTTTGAGTTTTTTTCTTATATTAAGATACAATGTATATATAATAAAATTCACTCATTTAAAATGCACACCGGAGGAGAGGTAGATGGGGGGATGGGTGAAATAGGTGAAGGGGATTAAGAATACACTTATCTTGATTAACACTATGTAATATAATTACTGAATCACTATATTGTACCCCTGAAATTAATACAACACTGTATGTTAACTATACTAGAATAAAAATAAAATTAAAAAAAGTAAAATTATGCATATGTGGCTTATACACTGTTCCATTTAAATAATACATTTCACAATAAAACATCTTAAAAAGAAAAAAATATATACACTTGCACGTGCTTTGACAAATGTATACAGGCTTGTAACCATCGCCACAGTAAAAATATAGAACATTTCTATCACCCAAAAATGTTCCCTCATCTCCTATGGTCAATCTCTCTCCCTCTTCCCCTCTTTCCCTATCCTACCCAATGACAATCACTGATTTTTTTTAATCTCTATAATTTTGCCTTTCCTAGAGTGTTAAATACATGGAATCATCCAATATACAGTGTCTGACTTCTTTCACTTATTTAGGAAATTTCACTTATGAAATTCAGTTGTGTTGTTTCATGTATTAGTACTAGGGTCTTTTTTTTTTTTTTTATAGCTGAGTAGTACTCTATCTTATGGATGTATCACACTTTGTTTATTCACTCACCAGTTGATCATTTTATTGTGTCCGGTTTTTGCCTATATGAATAAAACTGCTAGACCATAGAGAACAGATCTTTGTGTGTTTTTGTTTGTTTTTAAGTTTATTTATTTTGAGGCGGGGAGGGCAGAGAAAGAGGAAGAGAGGGAATACTAAGCAGGCTCCACATTGTCAGAGCAGAGCCCAAAAACTCAAGAACTGTGAGATCATGCATGACCTTAGCCAAAATCAAGAGTCAGATGCTTAACCAACTGAGCCAACCAGGCATCCCTAGAGGACAAGTCTTTGTAAAGGTATATTTCTTTATTTCTCCTGGGTAAATACCTAGGAGTGGCACTGTTGGGTTATATGGCAAGTGTATATTAGTTTTATAAGAAATTGCCAAACTGTTCCCCAAAGTGGCTACATCATTTTACATTCCTGTTAGCAGCAGGGGAGAGTTCCGATTACTCCTTAACTGATGGATGGAAACATTATAATTGATCGTTGTATATATACCACATTACGACTTGACAACTCATAGCCATTGGAGTTAGGTTAATTTAACATTATGGAGATTATGAGTTGGCCAATCTCATTTCATTCCTCCTGTATTTCTACAAGGAGAGTGTACTTAATATCTTCATTTTTACATGAGAACAGTGGAAGATGAGAGTGGCTAATTTTCCCAAAACACAAGTGACAAATTTGGAACATTATATGAAATAGTCTGATTCCAAAGCTCACTACAGTATATAGGAAACAACCAGTGGTTGCCTCCAAAAATATACTTAATGATACGTGTAGAACATAGCATAGAGTTGTTCTCTCTCATTGTTTTTCTCTCCTCATCTTTGGAGAAAGAAGGAAGCTTTAAAAGGCTTTTCTTGTTAACACTTTATCCCCAGACCCAGGGATCTAGGAGTTGACATTCCCAAGTAAGCTTACATCCTAATATAGGATACTGAGATCAAAGTGGCCCATTCTTCCATTCTTGTTCCATATATACCCTGAATCCGCATAAGATACTGCACATGTATCTTAAAATCTATCTATAAGCACTTAGATGGACAAATTCTCATACTACAAAATGTCTTCAGCACAGTCTGAAATGCACTTGTCTAATCAACAGGGGCAAGGCAGGTCACTAGGGACCATATGATGGGTGTACTCAGAGCCCTGCTAATTGTCCCCTGCCTCTGCTTTGCAGGCCTGAATTAGCTTCTGCCCTCACTCTATTTATAGGTTTGATGAGTAAACTTAGATTCTTCTAATGCATAAAGACTAAAAATACAAGGGGATATGATTTAGCAAAGTCAGTATTCTAGCATCTTTACATGTCCCCAGGGCATCCCTGCTCTGACAGCTTAGAGGAGTTCCCAGGTCACTTCAACCTGCAGTGTTCTTTCTTACCTTCTCCTTTAGGTTAGCACTGCCCATCCCTATTGCCCAACTTTCATCTCCATCCATGAAATAATTATGGCCCATATAATATTACTAGTAATCATGAAACTCACATTTTGGACACCTATTATGTGTCAAGCACTTTACTAAGTGCATCAAAAAATATCACAGCATCCATACTGTCTCTAATTTACATAGGGGAAAACTGAGTCTTAGAAAGCTATGCAGCATGCCCAAGATGACACAGATACCAAATTAGGGTTCGAATCCAAGTAATCTTACTCCAGAGGCTGTGATCTCTACCACACTATACTGTGCCCAAGAGCTCTGGATCTGATCCAAGTGTCCATTCTGGGTGTAAATGTGAGTCCTGAAGTCAGGGCTTTTTGTCATTCTGCAAACCTGCCATGACTCAGACTGTTCCTCATCTTAGGATGCTTTTCTTCTTGAAGACCCTTTAAATTTTCTTCAAGGCCAAATTCTGGTGTTACCTGTTGAATCCTTCCCTAACTCACATAGAAGTTTCATTTTCTATGTTCCTGTGATCTCAGACATCTCTCTCTACCACTCACCTGAATTGTTTTATAATAATGTGTTTAAGATTATCTCCTTCATTAAATCATGATATCCCTGAGAGCCACACTTAATTTCATTCACTTCTACATCATTCCAAATCAACTAAGTTATGTTGCAACACAAACAGCATCTAAACCTTAGTGGTTTAAAATAACAAAGGTGTGTTTCCCATTGGTTTTGCAAGTTCATCCCAGGTAAGCGGGGGCTCTGCCCCACATGTTCTCATTACAAGAGGCTCTAACATTAATATCATCATGAATTCCTCAGCAAGATGTAAGGAAAGGTAGCAAGCTCTTAAGCGCTTAAGTTAAAAGTATTAAAATGCCACTTCTCTTCATATTTCATTGGCCAAGCAAGTTTCATGACCATGCCTAATTTAAGAGAGTAGAGAAGTATAATCCTAGCAAGTGCTTGGAAGAAGGAAAACCGGAATTATGTGATGAACACTAATGATATTCTCAGGATTTGGAAATACACATGTGGCCTATTTCATAAATGCTGGATAAATAAACTAGGTATTTTTAGCCTGATGCATTTAAAAAGCACAAATTGTGACCATATGCTAATATTTATTTTAAATGATGTCTTATGAAATTAATTCCATTATTTACTGTAATATCTTGAATACATTCACTTATCCATCTTCAATATATTCACTTAAAACGCTTTAACAAGTTTTTAATAAGAGGCCACTGTATGGAGATCAGTGTGTTAGGTACTATTTAGGCTTAAACCATTATAAAACATAATGCCTACCCATATGAGTAAATGTGTTTAATACATGATTATTCCTTTATTTAGTTAAATTATTGAGTACCTATCACTTGTAACTCACTGCTCTAAGAATAGATGAAAAGAGAGAACAAGATTCACAAGGTCCTTAAGAGAGGGAAGACGGAAAATAGGCATGAAATACATAAATGAGTAAGATAATTCTAGTTGCTGAGTGCTAAGAAAAAATAAACAAAAGTGGGTTTTGGGAGAGTGACTGACAGGGTAGGGATGTGCGCTGGATCTCTTTTGCTTGCCCCTTCCGATCCAATGTCTATCCCTGTCCGCACTAATCCAGGCTTGGGAGACACAGCTATTTGAACATCAACGGGACTCTTTCCCCACTGGTCTGGATTGGCTTTGCCAATAGAAGGCACCTGCAGCAGATCAGGAACTAGAGAATGAACTTGAATGAGGTATTTATCTTCCCAGCATACTCCCTGCCAGATAGTACCCCTATGCCACCCTAGTGAGTGCCCCCCCCCCAAATCTGTCCCTTTCCACATAGCTCTATCCCTGGTTTTCTGATTATTCCTTCAGGCCTATGGAGGCACAGCTCTCCACTGTTAATGGCTATGAATTATTTCATCATCCTTTTCTGCCTGTCTTAAACATTGCCCACATCTTTGTAGTTTAGTCCCTTTATTAAGTTCTTTGCAAATTGGCCATTTTATCATGCCATCAGTTATAGGAAATAATTAGATAGAAGTCCTGAAAATTTACACACACTACATTCAGATGTACAAAGAAAAGATAGGTGTTAGATTTTTCTGTGATCAAATCTGCATACTCCTCCCCTATGGGTAGGAATAAGCTCCCATCTGTATAAATCACTAGAAGTCAGTGAAGAATCACTGAAAAATAGCTTTATTTATCATGTGAGGACCTGAATTTCAGTTCAGATCTTGTAATATTTTAGCTGAGTACCTCTAAGCCAGATATCTCATGATTTCCATGTAGATCAAAAAGATAAAGTTCACATGCAATGTTAGGTATGATTTATACTGCTATTGTTACTAAACCTTTAGCTTGTTTTTCAGAGAAATTTCCTAACCTTATTTCCCACTTTTTTTCTCTACTTGAAACCCTTCTCACTGATCTCACTACTGTCCCACACTAGGAGGGTGGCCTCCCTGTCTTCTCTTCCCTCTAACACGTACATCATATCAACTCCACATTTTCTAAAACTATGACGTCTTCCAGAGCATCTTCTTCAAACTCTGCCCTCCCTCACATCAAATGTGAGCAAGGCTTCCCAGTACAGTTGAAATGGTTGTGTGTGTCGGGTCTGAGGCACTGACCATGGAAGAGCCTGGGGTACAGTGAAAGCTGGTTTGCCTTCCACACCACACTGGACACCAGCTGGGGGGCTGCAACCACAGGAGGCAGGGGTGCCTCTTCTTACCTGTATAGTACAGTTCTATACTTATACATTTTTTTCTAGCAACTTTTTTTTTAAACACTATGTATATAGTATTCTCTTAAAAGTCTAATTCAGAATCATACACACAGATAACCTATTTAAAATATTAAAAGTCTCAGGTAAATTTTTGTAATAAGACACTTTGTAAATATGAAAAAAAGTCTTAATGTCTCTCCAAATTTATATTAACAGGAACCTGGGTGGCTCAGTTGGTTAAGCATCTGACTTTGGCTCAGGTCATGATCTTATGGTGTGTGAGTTCGAGCCCCGCATCAGGCTCTGTGCTGACAGCTCAGAGCCTGAAGCCTGCTTTGGATTCTGTGTCTCCCTCCCTCTCTGCCTCCGCTCATGCTCTGCCTCTCTCTGATATATAAGTAAATATTAAAAAGAAAGAATGTCAAATTTATATTAATCACAATAATATTTTACCAAGTAATATAAGTAATGGCTAAAGGACCGACAGGCATCATTTATTTTATGCACTGCATTTTACATAAGCTTGTTTTCCAAGGATATTAAGAAAAATTTGTTAATTAAAAATATCTCAGGGCGCCTGGGTGGCTCAGTTGGTTAAGCATCTGAGTTCAGCTCAGGTCATGATATCACGGCCATGGGTTTGAGCCCCGTGTTGGGCTCTGTGCTGACAGCTGAGAGCCTGGAGCCTACTTGAGATTCTGTGTCTCCCTCCATGCCTGCCCCTCCCCTGCTCACACTCTGTCTTTCTCCTTCAAAAATAAAAATAAACATTAAAAAAAGAAAAAAAATTAAACAATATCTTAAAGGAATTTGCTTTCTTATACATTAAAACTAGTAACGATCTATTTTCATGTTTTGAGTAATGTAAAAATATTTTAAGTCTATCAGTTTTCAACTTCCTATTAATATGTCTAAGCCATTTAAGAACTTGGATTGACAATTTTATATTTGAGCATTGCAACTCAAAGAATGGATCAGAAGCTTGGTATTCAAATACCCCATCACAAAGTTGATATGCTCAAACCATTTTGGAAGAAAATAACCATGACAGCTACAATCTTGACATTTACAATAATTAACTAACTGCAGCTTTTGAGAAGAAAATATTACTTATTGCCCTTATTATACAGTGCCTGCTGAACAAAGTGGAACTGCCCTTAAATAACCAATTTTCATTATGCTGCATCCACATTAACAGCCAGCCTTTTGATGGGTACAGAATTATTGCAAGATTAAAATTACTGATTATTATAGAGGGCTAATTTAGAGCACAGGTAAAATTCAACAAATTAAAGACGAAGGTTTGTCCTTTTCAAAGAGTTGCTGGCTCCTAATCATTGTGAACATTTTTTCACAGAAATTACAAACTCTTACCCCTCCAAGAGTGTTAAGTATGTGGGGGAAAAAATTGTTTGCAATGATCCTATGAAGTGATCCTGGCTACATGAACACAAATCAATGACATTACTCATAAAGGAATCTTATTCTACCGGTCACAAATATCACAGATTTCAAATAGCTAAGCCTAGTCAGAAAATATAGCCAAATCCAAAATTTATAGTTAAAATTTGAGGGTGAATTTTCAATTCTAAATCATTGAAGTTATAAATGAAAATTAATTATTTATAACTCAGTGGTAGGTAAAGTTTTCTTGTTGTTTTAATAAAGATGTTAATATTATTGTAGGAGTAACTGTAATCTGTGAGAACTTGTACAAGTAATCTAGATTTTTATTTGACTCTTTCAAATACTAGTTTACTAACTTTTTGAATCAAGATTTAAACTCACCTCTGATCTTTATACATGTCTTTTCCTTTTAGTGTGCACTTTCCCATTTTAATACACCAGTCTTTAAATACCTACGGTTAGTATTAATATTTACATGTTTACATTTAGTATTTGTACACAAAAAAATTATTATTTGAAAATAGTGTTCTAAATTAGGATAAGTACATTTAGATAGATCCTCATGGATAACCAGACAGAAATTCAGAAAAAAGTATAATTTATAAGCATCTAATTTTTAAATTTAGTATTGTTTCTACCTTTGATTCTAAGATATATATTTTTTTGTCCTTTTTATGTCTCCTTACAAAATACCAGGTAATTTCTGATAATATAGCAACAGATAATACATTTCTAAAAAATCCCTTCAGGGGGGCGCCTGGGTAGCTCAGTTGGTTAGGCGACTGACTTCGGCTCAGGTCATGATCTCATGATCTCTCAGTCTGTGAGTTCGAGCCCCGCATCAGGCTCTGGGCTGACAGCTCAGAACCTGGAGCCCACTTCAGATTCTGTGTCTCCCCCTCTCTCTACCTCAACCCTGCTCATGCTCTATGTCTCTCTGTCTCTCAATAATAAGTAAATGTTAAAAAAATTAAAAAAAAATCCCTTCAGGGTTCTAAAAAAGCTACTTGTACCTGTTTGTTGTTTGATAAACATTACAATTAAATGTAGCACTAATAGTTAACATAGCTATTAGTACCTATTTTATAGTAACTATTTTATAGGTACCAAACTGTAACTATAAAATACACAACATACAATAAAATATGCTGCGGAAAAATAACAATTATTTTTACACAAGTTTGACTCCTGTGACATTCAAATAAAAAAAATTCTAATTGCCAGAATATATGTACAACATATATAAACTAAGGAAAGTTACATTTATTAAAAAGTATATGTAATTGAATTTAGAGTGATCAACTTTAGGTGTCATTTACAACCTGCTTATGGAGTCTTGTCAAGGGAGGATTTAAAAGTTTATTTTTAATCCTCGCACTAATAACAGAGCAATAAACATAGACTCGGTTGCCTATTTCACTCAGCTTGGAGCAGATGTGGAGTTACCTGTGTTGGCCTTACACATAGAAAGAGTAGAATATAGAAATAAAGCACAAGTAAAGACAGGTAAATACAACACAGAATGTGTTTGTAATTATTTGCAATATACAGTTATGCAAAAAAAAACCCAGCTGATACACTATGATTGCAATTTTTATTTAAAAAAGTATATAATTAGAAAAGGATGGTGAAGATATAACCAACAGAATGCAAGCAGTGGTAATCTCTGAGTAGGGGCTAAATTTTATCTTGTCTCTTTTGGTTTAGGGACAATATTTTTCTTCAATAAACATTACTCTTTTTAAAAAAATTTTTTTGAGGTTTATTCATTTTTTGAGAGAGAGCACAAGCAGGGGCGGGGCAGAGAGAGAAGGTGACACAGAATCCAAAGCAGGCTCCAGGCTCTGAGCTGTCAGCACAGAGCCCAACACCAGGCTCTAACTCATGAACCACGAGATCATGACCTGACCTGAAGTCGGACACTTAGCCAACTGAGCCACCCAGGTGCCCCAAACATTATTCTTATAATTAGAACAAGGAAAATACATTTATTCATTAAAAAATATAAACAGGCAATTATGTAAGTTTATTCAGTGAGAAATAAATCCACCAACCCAATCAAAGGAGGGATGTGGAGACTGGGAGTACAGTGAAGTGAGGCTTTAATCAATGTTCTTAGGAGAGTGGGTGTCTGAAGGACAGGCACACTTGGGGTAGTTACAGCAGACAATTTATTTCCTACCATGCAAGTCCCTCCCCTGGTTCCTCATTGGCTGAGTACTACAGAGGTTACAGCCTTACCCATATGTGGCTTGTGCCCATGTAAAGCAAAAAGTAGTCTGATTGAAAAAAATGTACATTCCCTGAGGTGATTCAGAGGCTTTCAGTCCCTCCTCCCTTTGTTCTCTGGCGCATGATCATTGCAAAGCCTGAGAAAACAAGCTCACAAAACAGAGAGGAGGAAGAAGAACCAGGAAGTGAAGTGTCTAAGGGTTTGAGACTCCATTGTTGGAGGTGGGTTTGGGGGGGGGGGGGGAGGGGGGGTTTGATCATACATACCTTCAATAGGTTGTAAACTGCTAACTAGACAGCACAGCTTTTATCTGGTATTTCTGAAAATGAATCATCTCCCTTACTTCTCACATTCAGGCAGTAAAGTACTAGACTAAATCTCCTCCATGGTGGGGGGGGGGGAGTACACTGGTCTATCATTGTGAGGAAAAAGAATCAGATTTGTCACAATCACACCTGAGCAGTTCAGCCTCAATGTTCCCCTCAATTTGACTAAATCTTATGTTTCTCTAGGACTAGGCACTCTGATCTCAGTTTTCTTAGAGCATTTAATTTAGAGAACTTGGAGTTGTAAATTCTTTCTCTGCCCCCTTGATTGATCTCCCTTTGTGGGAAGGGAGGAGTCTAACTTTCATAAGAGCCAATGAGCAAACATTGATAGCCCAACCACATTCACCAAATCTCTCTTCCTAAAGTGTTCTAATATTTTGCATTAGCTCACCCCAGTGTTTAAAATCCCCTCTCCCCCTACCCTCGTCTTCTGTTCTGATGGACTTCAGTTCAATCTCTCTCCTCTACTGCAACAGTCTTGAATTCTTAGTCTTAAATAAAGTCTTGTCTAATCATGTAACTTTTCTTTTTCTTTGGAAGACCATACTTAATTTATGGGCAAGTTTACTCTGCTTTAGAAAGCACTCTCTTTGCCCCACTCCATGAGGTTATGTGGTTCAGCCCACTTGGATCTTGTCAAGCAACCCCTCTTCTCCACTGTTCCCTCTCTGCTGCCAAACTGATGTAGTAAGATCCCAAGGTTTAAATGTCTGCAGAGAGTTTAGATTTTTGCTGGTCTCTGTGTGCCAATACTGTTCCCAACAAGGTATTAAAAATGCTCCCAGATAGTACTAAAGTGAAATGTTGCTTCATCTTTGGATGGATGTGCCTACATAAATGTTTAGGAAAGGAGCAGGAAGAACAGAAAAATGGATGTAATTAAAAGCGAGAATTCCAGAATCTCAGTTATAATGCCATCCCATAGTCCCAAACACTATTGTAATGCCTAACTATTAATAATGACAGCGATAACTTGAGTGTTTATTCAGGAACATACACCATACTTTATGCTTATGCAAATGGCCTTGTTTAATTTTCACAATAACACAGTGAGGTAAATATGATGATTGCCACCATTAAGAAGAGAAAACTAAACATCAGAGTTTAGTAACTTGCCCAAGGTCAGTTAGTAACAGAGATGGTATTTAAATCCAGGACCACTAGCTCCATTTGCCATTATACGGTTATTTTAAACTTTATCTCAGAAGGCCAAATCATAGTTAATATTATTAAGTAGCTATTTAATTTAGCCTTGGTAAGTACTTGCCTCCATTAAGCTTGGGCAAGTAACCTGAGACAGACCATACTAGTAACCAAGAACCATACTAGCTAACAGACAAACACTCAGATTTCAATCTTCCCTCATGGTAAGTCACTGGACCTGATATTGGGACTTGTAATAAAAAAAAAAATGTATTTGATCTTTGTCTGTCACTGAGCTCCAAAAAGCTTGGAACTATCTGTAATACGAGCAAAGGTGTCTCTTGTTATGTTAATCAGGGGACTTTTGGGATGCACCTAAGAATGGGGGCTGTTCAGAAAAACCCACCCAGTGAGTAGAGGGTTGGAACTTTCTCGGACCCACTCCTCTGGCCTTCAGGAAGAGGAAAGGAGCAGGAAATTGAATCCATCATACATACCTATCTGATGAAGCCTCCAGAGAACCCAAAAGGACATTGTTCAGAGAGCTTCCTGGTTGGTGAACAATGGAGACTTGGGGAGAGATGGGCACTCAGAGACAGCATGGAAGCTCTGTGCCCTTTCCACATACCTTGTGCTAGGCATCTCTTTCATCTGGCTGTTCCTGAGTTATATCCTTTTATAATAAACCAGTGATCTAGTAAGTAAAATGTTTGGTGAGCTGCTCTAGCAAATTGATCAAATCCAAAAAGGGGGACATTGGAACATCTATAGCAGGTTGGCCAGAAACCCAGGTGACAACCTGGACTTGGAATTATTATCTGAAGTTGGGGAGGTGGAGACAGTCTTGTGGGACTGAACCCTTAACCTATGAGATCTGACACTATCTCTAGGTAGACAGTGTCAGAATTGAGTTGAACTGCAGGACACTCAACTAGTATCAGTGCATTGCTTGGATGTGTGTGTGGGAAACTCTCCCACACACTGGAATTGGGAGCAGAACACTTTAGGACCACATCATCATTCAGATGAGAGTTAAGGGAATAAGAAAAGGGTTTAGGGAGTGACTTCTAATTCTGTTATACCCATAATAGTTCCTCTTCAGTAAAGTGGGCTCTCAAGGGGTTCCCATTCTGAGTCAGTCTTATAAAATAGGCATAGCACTGGATAGAAGAGTAACCACTGGGAGGCATTTTATTCCCCAAAGTCAAAGACACCATTCCAGAATTTCTCTAATCTACCAGGTAATTCTCTAAATTTAGGTGTCCATGAGCTTAATTCCAACTACAAAATCTAGGTCAGGTTCCATAGAGTACGCTCTGTTTTCTTCCTCAAGATAATTCTGCTCATTGTTCTAGCTTACTATTTCCAAAGGGAAGAAATGAACTGAATATCCTGCTCTGTGTAGGCATTTTATTGCCTTCCTCGTTGATTATTTTTGCTTTAGGTGGTATAGGTAGGCAGTTGGTTAATTCGTACATGCAGAATTCTTCTACTCATACTTTGAAGTTTTTAGTTTCTTATAACCATCCTTTCACAATTTCCTTTCATTCAAGCTTGGAAGTGTGTTCCATTGGAGCCCAAAGGACACAGTCACTGGGATTTCTCAGTATTTTCTTTCTGAGATGTGAATTGGAGGTGTTACCTGGTTGGTCTCCAGCACTGACAACCATGATTTTTCAATATTTCACACTTTGCACTGTGATACCTTCATGCTCACAGAAAAAAAAGGGGTGGGTCATTTCAAGAAAATCTCATATCTATAATATTTAAGAGGGAAGGGCAGAAATCAAGAGAGGGAGATTTCAACACTGTGTTCATAGAATCTACTTCAAAGTTTTAGAATCATGGCTTTAACAAATAGGACAAAGTCCAGCCAGTTCCTGCAGCCCCAGGTCACAACTTGCACTTATCCACTTTTTTAAGTGTGTTTCAGGCTGGGTCTCAGTCAGAGAAGAGGACTATAGCAATAAACTAGGAGAGAGATATAAACATATGGGGCTGAGTGGCAACCGCATGCTGGTTCTTCTCTCTCCCCAGCAAAAGCAAGCTGTTTTGCTTCTGTAGTTCACCCACCTATCATATATGTCTAAGCCAGAGTATATTTTACTGAGAGAACCCTATGCTTTTTTAAAAATACTTTTATTAAGTTTTTATTTTAATTACAGTTAGTTAACATACAGTGTTATATTAGTTTCAGGTGTGCAATATAGTAATTCAACAGTTTCATACATCACCCTGTGCTCATCACAAGTGCACTCTTTAATCACCATCCCCTATTTAAGCCATCTCCCACTCTCCTCCCCTCTGGTAACCATCAGATTGTTGAGAGACTCCTATGTTTTTGAAATTTTTTCCAAAGGTAATTATGTGATTATATAGTTTTCTTCATGTTTTTCTTACCAAAATGATGACAGCACATATGTGAAAATACATGATACTAAAAATATCATGATATGGAAAATAATCCACAGCACTTAAATCAGGTAAGATTGTGTTCTGACATTTTTAATTGATACATAAATTTATCTTTTCTGGTTTACAGAATAAGATGGGGAAGGGAAATCCATTTGACTTGATAAAATATTCATCTCTCACCTCTGCTTGAATTCAAGAGTTTCCAGTATAATCCTAAATTAAGTATTTGTCTGGGAAGTGAGGGAAAAAGGATAATGCTTTAGGTTATTCTCTTGTCTCATGCAGAACTGAAAGAAAACCACCAGGAAATCAACTCATCTGGCCAACTTATGCTTTTTTCTCTCTGAATATACTTTTCTTTCTTTCTCCCCCCCCCCCCACACTAATTATAGTTACTTTCCTTTATCTTTTTATTCACTATGCTTAGTTTAACATTGGTCTCAATACAGTTAACAATCACAGAGGTTTTTAAAGCTCCAATAATCACACAAGTGTGCAGGCAAAACACCATGTTTGGGATGTTTAATATTAAGCAGCAGGTAATCTGGTGCCATTCAATAGCTATCCCTAGGATTCAGAGTCCAGGATCAAAGTCTGCATTTTTTTTCTCTCTTCAATTAGTATCATTATTATAATCCAACTGACATCAACTTCCCTACCTCCCCTCAGTGACTAATCTATAAATCCCAGTGACACTACCAATGCCCACTTAGTGATTAACAAGGTACTATATTTATCTCAAAAGACACATATATGTCAATTAAAAGATAATTGGTAAGGAAAAAATATTGAAGAGTATTAATATTACAACCTAAAAACAAACATATAACAGTACCAGAAATTTTTTGAGTGGCAAGTAAGTTAAACAGCTAGGGAAGATGACTGAGTACAGTATAGTATTTCTAGGTAGATAATTGTAATTATTGAAAGGTAACAAACTGTGATTCATCACAACCTATGTTCAGTGTTGATATGTTCCATTTCCAACTCTGGCTTTCATGTTTGGCACCAGTAGTTTTCAAACCACTTTGACTATAAACTTGAAACAAAAGACTACAGTTAACATGTTTTAAATGATTTGCAGAAGCAAATACCAGAGGTGATACTAGGTCAGGTTGATACAAAGTTCTTCTAGGGAACTCCTGAAATTTAATTTTAACTGTTTGAATTAAGCATACACTGATTTTCACTCTTTTACTCCCACATCTCAGATCTTCTGTACCGAGTTGAGAGAGAACTTAAAACAGTACTTATCATAGAAACTTGAAGAGGTGGGAGAATTCTCCAGGCACTAATTCAAGTACATTTTCCCTTGCACTACATTTGAAGGTATGGATTTCCCTTTAGTATCTAGTAAGGCCCACAAAGTGAGAGGTCTGGGTTGTATGGAGTTGTTGTTGGTGGTGTCTTGCAGATTGTGTTTTTATAAAATTATTAAATAATTAAAAGATATATTAAAGTGTTCCTATTATTTGAAAATATTTCCAGTAGCTAGTCACTTGATAGTAGCAGGTCTGAGATGACTATATTGAACTGGAAATTCAGTTGGAAGATAGACCTATGAAACTATTTTGAAGCTAAATTCACATAGTTTTTTTTTTTTTAATACAATTGTATTTATTTGCAATTGAGGAAGCACTGATAGACATTATCTGGAGGAAGTGGGGCAGCTAAAATCCTTCCCTCACAGTCTCTCTTCTCCCTTCTCTGGTATTTGTTCTTAAAAATTCAAAGGTAAAGATATTTTTAACCTTAACTTTTCAGTCAAAAAAAGTCCAAGTCCGTTTCCAATATAATCCAGATGGTCAAATACAGAGATGGAGGCTTTTCCACAAGTGAATACTTTGTCTGATAACTGATATTAATATTAATTAAACAAATATGGTAGAGAACCCATGTGTACCAGGCATCATGGTTGGTTCTGAGATACAAAGATTAACAGCCCAAAGCAGCTCAGAGTCAAGTGGAGAGAAAAGGCAAGAAAACATATGGAGAAACAGAGTGTAGAGGTGAAAACCGACATACCATGGTACATGAGAGAATGCTTCACATGGAAGTTGAGTTGGAGAAAGTTCCACAACGGAGATAGCCCCAGAACTTAGTCTACTTCTCTTTGACAATTTTTTGGCATTCATCACTCCCAATTCTATTCCTTTTTCTCTCCATCCTCTACCTCACTCCTTATTACCCCATTCTTTGTAAGTATTCAAAGCACTGATGATATACCTTTGACAGTAAGAAGTATGTATCACTTGAATGTTAAGTTCTGTAAGGCAAGGATTATTGTCCATTTGGGTCACTGTTAGATCTTCCAATGCATACACAGTACAATTCCTACCACATAAGTATGTACTCAACAAATATTTCTAAGAAAAAAAAGGAACACTAGGACCTCAATAAAGAGTCTTTAATTTAGGTTCCCTTCCTCTAATCTTTTCACAATTTTATCCAAATATGTAACTTGCATCACATTTATTCCCCCAAATTAACATACTTCCCAATTGTACTCTACAAAATTTTATCCTAGGGATCTTCCCATCTATAAATTATTTTAAAAGTCCCAGGCATGTTATACAACATTTATATGTCAAGATATGTATCCTAGAATAATATCCATTAATCCTTACTAATGATAAATTCATCATTATTATTAGATGATACATTATCTAATTTGCCTATGAATGGCTATCCTTAAATTTCTTTATACATGGTAGAGCCTACTCATTGCAAAAAAGGTTATGTTTCTTTGGATCAATTCTTTTTAAAAAATTTTTAATTTTTATTTATATCTGAGAGAGAGAGAAAGAGAGAGAGAGAGAGAGAACAAGTGGGGTAGGGGCAGAGAGAGATGGAGACAGAATCCCGAAGCAGGCTCCAGGCTCTGAGCTGTCAGCACAGATCCCAACACGGGGCTCGAACGCACAAGCAGTGAGATCATGACCTTAGCCAAAGTGGGGCGCTTAACTGACTGAGCCACCCAGATACCCCTTTGGGTCAACTTTTAAAATATTCCTGTCAGACTTTCTTTCTGCTCTTTCTTATATTTCATAAGCATATGTAAATTAGTTTTGATATAAATGCCCTGTATTTAAATATACAACATTAAGCAAGTATTTCTCCTGAGGTCTTACATGACCCTTTTAAATGTAAAAATAGTAACTTTCTGATGAAATTATTTGGAAATTCCCAGTCTTGACTGGAGAGAACTAAGTTCCTTAGGGTCCATGTATTTGAGTTCGGTGTTTTGAACAGGACTTATATACAAATACATGAAACTCTAAGTAAAGAAAAAAATCTATTCCCAAAGGCAAAAATATTAGTGACAGCAGTAAGTAATTTAATTATTCAGGTATTTATTTCTCTTTTTAGTGGCTTCATAATCAAAAAGGGTCAATATGTAGCCAATCTTTGATTTATATTTTCAGTGGATTCCAGTCTCAGTGCTCACATAGGTTTTGCTTTTAATCCCTTCTGACTTTTCCAATCCTGACCTTTACCTTAATATAATCTAAATACTTACACCAGATGTCTTGCAGTTTAGCCTGTGCTATCATTATTTCCATTTGTACATCTTCAGACAAGCTTTAAAGTGGAGGAGGATGATAATTTTTATTTTCATGGTGAAAAAGAAATTCTGAGTTTGCTAATGAAAAGGGAGGTTGTAGAGGACAAATATTTGGGCCTGATTCACTTAAAAATCAGTAAAACATGACACAGAAGAGTAGAAGCCTAGGAATCAAAGCAGCTTGGATTCTATTCATGGCTCATAGCACTGTAAGTAACCACCTGTTGGGCCTCAATTTTTCATTTGTAAAACAGGGTAATGGACTGACTAATCTCTAGGGTCTTTACACCAGCAATATAGTTCTGATTTTATGAAAGTTTCATAACTCCTAAAATCTGTAAGACTATCATACTGAACATACCAAATTTCATTGGATTTAGGTTTTATTACAGTATCTTCTTGTGTGTTAATCATAAATTTATTATCTTAATTTGCAAAATATTCTAAAATAACTTGAGATGGAAGATTTCACATTTAAGTGGTCTTAAAATATATCTTTTTAAAAAATTTTTTTTTCAACGTTTATTTATTTTTGGGACAGAGAGAGACAGAGCATGAACGGGGGAGGGGCTGAGAGAGAGGGAGACACAGAATCGGAAACAGGCTCCAGGCTCTGAGCCATCAGCCCAGAGCCTGACGCAGGGCTCGAACTCCCGGACCGCGAGATCGTGACCTGGCTGAAGTCGGACGCTTAACCGACTGCGCCACCCAGGCGCCCCTTAAAATATATCTTTAAATAGCAATTAGAAATTTTCTTAAGGCCATCACTTAACATTATTAAAATGCTATTTCTCTCCCTAAAAAAGGCACAAAATAAGAAACAGTATTACTAAAAATGAAAACATTATAAAATAATAAATAACATACATTTCCACAGTCTATCTAGTTTATTTTCTCTTACTGAGATCATTACTTTTAACAAAGTGTTGCCCTTAAGTTCTGTTTTACAGTTGTTGGTGAGGATGTGGAGAAAGGGAACTCTCTTACACTGTTGGTGGGAATGCAGATTGGTGCAGCCACTCTGAAAAACAGTATGGAAGTTCCTTAAAGAGTTGAAAATATAACTACACTATGATCCAGCAATTGCATGACTAGGTATTCACACAAAGAATACAAAAATACTAATTCAAAGAGATACATGTGCCCCAATGTTTATAGCAGCATAATCTACAATACCCAAACTATGGAAACAGCCAAATGTCCATCCACTAATGAATGGGTAAAGAAGATGTGGGGTGTGTGTGTGGGTGTGTGTGTGTGTATGTATATATATATATATATATATGTAATTGAGTATTAATCAGCCATCAAAAAGAGTGAAATCTTGCTATCTGCAATGACATGGATGGAGCTAAGCAGTATTATGCTAAGCAAAATAAGTCAGAAAAAGACAAATACTTTATGATTTCATTCATATGTGGAATTTAAGAAACAAAACAGACAAGCAGAGGGAAAAAATAAGAGAGAAGGAGGTAAACCAAGAAACAGACTCTTGACTATAGAGAACTGATAGTTACCAGAGGGGAAGTGGGTGGGGGGATGGGTTAAATAGGTGATAGGGATTAAGTAGTGCACTTGTGATAAGCACCAGGTGTTGTATGGAAGTGTTGAATCACTAAATTGTATACCTGAAACTAATGTTACATTGTATGTTAAGTAAGTGGAATTTAAACAAAAACTCAAAAGAAAGAAAAAATTCTGTTTTAAAGTGGCCACTGGAGCCACAAATGCTGATCCTTTATCTGTGAGCAAAGACATTCTTAGTGAGGCCTATATAGAACATTGATCATGATTGAAAAACAATGATAACACAAGGACAACTGAAGATGTTTATAACAAAAAATTATTAACTGGAGAATAAAAACAACTGCATAAAAGTGACCCAGTTTTTGTGGGGAAAAGGTCATAGTAAAATTATAAAAATAAGTATGGACATAAAAGTATAAGAAATAAATACAGGGAATAAATGATTTATTGAAGATAATCATGGCTCTAAACATGAAAGAAAATACTTTCCTTTTCTACATCCATATCTTCATGTACTCACACCTTTATTCCCATACTCTTGGGACTTTCCTATTTCTGAATTCACACAGTAGTAAAATCAAATCCATCTGAATTGGACAGTATTTGTCATCATCTGTATAATGCCTTTGATCCCTAAGATATTATTCACAATTTCCTCAAATATGAAATAAAAATTTGCAAAGGTAGACTGAAACATTCTATTCTTGTTCCAACAAGTAAATTAGATATTTCAAACCACGGTTTTACAGCCCTGGAGCATATTAAAATCACTCTTATTCTTTTACATGGGATGCCTGTCCTGTTAATTTTAATATTGGATATTAAACATGATGATTTTCATGCTTTCATGTTTTTAGCTGTCTCAATTGAACTTTTAGAATATTTTCTTATAATTTTGTTTCAATACCTCCTTCCAGTTCTGCACTAACCCTTCCAGTTTCCTTTAGATGCCATCTTCATTCCATGCCAAACCTTTCCTCTTCTGATAGGACGAATTTTGGTCAAATTATTTCTTGCCTAAACACAAGACAAGCTTTTGAGAAAGTATGTAATAGTTTCCTACCTTCCTAAAGAATGTACTCACTACCATTTTAAATGTCTTTTTTTCCTCCCAATAATCTTCATTATTGTCATTTTCTCACTTTCTTCCATTTGTATATGATGAAAAATCACCTTACTCCAGAACATTTTTCTTACAGAAAAATCCACTTTTAAGTGAAATACAATCTGATATCTCTTCAAGTAAAATACACTTGTTCTCTATCTGGCATACAAGAGTTTTGAAAGAGTGAAAACAAAAGCAATCTGCTCCCCAGGCAGTCACCTCTATTCTCTGACTACCTTCTACCCTCCTTTGAAGTACCAGAGTGCTAGTCATTAATTCATGGAGCCAATAGTGATCAAGTGCCAATTGTGTCAGCACTCCACCTGAATCTAGTGGTGCAGCCCTAAATGGAAACAGCCTGAAGCCCTGCTTTCAAGGAGAGTACCTTCTACCAGGGGAGAGAAGTATAAATTGAAGAGTGATGACAATAAATAGAAAATATAAAATGCAACCTAAACAACTTCTGTGAGGAAGACGTACAACAAGTAATTACGGCTGGTAATAGGACGAGTTTTGTGCACAGCAAGATGCTGCAATTTCTCCCTTTACCTCCACTAACCAAGTTAAGCCAGAAAGTGGAGACTTTCAGTCTCTTGCACAAAATTAGCCTTATGCAGACATGTTCTTCACATATATTAAATTCCTGATGAGAGACTGATTTACTGGAATTTTTTCTTGTGTCCTCTCTATTTCTCTCCAGGAAACATCTCATTCAAAACAAGTTACTCTTTTGAGTCAGTGGTTTTCAAGACTGGTTGCACACTGGGGTCAACTGGAGGCTTACAAAGCTTGGGTCTTACCCCTAGAGATTCCAATTTAATTGGTGCATTCTAGGTATCAAGATTTTAAAAACTAATGTGTTGCCAAGATAGAGAAGAACTAAGCAGTGCTATCTAGGAGTTCAAGGCCTTAATGAAGGAAAGGAGCGTGTTAGCTGGTTTACTGTATATATGATTGGTTCATAAAGAATATATAGACATAAATTGTTACTCATGGGTGCAGTTTTAGTTTACATATGTCCTTTTTCCTAAGTTTCCGTAATTCAGTGATCCATATTGATTTTAACATACCCTCCATAAAATAATTAAATAAAAGAGGAAATCAACTCAAATTTAATCACTTTAGGGGGTATACATTGAAAAGATGTTCTTTTAGCATTATTTAAAATAATGAAGAGAAACAGTAAATAAAGTATTGGTCAAATAAACAGTTTTACATGCATAATGGTGGATAGCATTAAAAATAATGTTATCCTATACATTCTGAATGAAAACATGTTCAGGACCAGGATACAGTTAAGTTGGTGGCGGGGGGGGGGGGGGGGGGGGGGGATGAGATTTTAGAATAGTTTGAATGAAATGAGTTCTCTGTTATAATTGCATATATGAATGCATATATAAACACCTATAAATTTGTTTATATATACAACGAACGATGTTTAAAATCATCACACACTGCAGAATGTAGTTACGATTGAGGAAAGAGTTTCTCTTTTCATCGTACACTCACATATTGCTCATTTTTTAAAAGAACAATGAACATGCCTTCTTTTACTTGAAAATTTTAGATTTCTGATTTCCACAATTTCTACAGTGCATACTAACTTGCTAGCTTATGAAGCATATGAAGAATCTTCCATGACTTCAATCATAAAACAAGTATAGAATTTTATATGGGACTGTATCATTTCAGAAAGAAAACTGCCCAAACGGCAATTTATAAATGCGTTCTACTTATCTGCTAATTTAATCTATTAATTTTCAAATGTGATAAATTGGTCTCTAATTTTTGCTTTAATATATAAATTTTTGTGATAATGATGCCAAGACATTCCACCATTAGCCCCAAAATAAGAAATAACCATTGCGTGTTATATGACCAGGATATTAGAGTGTAGATTTCTCTGGCAATTAAATCATATCCTTCAATACTATTGAATAATATATTTCCCTAATATGTAATCAAAGAAAAAACTTACTGGACATTCACACACCCAAAGTTCACCGTCATACACTCCATTCTGCAGGCCCTTAGAAATTTCACTGAATTTTGCCTCATCAGTCAGTTAATAACATCTACCTTTTAATCAGTCAAAACTAGCCTTTCAATTCTAATTCACTGTGGCTCTTTATTCATCACAGGATACACTAATACATATTCAACATTGTTTGAGTTTATTATGTTATGCAGTTAGCTGTAATAATTTTACAAACCATTGCACAGAATTGCACAATAACAAGTAAGAAAATTGTGAGTCAGTCAGGTCTAAATACTCCAAATGTCTTTATCCATTAGAGCAACTCTGCTAGGTTTATATATAAATAGCTATGCTCTGTCAGTTTAAAAGACATGGTTGCTTGAAGGTAAGGGTAAAGCAGTATACAGGTGACTGAAGGATATTCTTGTTGTCTCCCCGTTTCTCCATCATAGAGGAAAAGTGTATGAGAAAAATAAATTTTTAATTGCCACTCATTTATTTTAATTAATTAATTTATTTATTTATTTATTTAATTTATTTATTTTTTTTAATTTCTTCTGCCTTCTTTCTTCACCTCTAATCAGTTCAAACAAAGTTCATCTTGGAATGGAGCCATCTTGGAGTGGAAATACGGCAAACTAAACAGAACACTGACTTTGAATCTAAACAGATTTAGGATATATTTTGGTTTGCCTCTTATTGGGTGTGTGAGTGCCACACAGTTTTCTAATATGTGAAATGCATTTAATACCTTACTCATCATATCATTGTATCATACACCCATCGTAATGCTTGTGATATTCAGTGGTCTACATGGCTATTAATTAACATTAATATACTGCTTTTATAAATACCATGCAATGTATCTATGTAAAATTCTTGTCATGACTAATATAAAAGTTACCAGGCTGCTGTGAACCAGTACAAGTGTTTGGGCTACTATTATATTTTGAATTCCATAAATGTTGAAAGATATCAACTATTCCCTTAACTGCAAGCAACATTTGGTCTTTGATTCTGCTGAGGACATGAGAAAATGTTTCAGGTTTGTTTGTTCAATACCGAGCAGAGATTAATGTG
Source organism: Felis catus (assembly GCF_018350175.1). Classification (NCBI taxonomy): domain Eukaryota; kingdom Metazoa; phylum Chordata; class Mammalia; order Carnivora; family Felidae; genus Felis; species Felis catus. The sequence continues at coordinate 64,830,745 of NC_058372.1, read as the reverse complement.
GGCTTCTAAAGACTGCATTAGCTTTATGTATTTGATTCTACAGTTGTGTTTTTAATGGGCATTATATCCTATCATACTTGATAATATTGGATCCTTAAATTTACATCTACATTATTAATGTGAAACTGAGATAGAAGACATTTGTATCAATATATATGAAAAAGTTCCTTAGAGCAGAAATCTATTTTGATTTGAATAATCCCAAATTCATGTCGAAACTGGCTGAATTAATTGAACACTTTACCAATTCTCCACTTAACTGATTAAACATATAATGGGGTCTATGGTTGCTATAAAGAAATATCAGAAATAACAGCTTTAAAACCACAGAGATGAAATCTGTAAAATAAGATATTAGGTGAGGCAATAACACAGCTAACCAAAATCATAACCACTCAGACTAATAATTCTTAGTTTTGAGTGTCTTTACAAGGTTATAACTTCATTTTGGTGTCTAAGTTTTTCTGCATTTCTTCAAATTAGACTATATAAAAATGCAGCTATCTTTTTTAAAAAAAAGCTTTATTTATTTTGAGAGAGAATGAGAGAGAATGCACATGCACTTGTAAGCAGGGCAGGGGCAGACAGAGAGAGAGAGAGAGAGAGAGAGAGAGAGAGAGAGAGAATCCCAAGCAGGCTCCATGCTGTCAGCATCAAGACTGACGCAGGGCTCAATCCCACAAGCCATGAAATCATGACCTGGGCCAAAACCAAAAGTCAACACTTAACCGACCGAGCCTCTCAGGCACCCCTGAAGTTATCTTAAATAGCTGGACTACCTTGTGCCTTTGCAGCACTCACAAATTCTGTTGTAGAATGCTGTAATCTATGGTATCAGCCAACACTATCATTAAATATTTCATCTAAGTAGTCATTTTTCACACACCACATCAAACAAATATTCCCACTTAATGGAATACCAATTGCCTATTAAATCACTTTTATCAATTGTATTTATACTTCTTGCTTCACAGCCTTTTGACAATTCCCAATTCAAACAAAAGATAAGGAAAATAACATTTATCAGATGCCTGACCCTTTCCCAATTTCTTTTCTCATAAAAACTCTTTTATGTCTTATTATCTCCATCTTATAAATAATAAATGGAGCTCTAAATTACATATTATCACATTAATTTCACTACATCACAGCTAGAGAGACAAGGCAAGGAATGGATAAGGTCAAGCAGAGGGATAGATAATTAGTTGTCCAAATCTACAAATCCAATTGTTTAAAGGTGTTATAATCCCAAATGAAAGATAACAGAGAAACCTCAAAAGTGGAATAAGTAATCTTCCCAAATTATTCCCAATTAACCCATTAGCATTGTAAAAACATACTGTATATTACGATTTTTTGCCTTGATGCATGCACTCAGGAGTGTTCATTAAGTACCTATTAGGTTCCAGACATTCCACATGTCAAGACGGCACAGTTCCTTTCATAGAGGAGCTCTGTTACAGAACATTCTTCAAAAGGAGGAAATTTAATATCTAAAAATAAGAAGCAGGGGTAGCTGGGTGGCTCAATTGGTTAAGCATCTGACTCTTGATTTCAGCTCAGGTCATGATCTCGCAGTTTGTGAGTTCAAGCCCTATGTTGGACTCTGCACTGACACTGTGGAGCCTGCTTGGGATTCTCCCTCTCCCCCTCACTCTCTGCCCCTCCCCCACTCTCACATGTTTATGGGAGAAAGAGAGGCCCCGAGAGTAGAAGGAGAAAAGTCTTAAATATTAATTTCATTTATCTCACAGTTTATCCCAGGGGTAGCTCTTACTTTCTAGCAAAGTAACATCAATATTTTTTTCATGTTTTTATTTTTGTGGAGTACTTACTACATTCTGGGCATATTCCCATATTTTATTGTATTTAATTCTCCATCTTCCCCCTCTTCCTCCTTCTTTAAACTTTGACTTTTTTTCAAAAAGGATTTGAGGGAATATTATTCAGCTATTTTAAAAAATGGAATTTTGATATACACTACATGGATGAACCTTAAAACACTGTTAGTCAAATAAGCCTGACACAAAAGTATAAATAATGTATGATTCTACTTACAAGAATAGATATCTAAATAGGTACATTCATAGGCACAAAAAATAGAAGTTTCCAGGGAATGAGAGGAGGAAGAAGGGGGAATTATTTAATGGACACAGAGTTTTTGTTAGGGATGAATAAAAAGAGTTGGCTATGGATAGTGGTGCCATTGAGTTGTATACTTACAAAGAATTAAAATGATAAAGATTAAGTTATATATATTTTTATCACAATTAAAAAAAGAATTTGAAAAATTCTTTCAATGAAATGCATTTCTTTGAAATGCATAAATGTGCATATGTGTATGTATGAGAGAGAGAGAGAGAGAGAGAGAGAGAGAGAGAGAGAGAGAGAGAGAGAAGGAGAGAAAATATTAGAACAAAGTGACAATAAGGGTAAGAAAACAGGTTGAAATGAGTAAGTATACATAATGTATGCTTTTAGGTCCAACACAGGGGTTAAAGGTAAGATACAAGTTTTATTCTGATTTTCCTAGTAGCCAAAACAAAAATTTGAAATATCCATTAAATAACAAACAAAACAAGTGCTTGTAGTAAGTAGTGGAAAAGAAACCAAAGAAGAGTTATCACTAGGGATTCTCATAAAGGAAATACCACAAGATGTGGTAGATATTTTCTTCAACTGCATTTGCAAAGCACAGACCAAAACTGGTTCCTTTTTTGTCATTGGTATAAAATGATTAGTTTCATATTTGTGGTTCCCACTACCAACAGTGTAATATGCAAGTAAATTTTAGAATTTGAATAATTCAATACTTGCATAAGAAAAAAGCTTTCAATAATTTGCTATCCCTTTTTCATAGGCATTTTGGCTTCCATACTTGCTAATATAGTAGGCAAACCTTTTATATGACCACAATGCAAGTAAATGAATGTGACTCTACAAGAGCCCAAAGTGTAGAGTCCACATTTGTAAATCATTATGCTCTGCACATGTCATACCACAAAGAGGAGCATAAAGGTGGTTGAAATTATCTGGAAAGTTTAATACACTGTATTAGAAAGTTGGAGTTTGAAACTTTAACTTCCCTTTGACAAGAAACTGGCTGAAGAATGGAATGTATTCAAGACTAGAATTTTTTTTTTTAATAACCTCAGTGGCTTCATTGAGGCCAGAGATAGGTCATGCTGTCTGACTACACAGATGTCCTTCTATCCAGGGCTTCCAGGAGGATGGCTTTGCTTTTGGTTAATGTGAATTATACATGCAAATCATTACCCACTAAGCTGAAATATGTCCTAGCAAAAGCAAATGAATACTTTTTTTTTTTTTTAAGTTGGAACACTTTGTAAACAGTAAGCACATGCCGTTTTCTGGTTTAAGTACTCTAGCAAGAAAAAAACATAAATTCATTATTTTTATGAAAAAAAGAAAATACAAAAACAAAACTTCAATTTCATTGACTTTCAATGAAAGTCAATTTCATTGTGAAAATAGGTTCATTTGGAGCCTATAGCCTATTTAGCCTATAGATCTAAAACTCAACTAAAAAAATAAGTGACTTGAAGGATATTTTATTCAGTATCACTCTTTAGTCTCTGAACAGTAATTTGTCTCAACAACACCAGTTGTCATCTCCGGACCGTAATTTGTATGAAAACACCAGTGGAATGAGTTAGTTCTTATAAAATTTTCATTAATTAAAATTTACCTATATAAGCACCAGAAGTTTATTTATTTAGCTATTTGGGTTGAAAATTTACATATATACCACTGGATTTGTTGGGTCACATTTTTGTAAATAAACTTTTTTTTTTAATTTAAAAAGAAATGTTTTTTTAATTTTTTAATTTTTATTTTAATTTTTTAATTTTAGGGAGAGAGAGCATAAGCAGGGGAGAGAGGCAGAGGGAGAGAGAGAATCTTAAGCAGCCTCCATATTCAGCACAGAGCCCAATACGGGGCTCAATTCCATGACCCTGGAATCATGACCTGAGCCAAAATCAAGAGTCAGAAGCTCAACCAACTGAGTCACAGAGGCACCTTTAAAATAAACTTTTTAATCTGGGGCAATTTTAGATTTACAGAAAAGTTACAAAGATAGCAAGGAGAAATTCCATTAACCTTTGCTCAGTCTCTCTTAATTTTTCATTATACACAAAATATTATACAAAAAATTAACATTGGTACATGACTATTTTTAATGTGAACTGATCTTTTCTTAAAACATGTTTTAATTCTATAAACATCAATTATATAATAATTTCCTAATTCTTTCAGAGCTTGCTGAAATAAGTTGCGCTCTTTGAATCTCATAGTAACTGGACCCAGTCAGCTATAAATTTGAGTACATTCTCATGTTTATGGTGTTTTTACTGTCTGTTTTTTCTCCTGGTGGTAAAATAGTGCCGTTGTATTGATCATAGTCAAGGTTGAAACTGTAGTGGTGGTTGTTATGGTCACTGATGTTTTGCTATCATTCATCAATTGTGATTTCTTAGTTACAAAAGCTAACAGTATATTTCAGGTCTTGTTCTTAACCCCTCTGGATCCTTTGATATAATTAAGTAGCTCCTTCATTCTTTTTTTTTTTTTTAATCCCTTTTTTTTCTTGGATTCAGTGGCATTACAGTCTGACAGACTTGCTCTGTAGCTGAGCTGACCTCACTACCCCTTATCTGCCTCAAACTCTGGCTATTTCCTCTCATTCTTCCGCCATAATAAAAATGTGCCACAATGACCTATCATTGATACCACCTACTTCTCTCTTACATTTACCCTTTCTTCAGCATTCTTACCCAGTCTCATGACTTCCACCAACAGCAATACACTGATGACTACCAAGTGCCAGTCTTAAGCTTCAAACTACCTGCTAAATAACTATATTTGGATGCTAGGGGGATGTCAACTCAATATGCCAAAACTGAACTGATAATCTTCACACTCATGCTTGGTCCTTTTCTTCCTTTGTCCTTTATTTATGATATCATGTTCCTTCATATCAGCTAACGTCAAAACCTTGTCATTTTCTTGGCTTTCCTTTCTCCTCTTCTCTCAATACTACATCCAAATGTTGTCAACATTTATTGACTGAATCTCTATTATATTTTATTAATTTGTCCTCACCAATCCTTTTCCAATGCCACTATTAGTACGAGTACCAACCACAGTCAGTGTTTGTAGGTTATAAAGCAAATATAAATTACTCCCTGACTGTGCTATTAACTTGTCTCTTTTTCCTAGAGTCTTCCTCCTCTATCAATTGGAGATTTAGATGCATAATTTCTTTTCCTGAAGCCCACACTGAGCCATGTCATTCTTTTGCTCAACGATTTCAGTGTGCCTTTAAGTCATACTCCACTCCTTGCTGCTTATGGAACAAAAAAGTCCTTGTTTGGAATTAGATTTGCCATATCTGGCCCCAATCATACTACCCAGTTCTCCTTTTTTCATCGTCTTTACGCATCCTGGAAGCACAAATGAACTACTTGCTGCTTGCCTGTAATTCCTTATTTCCATGCCTTTGCTTACATTCTTCCCTATGTGTGAAAATCCCTCTTTCCTATCTCTGTGCTCAAATCCTTGCCAGCCTTCAAATCTACCCAAAAGACACCTCTTACAAAAAGCTCCCCCTGGATTCCACCATCTCAAAGTAGACTCTTCTGCTAAATCTCCTTTGTGACTGAGCTATACCTCTATTGTTTCTTGTATCACATATTACCTTGATTTTAAATTACTCATGCAGTTTTCTTATCTCCTCTACAAAATGACTTCAAACTCTTTAAGATGTCTTATCTGATGAATCTTTTGATCTCCTGAGGTACCTGAATATCACAGGTGCTAAACTCTCTCCTCCCTAGAAAAGTTTTTAAAAAGTTAGCAATGCCATGAACCTATATAACTACCAATCTGCTTTCTTGCTTCCTGGAGACAAACCCCCAGGCACTAAAGATTTTTGCAGTGACTTACTCTCCTTCTCTTTACCACTGTTTCTGTCAGCAGTTGCAATGGACTGTATGTTTGTGCCTTTCCCCAAATTCATATACTGAAATCCTAACCCCCCATGTGATGGTATTAGGGGGTGACACCTTGGAAGGTAATTAGGTCATGAGGGTGGAGTACATGCCTTTATAAAAGGGACCCCAGAGAGCTCTTTTGTCCCTTCTTCCATGTGAAGAAGGAGCAAAAAGATGGCAGTCTGCAACCTGGAAGACGGCTCTCACCAGAATCAGATTCTACTGACACTCTGAGCTCAGGCATCCAGCCTTCTGAATTGTAAAAAATAAATTTCTGTTGTTTATAAGCCACCCAGCCTATGCAGACTTTGTTACTGAAGCCCAAACAGACTAAAACATCAGTCAGCAATTTGGTGCGCATGTAGATGCTTCATCCAACCACTGGACTCAGGTGATTGACTTCTCTTCCCCAGTGATCTGGCTCACTGACACAACTCAGTTACCCAATGCCATGGTCACATGTTGGACCCTGCTGTTATCAGTTCTCAACTTTAAACATTCCACTCTCTCAACATTACTTTCTCTTCTACTCACTCTAGAAACCCTTATTCACAATTCTTTAGCCCAGAAATACCTACAATTCATTGACTCTATCCCCTTATCCACATAGATTTCATGAACCATGATTCACTATTATCAGTGTGAAATACACCATCAGCATCTGCCCTTCTATTGAGTGTTCATAGACACTTGGAGAAACTCTAAACCTGGTTAAATCTAACTTTCCACTCACCCCTTGTTTAAAAACAGCTGACCATGGCTGGAGAAAAAAAACCACATACCCTAGTAACTGAATTCAAATTAAACTTATGATCTCAAACCTCAAATAAGTCCTCAGTATTGCTGGCAACTCTCTACATTTTTCTGGCAAATTTATTCACCTGCCCTCTGAAGCCACTGTTTTGCATTTTCTTTCTCCTGTAGCATCTCCTACCTTCTCATTGCTCCCAGCTGATCACTGTGTCTCTGAGATGGGATATGAGCAAAAGAGAATTTCCACATTTCCCCACAACTTTCACATCTACCACTTTCTGGGTCTGTGCCCTTTTAATACACCTCTTCTCAGTTATAATAGGTAAACTGTCCTTGCTCATATTTACAGACTCCTCCTCCTCCTCCTTTCTGCTCATGTTCATCCTTTCTTACCTATTCAAGGACTTTAATCCTATAATTATCCCTTCTCTCCTTTACACCACTAAAGTTTTTCTTTTAAACTCTTGTTTGGCTCATTCTTAACAACACACAGACTTGTGATAGTAACTCCCTTTAAAAAAGAGAAACTTAACCCCACATCCTTTCCAAATAACACCCTATTTCTCTGCCACTTTTATATCAAAATTCTTCAAAGGAGTTATCCATCTTTGCAGTTTCCTATTCTGTCTTGAATCCACTCAACAAATTATGTTTTGGTGTTTTAACTATTCCAAGGTGCCTGCTCTTGACAAGGGTACTAGTGATCTTCACATTGTCAAATCCAATGGGCAACTCTCAGCCCTCACTGTTAGTCTGTTCCTCAGAAATATTCAGAGGAATATTCAGAGACTTTTTCACTCTCCCCTTCTTAAAACTGTTTCTTCACTTGGCTTCTATGATTCCACACTTTTCTAGTCTTCTTCCTATCTCATTTGTCACCTCTTTTCTGTCTCCTTTACTGGCTCTGCTTCCTCTTGTCTACATCTAAAAATTAGCTATCCTATAGCTCAATCTTCAAACCTGTTCTCTTCTCTGTCTACCCCTAGTCCTGATAATCAAACCCAAGCTCCATGGCTTGCCAAAAGATCTATAATCTGAACACTCCAAATTTGTAGTCCCAGCCCCAATGCATTCATACACTCCAAACTTGAATATTCAACTACCTATTGGGTATTTTCAGCTGTATGTCTAATCAGCATCTCAATGTTATCATGTTCCAAGCAGAACTCTTGGTCCAATTAGACTTCTTCTCCAAATGTACACCATCTCAGTAAATGGGACCTTGATCATTTGGGTGCTGAGGCACAAAACTGGCATCATTCTTGACTCCTTTATTTTATTCACATCCACTCAAATCAAAGAAACTCTTATCAACCTTTGGTATATATCTTGCATTCAATCTCTACTCATCAACCCCTCTTTACTACTACTCTAGTTTAAGCTATAAGCATCTCTTACCTGAATGCCTACAATAGACTGCTGAATAGTATCCTTTACCCTACCTTCCTCCAATTTATATCCTTACTTGATATAGTATGCCAGGCATTATTTTAAGCACAGTTCATATACTAACTCATTTAATCTTCAAAACAATCCTATGGAGTAAGTAATTTTATTATTCTCACTACACATATAGAGAAATAGAAGTACAGAGAGTTTTAAAAACTTGGCATGGTCACATAGCAAATAGCAGATCTTTACTCAACCACTGGAATATAAATGACTCCAATTCCATCAGATCATGCATTTGCTTCACTAGAATATAAGCGCCATGAGGGTAGGAACTTTGTCTGGTTGTCACTGTATTGTAATATTCCCTGAACTGTAGGCATTTGGTAAATAAGTACTGAGTGAATAAGTGAATATCTGCCTCCAGTTGTTCTCCTTCCTCTCCTAATTGGCAATAAATGACTAATTAACTTAACTGATTAATCAAATCATGACCTAAACAAGTTAGAACAAACATGCTCAATGTGAGACCACAAAGGGTTTGCCTATGAATAAAGTCTTTGAGATACAATTTGCTAACTAAGCAACATCCATTTTGGATTTTCAAGACATTTTTTAAAATGTAATCCTGGTTCTTCATAAATGAATTGCAGAATAGCAAATTAATAATATGCTCAGATATCTAAACCATAATAATTTTATAAGGTTAATTTAAAAATCAGCTTATGATTATTCAAATATAGGATGAATTCTTACAAAAACAAATACCAATTGGTACAGGTAACTCATTAACCACTGGAAGAAGATCAGACAGTGAATTTTTAGAAAGAACATGGAAGGGGAGCCTGGGTGGCTCAGTCGGTTAAGCGTCCAACTTCAGCTCAGGTCATGATCTCACAGCTTGTTGGTTCCAGCCCCACATAGCTCAGAGCCTGGGGCTCTGCTTCAGATTCTGTGTCTCCCTCTCTCTCTGCCCCTCCCCCTCCCCCCCCCCCCCGCTCCTCCCTGGCTTGCACTCTCTCTCAAAAATAAATAAACATTAAAAAAATTTTTAGAAAGAACATGGAAAAGTCAAATTTCATTATTGCTCAGCGGGGCAATGGGTTCACCTAAGGTAAAATGCTCTTTAACACTGGAAACAGTTTATAAAGTCTCTCTCAAACACACCAATCCATGAAATGATTTTTTGAATGCTAGTTATTCTAGCTGGCTTTTACTGGAAATTACTTGATCTATCAGTTTGAAAAGCTCTCCCTAGTACTCATTCCAGCCTCGCCAAACACTAATTCACAGGAATCCAAACTTTGTATTGGAAGTGAGGAATCCTTACTCTAATTCTCAAATACCACAGTTTTTCTCAACACTAATTTTTCTCCACATTTATTTTTATTTAATTTATAAAGTAATTTGATAATGTTTACTATGTGCTCACCCCTCTTTTAAGTGCTTTATAAATATTAATTGATTTAATCCTCCAAACAATCCTCTAACAAAAGGAAATTAAAACACAGAGAAGTTAAGTAACTTGCCCAAGCTCTGACATTCTCAGTAACTACACCCTGTTTCTAATACCAGAGGGAGAAGAAACAGCCTCTGTAGGACAAATGATAGTGGATATTCTTGAGCGAGAGAGACACTTAGGTGTTCAAAAAAAAAAACAAAAGGCATGTGGACACCTGGAAAGTAGCCTGGACAGAGCAAACATATCCATGATGCTGGCCTTTTACATTCAGTATTGTTGTTTAAAGAAAGGCAGATTACCTCATATGTCACTAGACTGATTTTTTTCTGGAGCATCCTGGCCATAGTTGGAGAGAAAGTGGAGGCAAAGATGAGAAACATATGTGACAGGATTGGGGAAACATAAAAAAGACCTGGAAAGGAAAAAAAAAATGTGTGCAGATTTTAATGTTATCCTAACATTAGTTAGGATATCTTATAAATAAAAAAAGTTGTCAATGTAAATGTATAGGTGGATAGAGGTTTAAATTAATAGGAAAACACTGAATGATCCCCATCTATAAGAAAAGGAAGCCTTGGGTTTGTATGCATAATTTAACAATATTATGCCTGGTTGCAATTGGTATTATCATTATTAAAATCAAGTTGTTTCAACAGGATTAAATCAAAGTAGTATAAATTCTTATATAGTTAAATTCACTAGGTCAACAAATATTTCTTGTGGCCACTGTATTTAAGGTACTTTTATAGTGCTGCAAGAAGCACAAAGGTGATCAACTTAGGATGACCCTGACCCTCAAACAACCTAAATGCAGCAACAGAGGCCCTAAATTTCTAGCATGTTTTATGTTTTCTAATTTTTGATTTGTTTAGATCTGAGAGGCTAACAATCAGCGAGGTAGGTTTGCACCCTATAGAACAAATAATGAATTATGGTGCCTTAGATCTCAAAGCTGCCTAACAAAATGAGATGGAGACTCTAACAATTTCCCACCTGATTTTGGTAGCTTTATAGAACAAGAACTCTGTATTTTATAATCAGTAAGTATTAACTACCAGTGGTATATAAACAAAGGTATTTAGCCCTTATTTTAAATACAAACGTCTAAGGATAAATTTACACCTTTGTTATTAAAGTTTCATATTTAATCTCACCATAGCTTTGAGAACTAATGTACCCTAACTTCTTTACTTAGGATTAGAAGTTTTTCCACTATGTTCTTTGCTGTATAATCTCTGGCCAAGTTTTGATTTTTAAAAGGCCCTCATTTCCATTCTTAAATGTTTTGTGGGCAAAGAAATCTCTACCTTTCTGTATGTCAGAAGAAATTTCTGATTTGGCATTCAAAGTTCCTTCTAATAAACTCCTGAATATTTGCAACTGGCAAAAATAGAAAGGCAATGTTTATAGTAGACATATACATCACCTGGTCTATTGCAAGCCCTAGAGTTCATTTTCCTAGTCACAAAGTAATCTAAAAATCACTGTCACAAATGAAGAAAAAATATATTACACATTCATCCTGAAACAACAACAGCAACAAAAAACAGAGCACCATGAAACAGGCCTCTATGTTTTCTGAAATGGGCATGAAAGAACTGAGCACAGTTGCCCAGCTAGTTTTATCCCCCACTTCACCCAGCAACTGCCCTTACCTCCTCTTCTGAAGGAGTTGGTTAGCAGAGACATGGATCAAAACTTTAGTCATCATTTTCTACCACACCTGAATTGTAGAGAAAGTATCCCTCTCACCCCAAACTCAGCTGTGTAAACCTATTTTCCCATGGGAGTCTTCAGGAATACAGGAGACCAGCATGCTAGGAGAAGGTTCAGGGCTCAATGGTCCCAGAACTTCACAGACTGGGAAAGGATTCATACATCCTAAATACCAGAAACCACATGACACAAACCCGTATGTCAAAATTCTTTCTATATATTTTCTTTTCTTTGATTTTTCTCCTTTACTCCTTAAAGGGAGATCTTGAGTCATTTCTAAGCTCCTATGAATAGTCCCTTAGCAACCATTTTAAATAGGATTAGATGCAACTGTTCTCTATTTAAGGGTGTTATATTACGAAAATCCCAGTATAGACAGAAACAGACTGGGGAAAGAGGTGTGGAATATATTCTTCAGGCACACTTAAGAAGATTATAAAATTTATAAAAAGATACATTAATTCCCCCAAAGACAATATCAAAGTCTAAAAAATCAGTGTTTTTCAAAATATACTTGATTGTCTACCAACTATCCTCTCCTTTCAGCCTTCCAGCCTCTCCTTTGAGCATCTATGTCAGTTTGTCCATCTGTCATACTGTTCAATGAGCTAAGTCAGTCTAACTTTCTCCCAGGTACATTCTACTGTAAGACTCTTGTTTACAAATATTTTGCAATATAAAATTATATTAATAGTCTTTTAAATAACAAAATATTTCTCATATTTCAAATAAGTATAATAGGTCTTTTAACCCAAAACATACACTCTACTGTTCAGAAACTTTGGTTGTAGTAAGGCATTAGCACATAGATTTAATCATTGGATCAAAGTAGCTTTCAGTTAAATAAAGAAAAGGGAGATCTGAGTCCATTCCCCTTAAAAAGTTCAAACCATACCTGATTGCAGTCAGTTGTTTTCAGAACAAAGGATAGTGTGTGAAATTCAAGAAGCTTTCATGAAGTCCATTTTCACCTAGGATTTTGTAATAAAGGTATTTGTCTTTTGTTTGCAAAATAATACTGAAACATCAAATCCTTCTTTCCCATGCTGCTGGGTTCAAAGAAGACAGCAAATGCTTTTCTCCCTTTAAAGTTCTATTTATTTTACTAATAGATTTTTCTGTTGGGCAATATGATTCAGTACCTGACACATAATACTTACTCAATAAATATTTGTTCAATTAAATTGGATGTTTAAGCTTGTGTTCATTTCTAAGGGCTAATATTTGTCAAATGTTTCATCAAGACCTCTTGAGCACCTTCTTTACCATTAAAGAGGTTCCTTGTCATTGCAACAAGTCATTGTTTGGGGAAGATTATGGGACCACCCTTCAGGGAAATGCTATGACATTTTAAATAAATATGTTAGCATATGAAAGAAGACTCAGTGAAGATAAATATGAAAATATTTATTATAATGTGACAGAAATTATGATAAACAACAGCAATAAAATGGAATACTTAAATTCTATTCCAATATTTTACACATCAATGTTTTAAGTTTGCTTTATTAGAGGCACAATGGCACAAGAAATAATGAACCTGGAGAAGGAAGGAATGGTAAAATGTGAAGAATTCATTTCAGTATAAGAGATTTTGTTTTCAAAGGCTTCAATAGGGGCGCCTGGGTGGCGCAGTCGGTTGAGCGTCCGACTTCAGCCAGGTCGCGATCTCGCGGTCCGTGGGTTCGAGCCCCGCGTCGGGCTCTGGGCTGATGGCTCAGAGCCTGGAGCCTGTTTCCGATTCTGTGTCTACCTCTCTCTCTGCCCCTCCCCCGTTCATGCTCTGTCTCTCTCTGTCCCAAAAATAAATAAACGTTGAAAAAAAAAATTAAAAAAAAAAAAAAAGGCTTCAATAAAACATATTTGGACCAAGCAAAAAAAATGTATGACCTAAAACAAAAGAGCTGTCCCTGCCTCGTTGAAATACATTCTTATATTGCTTCCTGATATAGCTTCATAGACTATAGAAAAGGCAAGGTTGAATGACAGTTTTTAAGCCTACTTCATTTTTGGATATTTTCTATAGCTAATTCCAAATTCTCCTTTGGCTCAAATGACTAGTTTCAGGATATGAACTTGAAGATTTAATAAAAAATCTTATATCTATCTGTAAATCTTATATAGAGAGAGCAGCAAAAATTTGAGAACATAAGGCTACTCTCCTTGACACTGAATACAAGAGTTGTGGCACTAGAAAGGAGAGATGATTTCGTCCTTTCCGTTGAAGCCCCCACTGATAGGAGTCCACACCCAAAGGTCTTAAAGGATATGTGATGAGGTCAAATTTAAGAGCTATAAAATGTAAGAGAAACAGCAAGGCCAAATTCAGGTGGAAGCCCTATAAAGGTCTACAACATGTGTTCTTTGCTATACAATGACTCACCAGGACCAGATGGTATCTTACGCTTTGCAAATATCAACAGATTTTTGACAAATAAGTACCCTTCAATCCACTACCTTCAGATTGATATTTATTAAGGAATCAAAGGTTTCAACAGTTTTGTATGTTTCAAAGTTACATTGAATAAGGTTTTATGAGAACAAGTCTAGCCTATTTCTATAGGTGTAATCCATCTTGAAGAGAGAAATCTTTACCAGTGGATATTTTTATTTCCAGTGCTAAATCCATCAAGAAAATTCCTCCTAGTATGAGGAACTAGGGGATGCTGGCTATTGCCAGCTGACCACAAAAATAGCACATTTGCATTATATAAGCATTTAACTTATGAGAATTTAACCATATGACAGAGAGAGAAATAGGAAATTGTTTAAATAGTGGGCAGGAATCCATTCACCATTCCAATTCTCTCCACAAGCATTTACTCTGAGTGAACATGGGAATCTTCTACGCAAGGGCAATCTCAGTTCCTGTCTTTCATCCACAGAATACCTCTCCAGTTGAGTGAGACTGTGTTGTATTCAATAAATTCAATGACACACAGACACATATTTTTTTATCCAGTGCAGACCTTAAAACACAACTATATAATCTGGTGCTCAACAGGGCTGCTTTATGCAATGCCAGAGGGCAAACTGTCTGTGTGGAATAGAAGAGAGATATGGTTTGCCTTCAATGTGGATTCTTCCAAAGGAGTTTTCCAAAGTAAAATTTCAACAATCCTCAAATTTCACCTTACCTCTACACTGCCCATGGAACCTAAATTAGATTTGATTCCACTGTCACTTCACCTTTGTAGAGCTTTAGCGGAAAATTTTCCCCCTGATCTCTTGCATTCTCCTCCAATACAGTCTTACTCCTGAAGTCTGTCCTAACTGACAGACTCATCTCATCCTCTGTAACTGCTAGCTCTCCCCGAGTTCTTCTTTTCTATTTACTAGACAAAAGCATAGTAAAAAAAATTATTTAATTTTTTGGCTTGGGGCAAACTTCAAGCTATCAGAGGGCACCTTTCACACATCTTCTTAGATATATCCAAATTCACTTAAAACTAAATTCCTTTGTTTGCTGTGTCTGTATTTTACATAAAGCACAGAGTATATAGGCAAAAATACTCTGGAAAATGATACTGTGTGTCCCATACATCATCAAAACTGTATATGAAGTATCTCTAAAAGCAATCCCAGATCACAGAAGATAGGGAACAGAGCAGGGGGATAAGTGCCTTGGTAAGACCACAAAAGTGAGTAGGAAATAAGTTCAAGTCATACAGTGCGGGCGATAATTAGGAGCAGCAGTAGCAGGCACTTGGTTGAATTTTGCAAGATGGCCTTAATAAATATAAATCCTTCACTTCAGTGTCTTAAAAATCTGTTACAAAAAACTGCTCTAAATTCTTAAAAGAATTATGAGCATTAATAATTGCAAATTATCAATACACAATATGAGACTTCATGCCCGGTTAAAAAATTATAATAGTCCAAGAGTTTGGTAAGCATAATGTGGCCCAGTGTGTATTCATGGACTGGACATTGTGCACCAACTGGCCACCAGTGACCGTGCCAGACCCTGTTGTCGGCCCAGGGATCTCACAGCCAGCATACTGACTAAAATATGTCCAGTCCAAAAATGCATAATATTTCACTGTTCCAAAGCTTCCACAGTCAGACAAATACACCGAAAACTTTGTTTTACTTTTCTCGCCATGCCTCTAAAATTATGTATTTTTAAAATATGAAATGTTTGTATTTCCCCCTTAAGCCTTAGACTGTCAGTTTATCTGATAGTCTATCAAATAGGCAGTTATTTTTAATTTTCTCCTGATCAAGGAAAAAGTATGTGTAGAGAAATGTCTCTCTCTCTCTCCCTCTCTCTCTCTCTCTGATTTTCACAGCCTTCCACCATAGCCATCTTACTAAAAAACTTATTTCCCATGTGTAAATTAACTCTCCTCTGCTACAGTTTAGATCTCTAAATGGAGGAGTAGACAGTCATCCTGAAATCCTCTGACCATCCACCTTATAGAAAATAACCAGTGTTTAGAAAGAGATAGGTTGACTCCTCATCTAGGCTGCACTTGTGTTCTATGAGAGGAGGGCAGAAAGCCTAACATCCACAATATGAGGAGTGCCAGGAAGTACACATTTCAGAGCCCAAATTGCATTTAATAAAAGGCTGAGTCTATACTAATTTTTTTCTGATCCAAACAGCATAAATTTTATTATCAACATTAGCAATAATTACAAACCACTTCAGATAAATTAAAAACTAGCTCTGACATGTACATAAAAAAACAGAGCTTCCTGAAAGTTTAATAAGCTCTGCAGTAACTTATAGAATCATCTAATTGTTGTTAATTTTAGTATACCTCTGTATTTCTTGATGCAAGCCAGAGCCAAAACATTATTTGAATTAAGTGATTAATTAATTAAAATGAATGAAACATTCTTGAAAACTCAGAGACCCCGGAGGGTTAGATTAGAGAAAGTAGAATCAAGACTAGGATGTGCGAATTCCTGAGCTAACACGGGATTAGGACGTGAGTTAGCAGCGCAAATTTCACAAATGCAGAGTCAACTCTTGGTGTGTGTCAAAATGCACGGCATGAAAGGGAGGCCACTGAATTCACTCAGTGGTCCTACCTGTCACTTAATATTAGTAAAAGATGATTTGAGAAACATTTTCAAAGAATGCTAAGTATGAAGTAAACTGCAAAGATTTGGATCAAAATATTGATATATGGGGAAATCAAAGAATCTGCGATTAAGTGACTTTTTAACTTTCTCACTTTATACTCTAATTATCTCTTACAGGTTTAAATACATACTCTTTGTAAAACAAACATTTTACTCATTGACTTTGGCTCTGGGTCTTAATTTTCTAAACAAAAATATATGGTGGTAGGAGAAACACTGTAAAAATGTTAATTACCAGATGAAAAGGTTCATTTAGGCTTGAACAAAACATATTGTAACACCATGCTGAAGGGAAAATAATAGGGGGTGCTCAAACTTCACCAGTGACTGTGCAGCCAACACAGCATCCTCTTCCTTTCTAAATGTGCTGTTCTGCCTCATCCACAGTTTCTGTTTTGTCTACAATTAAATACCCTATATGCAGCCTCCCATATAGTCAGAAATGCTGATTTCACCCTGAAGGGCTGACTCTTCTACAAGGAGAGGTCAAAGAGAAAAAGCTCCTGGAAATAGTGCCTCCCTCCTATCCACCTAGCTCCTCTCCTCGAGAAGGTCTCCCTTCTAGCAGCCCTGAGGGGATATAGCACAGAGTTGGATTTACCCAGCAGGGGAGAGCCCAAGGGCCAAACAAGAAAAATCACTCCTCCCGGAAATGACTGGCATTATAAAGGAATGGATGCTTCATCTCTCTTCTGGGAAAATTCCCCACTGAGGCTCTCATATTTCTGTCTCCTGAAATGAGGTGGAGTAGAAAACAAAGGAGGGAAGAAAGAAGATCAAGTGCCTAAATTTCTACCCAAATTACCTATAATTTCTTCTCTAAAGAAATAAAAAACAGAATCTAAAAGCCAGAGTGCCCCCTTTGGGGGTGGAGGGGAAGGAACACCAGTCCCACTAGAACCAAGAGACAAAAGGTAAATGGAATTTTAACTGCCCACCTTTCATATCATCAAGCCCTCTTACCAATCATGTGGTGTGAAAGATTTAGCAATGCCTGCTATGATAAAGGCAAACACGTCACTCTCTTAATCTCAGATTTGAAGGAAAAAAAGGACTAATTCTCAGAGTTATACTGATCCTTATAAGTCACTGCCAGCTTAAGGATAAAAACAACAACAACAACAACTCTAGAAGGAACTTTATCTTTTAGAAAAATCTGCATTAAATTTTATGGAATATATATCCAAATTACTAGAGTTTCATCAAGAAAACACAGACCTTTATTATGTACACTTGCTTTTCTCATGAATTAAAAGCAAGCATTTTGCTATATACAGTGTTATGGAGCTATACATGTTGTGAGCTAGAACTTGGTAGTGATGGCTAGATGTTTCTGTTACACTATTATTTTTTACTATTTTCATTACACCTTAATCTCAGCAAGGGTACAGAGTTTTGATGTATAGGTCTTTTAAAAATATTGGGAAATTATCTCCATTACCTTTAACTTTGTATGAAAATAACAGCATTCTGTCAACTATTCACCAGCATAAATCCACACCATCCTTACATTTAAACAATATTTTTAAAGGTTACTTTTTGCATTTAGCATTTATTTTGAATATGTACTCAGGAATGCCATTGAGTCAATGTGGAAATCTATTAATTTTTGAAAAAAGGCATTCCTGTACAAAGAGTTAATCTATCCAGTTGGGGGTATTCTTTCATGCTACGAACTCAAGATATTCTTTTCCATTGAATACAGACCATATGAATTATGTATGTAAATCTCTATGCATTAATCTGAGATTATAAACTCAATAGGTGAGTCAAAATGCTTCCTTAGTAAAACAACAAATGCGAAGAATTAAATCTGTAGACACAATGCAGTGTAAATCTATTCCAAAGTATTGTTAAAATAAGGGATATTCCCTAGTTCGACATAAAAAAAAGCTCCCAACTTCTTCTGTATGTTCCTAAAGCTCAGGTAACTGCATTGTGCTAAAGTCACTACAATGAATAGGAGTATTCTGGCTTAATACAATGTCAGAACCAAAGCTCCAATTGTGATTCAAAATTCCTTTATATAGTATCAACACAGCAAGTACTGTACTTTTGAGCTGGAACAGTGCACACACAGTGTAGCTGCACCTGTCTTTATATTCAAGGAGATGTGAATACTGGGTGCATAGTACTATTTAAATTCATAGTATTATAACAATTATTACTGCCAACTGTTGCTAATGCTGCCCATGTATGAAGAGAGATGCCAAGTACGTAATATAACCATTGCTATCTTGTTTACTCCTCCCACCCATCCCTGTTTCACGGATGAGACAACTGGGTGGATAAATGACTTAAGACCACATAGTAACTGGTAGAACCCTGGAATCAAACCCAGGCCTCTTTGATTCTCAAATCCAGGCACTCATTTCCCTGCATCCCACAGTAATTACTACTAAGTACTAGTGGTAAGAGTGTATATTAGAGAAATTTTTGTTTACTACCTGCATTTTAGTATCTGGTTGTAATAACAAAGTTTATTTCCCAGTTCTATTGAACATTTATTACTCATGTGGTGTAATCTTTACCTAAATCACTTTTTTTCTATTTTCTTTTATGAAAGGTAGAGATAGTTGTAATAATTATCTTACTGATTTCATAGTATCATAATAAGAATAAATACGGAGTGTGCATTTGAGCACTTTTTACTATAAGGGCAAATGTTAGCTATTGATGATAGTGTGCTCTTGATTTCATTGACCAAATAGATATTAGAAGTGAGAAAGAAGGGAAGTCAAAACAACACCAATATTCTGGACTCAAAATAACTTCAAAGAGGTTTGTGTTCTTTTCTAAGATAAAAGCCATTTTCTATGAGAAGTGTAGACACTCCTTAGACAGTCAATTCGATGCTAGGATTTTCTAGATATCTTCTAGAACATCCTGAGCTAACAATCTTATTGCCATTTCAGGCAGAACCGAAAATTAGGGATATGGGCTCCAGATCTTATTCGGATGCTGGGAAGTCACTGGAGCTCTCTGGGACACACCATAGTATAGGCTTAAGGATGACAGGGACTCTGTACCTACAGCCTAAATCAGGGGATGCTACATAGCAAGTGCTCAAAACTGTTGGTTAAATGGAAGAATAAACCTCTGTAACTATAAAACAAGGGTACTGGCATAGATGAGCAGTTTTCAGATGTTTCTTTTCCTGCAGAAATCTTTTTTTTTTCCAGTAAGATCCCCAAATCACAAAATATAAAACAGATAAAGGCAATGAGCTAGAAATGATACAGCAGTATAGCACATAGATGCCTAGACCCTACCAACCACAGTTTTTCCTTGTCCAGTCAACATTACTCCCCAACACTCTTGGACAACCCCACCACAGTGTGGAAACCACTGATTTGGATGCTAAAGCTCCTTTTGACTCAAATTCCGTAAGTCTAAATATTGATTTCTGTCTTAAACAGGTTATTTCTACATCAAAGAAAGTAAACTAGCTCCTTCTGAGAAACAAGTAGCTTAATTAACAAAACATTTACTTTTAAATTACTCTAATTTGCTCACCAAATATCCCCTGTTCTCTCCTACATTTCCCATCCTCTTTTGCAGTTACCTGGCCCTGGGCAATGGCCCATGAACTGTAGTGACATATGTTCATTCTACCTCCTCCATCCCTCTCTTCCCTAGAGGTGGCCATGTGTTCCAGAGATCACTACTTCTACATGGAAGAAGGCCACCCAATCCCCATGGAACTGTGCAAATAAGCAATGAAGTTTGTTATGTTAAGCTATGAAGATCTGAAAGCTACTTATTTAATTTTTTTTGACAAATATATATTTTAAATTTAATGGAGATATTTAGACCAAGTACTAAATAGGTCTTCTAGAATGTACTGCTCTATTTTCCTATATAATAAGGAGTCCTCACACTTTAGTGTTTATGGAAGGTACACTTCTAGGGATGAGGTTAAGGATTGTTTTGGAAACAATTACCTAAGTGGGGGAGGGGTTAGGGTTAGGGGATTTTCCAAAAATCACATGCCATAGTTGTCCCAAAACTTATATCATTGAATTAAAATCCCATCTTGCATATCTTCCACACTGTCTGAAGTTCCAGGTAGATTGTCTTCTTCTTTACAAAAAAATGGTGGGAGGAAACAGAGCCAAAGGTTTCATAAAATGTTTCCAAATATGTAGAAAAAAGATAAATCAGTTCTGAAGTGAAGTCACTACCCTCCACAAATCTTAATCATTGCCTCACAGGCATATGCAAGTGTTTCATAGGTATATTTATAATTTAGGATTTGGGTGATATTGTCAATCCCCAAAACAGACCTATAATCTGGACACTCTTAAACAACTGATTTGAATATTCAATTTTGTTTATAAATCTTAGGTTTTTCCTCATCCTAATAATTGACTTCATATTTAACCTGTGACTTCCTTTAATTTTTAGGCAGTTAAGGAATATTCAACTTTCCCAAATTTCTTATTTTTAATTTAAGCTAAAATTATTAAGTGGATGCCCTGCCATGCTGTCCAGATGCCCCTTTCAAGATGGGGAGATCCATTCCTCCACCTGTTGAGGATGCTTTAGCATCCACCCTTTGAATCTGAAGACAGCCACATCTCCCAAGGCCAGGTCCCATTCCTTTGGCAGCATGAGTCCAGTGACTGGCCAATGCAAGATATTATGATCAGTTTCACAGCTCCCAAGGGGCTGACTGAGGCTTTCTTATACCTGCACTACAGCCCAACTTCTCTCCACCTGTCTGATTCTTCCTGTACAGATATTAATCCTGAAGGTACTCCTTAATGAGCTTCTTGCACAGAAATCTCCATCTCAGTGTCTGCTTCTGGGAAACTTGACCTACAAGAAATCTAAATTACTCTCCAACCACGGGGATGAGAAACAAGTCAAACTAGAGTAGTCCAGTCTTTTCCTATCACATTGTGTTTCCCAGACTGTCCTTTATGGTAAAGGATCTGAAGCAAATCACATCATTCTTTATTCTGTATTCCCAAATGCTTTCAAGCTAAAATAAACAGGGGCATCCTGGGAGACAGGACAAAAACATGAACTGAAAAGATGTATATGGAAAGGGGGAAGGATAATTTACCTTGATAACAGTGTGTTCCTTTATGGAGATTCCGTATATGTCTGTATATGTACACACACACACACACACACACGTATTTGTTATTGAATTGAAAAATTAAAAATGTTTTCTCTATAACACGTTTCTCTAAACATGAAAACCCAAATACAGACTTGAAAATATCTTTGTAAATTTGTAGAAAAAAGAACAACTACAAAATCCTAATCAGGGCTCCCTTTAGGTTGAAAGAAACAGAAACCCACTCAGACTAGCTCAGATCAAGATTACATAGCAAACAAAAAAACGAATGAAACTAAAAACAAAAAAACAAGACAAAACAAAAAACAACAACAAAAAAAACCATTATACATCAAAGTGTTCAGCCAGCCTCAAAGTGACTCATCCCGGGAGGTCAGGATCAAAGAAGTTTGGTGCCTCATGGGGCAAAAGGCCTCTCTTATCAGTATGCCTTTGTCAGTCTCTCACTCTCTGTTGACTCATCTTGCACATGGCCCAACATGGCTTCCTCTGTATACCAGCAATCATTTCTTTTTCTGGTAAATTCACACTCCTGCTTTCCACACCAACTATTTCAGACTTTCTTCCTCATCCTCAAATCTCCAACTCCTATCACTGTCAGAAGATGACTCAATTCTTCACAGAAAAAATAGAAATCATCAGACATTAGGTCCCTCATCTTTCCAGTTACAAACTTATACCCTTTCTCTTTTCTTTAAACCACGTTGTTCACTATATTCTTTCCATCAACTGTTAAGCATTCTTAAATTTATCCTATTTAAATTCCATTTAAAAGAGGTCCACATTGGACCTATCTCTGATTTCCCTCCAGGAATCCCCTTATGTCTCTCTTCCCAAATATCCCAAAAGATCTACCTGTATTGGGGGTATGTATTTTTTTAATGTTTGTTTGTTTATTTATTGAGAGAGAGAGAGAGAGAGAGAGAGAGAGAATATGAGCTGGGAAGGGGCAGAGAGACAGGAGGAGAGAGAGAGAGAGAGAGAGAGAGAGAGAGAGAGAGAGCGAGCCCCAAGCAGGCTTCATGCTCAGCACAGAGCCCAATGCGGGGCTCTATCTCATGACTGCAGGATCACAACCTGAGTCATTATCAAGAGTTGGATGCTCAACTACCCAGGTGCCCCAAGTATATGTACTGATTTACCTCTCTCTCACTCTGACCACATCATTCTAGTTCTGGTCCTATCACTTTTTCTGAAGTCACCAGTGATCTCTTTGTTGAATCCAACAACTGAATACCATAGCTATTTATCAGTCTTCATTGTAGTTGATGTCTCTGAATTTCTTTTTTATTGATTCAGATACAATTTACATACAGTGATAGGCACAGATCTTAAGTGTACAGCTTGATCTATTTTAACAAATGCATACACATTTACAATACACATCCCTACAAAATATAAAACATTTCCGTCCTTTCAGCAGATTACTCCTTTCCCTTTCGTGTCAACCCCTCACCCCTGCTACCATAAAAGAGAACACCAATCTGATTTCTAACACCATGGATTAACTTTGCCTATTCCAGAGCTCCTCATAAAAGGAATCATACAGTCTGCAGTATTTGTGTCTGGTTTTTTTTATTCACCAGAATGTTTTTGAGGTTTATCTTTGTTGTTCCTGTATCAGCAATTTACTCTTATTTATTGCTGGGCAGTATTTCATTTTAAATAAAGAGTTTTAAAATTCATTAATTTTATAGCTTCTTCTGCTGATGGACATCTGAGGTATTTCCAGTTTAGGGCTATTTTGAAGAAGGTTCCTACAAACATTCCCTTATAAGAGTTTTTGTGAATAAATATTTTCACTTTTCTTCTTTAAATATCTGAATGAAACTGCTGGGTCATAATGTAGATGCATGTTTAGCTTTAAAAAAAAATTACCAGGGGTGCCTGGGTGGCTCAGTTGGTTGAGCGACCGATTTTGGCTCTGGTCATGATCTCACGATTTGTGAGTTCGAGCCAAGTGTTGGGCTCTGTGCTGACAGCTCAGAGCCTGGAGCCTGCTTCGGATTCTGTGTCTCCCTCTCTCTCTCTGCCCCTCCACCACTCATGCTGTCTCTCTCTGTCTCAGAAATAAATAAACATTAAAAAATTTAAAAATTAAATTAAATTTTTAAAATTACCAAATAGTTTTCTAAAGTGGTTGTACTATTCTTTGGTCCCACAAATAATAAATAAGGATTCCAGTTGCTCATTACTTCCACCAACATTTGATGTTGCCAGTCTTTATTTTGGTCATCCTAGAGACAGTGCCTTTTCCTCCTTGACATATTCTCTTCACTTTTATTTGGTATATCGAGTCTCCTGGGTTTTAGCCTACCATTCTTCATTTGTCTTTCCTAGGTCATTGTCCTCTTTCAGCCTTTAAAAGTGAAGTTTCCTTAAGACCCATTCTTAGTTTTTCTCCTCTGAATCTAATCACCCATTCTCACCTGTAGTTCCATAGCCACCTGTGTATAGATGACACATAAATTTCTATTTCTAACCCATCCTGTCTTCTGAGTTACTGACATATATTCTGCAAAAGCCAAAGGACCAAAACCAAACTTAAGATCTCTCTTCCATCCCTCCAGATGCTCCCAAAACTTAGGGCACAAGTCAGAAGTCAACTCATATTCAATCCATCAAAAGAAAATATTTGTGGCTTTTGTTTCCCAAATCTCTCTCAAATTGTAACATTTTGGCATCACCATGGAAGTCCTTGCTTTTAACATCTCTCACCAGGACTTCTACAATAGCCTCCAAGCTAGTCTATAAACACACATGCCCTCGAGCTGCTCTTCCAAAATGCCCAAGGGAGCAAAATGTATAGAAAGGACTGTAGTTACAAAAAGTAGTATGAGGCATGTCTGGATCATGCAAATGAAGTAAATGGGAGAAAATGAACTTCTTTAAGAAGACTTTATAGAAAGAATGTTTTAAGTTTTCAGGTTTGTGGGTGTGAGAGTTTAAATGAACAGGTGCATGGATGAGTTGGGAGTGCTCATGGATGTATATGTGAGTTGCCATCTCCTTCCCATCCCTCTAATTCTTTCTTTGGGTCACTGACCAACAGTCTATCTGAAGCCAAACCTCCAAATGAGGGGGAACCAAGAAAAACTGTTCTCATAGTGAGCAAAACCAACTGGCTTTTCTAAGTGAAAAAAAAAATATGATTTTAATATGTACATAATTCAAAAGCATAGTAGTAAAAGCTATTGGGAATCATAAATAAATCACTACATATTGAAAACATTGTATCTTTCAGAGAATTATTAAAAATTAAAAATAAAATGATCACAATTAAGAAGTATTGATAGCTTAAATATAAGTGCAACAAATACCATTACAAAGGAAATTTTTAAATAAAATATTTCTTAGTCCTTGGCAATGATCCACTTACTTTGAATAATACTCAATATGACAAAATTCAAAATCAACAAAGTAATTAAAAGTTCCCTTGGAGTTTTCTTTCTTCCTTTTTTTAAAAAAAATTGTTTTTCTTAAAGTTCCTTTTAAGTTTCTTAAAGTAGTGTGTGCATATATATATACACATATATACATACATATATAATTTTTTGAGAGAGAGGGTACGAGTGAGGGGCAGAGAGCAACAGATCCCAGGAGGGGCACAGAGAGGGGGAACGGAGAAAGGGAGAAAGAGAGGTGGGAGAGAGAGAGAGAGAGAGAAACCCAAAATGGGGCTCACCCAAAACAGGGCTTATGTTTTACCCAAAGCAGGGCTCGTATTCACCTGAATCAGGGCTTAAGCTCACCTGATGTGGGAATCAAACTCACAAACCCTGAGATCATGACCTGAGTTGAAATCAAATGCTTAACAATTGAAATACCCAAGCACCCTACTCTTTTTTTTTTTTAATGTTTATTTACTTTGAGAGAGAGGGAGAGAGAGAGAGACTTGAGGAGGGGCAGAGAGAGAGAGAGATAATCCCAACCAAACTCCACACTGCCAGTGCAGAGCCCGATGCAGGGCTCAAACCTACAAACTGTGAGACCATGACCTGAGCTAAAATCAAGAGTCAGCTGCTTAACTGACTGAGCCACCCAGCTGCCCCAAAAGCATATACTCTTATAAAGCAGGCACACCAAACCAAAATTGAAAAAGAAATCTTTTTTTTTTTTAATTTGACAGTAGTTAAAATGAAAGTAGGTACAGAGAGTATGACAGTAGAAAAAACACTGGACCAGAAGATAGAAGACCCAAAGTCTTCCCTAACTCTCTTACTGATTAATAATGAAAACCAGAAAGAATCTCTGGGCCTCAGTTTTCTCTCCTTAATAGTGGAGTTGCAATAAATCTTCAGTGGCTAAAATGTTTTATCTTGATTGCCAACTCTCATCAGTTGATGTTCTGGAGTACTACAGTCAGAAAGGTTCTTGAGGCATCCAACATTTAGCACTGATGCTTTTCTAGGTTCAGGAAGTCATCTGTGCACTGAGTAATTGCCAGCCCTGGACTGGACGGTCTCATCTTATCAATATCTCAACCCAATCCAGTTATGTTATGTCCAAGACTAGTTCTTTACTGTACTGGGAATGCAGACTGAGCAGTTCAGTTCAATAAGCACTTACTGAGGTCCTGCCATGTTTCAGGCACAGTGTTAAGCAATGGAAATACAAATATGATTAGGAGATACCTGCATTCAAGGAGTTTAAGGGCAGAAGATGACTTAACCAAGGGGTATTTTTAAATAAAAAATATATTCCAGTACAATACTTTATGTTCATATGTCTATGATCTAATTCTAAATACCAAATCAGAGAACATATATTATGGTTTAAACTGTTACTGAAGTTAGTGATATTTTAATTCAAAGGAAATGTTTCCATTAAGCATGTCTGTCTAGAGAATTACTTTTTAAAATGTATTATTTACATCCTCCCATGCTGACATTCAAACATTTTTAAAATGCTGTCCTTCAGGAAGCCATTAATGATAAATTAAGAGTACAACAGATCATCCGAAAATTGTATTTCAATTTCACCTTGTAATATCCAACATCCACTATATTCTCCTCATAAGTTCTGGCCAACTCTGGTTCTCACAATAGCCAAAAACACTCAGCTCACTTTTTATTTCAGAATCTGCTGATAGAATTCCCATGGTTAGCATAACCTTCCCACTGCATCCACCTACATACCCTATTAGTCCACCCAGCAGCCTTTGGTGACTCCTCCACTCCACATCCTTTGGATTTATTCATTCATTCACACACACACTATAAAAACTT